>NC_058371.1:173833681-174466896 GCF_018350175.1 Felis catus
TGAGATCCTTTGGGATCCTCTAGATTAAAAAAAAAAAAAAAAAAGTAAAAGTTTATTTATTTATTTTGAGAGACAGAGTGTGCATGAGCCGGGGAGGGGCAGAGACAATCCCAAGCAGGTTCTGCCCTGTCAGCACAGAGTTCCACATGGGACTCAAACCCACAGACCGGGAGATCATGACCTGAGCCCGTATCAAGAGTTGGATGCTTAACAGGGGCGCCTGGGTGGCGCAGTCGGTTAAGCGTCCGACTTCAGCCAGGTCACGATCTCGCGGTCCGTGAGTTCGAGCCCCGCGTTGGGCTCTGGGATGATGGCTCAGAGCCTGGAGCCTGCTTCCGATTCTGTGTCTCCCTCTCTCTCTGCCCCTCCCCCGTTCATGCTCTGTCTCTCTCTGTCCCAAAAATAAATAAATGTTGAAAAAAAAATTAAAAAAAAAAAAAAAAGAGTTGGATGCTTAGCAGACTGAGCCCCCCAGGTGCCCCAGGATCCTCTAGATTTTTGATTCACTCTTGATTCTTTTTTACTAAAAAAGCAACACCCATCACGTCTGCTCTTTGCCTCCTCAGGTTTAGAGTGACAAAAGTGGAACACAAGTCAAACCAGAAGGAGCGGAGAAGTTTGATGTCAGTTAGTGGGACTGACGGCGTCAATGGGGAGGTGCCTGTGACACCTGTGAGGGGAGAACGGAGTGACTCAGAGTAGCAGGTGAGTTGCAGCTGGGGTGACATGGGGGGCGGGGCACGGTGGGGAGAAGGTGCTGGAGCCTCCTGGGGTGTGTGGGAGTGTGGGAATGACTTGGCAGGGAAGTGACAACCTGTAGGACTGTCGGGGATGGATTGAGATTATTTGCCTTTTCAGAGCTTCTTGTAAAGAGACCACGAGCTTGGCTGCCTCCAGGGGCCTGGCCTGCATGGTAATGGGGAGAGAGGGTTCCTTCAGAAGCAATGTGGAATGGCCGGGATTGCGGCAAACCCAGCCACAGGGCTTCTATCACCACAAGGCAGAAGGCACTTAAGTGTTGCTAGTTCTTCTGCAAAAAAAAAAAAAAAAAAAAAAAAAAGGCAGAAATCTAGACTTTTAAAATGTGAAATCACCACAGGTTTTTAATGTTGGCAGCTTATTAAATATCCTTTAACAACCCATGCAGGTGAAATGAAATATAATCTTGTCGTCATTTCTAGGTAAACTGTGATTTGAAAAAGTCTGGAGCAAACAAACCTATGTTTTTTCCTTCAATTGAGTTGGAAACCAGTTTTCTTTGATGTGCCCCAGTAGGAGTATTACTCTTCCAAGTAAATATTTTGAAGTGATTTAAAAAGCAAAAGTGGATGCTTCTTGGCTGGGCAATCTTCATTTTGAATGATAGTGGTCCGAAAAGAAAAAAGGCTTGTGATAATTTGCTATTGGCTTAGCTTTCATCTGACTCTTTTCTTTCTGTTCTGGCTTGGGTAGCCTTCACCCCTTTCACGTTTCTCATTATGTGTAAGAAGGCGAGTGCACAGACTCTGGAGTGATTATGCTCTGGAAACTCCAGTCAAACTTCCAGAGCCTGGATGTGAAGGCAGAAGAGGTCACACTGGCAAAGGGAGGGGAGGGTGGGGCGTGGGGAGGTAGGCTGGCTGGGGTCTTGAAGGTGCAGGAGAGAGGCAAGGTTGAACCTGAGCCCAGGAGTCCAGCGGGGATGTGGCTGGCGCGGCCGAGTTGGGGAGAGAAGTGCCTTGCGAGTGAAGTTTCTCTGCTGATCTGCCCAGGCTCGGAGGGGGTGAGGATGATCTGGAGGAGTAGTGCTCTTGAAATCTCTAAGACACAGGGGCTCTGAGAGCTGCCAATGTTAGTTCTAGCAGTCTTGCATTTGGGAACCATCTGGCCCCTTTCCCTGAGTTTAGAAGCCAATAGGGCTTTCTTTAAAGAAGAGGAACAAGGGTGACAGGGGGTGCTCAGTATGTTACATCTGACTCTTGATTTTGGCTCAGGTCATGATCTCACAGTTTGTGGATTCGAGCCCCGAGTTGGCCTCTGCACTAACAGTGCAGAGCCTGCTTGGGATTCTCTTTCTGCCTCTCTCTCTGCCCCTCCCCTGCTGGTGGGTGCATGTGTGCATGTGCTCTCTCTCTCTCTCTCTCTCTCAGTAAATAAACAAACAAATAAATAAACAAACTTTAAAAATAAAGAAGAGCAGAAAAGTCTATCTCTGACTTCTCAGCCAGTTACTGGTGCCTTGGGGAGGGAACCAAGAGGGATTTAAGAAAAGGAAGAGAATGATGAAGACAGTAAAAGCAGCTGATGTGGATTCAGTATTCTAGTCGTCTGGACATTGTATTGATTGATACAGGTCTCACATGTCACCATTATAAACATCTCTAATGGGATGGACATCATTTTCCCAGTTTTATAGACGAGAGGGCCAGTGAATGGAAAGGGTAAGTTACATGTTAAGGGTCACTTAACTGGAAGGAGGAGCTGATTTGAACCTAGGCTCTGACTACAAGACCAACTATATTCTTCTACTGTCCTAAGATGCTTTTACTAAGAGGCACCCCTAGACCCATGAACGGAGGGCATTTCCACAGTGATCCAGAACCTTGTGTCCTAATATGGTAGCCACTAATCACCTGTGGCTACTTAAATCTAAACTAATCAAAATGAAAAATGTAGTTTTGCGGTTGCACTCGGCCACGTCTCATGTTCAGTAGCCACAGTTGGCCAGCTAGGGCTGCCATACCGGACAGTGCAGATCCGGAACGCTTCTGTCGTCACGGAAAGTTTCATTGAACAGAGTGGATGGTATTCTCGGTATTCGAGTTGGAATGCGAGTGACTTTGGTAAATAAGAGGTAAATCTGATTAAAGTCGTGAGGACTTTAATCCTGAGAAGAGAAGCATCTGGCTGTCCGCGTGTAAGGTGAGGAAGGCCCAGCCCTCTCAGCAGCAGAGAAAGCTATGGGTTGTGACGACAGTTTGCCCTTGAGTCCTCAGCCTGGCCATGTGTTGGAGCAGACCCCGTGTAAGAAGACACTGGTCTCCCTGAGGCAGGAAGTGCAGCGTGATCCCGTGTCAGGCTCAGTCTTGGCCCGACTTCCTGGAGAGAGGGGCACTTGAGATTTGAGAAGGTTACAAGAATTAGGATTGCTCAGATGGTTTTCTTGGCCCCAATTCTGCCTGTATCTGACCATAAGAATTTGATCCAGTCATCTGAAGTCCTGACCACATCTGATTTACAGTTCGATATTCTCATCAAAGTACACAGTCATCCACCAGGATTTCGTAAGAGAACATTGGATTTGACCAGCAGACGTGGTCTCACATCCTAGCTTCACCTCGTGGAAATTGTACTTAACTCCCACGTAAACCCACTTTCCTTGAATATGACATAAGGACATTAAATTCATTGATTTAAGGCAAGTGCAACAGAGTCTGGCGTGTGGTTGGCTCTATCTTACTAGAGGGTAATCATATTGGACTAAGCCATCCAAAGTCCACAACGAGCTCATGAATGACCTTAGAAAGGGGATGTGTTTTCCGAGCCTTCTATTGTAATTAGTTTCGAAATTAAAAATAAAAAGTTTTATTATGGAAATTTTCAAACAAACGCGGAAGTGGAGAGAATTATATCATGAATGCTCATGAGCCATTGAGTAATTTAAATACCTGTTGTATATCCAGTATTTACTATGTACCTGACATGCTTTGAAAGGCACATCGCACATATTCACTGATTTAATCCTCACAACAGCAATAGGTAGGTGCTAGTTAGTGCCCGATTCTGCAAATGAAAGCAGAGTTTAAGCGACGTGTTCAGAGTCACCAGCAAGAAGGTGGAGTTTAGAGCCCCGCCCCCTGCCAGGGTTCTGGAGTCACAGGCCTGACCTCCCATCTGGGTCTGGGGAAAGTGGACCCTGTGGTCAGAGCCTCCTGGAGTTGGGGCCTGCTGAGTGGCCAAGTCTGATGAGAATGGATTCTGAAAAAGAAGGGAAAGGAGTAGTCATTGACCTGTAAAAAATTTATTCATTAAAATTTTTCTTGCTAGGTATTTTAATATTTCTCACGCCCCCTGCTCCGCCCCCCACCCCCAAAGGGTATGTTTTGGGTATTTAACATCACTTGATTTTCCAGCTAGAGAAATCCCAACATTTTTCCATTTGGGCCCCAAATCTCTGGTTCAGGATTGAATCGGAAGGTTTGCGAGAATATAGCTAATAAAGTAAGACAGGAGTGTTACACACCTTTCATACAGCCTAGTATACAGTTTTGAATGTTTTGTTTTTTCCTGAAAAATGCTTTTGTTTAAATTTGGATTTTTAGTGAAGAAATTGATTTAAATATTCACATGTGAAATCATATCTACTCCTTGGCTTGGTTCCTTTTTTTAAAATTAGGGATTGATACTAGAAACTAGACTTACATTTCTCTCTCTCTCTCTCTCCTTCTCTTTTTAAAAAACAAAATCTGTTGTTGGCATTTCTTCTTCCCCTTATTTTTTTCCCCCTGTTTCACTGGCCTGAGGTCTTTTTTGTAGTGAGATCTAACTTGCTCTCTGCCTGATTTATTTTGGCAATGCGGTTAAAATGGTCTCTTTTTTTTCCACAGAAAATGTGTTTTGATTTCTTAGAAGAATAAGCTTTTGTTCTTTGAAGTTAAATAAATCAAATTGCTTTCAGCCTCCAAATGCCACCGCCTTGTCTTCATTATCACTGTTCTTTTGCTTTTTAAAAATGAAGCTGTCGTAAGCATTTGATATCACACATTTCTGACGTTTGTGTTCGTTTTTGCATCTTACGGTAGGATCTTATTGAAACATTGATTTGGAAAGTGTACGTAACACTTTTTTATCAAAACAAAAATTCATAATATTACACATGGCTTTTTATTTTTTAAGCTATTATTGGAGTGGTTCTGTTGATTATTTCAGGAATTTATTTTAGTGATTAAATGCTGAGTTTTATTTATTTTTATTATTTAAAAAAATGTTTTATTATTACTTATTTTTGAGAAAGAGAGTCCCAGCATTAGCAGGGGAGGGACAGAGAGAGAGGGGACACAGAATCAGAAGCAGGCTCCGGGCTCCCACCTGTCAGCACAGAGTTCGACACGGGGCTCGAACTCACAGACTGCGAGGTCATGACCTGAGCCAAAGTTGGACGCTCAACCGACTGAACCACCCAGGCGCCCCAAAAGCTGAGTTTTAAACTGTTTTTAGACTTAATTTGAACGGTGCTGCTTCTGACTGCTTAACCCCTACGAGCTTCAGGTTCCTCATCTTTATAACGGGGTTGTTGTTGGACTTCAGTGAGGTAACATATTGTTCCTCAGTCTGTCCTTGGCACAGAGTTAGTATTTACTAAATATTCACTATCATCAATAATTTTCATCCCGTTCTCGGTTGGTCTTATTTATTGGCCCATTTCTCAAGCATCAGTTGAGGCTCTGTGAATCCCTTTTTACCTCTAAAGAATATTAGAGCATTGGACTCTCACGACATTTTAACAGTTAACGTTTGGCAAGTCTCTCCGGAATTTGGGCCATTTTCTTGTCTGTGTTAAGAGGATTTAGAAATAACTATCCCCTCCTATTGGAGGTGGAATCAGAATTAGGAACAAGGCAGTTGGAAGGTTTTCCCGGCTTTAGTTCTTCGTATCCTACAGATCAGAGGGCGGGTTAAATTAAGAGGTAGTGTGGACCGAGTTTTCTGTGCAAAACTGCGGTGCTGGGGCTCTGTTCTGGGTTAAAAGTCTTCTTTCTGACAAGGCTCTTTCATGGACCGTGCTCCCTGCCTCCTGAGCATCAGGGCCAATCACAAGGTCAGCTTGCCTGACCTTTGGTGCCTTCCTTTCCTCCTCCTTCCTTTTGAACTCTATGACTGGGGTGTACTGAAGGGTCCCCCGGGGGCCTCCCTGATGAGGTCAGGCTGCATTATTTGTAGTCCTTTGCATTGCTGTTCTTTTGTTAACGCTCCAGGCAAGGAGAGGATGATGAGAGACTTCAGGCACTGCCTGTTAGCTAATATTTTTCTCCAGAGCTTGTAATTTTTTCAGGGCAAAATATACATTTTTTTAGAAAGCAAAAAAAGTTATCTCAGGTTTTTTTATGTTTATTCTTGAGAGAGAGAGAGAGAGAATGAGCAGGGGAGGAGCAGAGAGAGAGGGAGACACAGAATCCAAAGCAGGCTCCAGGCTCTGAGCTGTCAGCCAGGGCCCGACACGGGGCTTGAACCCACAACCCGTGAGATCATGACCTGAGCCGAAGTCGGATGCTTAACTGACTGAGCCACCGAGGTGTCCCAGAGGTATCTTAGGTTTGATGAAAGTCCTTCATTTGACTCACTGGCCTTAAAGAGGCCATGCCTAGAAACATATGAGAAGAAACTGTACTTAAGTAGGCATAGATAGGAACACCTGCCTCGATTGTTAGCTGCTGAGCACGTTTCTAAAGGGCAAAAGCAGTAGTTGGGTGGGTGCCTGTGTCCCTGTGTGGAAGAGCCTGAAAGTCCCTGCTGAGCCCACCTGAAACGTGGAGGTGGAGGGAAGCTAACACCTGCCCGGGACCTTTCAGGGGGAAGAACAGGCAGGTGGAACTGGCCAGATGAGGAGAAAAGCTGAGTGAGGGACAGAGATTGAGATGCAACCTTATGGGTGATAATCTCTCCACACTACAGATGAAGAACCAGGCTCAGAGCGATTACTTTTGCCCAGCTCCCAGGTTCAGGCAGTGACAGGGCTCGGAGGGGTAGAAATCCACATTTGATGCTAACATGTTCAGTGGCTTTGGAGTTTGAGGAAGCTTTGGTTTTTCTGAGGAAAAAAAAAAAGTCCTCCTTCAGTCTCTCAGCCCTGTGCGTCAAAGTAGCGATCATGTCACATTATCTGCCTTCACCAGGCATGGCCTCCTTTTGTCTCCTACGGGGACCCTCTGATGGCATTTGGCTGTTAGAGCTGTGCCTGCATCAGGTTCAGGTCCGTGAGCAATTCTGTTTTCTTACAGGTACGCTAAGATCATAGACTTTGAGTTCTCAGAGGAGCTGTGATTGCCAATTCAGGTCAATTCAGGTACAGTTAGATTTTTTAACAGTATTTATTGAGCCCCTACTATGTGTGAGGCTCTGTGCCAGGCCTTAGGGACATAGAAATGTGGAAGATGGACAGACAAAGGCCATGTTTTCTCGGAGCTTCGGTTCTAGTTTTTATGTAGGACTTTTCTCCCCATGCCTCCTCGTCCCCTCCTGTCAGAGGAGGGAGCTCCTAAGAGGTTATGTATATTGTTCAAGGTCATGCCAGTGATGGATTCCAGAGCCTGGACTTCCTGGCAATTCATTTCCCTCATTGTCTCTGGTGAATTGGTTTTTACAAGAGTTTGAACTTGAATTATTATTATTATTTTTAAAGATTTTGTTTATTAATGTTTTATTTATTTTTAAGAGAGAGAGAGAGAGAGACCGAGCATGAGCGGGGGAGGGGCAGAGGAGACACACACACACACACACACACACACACACACACACACAGAATATGAAGCAGGCTCCAGGCTCTGAGCTGTCAGCACAGAGCCCGACACGGGGCTTGAACTCCCGAACCGCGAGATCATGACCTGAGCCTAAGTCGGATGCTTAACCTACTGAGCCACCCAGTAGCCCCGAACTTGAATTATTTTTTAAGAATTGAGAAATAAGACATGCACACAATAAAATACTCAAGCAGCATAAAAGGCTGCAGGGTGAAAAATAAGTCTTTGAAAACCGTGAATTCTTCACCCAATTTGCAGCCCTTCCTCCTCACTGCAATGAAGTCTTCCCGGCAGGGAGCCATGATTACTGGTGTCCTCTGTCCTTTCAGGAGTATTCTGTGCGTATATGTGTGTATGCAACACACGCGTGTGTACAGCTCCCTCTTTTGCCCCTTCCTCCAAGGAGGAAGATGAACGTAGATATTTGTCTGCACCTTGCTTGCTGTTGAGGTTGATGGCTAATCGGTCCCGGGGACTGTTGGCTTTTTACTCTCCCCCATTGGTTGAGCCCTGCCGAGTGCAAGTGCTGGGCACACTGTTTACAAGTGATGTGCCCTGTTTGTTCCTGGGAGTTGCTCCAAGACGTGTATGGAGATAATGTGAGGGTTTTGGTGGACCTGCAAACATACTTCGCTGGTCAGCGATGACGTTCTTTCAGAGCTCTCCTTCCCCAGCTGTGTGGACAGAAGAGACTGAAACGTATTCTTGAGTATTCTCAGGATTCAGACAATGTGGCGGCCCAGAGGTTTTTCATGGTGACTGACTTCCAGTTGCCACTGAAGCAAGCTGTCTGTCTGTGTGTCCCCTGCGTGCTTCTCCCTCCGCAGTGTCTGTTCCAGGGCCCCTCCTATTTTTTGACCGGAAGTTGACCCGCTGACCCCTCAAGAGAACTCAGCTCCTCTTCCTCTGTAGCCTGACAATCCTTTGACAGGACTTAAGAAAGAGGGGGCTGTGACCTCTGTCCTTTTCAACACAGAAACTCAGCATTGGCGGCTCCTGGAGACTGGCCCATCCGGACACAGACCTGTGGGGGCTTGACAGAGGCAGAAAATGAAAGGCTTTTGGAGACATTTTTGCCTAGAACTAGAAAGAAAAGGGAATTAATGGTTGTAACTGGGAGTTTTAGTTTTCTTAATTTGTAACTGGAGACTTTGAATCTACTAACATTAAATAGCTCAAGTAAGTAATAGTGCCTGTTTGCTAGAGGTAGCAGGACATAGGATGCTGAAGGAACCCCACAGCGTAGGTTCTGGAATCAGGCTCCTCGTGCTCAAGTTCTGGTCTGTCACTCGTTAGCTGTGTAACCCTGGACAACTTCCGCCTCTGATGCCTCGGCTTCTCCACCTGTAAAGTGGGGATAATAGTAATAATATCACCTACCTCATAGGGATGTCATTCCCTCGCACTTAGTAAGTGCTAAACCGGCAAATGCTAGATATTATTACTGTATCAGGCAAGCCTTATTTAAACCCTTAGCAAACTAACGTGTAAAAAATTACTGTTTTTGAGGTTTAAAATTTTTCCTGAGGTGCCGAGAGGCCAGGTTAGACATAGGTGTTGTAGTGTTTCACTTGATTCTCATGAAGCGGCTTACCGAGAGCCAGTGGGCTGAACCTCTGGCTCACAAGCCAGGAGAGGCAATGTCTAACTAGTTTGGCTTTCCTTTTTAGAAAGCTACCTGTAGCCAGTATACCTGTTGAATCATAGATGTATTGAGACTAAGAGGGAACTGCTGAATTGCATTTAAATAATTCCCTAGTGAACCCTTGTTTTTCCAGATACAGAATAACTTTTTTTTAACTTTATTTCTTTATCTTGAAAGAGAGAGAAAGAAAGAGAGAGAGAGAAGAATATGAATGAGGGAGGAACAGAGAAAGAGGGAGAGAAAGAATCCCAATCAGGCTCCACACTGTCTGCACCGAACCCAATGTGGGACTCGATCGCACGAACCATGCGATCATGACCTGAGTTGATTTATCAAGAGTTGGATGCCTAACCAACTGAGCCACTCAGGTGCCCCCATTAGGTACAGAATAACTTTTGATGTCAGGTACATTTTATTTGGAATAAAGTGCTCTGAATCTCACCATCCCAAAGGGCTGGTAAGTCACAAGTGTTCAGTTATTGTCACTTGGGAAACCCATTGTTGCCAAATATATGAACACATTTAAATTGCTGCGAGTATAAGAACTTAGTAAAGAGCAGCCTTCAGACTTTTCAGTAAGATCCAAATCTAATGTCAGAAGTTTCAAAGCTATAAGGAGTGAAAAATTTGTTACTGGTTCTATTCATTCAATAAATAAGATAATATAATTTGTAGGAATATGTATTTCTTCTCTATGCTACTTAAAAAAGCTATTTAAATTTTGAATGGAAAATACCTACAAGCATTTTTATTTTTCCTGAATTGACCCCCATACATTAAAAAGTTGCTCACAGTTGATAACAAAAAGCTAGGGGCACCTGGGTGGCTCAGTCCGTTAAGCATCCCACTTCAGCTCAGGTCATGATCTCGCTGTTCCCGAGTTCGAACCCTGCGTTGGGCTCTGTGCTGACAGCTCAGAGCCTGGAGCTGCTTCAGATTCTGCATGTCCCTCTCTCTCTGCCCCTTCCTTGGTCACGTTCTGTCTCTCTCTCTCTCAAAAATAAGTAAACATTAAAAAAATTTTATAATAAGAAATATATAGTTGATCTGCATTTCTTGTACAGAGCTAATAAAACTCTTGAAATTTCTTACGGGATGAGAACTATAAAATGTCTTTTGTTTTATGTTAATGAAGTGACTTTGAAAAGCCCCCAGGTAACCAAAGGATGGGGAGGGCTTTGCTCGGGAGCCAACCATCTGATTAGAGGGGTGGAACTCTTAGTACTCCCACTGCACCCCCCACCTCCAGAGAAGGGAGAGGGGCTGGAGGGCAACCAATGGTTAGTGATTTAATGCGCCATCCTTCTGTAATGAAGCCTCCCTAAAAACTCAAAAAGGGAGGGTTCGGAGAGCTTCCAGGTTTGTGAACCAGAACACTTCCACATGCCATTGTGCCGGGCCCCATGCGTGTCCAAGATCCTAACTCTACAGAAACTCCTTTGTTCGGGGCCTTGGCCTATGTATCTCTTCATCTGGCTGTTGATTTATGTCCTTTAATATCCTTTGTAATAAACTGGTAATCTAGTGAATAAACTCACTTTCTAAGCCCTGTGAGCCAATCTAGAAAATTAGTTGAATCCACGGAGGGGTTTGTGGGAATCTCTGACTATAGCCAGTTGCTCAGAAGTACAGGTACCAATCTGGATTTGAAATTAGTATCTGAAGCAGAGGGCAGTCCGTTTGTGGGACTGAAGCCTTAACCTGTGGGATCTGATGCTATCATCAGGTAAGTAGAGGTAGGATTGAGTTGAATTGTAGGACACCCATCAGTTGTCTTGAACATTACTTTGTGGTGTGGGAGAAACCCTGCCTACACACACACACACACACACACACACACACACACACGCACGCACTGGAGTTGGTTGCAGAACCCTTGCAATGCATGAAAGACACAATGGTCAATGGGAAATGCCCAAACTTCCTAATACTCAAATAAATACAAACTAAAATAATGATATTGCTTTTTGCTTTTCTGTTGGCGAAGATGAATGTTAACACTAGCAGTGATGATATAACTTATATTCAAAATGGAACTCTTCTGAGAGTGAAAGGGACACTGTAAATAATTACTCACATGCATTCAAAGAATAAACATAAGTAAACCGAGACCTCCAGGCCAGCTGGTTCACGTGGTTTCCCTGGTTAGCACTTGATGTTGAAGAGGGTGGAGGGGGATGGGCACTGTCGCATCCCTGAGCAGAGCTGCTTCCTTGGTACAGTAGAGCATTTACTCTCTATCATTAGCTGAAAAAGCAAGTTATAAAATACCCCAGTTTTGTTTAAGAAATGATACACGACGTCTCTCGTTTTGTCTTGGGTTGAAGCTGATCACTTAACACTTCCCTGTATAAGCACCAAGCTCTTTGAGAATTTAGGCCGTGTCTTACCTTCTGTCACACCTGCAGGTGGCCATATGTACACAGCTGGCGCTCAGTGGTTTCTTAACAGGTGTGATGCTAGCACACTCATCTGATCATTAAAATAGACGTCCGCAAATGAGCTGAACTCTAGTTCCAAACTATTATGAAAGAAGTTACAAAATGATCCTGGGGCATCTGGGTAGCTCAGTTGGTTAAGTGTCCAACTCTTGGGTTTGGCTCAGGTCATGATCTCACTGTCCGTGGGTTCGAGCCCTGTGTCGGGTTCCACGCTGACAGTACAGAGCCTGCTTGGGATTCTCTCTGTCTCCCTCTCTCTCTGCTCCTCCCTTGCTTGCTCACTCTCTCAAAATAAATAAACTTTAGAAAAATGATTCTGTAATCCCACAATTTTGTAGTTGAGACTGCGTCAAATTTTTTTAGTTAATAGTTCAGTGTAAGATTTCTGAGCTATAAAATGTTGTAATTCAGATTGAGTTGCTGAGATTGTTATTAATAGTTGAGTCTTGAAATGCTTCGTATCTGTTTCCTCCTCCATTTCTTTGATTACAGTTTTTTTTTTTTTTTTGCTTTTTTTTTTTTTTTTAAATTTTTTTTTTTTTTCAACGTTTATTTATTTTTGGGACAGAGAGAGACAGAGCATGAACGGGGGAGGGGCAGAGAGAGAGGGAGACACAGAATCGGAAACAGGCTCCAGGCTCTGAGCCATCATCAGCACAGAGCCCGACGCGGGGCTCGAACTCACGGACCGCGAGATCGTGACCTGGCTGAAGTCGGACGCTTAACCGACTGCGCCACCCAGGCGCCCCTCTTTGATTACAGTTTTTGTCCTTAGCTGACTTTGTAGGGTTGTGTTTGCAGGCTTTGCCCTTTGGAAGTGAACTTAATTCTTGTGGTTTTTATCAGTTGACAAACAGTACTGGGTTTTATCTCATGGCTTAAACCTTTCTATGTGCATTAAGGCACCTGGTAAGAAAGGGGAGTCCTGGGCTCCAGTCCCCTCAATCCTGACTTCGTAGGTCATGGGTGCAGTCCAAAGAATTGGCACTTTTTTTAAGTAGCATTTGAGTTGCTTCTAAAGAAGGTGCTGCATATCATCCTGAGGAACGGCTGACTTAAAGAGACTTCACTGATTAGCTAGTGTACCATGGATCTATCCATTAGTCTCCATTAGCTTTTTATTAAATGTGGAGACTTTATTAAAATAGGAAAGCACTGGGGCACCTAGGTGGCTCAGTGTGTTCGACCCTTGGTTTCAGCTCAGGTCATGATCTCAAGGTTTGTGAGTTCAAGCCCCGCATTGGGCTCTGCACTGACAGTGTGGAGCCTGCTTGGGATTGTCTCTCTCCCCTTGTCTCTCTGCCCTCCCCCTGCTTGCACTCTCTCTCTCTGTCTCTCAAAAGTAAATGAACGTTTAAAAAATAGGAAGGCATTAATATTAATTTATAAAATGTAACACACAATTTAGACCAGAGCAAGATTTAAAGGACTGCAAACACCAAGTACCTTCTGGTATCATCCATTTACCCGCACCGGCTAAGGTGCTCCTTGATGCAAGCAGTACTGCCTTCACATTTTCAGCAAAATGACCTGTGGGCGTATAACCACAGAGTGTTCAGGAGAGCCTAGTAGAAGGTAATCCTTTAATTAGGAAGTTAGAGGGGCGCCTGGGTGGCCCAGTTGGTTAGGCGTCCGACTTCAGCTCAGGTCACGATCTCGCGGTCCATGAGTTCAAGCCCCTCGTCGGGCTCTGGGCTGATGGCTCAGAGCCTGGAGCCTGCTTCGGATTCTGTGTCTCCCTCTCTCTCTGCCCCTCCCCCATTCATGCTCTGTCTCTCTCTGTCTCAAAAATAAATAAACGTTAAAAAAAAATTTAATTAGGAAGTTAGAGTCTCTAAGGGTCACAGATTACTGGTGAAAGATCACGTATGTGTTGCTGTAGGACTTTGAGTATGAATATTACTGTTCTAATCTTAGCTCTGTTTCTATAAACAACTTGCCCTCTCCATTTCATTGAAATGTGTTCTAGGAAAGTCTTAATCCAGCTCTGCGATGCCGGAGCCTTGTATCTATTCATGTTGTGCCATGTTCCACGTGCACTTTTGATGTTCTCAGGGTCTGAGCCTCTGCGGGTTCCTGTGTAGCTACGATGAACTAGAAGAGCTGCACTCTCCCTAGAGAGTGGCCGGGCCAGGTTTCCAGTTTCTGCGTTTCCCGTCTGTTGCCCCCCACACAGGTGGGGAACAGGAAGTGAAGGAACCGGAAGATCTCAGTGACGCTGTGGCTGTTCCCATGGGGACTGGTGTGCCAGTGCAGCGTGGGGGTGAGTGGGTGGGCTTCCAGGTCTGGCTGCATGGCATACAACTGCTACCTCACCATTCTTAATTGTGTGGCTGTGGGCAAGTTATTGAACTTGGAAGCCTCCGTTTCTTCCTGTGAAAATGGGGATCGTCCTTGACTCATGGAGTCATTGGAAAGATTGAGTTAACGATTCTAGAATACCAAGCGTGGCAGTGCCTGGCACATGGAAAACACTCTGTAAATGTCAGCTACTGTTATTATTAATCAGATTGTGTTTTCCTTCCTTAACTCCCTGTCCTTGGAGGTCTTAGTGTTCAGTGTCCATGTTTTTTAAAACATGTTTCTATTTTTTAAAGGGACCAGCTATTGTTTTTCTGGAGAGTCCTTTTTTAACAAGGTACATGTACGTCCTAATCGAAGATGTGCTGTATTGTGGCTTCCGTGGAACCATAATATAATAATGGAATTAGGGCTTTATCTTTATAATTAGAATGACCTCTTCCTTCTTTCCAGATAAACCTTTTCTGATCTCTCTCCATCAGGCTTGTTTTTTTTTTTTTTTCAACGTTTTATTTTTACTTTTGGGACAGAGAGAGACAGAGCATGAACGGGGGAGGGGCAGAGAGAGAGGGAGACACAGTATCGGAAACAGGCTCCAGGCTCTGAGCCATCAGCCCAGAGCCTGACGCGGGGCTCGAACTCACGGACCGCGAGATCGTGACCTGGCTGAAGTCGGACGCTTAACCGACTGCGCCACCCAGGCGCCCCATCATCAGGCTTGTTTTATGAGGGGAAATGGTCACGCTTGGGATTTCCCAATCGTCTTTTCATTGTAAGGAAGTTTTGCTGAACTTGTTTCAGCTTGAGCACTCGTATGTGAGACAGTAATCACCAAATTATCCCTAGAGAGAGAAAAGTCTGGCTTGTTACTGTAGTAGGGTCCCCTGGTGATGGGAATGGAGAATAATGGATGGGCGGAGGGTTTTCTCACAGTCCACCCACTGCTGCTGGCCCACCCATGGTGTCTGACTGCTGTGAGACCTCAAGGAAGGCACCTTTTAATGTTAATGTGCTGTGTTGGAGAAATAGCATTTAAAAGTATGTGTTTGTTTCTCCACACGAATGTATTCACGACTGGAGGATGCAGTGAGAAGAAATTTAGCAATGTGGAAATGTGCCCGTGACACAGCCCCACACGTGAGTTCACAGCTGGAAATGTACAAGCCCTAGAGGGGGTGGCGTCTTCTTTGCCCGAGATGGTCATTCTGATAGAAGAGGTCTTTACCTGGAAATGGAGAGCCTCTGTACTGGTGGAGTGCCGTCTTTTGATAAACACGTGTTTTTGAAGAGGGAGAGCCCAGAAGCGCGTATCAGTGCCGGGTAACTTTAATAGAGTTTTTAGAAAGGTTAACTTTCCTTTTCCGGTTTAGTGTCGGCTACTAGTAGTGAGGACGTTAAGCAGCAAATTGTATCTTTCGCTTCCTCTCTCAGACTGCATCTGGTACAATTTTAACCAGCCACAAAATGCAGCCGTTGAAGCCAGCATGATAGTTTAGGGCAGTTGGATGACGGTAACGATCATACTAGCTAGTCTTGGGGAGCGTACTGACTGCTGGCCCTGTGTTAAGCATCGTGTGCTTTTGCAAAACCACCAACAACCCTTTGAGGAAATGCTCCAGAGCGGCCCAGGGTTCCCCAGGTAGTCACAGGGGGCTGGATTAGAGTCTAGGGGTCTGGATTCAAATCCAGGCCTCCAGCTCCAGATCCTGCCTTAGCCCAGCCCTCAGTCGTGCCCACTGTTTGTTCACAGTCGGTGACATCGTACAAAGAATTCTAAGTTGGAAGTTTTCCTATATTGGATCGAAAACGCTTACTGTGATGAAACGTTGCATTCCAGGCCCTTGCATTCCTTGCCCTTGACCTCCTTGTTTCCCTTGATGCAAAAAAATTTAGGTCTAAGGGAGCAGAAGATAAAAGGAGGAGACATAAAAATAGTTGACTCCCTATATTGTAGACAATGGCCTAGTTTGTAGTTTAGTTTCGAAATTTCGCTCCTACTTTTTACTGTTTTGTCTTTTAGGACCATTTTTCTATTTCTCCATCTTTGCCTTTTCTACCTTTTCCCTTGCTAACATCTTTCATATTCATCAACTCTCAAATGCAAGTATTCCCACGCTTGCCTTTGTTCAGTGCTACGGTACAGATCCATGGTTTGGCCGTGCTAGGCTATAGCTATGCAGGGCAGGGAATTCTTGTTTTCATGTATAATCAAAAACTCCAGAGGTGCCTGGGTGGCTCAGTCAGTTAAGCGTCTGCCTCTTGATTTTAGCTCAGGTCAGGATCTCATGGTTGGTTGTATGATTGAGCCCCGCGTCCTGCTCTGCCCTGAGTGTGGAGCCTGCTTAAGATTCTCTCTCTCTCTCTCTCTCTCTCTCTCTCTGCCCCTCCCTCCCTTCTCAAACAATAAATAAAATAAAACATAAAAAAAGGTAGGGGCGCCTGGGTGGCTCGGTCAGTTGAGCGCCTGACTTCGTCTCAGGTCATGATCTCGCGGTCTGTGAGTTTGAGCCCCACATGGGCTCACTGCTGTCAGTGTGTAGCCTGCTTCAGATCCTCTGTCCCCTTCTCTCTCTGTCCTACCCCGCTCATGCTCTCTCTCTCAAAAATAAATAAAACACTAAAAAAAATAAAATAAAAAAACCCTCTAGGGGACAGTGTTTTACTTCCTTTTTAGCTAAGGAGAGAAGGATCCTTTACCCAAATCTTTTCATTTGGGCAATCTCTCTCTCTTTTTCTTTCTCTTCTTCCTCTCTCTCTCTCTCTCTCTCTCTCATAATTATTATGAATACTGTAAATGACAGTATTACAGAAGAGGATAATATGGATACTGTTAGATCTTGAAGAAGGAGCTATAAGTACAAAGTAACATTTAAATTAAGATGCCTCTTGAGTTTTATTCTTCCTATTTCTGCAAGTTGGTTTCATCTGGGTGGTTTTGTTTGTTTGTTTGTTTGTTTTTTGTTTTTTTGGTGTTTGCAGGCAGAAGGGAGAATGCTTCATTCCCTAACCTGGTATACGTCGGCCTATGTGATATGTGTGTTTCAACACACAGGCAGAACTAGAATCTCAGTCATGTCCTAAGTTTTCCCAGCCTGCAAAACCGGAACGTACACGGGCATGTAACTGTCTGTCACTTGGAGATGTTTGTAAAAACAACAACAGAAAACAGCCTTGAAAAATAGAAAACTGTTTTACAAGTTTATCAGGGGCTTCATCTGTAATATAGATGTAGACATTGACACGGACGGACCAGTTGTTAGAACTTAAAGACACAATGCAGCCCTCGAGTTACAATGAACACCTAGGATTGGGCCCTTTCATTGTGTTCTTATTTGCCCAGTGAAATCCCAGCCAAGATGCCTTGTGTGCCCAGTAGAGACCCAGAGTTAACTCTGTCTGGTGCCGCTTGGGAAAGACACCTTATCTGATACATAGAAGTTTCGTTGTGACTGAACACATTCGTCCTACTGCTCGTACTTGGCAGAATGTGGCCGAGGAGTTAAAGAGCACGGTCCTGAGAAGAAGTGATACACGACTTGGGGGAGAATGCCCGACCAGTCCTTCACTGTAGCAACTCCTGTTGAAACAGACTGGAACCCTTAGTCTACTGTGGTTCTCAAATTCTCTTCTTTCTTGGTTTATAAAACCTCGATAATGAGGTCCTTTTGAAATTGTGGTACTTACATTTCTTTAGACTGAATTCTAGAAGAAATGTAATAATGGTCCCGGGAAGGAACACAGTGGGGTGGGGTGGGATGGGGTCAGGATTGATTACAATTCTTCTGTGTTTTTAAATATCCACACAGGTTAATATGTGATAGGATGTTTACCTTCCGGAAAGCCTTACCTTTTTGTTTTCTCTTGCAGGGGTGACTTTATTTGAAGAGTTTTAAGACACTGAGGACTTACAAGATAAGAAATTGCTTGGGGAGGTTTTTAAAATTTCTATAAAGTTTCTATTGTGGAGTCTGCAGGCATGTGGATAGAAGCTCCAAGGGAATATTGTGCTGTGCTGGATACAGAATTCAGTTTGCTTTGAATCAAGTTTTGGGTTTAAAGGTCTGATGGAAAATGTATTGCATTTCCAGTGAAGAAAAGAGCTCATTTAAGAACTTTCCCAACCACCATACCTCCCCATCTCCCATTACTGGCCTTGGCGTACATTTTGCAGTTTTTCCTGTATGATCACTGTGTGTAGGGGAACTATTCGTGTGCAATCGAGCCGATGCTTGGGGGTGTTTCCGTGTGTGTGTGTGTGCATGTGCGCATGCACACATGCACATCTGTGCACACGCACACTCTTGTCGCCACCCGTGGATCTCATTTTGCAACTGGTTACAAGAAGATCCTCTGAGAGCTTCACTGTTACAAGAGATAAAGATGAGGCTTTGGTGTGAAAGGTCCTTGCAGATCATCTGGCCTCGTCCTGAGAAACTGGCCCCCCGAGACATCATGGAGTCAGATGGCACCAGATGCCAGACTTTGGATTCCTGGACCAAGGACTCCGCATTGACTCCTGCCACCACCGTGCCACTCCCAGGTCACTTACAAAATATTGAGGGCGTTTTTGTTTTGTTTTGTTTTTTTAACTTGCACTAAGCAATTCTTATTTAGTCCGTCGAATAAAGGGGGGAAATAGCTTAAAGTGTCTAAAAACAAAACACAAAAATGCTTGTTTTGACAACCTGGGGACAAAACACAAAACCCCCCGACTTCTGAGGCAGGATGGGCCCGTACCTTCGTCTGGCATGTTTTCCTTGGGCTTTTCCTATTTTCCATCTTCTGACCAATGCGCGTTATTTAAAAGACTCTTAATGGTTGCATTTCCCCTGTAAGCCTGGAAAACCTCACTTTTATTTATTATTATTATTATTTTTAGCTTTGTAGTTTATGAAACACCTGAAAGAACCGGGGCGGAGTTAGTAGCACATTTATGATAGGCGTGGGCCCGGGGCCAGGAGCCCAGAGACCTGTCGTCAGTGTTGGTGTGATGGATGCCCCCGGGCACTTCTTTCATCTCAGCGAGAAAGCATCTTTCTCACTTCACTCCCAAGAGGAGGATTTCCATAAAAATGTAGCGTAAACTATTCCCCGTAAATATGCTCATTCCATTCTGTTTCTGGCATCGAAATGAAAAATTCCCAACCTTTGAAATGAATGGTAGGTTCGATTTCGTGTGATTTTTTTTTTTTTTTTTTTAACTGACAACTAATACGAGCTGTGTGTGCGTATGTAACACACAGTGGACTAGAGGAGGTCAGTATGGAAAAAAGATTCCACTGAGGTCCAGCAAGGAGCGATATAGGAATTCTGGGGGTGTGTATTAGTGTAAATACTCTAGGTGCGGTCTAGACCAATAGTTTTAGTTTTTAAAAATAAAGCACCGTTTTTGGCTTTAAAAATATCACGCCCTCAAGTGGTGAGGAATAAAATGTAAGATATTTTTCAGCTTTAATTATTTTTAAATTTTCAGGTCAGAGCACTTTTTTTATAGCAATACAACAGGCAAGAGAATACTCAAACGTATTTAAAATTGTGTTTATACCAAGAGTACGTTTTAAATATTTTCTAATACTTGAGCAGTTTTTGTCTGGCCGGCTTCCAAATATGCCAAAAGTTATGCATTCAATGTGTTAATACATAAGCTTTTTACTAATAATTCTTAAGTATTCCCAACGCAACTGATGTTTACAGGGCTTGTGTTTTTCTTCCTTCTTTAGAAGGATCGGGGTCCACAACAAACTTACTGTATAAAACACTAACGATGGGCTAACTTCTGGTGTAACGTGTGAGTTGGCTACGACCTTGATGTAAAAATTTGTAAAGGAAATTTTGCACCATTTTGAGTGTCAGATGTATTTTTAACTGTCTGGTTTGTACTTTTACGACTTTTGTACTACCAAAACAGAGTTAAAAATAAAAACGTTGAACACATTGTGTGGTGTTTGAACGATTGAGCTGTCGGTGCCCCGGGGGCCCTGAAAATGTGACAGGAGCGGTAAGGCTCGTGTGGCGCTTGGCTAGCGCTGTGCCCGATTTCTTGGGTCCGAATCGACCCGTGATGATTTGCCTGACTCTCCCCGCTGGATTTCAACCCCTGCTTCTCCCCAGCAACAGCCCTCCCCAACCCTTGATTATTTTTAAGATGCAGAGATCACTCTGAATATATACAAGAGTTGCAGTGTCGGTGCAAAGAGTTTCTGTGTGCCCTTCACCCCGTTTCCCTCTATGTCAGCATCTTACGTCACTGGAGACCAGTGATCCAGACTAAGACATTAACGCGGGTACAGTGCTACTGGTGAGGCCACACCAGTCGTTCCAATAGTGTCCTGGGATCACTCACTGCCTTTGGTCGTCTGGTCTCCTCTGAGCTGTGATCGTCCCTCGTCTCTTTTCTTGGGATTTATGATCTTGATGCTTTACTCTGCACCATTCTGTTATTTTGCAGGATGCCCATCAGTGTAAGTTGGCCAGTTGTTTCTCCTGACTGGATGGAGGGTCCGTGTTCCGGGAAGGATCCGATGTGCCTTTCCCACTGCATCACAGCAGGGGGGCGTGATGTCCGTACAGATCACTGGTGATGTTAACTTCCATCCTTTGGTCAAGGCGACGGCCATCAGCTTTCACTTTGGCAAAGTCACCATTTTTTCCCTGTCGCAATTAACATTTGAGAGGAGAGCCTTTGAGCTGAGGCAGGTATCCTATTTCCACTTAAGGTTTCACCCGTTAGTTCTACCATCTGTATTAGTTTCTTAGGGCTCGTGTAACAAATTTCAGGGTGGCCTGAAACCACAGAAATTTATTCTTTCCCCGTTTAGAAGTCCAGAAGGCTGAGACTGTGGGGTCTGCAGCGCTCCTTCTTGCCGAAGCCCCCGGGAGAGAGTGTGTTCCATGCCTCGCTCCTAGCTGCTGCTGGTTGCTAGCAGTCCTCAGTGTCCCTTGCTCTGTGGCCGCTCCCCTCCACGCTCTGCCTCTGTCTTTCCATGGCCGTCTTTCCTGTGTGTGTGCCTCTGTCCGCTCTTCTCATGAGGACGCCAGTCGTTGGATTTAGGACCCACCATAGTCCGTGTGCTTCATTTTAACTTGATTACATTTGCAAAGGCCCTAATTTCAAATAAGATCACATTCGCAGGCATCAGGTGTCAGGACTTCAACACGTTTTTTAGGAAACACAATTCAAGCCACTACACCATCCAGTGGTGGATCTTGCCTGCGACAGTAATCACTGTGATCAGGGGCTCTTTCAGGGTGGTGCCCGTGTCCTTTTGATAGGGTTCCATGCTCTTTCTCACTCCTTCCCTCCTTCTACCCTTCCTCCTTCCTTCCTTCCTTCCTCCCTGCATCCCTCCCTCTTTCTTTCTCTCCCTTCCTCCCTTCCTCCTTCCCTCTTTTCCTTCCTTCCTTCTTCCCTTCCTTCCTTCCTTTCTTCCTTCCCTCTTTTCCTTCCTTCCTTCTTCCCTTCCTTCCTTCCTCCCTTCCTACCCCCCTCCCCTTCTGCCTCCCTCCCTCTCTTGATCCCTTCCTTTTTCTTTTACCCTTTGGCCCATTCTCACTGGTGGAACCACAAGAGGCTCCAGACTCATCTTGTCACCTTGTATTTCCCTTGTCTCAGCCCCAGAATTGACCAGCAATCAAGGAGCCCTGGTTCCTCTTACTGTACAACTGGGTGTAGAAATGAAGCTCAGGACAGTGGGTGTGCTCACTGAAGCAGAGGCATCCCTGCTTCTAGGCTTCTATGTGTATAACACACCCACACCCACACCCACACCCACTTCTGTTCCTTTCTGTATATATCTTTAGAACAAGCATAAGCTAGGACCGGCATTCTGACTGCAGCCTAGCTCTAAGAGCTCCTTCCAAACGTCCTGCTCTCCTCCTCCAGGGAGGAAACCTGGCTCTTACTGTCTGAAATATTTGTACCCAGGGGGTGCCTGGGTGGCTCAGTCGGCTAAGCATCTGATTCTTGATTTTGGCTCAGGTAGTGATCTCACGGTTCATGAGTTCGAGCCCGCACTGGGCTCTGTGCTGACAGCATGGAGTCTACTTGGGATTCTCTCTCTCCCTGTCCTTCGCTCAAAAATAAATAAACTATAAAATGTTTGTCTGTAGTTGTTCAATCCTAGCATACATATAAGGTAGTCTGAATATATAGCCCTGGGAGGAACAAATTGCCATCGAGAGCACAGTGTGTGTGGACAGCTCACTTAGTGTTTAGCCTTACAGCCTCCAGTCCTGTGCACAGGTGCTTAGGTCGGCTCCTTTGTCCCCCACCCCTCAGCGTGGTCACATGATTCAGTTTTAGCACAGAGTCACTTGTCATCGTCTGTGTTCCGTCTTTCCTTTACGTCCTGGTTAGAATTTTTAAAATTATTAATGCGGCAGAGTTCACTGTGGTGCCTCACTGGATTTGGATTTTGAATTTTCATGGGATTTTGTTGTTGCCTTGAAAACAAGATGACCAATAGTGGCTTAGGTTAAGAAAGTGGAAAAGCTGGTTTCATTGTTTTCACGTCCCCCAAACCAAGAACTCCAGAATGTATGCACCAGGGAGAATGTGAGAAATTTCCTCCAAATTCTTTCTTTTTTTTTTTAAAGTGTATTTTTATTTATTTTGTGGGTGAGAGAGAGAACAGGCATGAATTGGGGAGGGGGAGGAGAGAGAGAGAGAGAGAGAATCCCAAGCTGACCCCACACTGTCAGCGCAGAGCCCAACGCGGGGCTCGATGTCACAAACCGTGAGACCGCGACCGAAACCCAAACCGAGAGATGCTTAACCGACTGAGCCCCCCACCCCGGTTGGCGCCTCCAAATTCCTCATCTTATAGTCGAAAGGGGTCACTGGGGATGATGGTTTTTGTTCTTGGCTGGTCAACCTTTGATTCTCCAGCACAGTGCAGCGCAGAATGGCCCGGCCGAGTCACCCGGCTTTCGTGTCTTTCTCCGCGTCAGGGGAGCGACGAGCATGCGGACGTGCGGCCCCTGTGGCCCGTCTGTGGGACGTGGAGACAGAGCACCAAGCTGGCAGTTCCACCTTGAACGGTTCGTTCAGCTCGGTCCCAGTCCCGGGTCCTGGGTGGATTTGCCAACCGTCCGCGGCCTTGTCCTGCGAATCTATCCGGAAGTCTCAGGCGCCTTCCACCCTAATCTGGTGTAAGAGAAAGGTTAGGGACCGTCCTTCTTTCCACTGAGGACAGCACGATGTTGAAGGCTTGGAGGTGGGGTCCCACGATTCAGTCCTGGTCACTGGGGGGGCTCGGCTGTGGTCAGAGGGGGGCTGTTTTGCACCTGAGGTCCTGCCGCTTCCCGGATCCTCTGACCCCTGGAAAGTTTATGGAACAGGTTGTTTCTACCTAGGGCTTCCCTTGCTTATTCCTCACCTTCCCAGAACCGTTCTTCAGGACTGCTCTTAGGTCTTCCCGGGGCACCCCCATTGTAGTTCCAAAGACCTGAAAGGACAGCCGGGACTTACCTGTCTCTGGCATTCTGTGGCAGCCCAGCTGATGTCCCCCTGCCTACAATCGGCGGGAAGTCCAGACCTGCCAGGTTTCTGCCTGGCGCAGAGCTGGCACCCGCCCCCCCCTGCTGGCCACATGGGAGAACTGCAGGGAGCCTGGTTCCTAAGGCCATGTGTTGGTCTGTCCTTCCAGGGCCTGGTGCAGAGAAGGCGTTCATGATCATTTGCTTACTGAATAAACAAACAAAAGTCCACCTTTAAAAATGCAAGAAGGCCATTAGCTATTTTATGGGAATAAAAATTCAAGTTTGGGTTTGGCCTAACCCATTTTCTGACTCTGCCAGCTTGTCCTTATTTTCTTTCTCATCAGAAACCCGGGATGTCATGTCCCTGCATGTGTGAGCTGGAGTGCTGCCAGGAATAACTGAGTTCCAATTTGGAAGAAACCCCATGCCCTGAGTCCCGTCGGGGAACTGGTGTGACTTGAAGCAGTGTGGTCGGGGAGGGGTAGCCCAGGCTTTGCTGTTGAGTTTCTTTTTTTTTTTTTAATTTTTTTTTTTAACGTTTATTTATTTTTTTGAGACAGAGAGAGACAGAGCATGAACAGGGGAGGGGCAGAGAGAGAGGGAGATACAGAATCCAAAGCAGGCTCCAGGCTCTGAGCCATCAGCCCAGGGCCCGACGCGGGGCTCGAACTCAGGGACCGCAAGATCGTGACCTGAGTTGAAGTCGGATGCTTAACCGACTGAGCCACCCAGGCGCCCCTGCTGTTGAGTTTCAAGGCTGGCTCTGCTACTCACTGCTGTGTGACATTGGGAAAACTGCCTTACCTTTCTGAGCCGCAATTTCCTCATCTGGTAAATGACCTATCTCGCAGGTCACTTATTAAAGAGGTAGATGAAGTATACAAAGCGCCTGCCACGGCCTCGTGTCCACCCTGACTGCGGGCGCTGCCGTTGTGAGCCACCACACGCGGTCACTGGGTAAAGCGTCTGGGTGCCTCTGTCCCACCACAGCTGATTAACGTGGCCTAGGAAGTGGCCCAGCACACAGCTTCGTCCAAGAGTGGAGCCGGAGCAGGAAGTGTCTTGCTCGGAAGCTGAACCACGGTTAGAGTTCGAAGCCTCACAGAAGAGCCACGGAACAGAGAAGGGTCCAGGTTCTGAGGAGGCAGGGGTACAGGGGGAGGAAAAGGATCTGAGGATGACGAGGCAGCGTGTGTGGGGACAGCTGAGACTCTGTCAGCCCAGCACCGCTCCTCTCCGGAACGATGCCTCCCCCTTTGCAGAACCCTTCGTCTCCCTGTTAGAAGCTAGCCACGTGCCTGACGCCTCTGACCGCAGCCGGACGCGGCTGAGGTGGGCACAGGACCCTCATCGGTGACCTGGACAAATGCAGGTCCTCTGGGATGTTTGCCAAAGGGAGCTGGAGAAGGTGGCTTATTTTTCTGGGGGCTGAAGCTGTGGGCTCAGGGGCTGGTGGAGGCCATGTGTCCTGCCATGTGGACACAGGTCTGGGGAAGGGAAGAGACATTCCAGTTGTGCCACATTCACACATGCAGAGGGAAGAGAGGCCGTCCTGTTTGCTCTCAAGCCCGGGGCTCCGTTGTCCCTGAAGATCAGCTGCCCTTCTGGGTTTTATGGACATTCCAAGGACATTCCTCTTTCGTCTTACCTCATTTGGGTTGAGTTTCTATCGCAACAACAAAACCCCATGACTAATGCACTTATTCACAGAAAAATAGATACAGGAGGAGTTATAGAGCCACATGGCTAGTGAGGCCCTGGCATCCAGCCCTAAAACTGAGATTTCCCAGCGCTGCCTTGGATCCGTGGCCAGGCGGCCTGGCCGTCGTGTGGGGGTTTCTGTTCCGAAATGCCCTTGCAAACCCTCTGCCCTTGATTGCTTTAGGATAACCTCCCTTAAGAGCACAGGTTTGGCCTTCGGATCCCTCTGGCCATCTGTGACCTTAAATTCTTTGGACCTCAACCTTCTCACTGTAGAGCGAAGATAACATGTGCCTTTTAGGGTGGTTGCAAGGATTCTGTGAACGCGGGGGTATGATGCACTTAACCCAGGGCCAGGTACAGCCAGTGCTGACTCAGTGAGCTGCCTCAGAATTGCCAAGTTCAGATTCTCTTCAGTGAAATAAGTGACGGAATGATGAAGAGTTAGGCCATTTGAGAGTCGGTTCTTGACGTTTCTTCCATATTCACTTTGCTCAACATTTTAAGATGAACTTGGGGTGGGGGTTGGATTAGGGGGGTAGGAGGGCCCCGGTCGAAGAGGGAGCCATGATATCTCTTGGTCCTGACATTCTCTTGACACCAGGTTAAATACCTTGAGTTAAATACCAATCTCTTTGCCCTGATATTGAACGGCCGCAGATACAAAAGGGTTTGTTCTTTCTGTGTTTATTCAGGCTGTCATTTAATCTTATCGCTCTTCCGATAAGACCTGAATGTACCGTGGTCATCCCGGCGAGTTTAAAAAGAACGTGATTTCTTCTTATTTGCAAGTGGATCTAGCTGAGAAATGATAGGTTAACATGTGTTTGGGATCCATAACATTACACCCAAATCACAAAATTTATGGGTTTGCTGACTATGAATGAATATCTTAATGTTGATGAAATCCAACAAAAAACAAACCAAACAAATCCTCTGAAATAACAAACCGACCCTTACCAAGCCTCCCCAGGTTTCTGTCTTGCATTAAGTGCATTTTATTTTATAAAAACTTACTTAGGGGAAGGAAAGATAAAAGAAATAGGTCAGTTTTAATGTCATAAATATTCACTTCAAACACAGTATGACTTAAATTCGTTAACCCAGCATAAATTACTGTGTCCTACAATAGTTAAATGATGAAAATAAAGAATAATCATGAGAATAAAAAATACACTAAATGTGAAGTGCCCTCAGGTGCATTTTTGCCTTGAGATGATCGTTCATGATGTAGGCAGAAAAGGATTTACTCAGTTTAGAAAGTGTCTAAAATTATTAGAAGTGGTTGGAGCATCTGGCTGGCTCAGGCGGTAGAGCATACAAATCTTGATCTCGGGGGTTGTAAGTTCGAGACCCCACATTGCGCGTAGAGATTACTCACAAAAATAAAAGAAAATCTTAAAAAAAAAAAGCAAAAACAAGTGGTTCACAGCAATCAAAGTGTTGGGTGTTACAAAGAAAGGGTGGTCGGTGTGAGATGACATGCACTGGGTAATAAAATCACATCTAACATTTATTACTTACTTCATGCTGATAAAGTGGAAGCACTTTATCTCAACGTAAGTCTCATTAGGGCCCAGAGGGAGACAAACTGAGGACAGGAATCTCAACACACATTGTGTTGAGGCTGTTCATGTGGCTGTTCATGAGGCAGACATGCAGGGCCATGGGTCCACCTCATACTTTGTAGGATAAGAAGCTTGTGGTCCTATGATCATTTAAAAACAAGTATCATTGACAGTAGACAGTCTTAGAGACTGTAATTTATTAAGGCCTTGGCTAATTTTTCAATTCTTTATTAAAATCTTCCTCAGAACCAGAAAATAACCTTTCTTGAGCAACCGGCAATCCATATAATTTTACTTTTTCGAAATGGCATTGTCTTTCTCTCCACCATTTTGTTTGAGAGTTCCCTCACTTTTCAGATCTCAGATTCGTTTCATTGCTGTGATTGTTGTGTTCCTTGAGATCATGGAGACCAAAGGCTTTGTTTTCCTAGAAATTTCATATTTTGATTTAGTCTTTGGTTTGTTCGTTTGACGGCAACATGGCTGTCTCCACAAGGAGGCTGTATTTTGTATTCCTTAAAAGGACCAGCTTGTTCAATCTGGATTCAGTTGAGATTCTGTGTGACCATGGACGAATTATACAGCTTTTTGAGCCTCCATTTCCTCATCTGTGAAATGGGGGATAATCATACCTCCAACTCATGAGGTCATGGTGGACCTAAACATGATGATGCATACGCAGATCTTAGATAGGACTGAATGCTTAATAAATGGTCATTTTGAAAAAAAGTTAAGCCATATTTGCACCTATAAAAAACCAATACCTGTAACTTGATGGCTCCCATAAATCAGCACTGAATAGGATTTCTGTATCAATAATTGTATGATTTGGCAAATTAGTTTGAAATGGTGTCTTTGCTGATAAACTTTCCTTGATATGAATTTTTTTCTCTATAACATTTTAAATACTGTAACACTCCTTGGTTTGTCTCCTGGCTGATGGCTGAGGTCAGGAAGATCTGAGAGCCTATGATCGTGTGGCTTTGTAAATGGATAATTTAAAAGTTTGGATTCCTTTCTAAGCATTGAAATTTAAGACAGGGAGAGCACGTTCATTAATGGGAAGAGACCAACAACCCTCTGGCCTGTGAGATTGTCCTTTTTTATATAAGCGCCAAGGTTTACATGCACCATTATCCATAGCTTTAGGACTATTTTGGGGGAATGGGAAAGGGTGAGTAGGAGCTGAAAATGAAATTATTTTTGTGATGTTTTTTAAAGTTGGTAACTGATGTCAAGAGAAAATGTTATGGTTCTGCTTTCCAAATAGTGAGATCCTGACAAAACAAATACTCTAATTGGCCTGTCCCCCAGCTGGCTTGCTCATATTGGTTGGGAGTGTATAGTTTTGATAAGGTAGATGAGTAAAATACTTTGTCCGCTTTCTGACCTCTAGGTCATATTTTACCCTAGTTTTATATTAACTACTCCAAAATGCTTAAAAGCAGAAAATACAGAATTTCCTACAAAATCAGGCTCAAAAGGTGAGGACGAATGGTAGCAGATGAGTGGTAATGATGGTGTATGTTTTCACATCTGCTTTGTATGACTGAGTGTGCATTCTAGGTGTGTGATCATATGCATGTGTATGCTGTATATATTGTCAAAAATCTTACTCCAATTTTGTCTATTTACAAAGTGGTTTTACAGATAGTTCATTTGGGCTTCTAAATCAGTGGTTTTCAAAGTGGATTTTACATAACCCAGGGGTATGGGAAGAAAATATTAAAACTTGGATAGTTAGGGCACCTGGGGGACTCAGACGGTTGAGCGTCTGACTCTTGATTTCGGCTCAGGTCATGATCCCAGGGTCGTGGGATCATGGTCATGACCCTAGGGTTGAGCCCCGTGTTGGGTTCCATGCTGAGTGTGGAATCTGCTTGGGATTCTCTCTCTCTCTCTCTCTCTCTCTCTCTTTTTCTCTCTCTCTGCTCCCTCCTCTGTTTGCACACATACTCTCTCTAAAAAACAAAAAACAAAACAAAACAAAAAACCCAAACCCAAACCAAAAAAAAAAAAACTTTTATATTGAATTGTTATCCCATCTTAATATTGCTTTGTCCTGACCGTAGATTTAATTGTAAGTATGCTCCTATTAGGGGTATGAGCGCAAACTTTTTTTACTGACAACTGCTGCAAGATCAAGAAGATGTGGCCGTTCCTAGTATATAGTCTTAGTGCTTCTCCATGTGTGGCTGGAAAGTCACCCGCATCAACCTATACATATGCCAGGTCCCCACCCAAGACCTACTGAGTTCAAGTCTCTGGGAGGTAAGACTCAGAAATCGGCTGTTTGGAAACAAGCACACTGAAAATTGGAGTGTCTGCTTTCAACTTGGGAGGTAGGAGTCACTCCCATTTGACAGATGGGGAAACTGAGGCTCCGGAAAGTCAAGAAATTTAAACCCAACGTCATACTGCGAGCAAGAGGCGTGGGCTGATTCCACCCCCATTTTTTTAGGATTACAGGGGTGCATGAGTGCTTGGTACATGCCACATGATCATAACCTCTGAGACCTGGAGGTCATGATGCATGGCTGCAGGTGGTTAACTGAAGAGCCGACCCCCATGGGCTTTCTCCATCGCTAGAAGCCAAGAGAAAAGTGACATCTGAGTCTTGTTATACAAATACACATCCTTTCTTTCTCCCTCAGGATTTTAAAGATTAGGTTCAAAATGAATGAAAAATGTGGTCAGCCAAGTTTCCCATTGCTTCGTCCCAAACATTGGTTTTCTTGAGGCTTTGTTCTCAATTTGGGATTAAGGTCCTCAGAGTAACACGGCCTCATTCGAGAGACCGAACCTTCTCTGGCTGTTCAAATTCTACTCTCTGCCTGCCTTTCCAGAGAGCACTGTAAAGGCCCATTGTTCAAACAGCAGGACAGTCTAAGAGTGAAAAGCATAAATAAATGCCAGTTCTCTTCTCTCAAACTGATATGGACTTGTTCTTTCACGGCCCTGCATTTATACCTTTATGACACCTGTCACCATCTCCTAATTAGCATCCAGAGTCTCAGCTGTGTGAGGTCTCCTCAACTATAGTGTGAGGAGTTTTTATGGGTTCACCCGCCCCCCCCAATAATGTGTTGAGTCCTCACCTTACGCCACAAGCTATCCTAGATCGAGGCAAAAGGCACTTGTTCGTGGGGCACCCGGGCGGCTCAATCAGTTAAGCATCCAACTTCAGCTCAGGTCATGATCTCTCGGTTTGTTGAGTCTGAGCCCTACACTGGGCTGTGTGCTGACAGCTCAGAGCCTGGAGCCCACATCAGATTCTCTGTCTCCCCCTCTCTCTGCCCCTCCCATGCTCGTGCTCTGTCTCTCTCTCTCAATAATGCACAAACATGAAAAAAAAATTTTTTTTTAAAGGCACTTGTTAGAGTTGCTTTAGTTGAAAAAAAATTGCTAGCAGTCGACTCCAGGCAACTGATTTAATGTGGCAGGTGAGAATCATCTGGAATCAGCATATTTAATCGGTGCGCCTCAAGTGTTGTTTCTTCAAGTGGCCAAGAGGGCTTGGAAGGTCAGACTGTTCACAGATGTCTACTGTAATCTCATGTGTCGGAGAAACTGACAAATTTAGTATACAAATGTGCGACATATTTTTCCCACATATTCACAGGAAAAGCATTTACCATGAAAAACAAATGTCAGCTTGTCTCTGTTTAATTATCACTAGTTCCCAAATAGAGGATTTGAAAATAACTGAGGTTTACTCTGGAGTTAAAAATAAACAAACAGAAAGTAAGAATTTCCACATTTTCATCTGAAAGTCTAAGTAAGTCCAAGGCTGGAGGCTTGGTTCCCGTGACCACACAGGCAAAACTAAGGGAGTCAGATCTTTGCTCACATACTGGGATTTTGTGCCTCCTTTATTCTTCCGGGGGCTTCCTGCTTGCAGATGCCAATGGAAAACTTAGGAAGAGTGAGTCTTATCCTTTGGGTCAGAGGCAGAGTGAAGTAGAAAGGGAGAAATGGCGTCTGGCCAGCAGTTGCTGAGCGTGGACAAATGGGCGTGTGTTAAGCAACCTCAAATTCTCTTTGTTCCTTTGAAGATCGGGTTTGACAGTTATAACAACTTGCTACTAATGGCCTTGGGAACCAGAGGAAAAATATCTACTTTCATATTTATATGACAGTTCAACTTCTGCCAGTCAAGAACGTGTGTGTGCGTATACACATATATACACATACATGTAATATAGTAATAATCTTATATCACAATCACAGTCGAGGTTTAACGTGGTGAATACCCACATGACGCAGTTTGCTAAGTTCATGGAAGACCAGGATGTCCACTCCTGACCACAGCCAGTGCCTCACGTTCAGGGCGCATTGGCGCTTTGGGGGCGTTCAGAATATTTGAAAAGTTCACTATTGGCAAGCATCACGTTTCTGATAGGGGGGTGCACCCGACGGCAGAAAGAAGACACGCTACACGGGGTGGGACGCTTAGTCAGTTGCTAGACAACCGGTGGATGAAGCTACAGTCTGGAATTTCTTTTCATTCTTTAGATTCTGACTTCCTCTGACATCCTTTGGTAGAGCCTGGATGTGGGGTTAGACAAAAGGAGCCACGAAAGCTTTAAAAACAAACGTAAAAAAAAAAAAAAACCTTGAAAACCTTGGCCATCTGCTAACCTTTTTGAAGCAGTTATTCACACAAAAAAGAATCTTTAAAACTTAGGAGAACTGCCGATCATGGTGAATATGCAGCCGTCTCAGGATGTAAAATCGTGCACACGTTCCAAGTGCAGGAGTGGGTTTCTGTGCAAGGTACAGAGACCTGTCTGCACTAACTCCTCACCTTACTCTCTTTCTGTCTGAATTTCCTTCTTTCCTTCTTCTGTTTTAGAGACAGCAGGGGAAGTCGAGATGCCCGTAGCTGTCCAGTCCTCCTTCCACCGGACCAAAGGTTGAATCCCCTTTGGGGTTATACTGAATGTAAAACACGGCCTTTCGACCTTTAGCAAACTGGCTCTATTCTGAGCTCTATTCTGAGGCTGTAAGCTGACCACCTCAACACTCAATGTCTCAGCGTGGAGCCCAACGCGGGGCTTGAACTCACGACCCTGAGACCAAGACCTGAGCTGAGATCAAGAGACGGACACTTAACTGAGCCACCCCAGCGCCCCTTCCTTTATTCTTTTTTCTGCGTGGAAAGCAAATGTAATGATTGGACTACACAGTGATCTTGAGAAGGAAGTCAAGATGATAGGAGCACTGGTTGCTGACAGAATGGGACACTCTAGCACCCTGGACTGCTACTTCTGGCCTCCTTTTACACAAGAGGTAAATCTGTCTCTATTGTATAAGCCATTTATCACATGCAGCCGAATCTAATCCCAACAGACACACTTGGGGAACTGAAGGACTCACTCTCAAATATGAAGCATTGGGTGTACGAAGTACAATAACAAACACACACAACGCATGTAACAAGGACAACAGTTTCTATTTTAGGGGCTCTGTGTGACCTTCTAGGTAGAGATGGTATGTCCCCAAACAAACCCAGGGTAATGTATGCCTGTTAAGCATTGGTCAGGGTGCCGTCCTTAAAGATGCTGGGAAATCATGTTTTCTATTAAATAATTACCAATACGCGGTGATGACATTACAGACATTTCAGTTGTGAGGACATAAAGCCATTTTTAAAGGATTTGTTTTTAGCTAATAAGACTTATCATTTTATTGAGTGCGTCTTCTGTGCCAGGCACTGTGATAAACACCTGCATCATCTCGTTTAATCTCTACAAACACACACCGTTATTACTCTGACTTAACAGATGGGAAAGGAGAAGGGATCAATTACTTGTCTAAGGTCGCATGGCAAAGCTGGAAACCAGACCAAGGTCAGTCGGATTTCAGAGCCTGTGTTATGAAATGCCATCCTAAAGCTCTTCTGGGTTCCCGTTTCTCTAGATGGACTTGACCGTGCTTTAAATTCTCCACTGGGCCACGTCAGAACGGCAGTTCTCGTTCCTATAAATTACAAGGCGGAAATGCAGAGGGGGCTGTTGTTCGTCCTTAAGGGGAGATCAGCGCGTGCGGTCACGCTGTCACGCGTTTCCACGGCAGGGACAGCCAGCCAAAGCCGTTCTCAGCAAACTGACTTGCTCTCCTCCTCACCTGTTAACTTAGTAGTGCAGCTCTTTACATGGAAGCAAACGTCAAGGCTTACTGACACTCAAGGCTGGCACATTAGAACCGCCTTTGAGTTACGACAGACACACTCACATGTTGTTATGTTTTAATCAGAATCAGACATTAAAGTGGCATAGAACACTCCATCTGATCTCTTCGCTGTTCCCAATCTCATGAATTTACAAGTCAAATGGTCACAAGCAGGTTTAAGAATTATTTTGACCGGCTTCCCCCATCCCAAAGGAGAATAAAAAGTAATAATGTAAAAAAAGTTAAGGTCAAGGTGTCTTCATATCACAGCTAACAACTAACCATTTGTTCACTAGTGGCTTCTGCCCCATCCTGAATGCTGCTGAGCTTAACTGGATATCAAACAAGTGGTTAGTTATTAGTTCCCTGGGAGACCGTCCCTGAAGGTAAGCCACGCTCTGGGGACACACGAGGCACTTTCAGTGGGGGTAGTTACCTTTTCCGGGTTGGGTACAACGTCTGGCTCTCAGAAGCGAGACAGTGAATTTACCAACAGAACATTCTGTGATTATGCACTCTTGGGATTCAGCACTGGGATTTCCGAGCGTTCTCGGAGAGGGGTTTGTGGGTTGACGAGCAGGCTGTTTAATTTCTGCCTGTGCTGTGGGCACCGGCGCATCGTCCCCTCTGATTTTTATTCCGGCCTCCTGAGTGACACCCCGTCTACACAGCGGGGCTTCCGATACTTCGCAACAAGCGGCCTGGCCGCAGGCACTGCCAATCGCCAGAACGGACGCCGTTGCAAACAGTCGGCGAGGCTGCCAGTTAAGGCTGCACGACGTCAGCTGCGCGCAAGGAGCACGCGCCATGCGCGGCGCGACACCAGCTCAGGGGCCCTAATCTGCCTCGTCCGCGTCTTCTCCTGCGGTGGCCGCTTCCAAAGCCGCAAGGGCTTCGGCCACCGCCGCGTCCTCGTCCACCGCATCCCCACTCCCGTCTGCGGTGGAGCCGGGCGCATCCTCCCACCCAGTTCTCGAATCGACCCTGGGCACGGCCTGAGCAGCGTCCTCTTCTTTGAAGCCGACACTCAGGGCTTCTGTTGCCACGGCCTCATTTAAGGAATCCCAGCTTCTCTTCAAGGGGAAGGGCATATTCAAGCCGTGCGCCCCGGCCCTGGGATGAAGGCCCGCCGGGGGTCCCTCCTCAGGGTGGCTCTTGGGAAGACCGTCCTTTTCTTCCCAGTCAACTGTGTCTCCAGCCGAGCCCCGAAGGGGAGGGTAATCCGGGGCCGGCATCTGGAAGTCGTGGTCTTGTACTTCCAAGGCAGGACCTTCTGCCCTGAGAGCAGCTCTGGGGTCCCCACTTTGGACGACGTGGGTCTCTCGCAGGGCCGGCAGCAGCACACTGTCCCGTCTGCCGGGGCCCCCGCCTTCCCGGAAGGGTGCAGTCGGGGGGGCGCTGTTGGCGGTACTGACGCAGGAGCCCCTCTCGCCCTGGTGGGGCCCACGGTCCCCAGTGGGCTGCGGGGGGGCGGCGGGGCCGATGCCGTTGACGGCACTGCCAGCCTTGTCCGCGCAGGGTCCCCCCACCGTGTCCCCCAGAGGGGGCGATCCCGGGGGAGGCCAGCGGGGCTCCTGCCCGCTGCCAGCTCTGCCCCTGCTGGCCGTCCTCTTCAGGCCCTCGCTCTGCAGCTCGTTTTGATGCCCCGGGACTTGGCTGCCCTGTTTGCCTTTCCATTTACCAGCGCCCCCTTCATCCACCTTGCAGCTGTTCACCTCGTTGACGTAGCCAGAGGAGGGCACTTGAACTGGATCGAAGAGATAGCTGGCGGCGACAAGAATGAAGATCAGTCAGTTAGACATTAACTACGGTTATTCACGAATCCCTCTATGAATAGCTTCCATTATCAACACTCTATGCTTCTACTTTCTGCTTCCTTCTACCATTCCTGTTAATTTCTGCCATCTGTGTATGTCTAAACCTCTGTGTATGTCTAAACCAAATAGATCTAGTTGGTATAAACCTGTTTTACCACTGGAAATAGGTCTCAGGAAGAGATCTAAGAGACCACAGAACAGGGTGCAAAGTGGTTGATGGAATTAAAAACAACCAAAAAGTAAATAAATGTCCAATAACAGGGGAATAGGTGGTTAAACACTGATGGCACATCCCCTCCACAGAATAGTATGCAGTCATTAACACGATAAATAAATATGAAGTCTGGACTAGCACGGAAGACACAACAAATATTTATGATAATAAATGGTTTTTGAATCACGCCCTACCATCACACTGTGAGTACAATGGAATAAAACTTATACACACGTATAAATAAATGGATGTAGGTGTATAGCTGTAGATGGAGAACTAAAATAATCAAAAAAGTGCTATTTGTTAAGGGAGCAAATTAGTTGACTTCTTCCCCTTTATTTTGTGTGGAGTTCTAGTCAGGTTATCCAAATTTTCCTGAAATAGAATCTGGACAGAATTAAAACCCTGTATGTGACTGGGGTGATTTATTTTCAGTGATGCCAGGTCAGGCATCATCTCTGCAACCCCAGCTTGTCTTTGCACTGAAGGTCTCTGGAGAATTGCAAGGTCCACCTAAACCAAATTCCGTCTCAGAGCACGACGGCATTCCCAATGTGCTCGGAGCAGTGAGCAACAACAACAAAAAAGTTTAAATCTGGGCCACATGTCCTCTGAAATGATATCCGAGCAGTTCCAAATGCATAATTTCTTGGCAATGCTGGTCATGCTTGAGGTCGGATAAATGCAGCGAACCCATGCGCGGTCTTTAGGGGGGCCTCCACGGTAGTCCCAAAGTCCTCCACTCAGGGGGGTACTTTTCCAACTTTACCTTTGTATCATTTTACAGCACTTGCACCCCATCTGGATGAGTTTTTGTTACCATCTGGAAAAGAGACAAAGGACAGAACATAGTGAATGACATCTGAACAGGAACTAAGTTTGCTCCTTCCTTCCCAGATTCTCCAAGTTGGGAGGGTCACAATTTTTGGCAAAAGCAGAACACGTGAGGCAGGGAGACCATGGTTACTGGGAACACCTTCACGTTTCTAAAATCACCAATTCAGAGTTCTCAAACATTTACCGACGCTCGTCTCTGTGCCAGGCCCTTTCCCCATCCTGGGGCGATAGGTAGGTTGTCTCCATTTGGTGAAGGAGGAAACACAGGCTGAAGAATGCTAGGGAGAGACCTTCGGGATTGAAAAGGATCCTTTACATTTCCACATCAATCAATGGCCTTATGCTGGGAACTCTGGAGCCTAACCAGGGCGCAGCCATTGTGCTGCTCCAGGGGGCGGGGGTGTAAGAGAGGACTCCTTACCAGGGGATTAGCTACTCAAGTATGAAAGGACACCTGGGTGGGGGCGCCTGGGTGGCTCAGTGGGTTAAACGTCTGACTTCTGCTCAGGTCATGATCTTGCAGTTTGTGAGTTCAAGCCCCGTGTGGGGCTCTGTGCTGACAGCTCAGAGCCTGGAGCCTGCTCCCGATTCTGGGTCTCCCTCGCTCTCTGCCCCTGCCCCACACATGCTTGCTCTCTCTCAAAAATAAATAAACATTAAAACATTTTTTTCAATCATTAAAAAGAAAGGGGCATCTGGGTAAGGTGGCCGACCTGCACGCTCCACAACACAGACCCAAGGAGGTGACGGCTGTGGTCATCATTCCAAGCTTTACGGGACTAATCGGCATCTGTTGCGCCCCTCCCGTGACTGGCCAACCCGGGCAATGGCCCAGGGGCTCCACTCTTGCAGCTCAAGGACATGGCCCTTGGGGCGTCCTGGCAGCAGATGGGTTCATCTGCTTCTTTTCTCCTGCCTGCCCCTTCCCCAGTTTCGTGTTTCCTGATGCGTGCTCTCCCACTGAAATCTTCCCTTCACGTGGAACTCACCGGGTTGTTCTGATCTCTCTTCTGAAGATCCTAAAAACTCGTGTGGAAGAATCTCTAAATCATTTCCCTTTTCTAATAGGAACAACCTTTTTTTTTTTTTAATTATTATTTTTTTTAAACGTTTATTTATTTTTGGGACAGAGAGAGACAGAGCATGAATGGGGGAGGGGCAGAGAGAGAGAGGGAGACACAGAATCGGAAACAGGCTCCAGGCTCCGAGCCATCAGCCCAGAGCCCGACGGGGGGCTCGAACTCACGGACCGCGAGATCGTGACCTGGCTGAAGTCGGACGCTTAACCGACTGCGCCACCCAGGCGCCCCTAGGAACAACCTTTAAAGTGACAAACCAGTAAGAGAATCTACAGCCCCAGTCCCTCCGTCTCCGTAAGACGTGCACACGAGGAAGAGGGAGAGATCATTCACTGTTGGCGGTGTCGCTGCCTCCCTGGCCTGTCTTCTGTCTTCCTTCAATTGTAATTGAACTCCCAGGATGCCACCACAGAAACCTTTACCCACACGGAAAATGACCGGTGCTCTTTAAGAGGTTATGGACTGGCAGGTTATGGGTTTATACCGATAAATAAAGTCTACAAACAACCTCCTATGGGAAGGCTGAAAAATGGTCTCCAAAAGATATCCCCAACCTAATCTCTGGAATTTGCATGTAGCAAAGAAACAAAAAAGGTCTTTGCATATGTGATTACAGATTCGAGATGGGGAGATTTACTTGGATTATATGGTTCAGAGCCCAGCTCTGCTTCTTACTTGGCTGTATGACTTTGGGCCTCGGCTATTTCATCTGTAAATGGGGATAATGGTATGTCTACCGTATGGTGTCGTTGGGGATTATATAAGTTAATATTCACAATAAGCATATACTTATTACTCAGACCTGTTTGGACATAGCACGTTAAAAAAAAAAATTCTCTTTCCTTTCCTTCCTTTCTTCCCTTCCCTTCCCCTTCTTCCTCCCTCCCTCCCTCCCTCTCTCTCTCTCCTTTCTTCTTTCCTTCCTTTTCTTTTCTTTTCTTTTCTTTCTTTCTTTCTTTCTTTCTTTCTTTCTTTCTTTCTTTCTTTCTTTCTTTCTTTCTTTCTTTCTTTCTTTCTTTCCTTCCTTCCTTCCTTCCTTCCTTCCTTCCTTCCTTCCTTCCTTCCTTCACATATGAGCAGGGAAGAGACAGAGAGAGAAGGAGAGAGAGAATCCCAAGCAGGCTCCACACTGTCAGTTCAAACCCATGAACCATGAGATCATGACCTGAGCCAAAATCAAGAGTTGGACACTTAACCAACTGAAGCACCCAGGAGCCCCAACATGTTAAAAGAAAAAAAAGTATGGAGGCCTTGCACCTAAGAAAGATGTAATGTAGTTGCCACAACATACACACAGGAACAAAAGCATTGTGAACACCAAGTAATATTTGTTTTCTGGGTTAAGGGCCAAATGGTATATTTCTATTAACTGTGGCACCAACTGAAAGTCAAGTGCCACAAAACCCGAGTGCCACAAAGGTTCCTCAGAGGGAGAAATCATTGGGAGCTTGGCCAGCGGTCAGTGTGCACAACCACTTACTGTTTCAAAGCACTCTCCGTTAAATGATCCCATGTCCAGAGCCCAGAATTTTGTTCCCAGCCTCTGCTCCCACTTACGCCTATTTTCTGCTAGCAATTCATAAATCAGCTGGAAAAACAGGACCAAGAAACAAGGACGATGTGCACCTCCCCCCCTCCATCAACCCCTCTCCTCCACCCTCCCCTCCCCCCATCCTGCTCTAAAACTCTGCCCCTCTACATGCTTGCAGTACCTTTATTTATCTTGGACTCTGTTTAAAAACACAGGAGGATAGGAGGGAAAAAAAAGGTCAAAGGAAAGAAAAACCTGGCTTTGAGGTTTTTGAGAGGGCAGACTGTGGGTCATCATAATGTAATTGAAGCCATGGTGATCACTGTTAAAATATCTGGTCAGTCAACTTTAGGATGGCAAGTTAAGAGGCATAGCAGGGGAAGGTTTCAGGAGGGAAGGAAGGAAGGAAGGAAAGAAGGAAGGAGGGAGGGAAGGAAGGAAGGAAGGGAGGGAGGGAAGGAGGGAGGGAGGGAAGGAAGGAAGGAAGGAAGGAAGGAAGGCAGGAAGGAAGGGAAGAAGGAAGGAAAGAAGGGAGGGAAGGAAGGTAGGAAGGAAGGAAGGAAGGGAGGAAGAAAAAGGGAAGGAAGGGAAGAAGGAAGGAAGGAAGGAAGGAAGAAAGGAAGGGAAGAAAGGAGGAAGGAAGGAAGGAAGGAAGGGAAGAAGGAAGGAAAGAAGGGAGGAAGAAGGGAAGAAGGAAGGAAGGAAGGAAGGAAGGAAGGAAGGAAGGAAGGAAGGGAAGAAGGAAGGAAGGAAGGAAGGAAGGGGAGGGAGGGAGGAAGCTAGGAAGCGTCAGCCTTGAGCCACACCTTGTGTTCCCAGCGGCTCAGAGGCTGACGGGACCCTGGGGAACCCTGGCCCAGCCACAGTCCCCACCCTGTGCCGCTGTGGCCAGGGCCACGGGAGCAACACATTCTGCCCTGAAATGACTGCGGAGCTTTAACAGGCCAACTGGGGAGCCACCACTTCCCTGTTTCTTATAGAATGTATAAGTCATCTGTGGCTGTAGGCTCCCCTCCTCCTCCCCCAGAAAAACCACAGGATCTATATTTTCCTTCAGAGCCAGGTAATAGAAAGGATGTTGTAAAGGTTTTCCCCTTTCAGGATCAAGTTTCTGGTTTGGCTTCTCAGCCCAGCCCCCACTGGCCTTTGGGGCACAGCACCCGGGTTTCTGCCTGGCCTGGTCCCTCACCTGAGGGCCCGGCTCCGGGCCTCTCCCGCCTCTCTCTGCCGGTGGAGACGGCCTCTTCCTGGCCACAGGCTCTGCCTTCTCCCACCTGCCCGGAGTTTTCCCTCCCCAGGGACATTCCTTCTCTCACTGAGGTGGCTCCAGTGTCCACGGCTGTGTGACTGCGTGACTGCTGGCGGAAAGGGTGGGGACTAATGTATTCACATCCAACCTCTGTCTGCCCATATCCACGACTTCCTTCCTTCTATGAGGATCCCTAATGTCAAATTCAATTTATTCCTCTTTTCATATGTCACTTTAGTGTCCACATCTTGCTTTTGGCAAGGAGCTCTCCCATTTCCAAGAGCGAAAAGGAAATACTCCTTGTCCAGTGTGACACCTGGACACGGGGACAGGGGAGGGTGGGGTACACGCTCTTAATTAACACCTTCACGAGGGGCAGTCTACCTGCCTTCTCCCTGCTCCCCCGCCCCACTTGGACAACGGCTAGCTTGGAGGTTAGAACTCGGCTGTCAGGTGCCTCGTATTACTTAGTAGAATCAAAATTTGCTTTGTCTTTGGAGTATAAAAAATCAGTCGAGAGGCAAAGGGCAAATCCTTTGCAATCATCGGCTGGTTTATACAGGGGGAAAAGCAAATACCATTAGGAGGGTATGTCCACCCAACGTGGGCACCTGCCTGCTTCTGGAGTCCTGTGTTGGGGGTTGACTCTGCCCTGTGTTTTATGTTGAAGTTAAACAGTCCTGTGTTTGAAGATGGACATGCGAATGCTCTGTCAGTTACTAATCAAGTCTCGTTGCTGGAAAATCCTGTTCCACAGGGGGGATCGTGGGGGAGGCGGGGTGGGGGAGGGGTATGGAACAGGAAGACCACAGAGTCAGGCGTTTTCTAACCAGGCAGAGAAATGGAGTATTCATCAGGAAGACAAGACATACAGAAAAAGGCTCAAGCCGGCTGCCAAGGGCTGCCTTTGAACAGGATCGTCCCAAAGAGTGACGGAGGCAGGTCAAAGGGCACAGGAACCAGCTTGTAAAGGTTCTACTGGTCAGATCTGGAACTATTGGAGCATCAAAATAAATACTACCGATACAAAGGGTTAGAGCCCCCTGAATAAAATGAGGATCTGTGCGTCCACGTGGATATAAATTCAGGGAAAGCTCTGCCTTATAAGTAGAAAGCCAGCTAACCCGCACACAAGGAATCATGGGACTAGAAAAATCTCCATCATAACAGTAACTGATTCAAGCAAGGGTCAGCAGTGGATGCTGACATTAGTGGGCAAGGGTTCGGGGAGAACAGAACGGTTCGTCTCTAAGCACGCCACCTGCTTAAGGGTACAACAGTATCGATACGGTGGAGGAACGATGCACGCAGCACTTGCACCTGATACCCAAAGGTGACATTGCCCGCAATGAGACTGACCAGCTCCAGGGGCCCCTGATGGGAGGCACTGAGAACTCAGCATCACTTCTCTGGTTTTCCTGTCACGGGAATGTAACCTGGGTGGAAGCCTGAAGCCACATCAGTCAAACCCAAATGGGGGGATATTCTGCAAAACAATCTGGCCTGTACTCTTTTTTTTTTTTTTAATTTTTTTTTCAACGTTTTATTTATTTTTGGGACAGAGAGAGAGCATGAACGGGGGAGGGGCAGAGAGAGAGGGAGACACAGAATCGGAAACAGGCTCCAGGCCCTGAGCCATCAGCCCAGAGCCCGACGCGGGGCTGGAACCCACGGACCGCGAGATCGTGACCTGGCTGAAGTCGGACGCTTAACCAACTGCGCCACCCAGGCGCCCCAATCTGGCCTGTACTCTTAACGAAATGCACGACTGTTGTGAAAACCAAAGACTGCGGAGCTAGTCCAGACTAAAGAAGACTAAGGGGATAGGACAGCCGAATGAAATGTATAAGCTTTTGGCTAAAAGGCTCTTACTGACAAAATTGTTGAAATCTGAATAAGGCCTGTCGATTAGGTAACAGTATTAAATCAATGTTAATTTCCTGATTTTGATCAGTGCACTGGGGTATATAGGAGAATGCCCTTGTCCTTAGGAAATACACGAAGTATTAAGGAGGAAGGGTATGATATCTGTAATTTATTAAAATGATTCAGCAAAAACGCGTGCGTGCATGTGCGTGTGCGTGTGTGTGTGTGTGTGTGTGTGTGTGTAGGGAAATGGAAGAATAAAGCAAATCTGGTAAATGTTAACTTTTGGGCACAGTGAGAGGAGGGTATTTGAAAATTCTTTGCACTTTTCTTACAACTTCTCAGTAAACCTGATGTAATGTCAAAATGAAAAAAGAAAAAAAGTGGGAAATTAAAAAAAAAAGCACCAATCTACTGTTAATTGTTGTTCTGTCTGTCCCTGGGCTAGGACCTAGCAGGTGTGGGAAATCACTGATAATGATATTCCCTACAAAGCAGCACGGGGGAAAGGTTGTAGAAAGGAGCTCACCAAAAGCCCCCCGATTTCTCTGGACGTAGCTGTGATCCTGAGTGCATCCTGAAGACCTTTACTCAATAGCCAGTCCCAGCCTCTGAAGGCAAAGAAGGTCTGGTTCCTGTCCTCAGCTGCCCCGCCTTGGAGAGGGACTTACAGCCTGGTGCTTGGGGGGTCCATCAGCTGTCTGCCTCCCCTTCTAATCCCAGGCGCCTCTCAGGCAACACCTAACTCAGGGCGGCGTCCAGCTCACACGGAGCCCTACACACTTGACATTCAAACAAAGGGATGACTGGTGAGTGACAGCTGTGAGTGAATAAGAGGGGACTATGGGATTTTACCAGTCGTTCCATTCGGGGGCCTGCCTCTTCCCGTGATCGCACCACCCAGTGGTCCAGAACAAAAAGCCAAGCGCAGGAGCTGAGAGAGGGGAAGGACTGCGTTCCTCCCTCCGGGCTCGGGAAACAGCACCCACCACCCTTTGTGCAGTTCCCAGGGTCAAGGGCGTTCTGCTGCAAGGGTTCTAGTCAAGGAGCTTTAGAGGCAGCCGGGAAGTGGTCTGAGTTTACAGAAGTTGGAATACTTGGAAGACAGACACCATAAAATCAAACACTCGAATCCAGCTGCGTGTTCGGAGAAGAGCTGCGATTTCGTGTCATGTGGTCAGCAGGTGAAGCTGACAGCCATTTAGTGAGTCGTTTCTGGTACCGAGGAATGAGTGAAAATAGTTGCCAGGTGCTGAAGAAAATTACCAGGCGCTTTATACAAGAAATAAGAGATGGTCTGCCCAGCTTCAGCGCCGGCGCTGGATTCGTAACTGGAAAGGGACAAGAAGAGACATTCTTAGACTGCTCAATCCACTTCCTCAGCAGAACCACTGCCTCCTTCCTGGACAGCCTTTGAAAACTCTCGGTGAGTTTCCTTTTCTCCTAAAGAGGCTGAGCTTGGGGCGCCTGGGTGGCGCAGTCGGTTAAGCGTCCGACTTCAGCCAGGTCACGATCTCGCGGTCCGGGAGTTCGAGCCCCGCGTCGGGCTCTGGGCTGATGGCTCAGAGCCTGGAGCCTGCTTCCGATTCTGTGTCTCCCTCTCTCTCTGCCCCTCCCCCGTTCATGCTCTGTCTCTCTCTGTCCCAAAAATAACTAAATGTTGAAAAAAAAAAAATAAAAAAAAGAGGCTGAGCTTCAGTGATGGTGGAGAGCCTGAAAGCCTATATGAGGACCTTTATTATCACCGTCAATCACCTATTTTAGGCTACGATATGTGTTGGCATCACCTAGAGCTGGGCTTGATGGGATATTTATGTGCAGAGATGTGTTTTGTAGGTTTCCCCCCTGAAACGGGTCCCTGGTCAGACAGGTTTGGGAACAGCAGAGATTAAAGATGAACATGTTCATGGTTATGAAAAAGAGCCACTTCACCTTGTTTAGCTCTGCAGTTACCCAAATTATGTGAACACAGAATTTTTTTTTCCCCATAAAACTTCCTAACCACGAAACTTCGGTTTTGTGAAATGTTTTGGGAAAAACCACAGTTGAAATGACAGTCCTAATCATCTGGGGGGAGTGTTGTGCCTCAAGCGACAAGTGCGGTATGCTGTTTGGGCGACCCCAGCCAGGCAAAGCGTGCGCCAGGAGTCACGTGTTGGCAGTGGCTCCATCACCAACTGCTCACGCGTGGGAGGGTCGTGTGATCGCTTGAGTCCGCGAGGTCAAAGGTCTCTTCCAAATCTGACAACCTGAAAGGGGAATCAGTGAAGAACAGGAATGTCCCCCATCCACCCTCTATTCATCTTGGTTGACACACTGATAGACCGGTGAGTACCGAGGCAAGGCAGGCACTGACAGGACCCGCCTGCGGGTGAGGTTTCTCTCCAGGGCTTGTCAACCACCCCATGGTCATTCCGCCGACGTGTGTCTGGGTCCCGGGGCCACATTCACCCAGCACATGGTCTGACTTAATGTAAAAAGCTTCTCTTCCGTGTCCCCTGGCTCATTTCAGGTCTGCAGCTCTGTGGTAGGGGTCTCCTCAGCCTCTTTCCAGGGAGTACCGCGGGAGACAGCGTGTGTAACAGCAAAGCCCCTGGGAGGGCCGAGGCCACAGATCACCGGGACCCTGTGAGGCTGGAAGAGGTGCACTGTCGGACCCCCTTTTCCACTGGAGTGGGCTGGGGGAGACGCAGGCTACCGGTCTGGAGATTAGGGTCTCGGGAGCAAAGGAACAAATTGGTCTCTGCGGGTGAAATGTCAGGGTTGAAATTGGTATTTCTTTTTTTTGAATATATTTTTTTAATGTTTGTTTATTTTTCAGAGAGAGAAAGAGACAGAGTACCAGCAGGGGAGGGGCAGAGAGAGAGGGAGACACAGAATCCGAAACAGGCTCCGAGCTGTTAGCACAGAGCCCAACACGGGGGTCAAACTCACGGCCCGAGATCATGACCTGAGCTGAAGTCAGAGGCCCAACTGACTGAGCCACCCAGATGCCATGAAATTGGTATTTCTTGATGAAAGACTGCCCTGGGCCCACTCAAATCGTGCTATTGAAAGCACTGCCTGCCTGGCCTCTCCCAAGGCTGATCTTGCCGGTATATGCACCCGATGAGGGTGTCTACACGGTTTCTGTGGTGCTTCCATTCCCCGTCCCATAACTTTACTGCTGCTGGAGTCACAGGGTCCTTGGTGTCTGTATTATATGTGGAAAAACAAAAGACTTTTACAACAGTGAGAATGTCCCTCCATTTTTCTGTTCTTGTGGTCCATATACTTGCATATCACAATCTTTTTGATCTTAATAACATTTCTTTTATTAAAAAATTTTTAACAGTTATTTATTTTCGAGAGACAGAGAGAGAGAGAGTGAGCGCACAAGTGGGGGAGGGTGCACGAGAAAGGGAGACACAGAATCCGAAACAGGCTCCAGGCTCTGAGCTGTCAGCACAGAGGCTGACGTGGGGCTCAAACCCACAAACTGTGAGATCATGACCTGAGCCGAAGTCAGACGCTTAACCGACTGGGCCACCCAGGCACCCTAATCGATTTAAAAACATTTCTATGACCTTTTCTTCTATTCAAAATCTAATATCATTTTTTTCTTTTCAGATGTCGTCATTAATCTGCTGTCCTTAAGACACATGTTTTATGAATGGTCACAGTCATCACATAGTGTCTCCACTGATATGACTCTCCATTGAATCCATGGTGTATCAGGCACTGTACCAGGTTCTGGGGAAATAATGGCATTCCAGGTGCTCCCCGGAAGAACTTATAGTCTTGGATGTGTGTGTGGTGGGGGGGGAGGGGGGAGTATACGTGTGGGGTGGGGTGGGATGTATGCAAACATTCGGGAAGGTTCACCACACCGCACCAGCATTTCAGCATCGTGGTTAAAGGAGTAATCTAGGGTCAGAGCTGCGGGTTTCCATCTACCTCTGCCACTTACTAGTTTTGTGACCTCCGGGCAGATTTCTTAGCATCTACGAGCTTCAGTTGTCTAATCTGTGAAATGGGAACGATAGCTGTTTCTGCTTGTGAAGATTGTTCTGAAAATGGAATGAGCTAGGAGTCTGTAAGGCATTTACTATGGTGTCTGGGGGACTACCAGTAGTCATTGACACTCAGAATAAGTAGATCGCATTTGGGTGTTCTCTACTCATCAAGTACTGTTTTTGGGAACTTTCGTGTTTAACTTTACAGCAACCCTTTAAGGTGCGAACTGCTGTTTTACAGATAAGTAAATGGATCTAAGTTAGAAAATGGTACGATGTAGCTGTTAATGCTGTTGTTCTAGTTTTCCCTAATATTAATATTTCCTGGCATCTGTCTTGGTGGGTCCTGTTGATTTCTGAGTCCACTGGATTACACAACAAGCAGCAGTTTGGGATCCCGTAACTTTTTGCAAGAGGGAACTGGATCCTCTTGATCTGGGCTCTGACAGAATTTGGTAGGTGTGCTTGCTTGCCACCAGATGGCAGTATACGTCGGTCATTTAATTTAAATTAGAGGAAGGGACTTGGTGTGGGAAAGCCCTCTGAAACGAAAATTAGGGCACAAATAGTGTAGGTGCTTTGCCATGTGGCAAAGTTAGGGAGTAGGTGATGTGGTAAATATTTCAGATAGTGACGGTCACCTTTAAGTCTTGGTGGTCATGGCACCACCATACACACCAGGGCCTCTTCTAGCTCTGGCGGGACATGAGGTTTGTGCTGTCATCTGGGTAGATCATGGTGGAGTCAAAAGGCTCCCACAGTTCTACAGAGAGCATTGTTGACACAATGACTGCCCGTCGGAACCCCAGATCGGAGAGTCGGCCTCGCTCCCTTCTAGTATGCTCAGACAGTGATTCTGTGGACGTGGCTGCGGAGGAAGACGCATGTGAAGTGTGCAGTTACCCTTCCTCCCCGGGGTTACATATGATGCTGCTGGGCCTGTCCATTTGGCTGCTCCTCCTGGCTATCTTTGTGCTCTACCTAGACCCCATGGCCGCCCATGTGTGAGCTGGCCGTGGGGACCCATCTTCTGGGAACATGAACAGCACGTTTTGGAGAATCTTTAGACAACAGAAATATAGTTTCTTTGGGAAGATCTTTAAAATCTGAAATGAAGACGATGTATTTTTACTTAACACGTGCAGTTCTCTGTCTTTTCCACGGGGATCAGTGGACCCCCTTCTGTCATACCCTTGACCACCATGGTAACAGTATCATCTGACAAAACTCATCTCGACTCAGTTTGTCGGGTTGCCCTATTGACTTCGGTCCAAGCTGCATAGGAAGCTATGCAATCTTTAGTAGGGCATCTGCTTAGAAACCTAAGAGACGCCCTTGGCATTAGCACATGATCACTTTCATTTTTCTGGCCATTTTATCAGAAACCAGTCACAGAACATGTATGAAATCACAGAGGGGGTCTAGGAGAAGAGGAGGAAAAACTGAATATCCAGTACATAATGTAATGAAGGGATGGGCCCTGGCATCAAAATCTGGATTGGCCTGTTTAGAAGCCAGGTGACCTTGAGTAAGTCATTTCACTTCTCAGTTTTGCCAACCACTAAGTGGGGGGAAATAGTAACACCTAATCTCGCAGAGTTCCTATTAAGATCACATGATTAGATCGTGTGCTAGGCCTGGCAAAGTGTGCCTGGCAAGTAGTAGGTTCTTAAATGTTGACTGCTGTCATGTTCACCGTCATCATCCATGAAAATATTCTTTAACCACTGGATGCTACTGAATTTTAGATACTGTGAATACAAACAAGCATTGTTCTGACCAAATCCTCCCTGGAAAGCCATGGGAATCAGGGTGCATCTCCAACACACGGTATGCCTCTTAATTGGTAAGTAGCTTTATCTGGCAGGTGGAAGAAGTCTGCATGAAACTCGAAGCATTTAGAAAAAGCCAAGTTTTGGAAAGGATGAGGAAGCCTTAGAGGAGGCAATGTGGACAGAAGTTTATACAATGCAGTCTTGTAAGGCTACAAATAATGACAGCTTTTTTTTTTCTTTTACTTATTTTTTAAAAAGGCTTCACACTCAATGTGAAACCCAACACGGGGCTTGAACTCACAACCCTGAGATCAAGACCTGAGCTGAGATCAAGAGTCGGATGCTTAACTGACCAAGCCAGCCAGGCGCCCCAATAATGAAGCATAGCTCAGGGCTAGGTGCTTGGCATCACCTAGTTCTGAGTAAATCCCAGTATCCTTGAGTGCCCAAACCACAAAGAATCTTAGAGAACATCCCGCTCAATCACCTCATTTTATAAAGGTGCTCAGGACTCAAGGCTAGAAACATGAACTGGTCAGAGGATAAGAAAAAACAGATTGTCCCATACTTATAGATGACCCTGCACATGCAGAATTGAATCCCCAATGTTTCTTGGAAGTGTAGTGAAAACAGCTTGTGCACTTGAAAAGATTGAACATGGTGCTAAGGCCTCAATAATCCCGAAGCATGTAACTGGGGGCCACTCTGCTAGTTATTAGGACACAAAGAGACAGAAGACCTCTGCCATTTTGCTAAAGGGCTCACCACCCATTCATGCAACATACATTTTCTGAGCACCTATTATGTGCCAACTACTGAACTCAATTCCAGGGATCTGGAGAGAGTTTACAGTCTAGCATGGGAAAAATATGTAAATAATATCCAAGCAGATGACTAGTCTAGTGTTATGAGATTGAAAGACGTCATACGATGTTACATAAGGAGCACCTGAGTAATCTTAGGAAGATCAGAAAGAGCTTGTGGGCAGAGGTGAGCAGATAATGGTGCTGGTGGAGTTTGGAACCACATTCCAGGGTGAATGCAACATGAAGGCAGGAATGCTATCCCTTATACTGTCTTAGACCCACCCTTTTCTCTCCTCGTGCACTGTCATTGCCCCCATCCTACAACATTATCACCTGTTTGTTTGTTTTTTTTAAGTTTATTTACTTTGAGACACACAGAAGGTGAGCAGGGGAGGGGCAGAGAGAGAGAAAGGAAGAGGGAATCCCAAGCAGGCTCCACACTGTCCGTAAGGAGCCAGACACAGGACTCTAACCCACGAACCCCAAGATCATGACCCGAGCCAAAATCAAGAGTCAGATATTTAACTGACTGAGCCACCCAGGCTCCCCAAAATCACCTCTTTCTTATTTGAATTACTGCAGTTCCTCCGGCCACCTGCATCCACCCGATACATTCGCCACATGGAAGCCATGTGATCTTTTTAGGACACACATTTGAATCACATCATTCCTCACACCTAAGACTTCTCAAAGGTGCCCGATGCCCTCAGGATATTTAATACATTTCTGTGTATATTGATGATAAAAATATCAAACTTACACAGAGATTCCTATGTACCTGGTGTTCACCTTCGTGCTTTATGGGTATAATTGATCCTCATTATTTGTGGATTTCGTATTTGTGAAATCCTCTAACTTGCAAAAGTTTATCTGCAACCCCAAAATGAATACTCAGTGTGCTTTTGCAGTCATTTGTGGACAAGAGCTGAGTGTTATTGGAGTGGTTTGATGTGCACATTTCTTGCTAAGCTCAAACAAGGCAACGTTCTGCCATCTTGTTTCAGTTCCTCATATCGTAAAGCTTTCAGTGTCAAGACTCAGTTGGGTCATGCTCATCTCACATGTTTTAGAACTGCATCCCAGACCCACACAACTAGAAAGGAAATAACAAAATTCTATGAAAAAACCTGAACGAAGCCAGAAAGAAACAGACTTCGGGGATTGCTCTGTCTACTGGCTTTCGTGTGTCAGGTAATAAAAGCTGCAGTGAAAGACCAAGTAATAGAAAATTTAATGGAAAATGGAAAGTACAGACTTTTCCCTCCAAAGCATAAAAAGGAAAAGAAAATGGCTTACCTGTTGTGGAGATTGTCCATTGGGTTTCTCTGGAAGTTTAACTTCTCTTCCTGCAACAACAAAAAAGTTGCAGATTGAGTCTGCAAGTTGCCTCCTGTTCACAGCCAAGTTGTATCTTGAAAGTGACAGCAGACAGCATGTCCTGAGGGGGTGCGAGGCAGTGAGGTGGGGGAATTGAGTTCCCTTGCCTGGGAAGACTAGTGTCTTGGGACTTGACACGCCTTGGTTTGCAGCCTAGCTGCTGAATCAGCAATCAATTAACAACCACCCAATTTCAGCGTTTTCCTCTATAAAAAGGTTGTAGTGACATTTAAATGGCACAACATGTAAGTAGTTTATCACATGCTGGGCATGCTGGGATTATTCAATAACCAAAAGCTACTGTTGTTATTTATTACTGTTGGTAAATACCACATGACAATGCACTTCTTCTCTGATGGGTAAAGTTTCGACTAAACAGAAAAAAAAAATCAAGGAATTTTCTTCCTGTAGGCCTATCAAATAATCAAAGTTTCAATGAATACATATGCAGTATCTTAATAAAATACATAATTGAGAAAATAGCATTGCTTAGTGAAAATAATGGTGTGTAATTTTGAGAAAGTAAAGCTAGTGTTCAGATTTTTACCAACTTCTCTGTGACTATTAGAATAATTCACCTATATCAAGACACGACATTTTCAGGAAATGCTCTAAGTCTGCTCCCAGGTAAATTACTTTGTGAGATACTGAATTCCACAATAGTGGAATGGTTTCACCCTTTTGGTAATTCACTTTCATTGTCCTGTAATGTCTTTTCACTCAGTATTATTTCTTATCGTTTAATTATTCCTTAATATCGAATACATTGCTGAAAGGTCAGGTGATTCTATTCTTAATTTTGACACAGCGTTCATAATTCAACTCAAATATTATTTGGTAAGAAAGACATGAGAAAGGCAAAGTCCACGGCCTCAGGGAGCTAGCCATCTGGCTGGGGAGGGCACGGAGACAACGAGAGTTTACAAGTCACTAAAATACTATGCAGGGTACAAATAATGCCATCAGAGGAACAAACAAAATCTCAGGACTGCGAGGTTGTGTCACTGGGCTGGCAGGCATTCGCTGACATTTGAGAGAAACTGTGGCAGATGGAAAAATAATGATGGTGAGATGTGGTGGGAGGGCCTTTTGGGTAGAGGGAACATGGCAAAGAGAGGACAGGAAATGATGGGAGTATTATTTAGTGAAATCACTGAATTCCTACTGTGTGCCAGGCTCTAGGAAACTGCAGGGAATGGTACACCCACATGGGGTGTACCCTATAAAATGACAGCCCTAGCTGCAAAAGAGTGAGTATTCTGGATTTCTCGGTGTTTAAGGAACTTGGAATCTGCCATGCGGTTGGTAGACTTGCCATGTGCCAAGTGCATTGAAGGAAACCAGATGGATATGGCAGTTTGGAGTTACAGTTAAGACCCTACTTAAGAGTAAAGAATGGACCTTGAAGAGGGAGCATTTAAACTGAGATCCACAGAATGAGAAGGAGCTCTCAACAAGCCATGCCCTTGTTAAGAAGCCTTAAGTGGTTCTGCATTGCCAGCCAACGTCCTTTAACGTCCTCAGCTCAGCATTTGGGACCTTCCACAATATGGCACGAGTGGCTCTGCTAGATTAGCTCTGAAGCTTCTCTAGCCACCCCTACTCCCAGCCAATCTGGATTTTCCACTCTTTTCTAAACAGGCTTACATTTTTCCTGTTTCTATGCCCTTCCACATATTATTTCTCCAGCTGGCTTGCAAAATTCTACTGATCCTTCAAACCTCATTGCACACCACCTCCGCCATGAGGTTTTTTTTTTTAAACCCCAAGTAAAGGTAATTACTCCACTATTTTCATTTCTGTGGAATCTTATCTTCTTGGACGGCTCCAATCACTTTTTGCCTTCATTATTACAGTGATTCGTTTATATAACGTTCCCTCCACTGGCCTGTAAATGTTTAGTAGGGAGGGGTCACAGCTTCTTCACCACTGTTCATGCACATGTTGTGTCTTCTGACACAGTGACTTGCATATAGAGGTACACGGCATGACTTTTGAAAATGTGAGTTATAAGTATCACTGGGAACTTTAAGATGCTTAATACCAATGTATTATATTATAAAACAACAGTGTACATATTTAATCAGATCTAAGATGCACATGTATTCACTTTTTAACACTTCTGAAACTGAAATGCAACTTACATTCACTGGCACATCATGGTTAAATTTGAGGCATTATTTTCTATTTTTGTGGTATATAACAGTACATGTTATAATCTATGACATCAAATATTCAATGAAATGTGGCATTTTAATACCATAATTTGTTATCTCAGGAATATATTATGCGTATATTTACTAAATATATCCTATGTTAAATGAGTGTCTACCTGGAACACAATTAGATGAAAATTATATAAGACACGGTCCATTTACCCAAGAATCGTCATTTAATTAATTAAATTTATTTGCTTTATTTATTTATTTATTTATTTATTTATTTATTTATTTATTCAATATAATTTATTTTCAAATTGGCTAACATACAGTGTATACAGTGTGCTCTTGGTTTTGGGGGTAGATTCCCATGATTCATCGCTTACATACAACACCTAATGCTCATCCTAACAAGTGCCCTCCTCAATGCCCATCACCCATTTTCACCACCACCCCCCTGCCACCATCAACCCTCGGTTTGTTCTCTGTATTTAAGAGTCTCTTATGGTTTGCCTCCTTCCCTCCCTCTCTGTTTGTAACTAAAGATTTTGTTTTTAAGTAATTTTTACACCCAATGTGGGGCTCAAACTTACAACCCAGAGGCCAAGAGTCACATGTTCTACTGACTGAGGCAGCCAGGCACCCCTAACCCAAGAACCTTCTAAGATGAAAACTAACAATATCCAGAGATGGACTTGAGATTTTACTTCTAAGCACTACATAAAGATCATGTATCAAAACAAAAACAATAACCAGAAATAAGACCCTTCAAATGAATTCTATTTTCCCCAGAATGACTTTTTGAAACAAATTCTTTCCAAAGAAAATATTTTGGTACACCTGCTTTGTTGGTGCTTATTGGCTAATTTATTTGTTGGGTAAGATAGCATTGACATTACCTTGGGTTGTCCATGGTGAGCACCCAATGGCTGGTAAAACCAATCAGGCCTAAGTATTATGAGAGTTTGGGAGAAGAAGAAATCCCAGTGTGGTCGAGCTGCCAGGAAAGGCTTGATGGAGAAATGCAGACATGGGAGGTGGCAGAAATTAGAGAGGGCAGGGGTAGGAGAGAATATGGGACTTGTGCAAAAGACAGTGGGGAGGCCCATGCTATGGATTTGGAGATGAAAATGGCATCTCTGAGGTTACTGGGGCCTCTGAAAGTAGGCACAGAAGACCTAATGTGACCTGATTGGTGATGCAGGTAGGTTCCCGAGCAGCAAGTGGCAGAATGGCTGCAATACATCAAAAAGCCTCCCCTGCTGGCAACAGACAAGGAACACCACAAGAGTTTTGTGCAGAGACTTGCTAAGAGTTGATCCTTTGAATTAAGTGAGGAGATGGGACGAGCCTGGTATGTGGTGGTATCAAAGAGAAATCCAAAGGAAAGAGCAAATGTGGAAAACCAGCTTTTCCAGCTTTCTTTGGTTTTTGAGTTAGGCATTGATTTCTACTGTCCCTGATTTCTCTTAGCGGTTTGGTGTATACACTTACTACGTATAGTGTCTTGGGAAAGTTGTGTTGCCTCACTACTCGTTTCCCTGTGAGTAACATAACAATTATAATTATATAGTACCTTTTTCAGAGAGCAGTTAGGGTTAAGTGAAGAAAACAGTAGAGTACTGAGCACAGGGGTTGGTACAAACCATAAGCTTAACATTAGCTATGATTTTTCATCCACTGTCCTTGTCACCATCACCATGACCATCACCATCATCATCATCATCATCAATCAGTCAGTTTCTGTTTTTCTCCCTGCCACTCACTGGAAGTTTCTTGAGTCCAATGGTCACATCTCATTATCTTTGTTTCTTCAACAAGGAATACAAAGTAGGACTTCCACAAATATGTACTGAGTTTTATGAAAAATAAAAAGCCAGATCTCCATGAAAGAAAGGATTTGCGTGACAAAAGGAGTTACTGAAATTATTCTCATTCTTGGAGGCTGGCAGATGGAAAGAATGGTGGTTCCACACACAGAACAGGTGGAAGGAGAACCTTATTTGAGTGCAGTATTTGAGAGTGCCTGAGTTCAGCATTTAGCCTTCTGAGTTGGAGTGATGGCTGGGGAGATGGTTAAGGGAAAGGTGGCAGACAGAACAAATGCAGCCAGCCACTTCCCATTACAAAGGAAGAGGCATGCATAGCTCACAGAGAGAGCAAAGGTCCATAAAAACAGAAAGCCCATGGATGTGAAGTTAACTAGCAAGTTAGTAGGGTGGGAAGCCAAGAATGGGCCCAATTTAGCAGAATCCTTAAAGGCTTTAGGATAGAAGGGAAAAAGAAGGGAGGGCTAGAATCAGCATGATTTGGAAGGTGTTTAAGAAGCAGTTAGCGGGGCGCCTGGGTGGCTCAGTCGGTTGAGCGTCTGACTGGCTCAGGTCATGATCTCACACTCCGTGAGTTTGAGCCCTGCGTCAGGCTCTTTGCTGACAGCTCAGAGCCTGGAGCCTGCTTCAGATTCTGTGTCTCCCTCTCTCTGACCCTCCCTCGTTCATGCTCTGTCTTTCTCTGTCTCAAAAATAAATAAACATAAAAAAAATTAAACAAAAAAAAAGCAGTTAGGGGGGCACCGGGTGACTCATTCAGTTAAGCGTCTGACTTCGGCTCAGGTCATGATCTCGCAGTTCATGGGTTCGAGCCCTACGTCAGGCTCTGTGCTGACAAGTTAGGAGCCTGGAGCCTGCTTCAGATTCTGTGTCTCCCTCTCTCTCTGCCCCTCTCACGCTCGTGCTCTGTCTCTGTCTCTCTCAAAAATAAGCAAACATTAAAGAACAATTACAAAAAAAAAAAAAGCAGTTAGGTTCCTAAATCCCTTTCTGCACTCCTAGCTTCTGGAGTGGTTTCTGCTCTTTAACTCACCTAAAGAATGTAAGTTTAGTGTCTGGAAAGGGTAAAGCAGGGTCTCTGGACTAGGAATATAGTAGAGAACACACAGCAGAGGGCAGGGGTTCTGAATCCAAAACTGGGGATTAAGTGAACGTGTGCACGTGGAATGCCGAGAGCCTCAGCCTGCTCCCCTCCTTGGCTCTGGGAATGCTGGCAGTCACCCTCGAGTTGTCCTCCAGACATCTAAGGAAGTCTCTAATACGAAAGACAGAGATCGAAACCAACCAACCGACCAACCAAAAAGCACTTAAAACAAAAAGTAGGGAGAAGAAAACTAAAGCCAAAACAAAACGATTGACGATAATATCCTCACCATGTCACCTGTATCCAAAAAGAACAGGGGATCTTAAAAAAAAAAAAAAAAATCAGAGAACAACAAAAACAACGAAAAGCTCTTGGAAACGAAATCAAGACAACAAAAATTAATATTTCAACAGAATTTCAATAAAGAGTCTAGAAGAAAAAGAGGAAATCTTATAGAAGTAGGAAAAAAAAAGATACAGGAAATCAAATGGAAGAGATAAAATAAATCTAGAGGATCGGTCCAGAAGATCCAACGTCCAAGCAACAGAAACTTGAAAAAGAGAGAACAAATAAAAGGAAGGGAGGAATTCATCGACAAAATTATTTGAGAAAATTTCACGTAACTGAAGGACATGAGTTTCTAAATGAAAGCAGTCCCCACCACAGTAAATAAAAACAGACTCAATGCCAAGACACAGCATGGTGGTATTTCAGAACTGAGATGCTATAAGCTTCTAGAAAGAGAAAATCAGGTCGTATCCAAAGAGTTGGGGATCAGAACGGTTGTAGACTCCTTAAACACACACACACATACACACACGTGCGCGTGTGCACACACAACCCTCATTCTAAGCCAGGCCAAATGACCAGTTAAGTGAGAAGGTAGATAAAGATCTTTTCAGATATGAAAGGTCTCAAAAAACGTACCATTCACACAACCTTCCCCTCCCGGAAAGGAAGCTATTGGAAAATGTCACAAACAAATGAAGGAGTAAACCAAGAGGGGGAAGCAAGGGATACAGAAAACAGGACATTAAACACAGGAGAGGGACAAAGTGTCCCCCAGGAGGAGAGTGGCCAAGATCCCAGAATGCCAGCAGCGGACACAGTCACAGGGACGGCTCATTTGGACTGGACAAGGCAAGAAGGCTCTGGGCAGTTTTAAGAGAGGACATTGATAGAATCCCTGAAGGATCCCAAAGAGAAAGATATATACGATAAGAAAAGAACTTGGGGTGGGACACGTGGGTGGCTCAGTTGTTAAGTACCTGACTTGGAGTCATGATCTTGCAGTTCATGAGTTCAAGCCCAGCATTGGGCTCTCTGCTGCCGGTTACGGAGCCTGCTTTGGATCCTCTCCCTCTCTCTCTCTCTCCCCCCCTTGCTTGCATTTTCTTTCTTTCTTTCTTTCTTTCTTTCTTTCTTTCTTTCTTTCTTTCTTTCTTTCTCTCTCTCTCTCTCTCTCTCTCTCTCTCTCAAAAATAAATACATTAAAAAAAAGAAAGGAATTTGGGGTTGAATCAGGATAAGTATGCAGAATATTTAACACGTGAAAAAATGAGCCATTTGTTACCCCAGAGAAAATGGAATTATACTTTTCCACCTGGACTGGCTGGGAAGAACATTTACAGAGTTGTAACAGATACTTGGTATTCACCAAACTAAGACTGGAGGGGGTGCGCAGTGGGGACTGGGAACATTTCTGGTGTGCGGTAGGGCAGAGGGTAGAAGCCGAATCATCTTCCATAGCGGAATAACGTCTAAAACTGAGAAGAATATCAAGACATGGTGCTAGAAACATTCATTGAGAGAAACAAATAACCAAAATAATCAGCTAAAAAAAAGTGCTTTTTCAAAAAAAAAAAAGTGTTTTCCTTGGAAGAAAGAAAAAATGTGATCACAAGTGAGCAGTCAGGGCTCCCACGTATGAAGATGTGGGAACCGATCTAGTCGTAAAGAGCAAAATCTCGAGAAAGGGTACACCAGACGAGAGCAAGCAGTAACAAAGATGCTTTTGAAAGAGCTGAGTCACATCCATTTTCTTAACCTACATTAATTATTCAACATCTCGTACTGTGGGCCAGGCCATGTGCCGGTAGATGATCACAGCAGAATGAATAAGACGTAAAGCTTATAACCTAGTGAGGTAGGCAAAACGTAAACAAATAATTATGATCCAGTGATATAATAGAGCTTATAAGCAAAGTATTATGAAAATGTGGGCACCAGCAATGAGCCTTTCAGAATTTTCTAGAGTTGTGCTGTCCACATGGTAACCACTGGCCACCTGTGGCTAGTGGCTACCATACTGGGCAACGTAAGACCTAAAACATGTTCCTCGTGGCAGAAAGTTCTATTGGATGGTGCTGGTCTCGAGGTTCTTAAATGGTGATTTTTACAGTGCTTTTCTAGTACATTAAACCCCTGAAGGGATCACATTCCATGGGTCTATTAGCAAATAGAGCTTTGAAGAGCTTGATATTTAACCAGCTAAGTTATCTGTCCATGGAAAGGAATTTTTACTCTGTTACAGGTTTTGTTTTCATCTGGAGCCACTTGGGGAGCGAGGAAGGGGTATTTCTTGCATCTCCTGATACTGTTTGACCATGCACAGATGTTGGGGAGCAAATGCTGCTGGTGACCAGACTCTGTGAGTCGTTGGGAAAGCACTTTTGCACAGTGGGAGGAGGGAAGAAAGAGCTCTGCAGAACTCTGAAACTCCTGAGTTTGAATTTTGGTGCCACTACTCGTTAGCTCTGTGGCCTCGAGCAAATCTCTCAACCTCTCTGGGCCTTTATGTGGTTTTTAGATGTGAGGGGCACAGGTAAAGCACGGATCAGGCTAAGCAGTGGCAGAAACACAAAAATGGCGGCTGTCATTCTTCTCGCTGTCCTTCATCCCCAACAGGCAATAAGCACGCTGGTCAGGAAGGGCCCCATGTGAAGGAGAGGGCTGGCCCTCCTCACTTCTCATCACGACCCCGTTTCCTGGCTTTCGTTAAAGGATCTATCATTGACCAGGAAATAAAGTACCTACAACAGTAAGGGGATTTTTTTTTTTTTTTTTTAGTTTATTTATTTATTTAAAAAAAATTTTTTTTTCAACGTTTATTTATTTTTGGGACAGAGAGAGACAGAGCATGAACGGGGGAGGGGCAGAGAGAGAGGGAGACACAGAATCGGAAACAGGCTCCAGGCTCTGAGCCATCAGCCCAGAGCCTGACGCGGGGCTCGAACTCACGGACTGTGAGATCGTGACCTGGCTGAAGTCGGACGCTTAACCGACTGCGCCACCCAGGCGCCCCTAGTTTATTTTTTTTGAGAGAGAAAGAGCAGGGGAGGGGAAGAGAGAGAGGATGAGAGAGAATCCTAAGCAGACTTCATGCTGTCAGCGCAGAGATGCAGGGCTTGAAGTCACGAACTGTGAGATCATGACCTGAGCCAAAATCCAGTCAGACGCTTAACGGCTTAACCCACTGGGCCACCCAGGCACCATGAGGGATTTCTGTTCAAAGCGGGGCAAAGGGAAGGAACAGGAAGGGCAGTGAGATTTGCCGAAAGCCCAGGACATACCAGACCCACCGGCAAGTACTGTATGTCCTATAAATCCTCCCAGGGTCTAAGAGAAGTGGAAGGACGGGAGGAAGGCGGCTGGCAGCAAGGTTTGTGGGTGGTGGAGAGACAGCATGGTGGGACACAGACCCACGGGGACAGGCCAGAGTTCCATGGGGAATGCCACGCCAGGGCCCCATGGGATGAAACACGCAGTTCATGAGGACAGCTGGGGGCAGTGTGTCGGTCTCATGGGTGGGCCCAGGCCAGTGGTAGTGAGCAGAGGTGGCCTGGGTGACCTGAGCCAGCCCTTCACTTCTCCACAGGTGTTTGCTTAGGGTTTACACTAACCCTAAGTTAGTTACACTAACCCTAAGTTAGACTGGTGGACAGTCTCCATCTCTGTTACCTTCTTCAACTTCCATGAGAAGAAAAACAAAGTTTCCAAGTGGAGTTAAATTCGAAATATGATAAGCCCGAGTTGGCATCAACACCCGGGGCAAGAAGTAACTTTTCCTTGTAATTTGTAAGTGCATTCAGGCTTGTTTTTTTTTCGGGTTCTCTTTTATGGGTTTCCCCCACCCCCATCCCCAGGCAGGGCCAATATCTGAATAGAAAGAAAAGATCCCCAGCTGGGCTCCTTTCTTCCAACAAGCTTTGCAAGCTTTGCAACATCTTCCTTGGATTCGATTCAGCTGGGGGCCTTCCCCCTATTCCAGAGGAATTCCTGCGTCCTCACACAGGGGCCCTATGTGGTCTGAGGTTATGAGAAGTTAACCAGGATTTCGCACAAGGAAGTATCTTTTCCTTGTGTGAAGCCGTGATCAAAGAGGAATATCATTCAAACCAAAACCCCAAAAAACAACAACAAAACCCCACCAAAACAAACCCGCAAAAATAAAACCCCACACCAAAACCATGATTTATATCTAGAATCTCTACAGAAAAAAAAGAAAGATCTGAGTTACATCAGTAAAGCACAATCATCTTCAGTATAGAATGTACAATTAGCTAGTTCGTGTATTGATGGATTTTGAAGTTTAGTCCTTAGTACAAATTCTAAGTCCTGTATTTAAGTATTCAAACTTTTTTTTGGTTGCTTTTGCATCTGTTTTGTTCACAAATATCCCCAATCTTTTCCAAATGCTTAAAGAACTTTTTCATTAAAGAATGATATGTACAAATATGTGTATGTATATTCATATAACGTACATATATAAAACTAGATATAACGCTACACACACATGCACACATACGTATCAGCACACAAAGTTTGGGAAAAGAGTGCAAAAAAAATGTCAGCCATGATCATAGCAACCTACCCATGTGCTACGTGTTCATTTTCTCCCCAGGATTTGTTGTGGTTTATGTCCGTCTATACAGTGATTTTATACAGTAGTAATATAAATAAGTTCACGCCATGCTTTCTCTCACTGAACATTTTGTTTCTAGCCTTTCCGGTGACAATACATAAGGTCCACAATGATTGTTACAAATGGTGCAAATTATTCCAAAAGTGAACCTCAGCCAGATAATTAACCATTCCTCGCCAACGCTTCATATTTCTAGAACTTTCCATTTTTGGTAAAAGTCACCCTCCTTGCAGTTTCCAAGTTCAAAGTCTACAGTGCTGACTATAAACATGACATAATTATACTGGGTGAAAGGATTTTGATTTTCCTTGCCTCTCCTTTTTAAAATTTTCTTCTGACACGAAGTAAAGAGGACCTACAGGACCCAGCAGTTAGAGGCCAGCCCAGAGGCTGTTTCTTCATCACAAACCAGGAAATGCTGGTTCTGAGAGGCATCAGCATCACGACTGTTCCGATTCAGAAGTGCAGGAAAAGAGCAAGAAAAATCAGCCTAGCAATGACCTGTCCCAGGCAGAAATTCTCCTTTCCCCAATAATTAGAGACACTGCACACAACAGATTCCCGAGAATCAGACCCGCATTGTAACTCCTACTGTGTTCATCTTTTCTCTCTTTCTCTGCAGCACAAGCTCTTTCCGGTGGAGGCAGCAAGGTATGGCTCTCTTGGCAGCAGGGGACCCAGAATGGGGCACAGTCATCCCACGTATCCATCCGTGGGTAGGTGCTTCAGTGCCCTTTGAAGATTATGTTTTCTAAAGTCTCATTCTGTCTCAGTTTGCTCACCTACGTGGCATAAGAGATTTGTGTCTTATGTCACCTACGTGGCATAAGAGATTGTGTCTTATGTCAGTTTGCTCACCTACGTGGCATAAGAGATATGTGCAAACTGCCTCGCATGTGTTCCTCTACCAAGGGCAGGTGAGGGGAACAAGAGAGGATGAGGGGGGCAGAGCCCCGGGGCCAAGTCCCTGCAGCTGTAGCACTGTCGGTACATGGGCGAACAGGAGCTCAGGGCCGTGGGAGCCACAAGACTCTTCACTGGGCTCTCGCAGGCATTAACCTCAATACATTTTCAAACCTCAACTTGGGACTCTGGATCTGATGCATGAGAAAGAGAGAAAGAAAGAGAAAGAAAGGGGGGGGGCGCTGACACTGGGGCATCCATTATGTGTTTGATACTATATAGTCACTACCCCCATTTTCTTCCCAGCAACACTGTGAAGTACGTACTACTAGCTCCATTTCATGAATAGCAAGCTTAACTAACTCACGTAAGTTTCATAACTGTAAATGGTAGGCAAGGGTTCAGAGTTTAAGCTTTTTTCATTAACACCATGGAGTCTTTAACATGACAGGATGTATGCAACCAAGCCTATTATTGTCGGGGTAGGCAGGGAATATGGGATACAGGAGGTCAACGAACTTGGCCTTCCCATTCACAAAGGGCCTCAAGTGTAGACTCTTGACCAGTATCTCCAAGGACACACCCAGAACTATACTGACAGGCTTGAAAGAATGTTCATCACACAGCTTTGAACTTCAGTCTTAGTTTGCTGTAACAATTCACTTGTAGTTCCCTATGAATTAATACTTAATCTTGAGAATAGGAAAATTCTATCACCTTTATGATTGTGTGCAAGATCACACATTTGTACATGTAAGCATTTAAAATATTAATATTTATAATCTTGCTTTGTTATTATTTTACTACTTTAATATACTGAAAGCCTCAAAAACAACAAAAATTAAGTAACTGGGTCCCTTTCATTGCCCGAGAGACGCTGATCCTATACTATAGTTCCAGAAAAACCAGGTTGTAAGTTCGCCATTAAAATGCAAAAGTAAACATTAGGGACAGATTTCTGAAGAATTACCTTAAGAGAAATTCTTGGGTTGGGGGTTAACTCTCACCTCTTGTAGAGATTTCACTATTTGTGATTCCTTAAGTATCTGTATCTTAAGAACCTTAATAACTGATATCTTATGGATTATATACTTTATTTTTATTTTTTTTTATGTTTATTTTTGAGAGAGAGAGAGAGAGAGACAAAGTGAGCAGGAAGGGGCAAAGAGAGAGGGAGACACAGAATCCAAAGCCGGCTCCAGGCTCTGAGCTGTCAGCACAGAGCCTGACGCGAGGGTCGAACCCACAAACTGTGAGATCATGACCTGAGCCAAAGTCGGACACTTAACCGACTGAGCCACCCGGGTGCCCCTGGATTACAGACTTCAAATGGGCACAGGTAAACAATCAATCACCAGTAGCAGTGATGCTACTGGACCTCCAGCTTCTGGGCTTTTCTTTCTCATGTAGGGAGGCAAGAGCCGTGCAGCCCAGAGCCTATCACTCTCTGCTCCAAAGCTGGCCTGCCATACCATGAGTCACAGCGACTACCTGCGGTAATAGGAGGAACTTGAACATGTCAGTGAAGTTGTCCTTTAAATTTCTTCCATTCTAAAGTGAGATTTGTCAAGGATTTTGACACTCTGGTTAAGCTACTGGTTTTAGCAGAGAGAGAGAGAGACAGAGACAGAGACAGAGAGAACGAATGACTATTAAATGGCTATGAATAAAAATTAAAGTTAAAATCACAGCATTTGTGAGTTGGGAAGTCCCCAAGAAAAAATATTAATCTAACCCAGTTGTATTACAGATTAGGAACTGAGGTCCTGAGAAGATAAGTGGCTGTCAGTATAATTTTTGCTAAATCATGCTGCTGTCCTTGTAGAGATCCAGAGCAGGGTTTAGGCCACCTTTTGTTGGTAAATAAAATTTTATTGGAATACAGCTCTACCCATTCATTCATGACTTGTCCATGGCTGCTTTTGTGCCACACAGTAGGGCCGATACTCGTGACAGACGTCGAACGACCCACGAAGTCTAACATATTTACTATCTGGCCCTCTATGGAAAAAATGCTGACTCCAGCTCTCCAGGATAAACAAAGTCTGTGAGGAGGAACCAAAGGGTGCCGGCAACCATGCGAGCAAACTTGGAAGTGGATCTTTGGAGGCCTGCCAACAGGCACCTGAGTGAGCGTGGAAACAGATTCTCCAGGTCTTGTCCAGCCTGGAGATGACCACGGGCCTGGCCGACGGCTTGCCTGCAACCTCACGACAGACCTTCAGCCAGAGATGCCCCGTTAAGCGGTGCCTGGGTTCCTGACCCACAGAAACAAGAAACAAATATTTCTTGTTTTAAGGTGCTAATTTGGGGATGATTTGTTACGCAGCCAATGGATAACTAATGTAAGTGCATCTGTTTAGTTGGGCTCACCCTTTCAAGGTGAGCTAAATTCTATCTCTGAGATCAAAGTCTCATTGTGATTTGCTCTGTGAGGACTTTTGGACCCTTGGTCCCCAGCTCCAAATAGAGTTGGCACATCAGTGCACTGTGCCAACTGGTCACTGCAAGTCTATCCCATGGCCACGTGGTCCGTTAAGATGTCTCTGGCGCTGTGTCTTACTCAGTTTTGTAATCACAGAATCTGATTTAGCGCCTAGTAATCATGATAGAATAATAATAATACATACCTATTGAGTGCTTACTGTGTGTCAAGCACTTTATGTCCATTGTCTCATTTTACCCTTTTATTTTTTTTTTTCAACGTTTATTTATTTTTGGGACAGAGAGAGACAGAGCATGAACGGGGGAGGGGCAGAGAGAGAGGGAGACACAGAATCGGAAACAGGCTCCAGGCTCTGAGCCATCAGCCCAGAGCCCGACACGGGGCTTGAACTCACCGACCGCGAGATCGTGACCTGGTTCAAGTCGGACGCTTAACCGACTGCACCACCCAGGCGCCCCACATTTTACCCTTTTAACAACCCTGGGAGGTAGTACTATTTTTAAGCCCATTTAACAGGGGGAAAGGCAAAAATTACATACGTTAAGGAACTTGCCTTATACTGGCTGACAAGCAAGCAGTAGAGCCAGGACTTGAGCTCTGACAGACCCTGAAGGGGCCACACTCTACTGGGATTCTGGGTCCCCCAATACGTGGTTCTAGTCATGGTACTGCCACAGTTAACCGTGGACTCGGCAAAGTCGCTCATGGAGAGGAAACCAATTTCCTCACCCATAAAGTGGTGGTGATGATGATGATGATGCCCTTTTCCTATCTCTCAGGGCATATGTCCTAAAATAGTGACTTTTTTAAGTTCACGGTAAATGTGAATCAAAATAAAGTGACTTACTGATCTTTTGACCAAACACCCCTCAGCTGGGGCAGACCTGAAAGAAGAGGAAAACAAGCAGAGGGTATTTAAGGGAAGAGCCTGAGGGAAGGGCAAAGGGCCACTGAAATCCATTTCCTACCCTTTCTCCACTTCCTGTTCTTCCCTATCCTGCTCTTGGCATCACTATGGCTCCCAGCCCCATCTGCAAAAATCCCCGAAACAACGATGGGTGGAGGTTGTCAGGTTAATGAGAAGAAATCCTCAATTATTTCAAACACAGCTCATGCGTTTATGCTGTGGGAGTTGTTTTTTTTTTTTAAGTTTATTAATTTTTTTTGAAAGACAGAGACAGACAGAGTGAGTGGGTGAGGGGCAGAGAGAGAGAGGAAAAGCAGAATTCCAAGCAGAGCCTGAAGCAGGGCTGGAACCCAGGAAACATGAGATCATGACCTCAGCTGAAATTAAGAGTTGGACACTTAACAGACTGAGCCACAGAGGTGCCCCTACACTGTGCGAATTAAAAAAAAAATTTTTTTTAATGTTTATTTCTTATTGAGAGGCAGAGAGACAGAGCATGAGCATGGGAGGGCCAGAGAGAAGGGGAGACACAGAATCCGAAGCAAGCTCCAGGCTCTGAGCTGTCAGCACAGAGCTGGACGCGGGGCTTGAACCCACAAACCATGAGATCACGGCCTGAGTCGAAGTCGGACATTTAACCGACTGAGCCACCCAGTCGCCCCTACACTGTGGGAATTTTAACTGAGACTGCATATGAACAGTCTTCCCTGGAAAGAGATATTTATATTTATAGATATTTGTATTTATATCACATGACTGACTGTGACTTCTCACTCCATCTCGGCCTCTTCTAGAAAGGAAAGAGTGCTGGATCCCTCTAGGCTGGTTTAGCTCTCACTGCAGGCTCTGCACATCTCATACAAGAGTCTGAATTTTTCACAGTTGAGCCCTTGGTATGTGGAAGAGTGCCTGAAATACAAAAGGCATTCAAACTTTTTTTGATGAATAAAGGAACGGATTTTTACCTGCTTCTATGCTGTTCTATGCTAGAATGTAAATGCCATAAAATAGTAGGTATTCAATAAATATTTGTCAAATGACCCTAAAAATCTGGCCTCATACTATTACATTCAGGGCAGTGTCATCGGATTAAAAAAAGAAGAGTTCAAAGAAGGGTTTCAAGGTTAAGAAGACACCGGACTCCAGTCAAGGCCCCAACTGTGGCCATACTAGAATGGATGCCCAGAATAGTCCTGAACATGAGTTCCTGTGACTTAAATTCTTGATGATGTCAAATCGCCAGTATGGCAGGAAAAGGATTCTCTATCTATTCCGTGTGGACTGCAGCCAATGATTTAGGATTTAAATTGTATGTTTCTTGGAGCGGTGATTTTCAATAAAGAAAAAAGACTGTTACTTCTCTATGGACTTATTTCATCTTGCTTCCTTAAATGTCACCAAAAACCAACCAACCAACAAACAAGCAAACATCAATCAACATTGCTTCCCACCAACCGACAAAATCCAAAGAGACAAACACTTTTGTCAGGGTTTCCTTTCAGCATTATTTGTGATGAATTAGGTAAAATGTACATCCCAAGAAAACAAAGAACCTGACATAGCCTTAATCATAAAACCAGAAAAACAATTCTGTCTAATAATCACCAGGAAAATGTGCACTGTAAGTATTTCCCACCCTTACTTGGCAATCCACCTACTTTTCTAAGACAACCAAAGAACTCTGCAGACTTGTTCTGTCTCCATTAAGATGACCATTCAGGGGCTCCTGGGTGGCTCAGTCGGTTCAGCGTCCGACTTCAGCTCAGGTCATGATCTCTCGGTTCGTGAGTTCAAGCCCCGTGTCAGGCTCTGTGCTGATGGCTCAGAGCCTGGAGCCTGTTTCAGAGTCTGTGTCTCCCTCTCTCTCTGACCCTCCCTCATTCGTGCTCTGTCTTTCTCTGTCTCAAAAATAAATAAACATTAAAAAAAATTAAAAAAAAAAAAGTTGGGGCGCCTGGGTGGCTCAGTCGGTTAAGTGTCCGACTTCGGCTCAGGTCATGATCTCGCAGTGTGTGGGTTTGGGCCCCGCGTAGGGCTCTGTGCTGACAGCTCGGAGCCGGGAGCCTGCTTCGAATTCTGTGTCTCCCTTTCTCTCTGCCCCTCCCCTGCTCATACTCTGTCTCTGTCTCTCAAAAATAAATAAATGTTAAAAAAAAATTAAAAAAAAAAAGTTTAAGATGACCATTCAAACCTAAGTCAAATTTATATTGCAGTCATTTTTATCCCTCTACTTAAGCATTCCTCATCCTATCTAAGCAATTTCCACAAGATATTGGAAGGGCCCTAGTTGTTGTTTTTCCTTCCTTCCTACCTACTTTACTTCATCTTTTTTTCATTAGTAAATATTAGATGTTCGTAATAGTAAGGTGAAAAGCATGGTAGTTCTCTAAATTTCGCATATTAAAGTTTGCTCAAAGAAAATAAAGTTCGGTCAAAGAAAACTTGCTTCTTTGGAAGCTAAAATCAACAGGGCAGCCCCACCTTGTATCGTGTGAGATGTTATGCAGAAACACGCTTTGTAGAAACAGTCCAAAACCAATTAAAGTTGGTTTAAGTAACTGAGACATAAAAATATATTCGTGACAATCCACAGATTTCTAGCGTATTTCTAGAGGGTGGTAGAGGGTAGAAGTAAAACAAAATCAGAAACTGATAAGCTCTTAACCTGCTTTTAATTCACTCAACTCTGTAAATGTGAGACTGGCTTAAATTATTTTTTTTCCATCCTTAATGTTTCCTTAGTTTGATATACTAACACGTAATGTATATTAGCTTATTGTCTTCAGGGGGTAAATATCCTATTGCATAAGCCAGAGGCCACTGGAAATGAGTCCTATAATCTTCATTAGCAAAAAAAGGTACATGTACACTCAGCAACAATGCATGACATTTCAGGAGACACTTATCTGTAACCTAGTTTTGGGTATTTAGAGATTTCTCGACAGTGTTCCCTTTCGCTGGGAGACTACTGCAGAAAATTCAATACCAGGAGCAGTCGGCATGCTTGTTAGCTTCTCTTTTTTAACAACAGGGTAAAAAGCTGTGTAACTATTTCAATTACGTTCAAAATGGTGTCCGTGTTCGGGGCGGGAGGGGAAAGGCCTGAATCTTGCCCTGTGGTTCTGGCAGGTGCAGGGTGCAGACCAGCTATGCCCTGCAGGCAGTGTTATGCTGGCAAGTATTTAACAGCTGGTTCTATAGAAAAACATGTCTATCATAAATAAAGGCTGTGTGGAACACTGTTTGTATATAATAATAAAATACATTCTTTTTATTATAAATTCCACGTAGGCAATTGGTTTTCAAAGAATGCTTTCACAAGGTTTTGCCAGACTCTTCCATCAGTAATTTACTCACGGCTACAACGGGTATAGTCCTGACATGAATGTTACTTGATAGCATTGTTTAGCAAGGTAGACGAAAGTGAAACAATGAACACATGTTGGAATTTCATGTCTGTTAATGACACAAGCAAATTCTTTTCTGAATCAGAGAATAATAGTCTTTTGAACACCGGAAGAAAAAATTTCTTCAGGGTTTTTTTTGTGCTATTCCCATGTAACAATTACAGACTCAGCAAAGTTCCATGTTGCATATTGAGTTAACATTTTATCATATTTTTTAAAATAAATTTTATTTATTTTGAGAGAGATTGTGCGTGCACGTGTGCACATGAGTGGGGAAGGGGCAGAGAGCAAGGAGAGACAGAGAATCCCAAGTAGGCTCTGCACTGTCTGTGCGAAGTCCAGTGCGGGACTGGAACTCAAGAACAGGGAGATCATAACGTGAGCTGAAACCAAGAGTTGGATGCTTAACTGACTAAGCCACCCAGGTGCCCCTCTTTATCATATTCTTTTTTTAAAAAAATTTTTTTTAACGTTTATTTTTGAGACAGAGAGAGACAGAGCATGAACAGGGGAGGGTCAGAGAGGGAGACACAGAATCCGAAACAGGCTCCAGTCTCCGAGCTGTCAGCACAGAGCCCGACGCGGGGCTCGAACTCACAGACCGTGAGATCATGACCTGAGCTGAAGTCGGCCGCTCAAGAGACTGAGCCACCCAGGCACCCCCTTTATCATATTCTTAAGTGTAGTCGAGCAACAAAACCTTAAGTTGAGCTCTGACTTACAGTATTTGCTAATTCTATGGTGTAAATGCTCCTGTGTCTGATTTCGAGACAGAGGTTAAGTCACCCAACTCAAAGTTGGGAAGAGACGTACAGCTGTAAACCATTTTACGGTATTTCTACCACACAGACACAATAGATGTAAATACCCTCAACAGCACAGAAAACAGAAAAATAATTCGCAACTGATGAGCTTTGAGTATTTGTTACTTTTGTTTTCAATAGAAGTTTTTTTTTTTGTTTTCAATATAATTATACTTTAATACAATTTAATTTTGAATATCATCTCACAGGAGTTTTGAAATTCCAAAATTCTACAGCCAGTCCCGGCTGGCTCCAGCACAAGGTTTCAGGGTCCTGAGCCAGAAGGGCAAATGCTTTTCATAGGCCATTTTCTCTCAGCCACACACCAATAACCTCCAATTAACAGTCACCCTAAGACCCAACTTCCCCTGCTGTGAGTTAATCAGTGTCAAGAGGTGGATGTCTGGCCTTAAGTTCTCAGTAGAATATTAACATTTTGCGAGGGAGAAAACGACTTCAGGAAAGTGACATGGCTTTGAGGCAGTACGCATTTTCCTCACCTGTGGAATGGGAACAGCACCGTTACTAGGGTTGTCCTGAGGAATAGAGCTAACTGCGTGCAAAGCTCCTGAGTAATGCCTCAACTACAGCAGATGTGGAATAACTACGTGTTGATCATTAAGATGAGGGCAGAATCTCCGTAACAAACCTTTCTTTTCTGGACACACGTGAGTCCGTCAGGCAAGCTGCTTCCTTTCCCACAGAGAAGCAATTTCCAAATATGATTGAGTGAAAAGCGAGTTTGAGAACAAGTCCAGTCATGGTCAGATTTCTTGAGTCTGTGGAAGATTGTTACCTGGCTTCCCAGGATCACCATTTCCATCTCTTCTCCAGAAATATGGGGGGGAAAAAAGTGAGGGCAAATTTGTAACCAGACACTTTTAGCAAGGACCCAAGGGGTAACTTCTGGCTGTCAATATTTTACGTCAGAATCATGGGCTAGAAGTTAGGGAGACTCATTTGCCTCCTGTGAAATCAGCACAGACAGCAGTAGTTTTGGGAGCATCCTGTTTAGATAAAGGATAAAATCTTTTAAAGAGTTTTTGATACTCTGAAAAATGTGGTGCTCTAGACCATTTATCCTTACTTTTGAGACTCCGGGCCTCTTTAGATCCTTTCTTTTTTTTCCCCCTTAAAGCATTTTAAAAAAACAAAGTGAAACAATATAAATATAAAAAGGCTTAGCTTACCTTTTGAATATAAGGAATTGGGGTAATAATACCTATCTTACAGGTTCGTTATGCTCAGTGAACTAAAGGACTTAGTGCATGGCACGTGTGATGTGGTATATGGGGGGTGAGGGGGCATACAGCCAGTGGGAGCTGTTGTATGTAGCCCAAGGCATTCTTTCCTCCTTTCAAAATCAACTCAAGGTTAACAGGTGGGGTGGGGGTTAGGAGGAGGGGTTGAAGGATAGGGTCCAGACAAAACAGCTATGAAGAGGTCACCTTCCTCCTGTCTTCTACATGGTTGGATAAGCAGGTTGAATTGGTTCCATTTTTCCCTCTCTAGAAGACAGTATTTTCTTCCAAGAATAAAAGGACAGCCCTGTCGTGATGGTTATTAACTAGATCAAATCTCAAGGAAGTCAGAGATTCTAAAATCTCACTTGTCCTGTTATTTTATGTAGATTTATAAACCCTATTCTTTATTCAGATTTCAGGGACACCTAGGATTAATTGACAAGCCACAGGCAATTTCAGCAAACACTAAGCGTTTTGCACACAGAGATCATAAGGGAACAACCAGGAGTCAGTCTCGCCTTAAGATAGAAGATATTTAGGGGCACCTGGGTGGCTCAGTCGTTCAAGCGTCAGACTTTGGCTCAGGTCATGATCTCACAGTTTGTGGGTTCGACCCCCACGTCAGGCTCTGTGCTGACAGCTCAGAGCCTGAAGCCTGTTTCAGATTCTGTGTCTCCCTCTCTTTCTCTGTTCCTCCCCTGCTCACACTGTCTCTCTCTAAAAATAAATAAAGATTAAAAAAATTAAAAAAAAAGATAGAAGATATTTATAGCATCAGTAATACACAATCATATGGTTGGGGAGAAAATACAAAGGAAGGAATACGTGAGTCTCAAAGCAAGACACATTAAAAAAGAGTGGCTGTAATGTAAAGTACCTACATCTGTAATAAATATACTTATGTGGCACATTATTGAAGACTATTTGATAATGTGTTTCTGGGGAACTCACAGAATTTAGTCTAGAAACACTTGAAGGTATAAGGTTTTTAGATAACATCCTGTCAAATTCAGCATTACTCAAACTCAGTGATTTCAATCTGAGCTGCTATGTCGTCTTGTTTCATAAAAACTCAAGCTAGGTTCCTGGGTAGAAAAGATCCTAAATGGAAAAAAATCTCAAAATGTGATAAACCAAATACGAAAAAATTTCAAAATGTGATAAACCAAATATGTCAGAATTAAAATCTCAAACCATGAGCACTGAACCAGATGACCTACACTGAATTTTTGAAATTAATAATATTAAAATGAGTGTGCATGTGTGTGTGTGTGTGTGTGTGTGTGTGTGTGTGTGTGTATTTATATGTGCAAACTGAAGCTGGAACCAAGGAGGAAGCTTTTCCCTTCTGGTGGAGTTTATATAATATACACCAGGGCTAAAACTGTTCACGAGAATAATTCCTTCAACGACAGTATTTTTAAATACTGCATACATACTCCTGTGTCCTTTTATGTGAATTTGGAAGGAATGCAAAGTACATTTACTGGATCAGTCTTTCTAATTCAATCTCAAACTCTTCCTTTCCTAAACTCATCGGCAGCTTTCCTGCCTAGGAGACCGCTTCAGTGAATCCATAAGGGCTTCCTCCTCTCTCTGAGCCATTGCAAAAAACTGTTTTCTTCCTGAAGGATTTTCTCACCAGGCTTTTGACCTCATCAGACCTACAGTGGGGCTGTTCTGCCCGTTCTCCTTTCTTTGTGCCAGAGGCGCCCCAAAAGCTCACATCCCACAGCTAAAATCCTAGCAGGTTCTTAGGACTTTACACAGTTGTGCAATGGTTAAAAACCAAACAGAAAACCCAGCCCTGGGCCCTGCTGGCTGGGGTGTGGCTGCGGGCTGGCCGTGGGCTGAGGGCTATTGCCTAACAAAACCAAACACTCAGCACTAACTGCTGCCAGGTGCACTGATTACCTGTTAAACAGAAGGACCTAGATACCTTTCCTCCCTGGGGACAGGAGTGAACACGTGGAAATCCCTTTAGTCAAAGCTCTTCGGGGTCAAATAGTACAGCGCTTTTCAACTATTAGCATTCGAGCAACACCTGGAATAAAAACAAACCAAGTACTAACTTCCGTCTCCGTCTCCCCGGAGCTGATGATCGACAGGATTCCATTTGGTGGAAATGGACAAACTCAACTAAAAAAATGCTGAAGCGAAGCCAGGTATTGCCACTTACATTTAGATATTAGGATTCATACGTTATGCTTATCGTCTGATGAAGCTTAATATATCTTGGAACCAAGGCTGCGAACTGACATGAAAAGAAAACCACACAAAAAGTGGGGCGCCTGGGTGGCACAGTCAGTTAAGCATCCGATTTCAACTTAGGTCATGGTCTCACAGTTCGTGAGTTCGAGCCCCACATCAGGCTCCGTGCTGACAGCTCAGAGCCTGGAGCCAGCTTTGGATTCTGTGTCTCCCTCTCTCTGTGGCTCTGTCTCTGCCTCTCTCTGTCTCTCAAAAATAAATAAACATTAAAAAAAATTAAAAAAAAAAGAAAACCGCACAAAATGTATAACATTTCTATTATTCGTCGCAGTCCTAAATTGCACTGGACCATTTCAAGTGAGCCAGGTAGTGTTTTGATGTCTCCGGGTTTTTGGTCCATTGAGGCACCTTAGAATTTCAAAGTAAATACAGAATCCTCAGGCCCAAACATTTGTAAGATATTGCCATAGATTTTAACAATGGAAAAGTATACATTCTACACCTCTATGTACCTGTATGTGTCTAGCACTGTGATAGCCATTGTGGAAAAATAAAAAAAGTATATGTATGACCCACTCTTTCCAAGAATTTTATAATCTGATTAAGAAGCTTCACATGAAGCAATGTGAAGGTAACTGTACATCGAATTCGGTACTGGATTCCAACGGGATAGTATGTGTCGGTCCTCAACGTAGCTCTGCCTGTGTCCACTCTCTGGGCTGAGAATTTACAGGTCTTTTTGCTTTGATGTCTATAGCTTACTTCACCCTAAACAGTATGATGTAAATGTTTCGTTCATTAAACCCTAGCGGTAGTAAAAATTTTACACTTCAGGGGTGATCAACTAGTATCTAATCGGGAAGACCACCCCACATGCAACTCCAGCCGCCCCCCGATTAAGATATGAGTGAGTGAATGGCATAAATGGGTTTTCATTTGTGAAATCTGTGGCTTATCGATCAGGAAATGAAATGTTAGAAACAGACACTAGCTGGGTGACTTGAGGTTTGCAGGTGGGCTTCCCTGGCCCCTTATGAACAGGGAGCCTGACTCTAGAGAAGCCTGCACTCTGCACCCTTGGGCGTGTTGTCTGAAGCCAGATGCCCGGTCCTGTGACCCACACCATTGGATTCCCTAATTTCTGCTGCCTGATGCTGACTAGGATAGTAACCGAATACTATGTCTGGAATACTGTCAGGTCATCAAGGATCTTTTCTGCAGGGTGGTGGGACAATAACCTAAAAAGTTAGACAGCCAGCATTTCAAGTTTACAAAACAGATACACGTATTGCTTTGCGGCTGCTTGCTAGTAAATGTGGCTTAAAAATACATGTGTGTTGGGGAGGCACCTGCGTGGCTCAGTTGGTTAAGCTTTGGACTCTTTGATTTTGGTTCAGGTTATAACCTCATGGTTCATGAGTTCAAGCCCTGCATCAGGCTCTGTGCTGTCAGTGTGTAGAGCCTGCTTGGGCTTCTCTCTCTCCCTGCTTTCTCTGCCCCTCCCCTGTTCTCTCTCCCTCTCTCTTTGCCCCTTCCCTGCTTGTGCTCTCTCTCTCTCTCCCTAATAAAAAAATAAATAAAAAACAATCTAAAATATTATTTATTAATTTATTTATAAATAAATAAATAAACATTAAAAAAATACATGTGTGGGGAATTTGGTCTGAGACTTGCTCTCATTGTATCTTGGGAGGGGAGATGTTGGAGAGAGGCTAGTTCTCACCCACCTTAAGCTTTCCTGTGGCTGCCCTTACCTATACTCGAACTAATTCAGTTTGATTTTTAGAGGCTGGGAAGGCCTATTTTAAAGTTAAGTGCAATTTTGGCCCCTACTAACAGGTTATGTGGCTGACCATAAATCTTCTAGGTTCAATTTTACTCCCACTAAATGAAAACAACAGCAGTGACCTCACTGGGTTACCATAAAAACTCAAAGCAATTGTGTACCCAGCCGAGTTAGCTACTCGTTGGTAGCTTCCCTCCTCTGTGTTACTGTCCCATCGCTATTCTTTTCCTGTCCTAGAGGAAACATACAAATGTTTGCAGAATTGAAATGAATAACCTCTTTCTATTGTCCAATTTTAGTGCCTTTGGACTGAACAAATGTTGGAACTGTTAGTTTGGCACCTGTAATTATTCCATCTTAAATCTGGATGTCTTTATTTTATTTTATTTTATTTTTTTATTTTTATTTTTGGGACAGAGAGAGACAGAGCATGAACGGGGGAGGGGCAGAGAGAGAGGGAGACACAGAATCAGAAACAGGCTCCAGGCTCCGAGCCATCAGCCCAGAGCCCGACGCGGGGCTCGAACTCACGGACCGCGAGATCGTGACCTGGCTGAAGTCGGACGCTTAACCGACTGCGCCACCCAGGTGCCCCTTATCTGGATGTCTTGAATCAGCAGAGAGGCTGGAGTCCTTGGGCCTCTACCTTCTCTGGCACCATATTCTGCGCCTTCACACTTCTTGGACTCTCCAAGGTGACTACTGCTTTGGCCTCTGTCAACATCACCTCAGTCATCTGCCTTAGATACATGTAGGAAGAGGGTATCTAGTTAACCTTCACTTCTTAAACAAGTCCTTTCTTCACTAAGCAGTATAAGGTGAGAAACTACAGCAGAACGGTTATTAGGTGGGGTAGTCAGCCTGCCCACTGGCCCACAGTGGCCTCTGCCTCCTGGTCTGCGTCCCTGCGTAGTTCCCTTCCCACACTGATCTGGGGCTGTCCTGTGGGATGAAAGGAATATGGCGGGAATGATGGTACATGATTAAGTCAAGGCTAGGTTAGGAAAGGCCTTATGGCTTCTGTGATGTTCTCTCCTGTTGTTCACTCTGAGGGAAGCCAGATGCTATGCTGTGAGGACACAAGCAGTAAAGAGGCCCCTTGAGGAGGACTTGTGCCATCTTGGAAGTGTAACAGTCAATTCTTAGTGACTAAAACCATGGCTGACAACTGACTGCAACCTTATGATATACCCTGAGCCAAAAATGCCCACTGGGGCCACTCTCTAATTCCTGACCCACTGAAACCATTGACGATGATGTTTACTGTTGTTTTAAACCACTACTTTGGGGCTACCTTACTGTGCAGCAATAGACAACTGATACATTAAGAATGTATTTCCTGTTCTCAAATGGCCTCATGATGGACATAATCCAATGCAGGTGAAGTATTTTCAAACAAGAACCCACTTTGTCCCTCATCTTTACTCTTTCTGCCACTTCCTCTTTTTTGAAATGTCAGTGCTAATTCGGCTGTGAGAGAAGTGCTATGGGCTGAATATGTGTCCCACGTTCATACGTTCAAGTCCTAATCTTCACTATGACGGTATCTGGAGGTGGGGTCTCTGGGAGGTGATTAGGGTTAGATAAAGTCAGGAGTGCGAAGCTGCATGGCACAATGAGTGCCCTCGTGGGGCACCGTCTGACTTCAGCTTAGCTCATGGTCTCGTGGGTTCATCAGTTTGAGTCCTACTTCGGGCTCTCTGCTGTCAGCGCAGAGCCCACTTCTGATCCTCTGTCTCCCTCTCTCTCTGCCCCTCGCCTGCATTGTCTCTCTTTCTATTCAAAGAAAAAAAAAATCAAATAAATCAATAGTTAAAAAAAAAAAAAAGAAAAAGAACGAGTGTCCTTGTAAAAGGAAGAGATGGGAGATTGATCACTCTCTCACTGTGTCTTGTGCAGGAACCAAAGAACGGCCATGTGAGCACATAACCCAGAAGGGGACCCTCACCAAGAACCTGACCAAGCTGGGATCTTGATCTTGCATTTCCAGCCTCTAGAACCACGAGAAAGACATGTTTGTTGTTTAAGCCACCCTGTCCGTGGTGATTTGTCATAGCAGCCCCAATTAAGACAGGAATGCTACGTATGTGTGCACATAACACACGAGTGCGTAATTTCCATTTGTGGAGGAAAACATAGATGGCATATACCTCTCCTTTTGGTCTCTACTATACACCAGGTTCTCAACTTTGAGTGTTGCTCACTCACTCTCCCATCTCTCTCTGCCCTAAGATACAGATCATCACCACATTTTCCTGGAGTATCTGCTTCTTGCTATATGGTCTCTGGCCTTACCTCTATACCAAAATTGTCAGTACAGAGGTCATCCGGTGTTCAAGCACCAATCCAATGATGTATTTTCAGTCCTCAACTTCTGTTATGGACTGAACGTGTTCCCTCTAAATTCATATGTTAAAGCCCTAACCCCCCATTTTGGCTACCTTTGGAGAAAGAGCAGCTAAGGAAGTAATTAAGGTTAAATGAGAGTAGGATCCTGGTCTGATAGGATTCATGCCTTTATAAGAAGAGACACCCAGAGAGCTCTCCTCTCTCCCTCCATGCACAAGCTTAGGGCCACATGAGGTTAGAGCAACAAGACAGCCACAGCACGTCAGGAATAAAGTTCTTACCAGAAACTGAACCTCCCTGGGCCCTTGATCTTGGACTTTCTAGCCTCCCAAACTGTGAAAACACAAATTTGTATTTAAAAAAATTTTTTTTAATGTTTATTTATTTTTGAGACAGAGACAGAGCATGAACAGGGGAGGGCCAAAAAAAGAGGGAGACACAGAATCCAAAGCAGGCTCCAGGCTCCGAGCTGTCAGCACAGAGCCCGGCACGGGGCTCGAACTCATGACCGTGAGATCATGACCCGAGCCGAAGTCGGATGCTTAACCAGTTGAGCCACCCAGGCGCCCCACAAATTTCTATTTTTTAAGCCACTCAGTCTCTGATATTTTGTCATGGCAGCCCAAGCTAATACAACCTCCGTGAACTCTTTCAGCAACTGCTAACAGACAGAGCAACCTTTGGAATTAGACTTCATTTTCAAATCAGGTGCTGGCTTATGGTGAACATAAAGAACTTATTTAACCTATCAGAGGCTTTGTGATCTTTGTTATAAAACATAACGGGACCCATTTCAAAGAACTGTGTGAAAAATCCGTGACTTTCTGGGGAGGGAGGTTACTGCCCCTTGCGGACACTTGGCTATACGGGAAGGACATCTGGAAATACATGGGGCGATTAGTGTTTTAGTGTCTCAGTGACAGGGCACTAATGGCATTTAATGTTTACGTGCTCACCAGACTGTGACGCTTGGGCTTGTCCAGCGTAACAGAATTTTTTCTCATTCAAAATGCCAGTGGCACCCCACTGGGGAAAGAGAAAAAAATGATAAAGTGACTGCACGGCAGATAATAGATGCCAACATTCACTTTCTTGGCATGGTCTGTAGTTTAAGGAATAGTTTCTCTCACCTGCAAAAAGTTCCCAAGCCATTTTATAAATGAAATACAGTCTTAAACTTTTTAATCATTTGTGGCATGATAAATCTCAGTCGAGGGGTAGGGGCAAAGAGAGGGTTATAAGCTCTACAGAACAGCTCACAGTGCCATGGACCAAGCAGATATGCAATAAAGTAGTTGTTTGTTGAAAAAGCCTAGAATGATTTTTAAGTTATATGTTAAACAGTGAGAGAGAAGAATTTATGTTCACAGGTGAATTAGGTTTTTGTGTTTCTTGATAAACAATTTAAAAAATCTTTTATTTGGAATCCTGTCATTTATCACAAATTAGAGTGGATAATTACATGTTCTTGGACCTCTGTGGTGGAATATGTTGGCAAATACTATCTGTATTTAAATATGTGTTGGTAGGACATCAGGTAAAGACAGTGGATCCAACACACTCACTTGGGCACCTGGGCGGCTCAATTGGTTGAGTGGCCGACTTCGGCTTGGGTCATGATCTTGCAGCTTGCGAGTTCAAGCCCCTCGTTGGGCTCACAGTTGTCAGTGCAGAGCCCCCTTCAGATCCTCTGTCCCCCTCTGTCTGCACCTTCCCTGCTCGTGTGCTGTCTGTCTGTCTCTCTCTCTCAAAAGTAAACGTTAAAAAAAATACTATTCAATTTTGGGCTACTCCTAAATCTTATTAAAACTAAAATAATTATATGTGTGTATGTACATGTATCTTTTTAACAACAGAGTCAGGAGAGGTGGCAATGACAGCATTTTGAAAGCTAGGAAGCAGGCGGACAGTGGCCACTCATCCGGTGGACCTGAGAAAGCTAGGCCAGAAGCTGCAAGTGGACAGATGAGCACCACCGTTTACACTGCAGGGTCATCAAAAGGCTTGGCAATTGGTGGCGACTGGTGGCAGCAGGTGCCTCAGGCAGGGGGGAAGCTGGGGCCAGAGCGGTGGTAGTGGTTGAACTCTGTTTAAGAAGCAGTTGACACTCCCTTCCTTCCCCTACTGTCACCTGTGTGACAGCACCTCAGCAGGAGCCTGGAAGTTTATCCTGCAGAGGGGGCAAAACCAGAAGGTCTCTGAACTGTGTACTGGGCCATGTTCAGGGTGGGACATCACATCAAGATAGGAGGATTCCTACAGTCTACTCCCCACGCTCATCTCCCAAACGCACACTGGCAGACAGGCTCTTACCCTCCAGGCAAGAGCTTAGAGGAGTTTTCTTAGAGGATGTGACCAATCCATGGGGAAAGCCCTAAAGATACTGACACTAGAAGTTCCCCAGCAACTGGCTCAGCCAGATCAGTATTACAAGTGACCCTCAGTGAGTGCTCCCTCCCACTCCCTTTCATATTCTGAACTTCAGTTTTTACTTTCCTGCTCTTACATGTGAGCAGAACATCAGTGATTATCAAATAGCCGGGGGGAAACCAGAAACAATCTAGAGGGAGCTGGGAATTATGAGGCAAAAGAAAATTTCAAAAATTATTATTCAAAAACTCATGGATATAAGAGAGTACAGGGCATCATGAAGCAAGAAAATAATGCTGTAAAAAAAAAGGCATTCAAAAAACAACCCCCCCCAAAAAAACTCTTAGAAATGAAAAACATAACCACATATATAAGAACCTCAGTTGAAGGAATCTATGTTGAAAAAGGATAAGAAAAGCAGATAAATAATCAAGGAATTCCAGGAGATCTAGAAAGTGAAGTAAAACACCCACAGGAGAAGAAAACATTAATGATTCAAGGAAATTCCTCAAAATTAGAGGGTAGATTTTCTAGATTCAAAGGGCCCACCAAGTACCCAGCACAATGAAAATAAATCCACACCTGAGGTATATTACTGTGAACTTTCATAATACTAGGATAAAGAATATTCAACCAACATCCAAAGAAGAAAATACAGTTATATATAAAGGACTGAGAATTGAAATGGTGGTATACCTTTCAACAGCCATATTGTGAACAAGGAGACAACAGAGCAGTGTCTTCAAAATTCTAAAGGAAAAAAAAAAGTTTTGAGTGAAAATGATTTCCAACATAGAAGTGTCTATGCAATCTATCATTCAAGTGGGGAAGTAGAATACAGACATTTTTAGACAGGCAAGTCCTTAAATAATCTTTTCCTCCCTATACTTTTTCTTAGAAAGCTATTGGGACGTAGGACGTGGTCCATGAATGTTGAGGGAATAAAACAAACAAAAGGAAGACATGACATCTAGGAAATAGGAGCTCCACCACAGGACAGAAGGGAAGGGACTCTTTCAGATGGTGATGACAAGAGATCTCGGCGTAACCAGGCAGAGAGGACAACCAGTCCAGATGAGCAGGTCCGAAGTCCCCGAGAGAGACTTCTACCCAACACCTCATATGAAACTGATAGAATCATGGAACATCTTGAGAGAGTATTTAGACAACTGGTAAATAAGTACTGGATGGATAGTTAAATATGTAAAAAAAAAACACATACTCAAAGGGCACTTGTGTGGCTCAGTTAGGCATCCCACTTCTGCTGAGGTCATGATCTCTCGGTTCATGAGTTCAAGTCCCGCATTGGGCTCTGTGCTGACAGCTCAGAGCCCGGAGCCTGCTTCAGATAACGTGTCTCCCTCTCTCTCTCTCTCTCTCTCTCTCTGCCCCTCCCCAGCTCAGGCATGTGCTCTCTCAAAAATAAATAAACATAAAAAAAACCCCACACACTCAAGAAACACAAACATACAAAAATAAACAAGTAAAAAGGAAATTATTAACTCTAGGGATAAGTTGTGCAAGAAAAAAAAAGTTTAGTATATGCTCCATTTCTGAATAGCACATACAATTGACCCTTGAGCAATGCAGTGATTAGGGGCATTGGCTCCCCTGTACAGTTGAAAATCCATGTATAACTTTTGACTCCCCCAAAACTTAACTACTAATAGCTTACTGTTTACCTGAAGCCTTACTGATAACTTAAACTGTTGATTAACACATGTTATATATACGTATTGTATTCTGCATGTTTATAATAAAGTAAGCTAGAGAAAAGAAAATGCTATTAAGAAAATCACTGGAAGGGGTGCCTGGGTGGCTCAGTCAGTTAAGTGTCCGACTTCGGCTCAGGTCATGATCTCATAGTTTGTGAGTTCGAAGCCCTGTGTCGGGGTCTGTGCTGACAGTTTGGAACCTGGAGCCTGCTTCGTGTTCTGTATCTCCCTCTCTCTCTCTGCCCCTCCCTCGCTCATGCTCTCTCTCTCTCTCTCTCTCTCTCAAAAGTAAATGAACATTAAAAAAAAATTTAAGAAAATCACTGGGAACAGAAAATACACTTACAGTACTCTATTCATGAAAAAAATCTGCATACAAGTAGACATGCACAGTTCAAACTCATATTGTTCAAGGGTCAACTATACAGCCAATGTAAACCTTGCCTATTTTTCTAATTAAAACCAAGACATAATTATACCATGAGGATAGAAACTGTGCATGGTGTGGATAAGAAGAATAAAGAGCTTAAGTTCTCATCATCCATTAGAGAGAGTCCATGTACAATGTCCCAAACTAACACAATCAGGAGGTGGCAATACTTGCCTGCCATGAAGGTATGTGGAGATGATACCAGGCTAAGAGTTGAAAATGGTTTCTTTGGGGAAGAGGAACTAAGGAGCAGGAGACCTGGGACCTGTTCTTTTTCCTGAGAACCCTTGCAGAACTAGGAGATCTTCTAACTGTACCCTACTACATAGCTGTGATGAAAAATTAAAACAATTTAAAGTGCAGTAGTACATAGAGAGCTAACATGGGAGTGCTTTTTCAAAAATAACATCTATGTGATTTTGGTAAATAATATTTTGGGTATTAATTTTCCTTTTTAAAAACATTTTTTTTAAATATTTATTTTTGAGAGAGAGACAGAGCGCAAGCGGAGGAGGGGCAGGGAGAGAAGGAGACACAGAATCTGAAGCACTTTCCAGGCTCTGAGCTGTCAGCACAGAGCCCGATGTGGGGCTCGAACTCACGAACCATGAGATCATGACCCAAGCTGAAGTCTGACGCTTAACCGACTGAGCCACCCAGGTGCCCCTTCATTTTCCTTTTTTTTTTTTTTTTATAAATTGAAAGGCTTGCATTAAATAATTTATAAGATCCCTTGACCGTGTGTGTGTGTGTGTGTGTGTGTGTGTGTGTGTGTGTGTGTTTTGTATTTCTTTGAACATGTATCTGTACTTGTGAACCCAAACACATAGAGATCTGATGACCAACAGTGGAATTCCTCTGATTATCGTGGTCATTAAAAATGTATCATCCACATATCTACAAAGACACAATGTGATCATACTGAGTGAACAAAGTGGCACAACCATCTAGCTGATTTGCAGGGAAACATCTGAGGCTGCATTTCTGTCTTCCTCTGCCCATGTGAGAGAACACAGGAAGAGACTAAAGTTCCCTGGTATTTAGACTCTGGCCTGTGACGCATGGTGGTGCTGACCTAAAAGTTAATATTTATCCATCGTAGTTGGTTAAAGTCAGCTTGAGAACTTGGTGGGGGCAGGCGGGGAGAGAAGCCCTACAAAGCCGCTTAGAGATTTGTACTAAGACCAATGTTAATCTTGGTAGCAGAGCCAAGTCAGTCACATCCTCTCTAGTATGTGCCAAAGAAGAGCGTGGCTAGGACTACAGACGATACCGACATCAACATGGGGAGCGGGGGGTACCGAGGGCTCTGAATTCAAGAGAAAAATGAAGACTGCCCCTTTCAAACCTCCCATTACTTCCTAGCTTTGGTTGGTTAATCACCCAATCTTTCTCTGCCTTGGGTTCTTCATCCATAAACTGCAAATGGTAATACCATTCCATATGGTTGTTAGGGCAATTTTATGTGTTAACACCTAGAGAGTACTGAAAACAGTGCCTTGATATTTATCTTCCCTCAAAATAGATGCAAAGAACATAAAAGATTCACAAGGGCCTTAGATTCATGGCATCCTCTCTCTCTCTCTCTCTCTTTTTTTTTTTTAAAGATATGTAACCTGGTCTTTAGAATAAAAGAAGACCTAGGAGGAGAGAATGTCTCATGACAAATTTGGTAAAGTCAATCTCAAGAAGTCAAGGAACATATTGTTCGCTGACTATAATAATCCTGTTTGGTAAAACCTCAGATTACTCATGTGCACTGACGTTTTGGATGTGACACTAAAGCTTTCCTTTGGTTGCCAGATGTACCTGGCACCCTGGATTCACTGAACAAACTCTGTGCTAGTTCTGAGTCCAGGAGGATCCAATGGTTGCTTTAGGGACGTCCTTTCATTCTTTTTGGTTATCCTGGGTCTTCAATAATATTTCACACACAGAGAAGATGCCCAATAAATGTTTGTTGAGTTAAAAATGGAAAAACACTTCGGTGTGCCTCTCATAGTCAACAATTACGTAACCATACCTCACAGTCACCCACAATTCTTTCATCGAAATGTGTAGCCTTATTCTTCTCATTCACTTTTTTTGTTTACACTAAAACTTATATAGGCTAACCGCAATTTTAATTGAACCTTAACCATATCACAGCACCGTGTGTATAACGTGCACTAAAAAATAAAGAAGATTGTCACCCTAGAGAAGTGGTACTCTTAAATGGTGAGCTATTTTTGCCTAAAAACTCCCAAAGAGCTATGGTAAAAATCAGACATAAAAATAATATAAAATAAACATTTCTCTCTTCCCCTAAAGTGAGATCATAAGATATATAAGAATTTAGTGTATAAAATGTGAATTTTTTTTTTTAATTTTATTTTTTTGGGACAGAGAGAGACAGAGCATGAACGGGGGAGGGGCAGAGAGAGAGGGAGACACAGAATCGGAAACAGGCTCCAGGCTCTGAGCCATCAGCCCAGAGCCCGACGCGGGGCTCGAACCCACGGACCGCGAGATCGTGACCTGGCTGAAGTCGGACGCTTAACCGACTGCGCCACCCAGGCGCCCCTAAACGTGAAGAATTTTAAATCATGGATTTTATTTACTTACTTACTATGATAAGAACACAGTATGAGATCTACCCTCTTAGCAAATTTTTAAGAGAATAGCACAGTATTGTTAACTATATAGATCTCTAAAAGTTATTCACCTTGGAAAACTAAAATTTTATACCAATTCAACAACTCTTGAGGTCCCCCTCACCCCGGCCCTTGGCAGTCACCACTCTACTTCACGATTCTATGAATTTGGCTGTTTTAGATATCTCATGTTAGTGCAACCATGCTACATTTGTCCTTCTGTGACTGGCTTATTTCACTGAGCATAATGTCCTCCAGGCTCATTCATGTGGTCAAATTATGGCAGTCTTTTTTTAAGGCAGAAGAGGATTCAATTGTACGTACAGCTATGTATACTTTGTCTATTCATTCATCAGTGAACATTCAGGTTGTTTCTACATCTTGGTGATTATGAATAATGTTACAAAGAACATGGGGGTGCAGATATCTCTTCGAAATCCAGATTTCAATTCTTTTGGATAAATGCCCAGAAGTGGGATTGCTGGATCATATGGTAGTTCTATTTTTAAGTTTTTGGGTAACATCCATACTGTTTTCCATAGTGGCTACACCACTTTACATTTCCACCAAGCACACAAGATTCCAATTTCTATCATCCTAACTCTCGTTATATTTTACTTTTTTTTTTTTTTAGAACAGTCAGCCTAATAAGCGTGAATGGACATCCTACTGTGGTTTTCATTTGCATTTCCCTGATGATTAGTGGTGTTAAGCATCTTTAAGCATCCATATACCTAGGTGGCCATTTGTATGTTTTTCTGAAGAAATGTCCATTCAAGTCCTTTGCCCGTTTTTGTTTTTGTTTTTTGCTATTGAGTTGTAGGAATTCCTTATATATTTTGGATATTAACTCCTAATCAGATATATGGTTTGCAAATATTTTTTCCATTCTGTCAGTTGACTGTCCACTCAGTTCACTGTTTCCTTTAGTGTGGAGAATCTTTTTTGTTTGATGCAGTCCCATTTGTCTATTTTTGCTTTTGATGCTTGTGCTTTTGGTGTCATATCCAAGAAATCATTGCTGAGACAAATGCTTTCTTCTTGGACTATTACAGTTTCGGGTCTTATGTTTATATCTGTATCTTATTTTGAGTTGATTTTTGTGTATGGTGTAAGATAAGGGTCCAATTTCATTCTTTTCCATATGGATATCCAGTTTTCCCAACACTATTTGCTGAAGAGACTACTCTTTCATCACTGTGTATTCTCAGCTCTCTTGTCAAAGATAAGTTGACCATATGCTATGGACTGAATGTTGTGTTTGTGTTTGTGACACCCCACATGCATGAATTTATTTATGAGCTTTCTATTCTGTTCCATTAGTCTATTTTTCTGTTCTCATGCCAGTACCACACTAGCTTAATTACTGTAGCTTGGTGATATATTTTGATACCAGGAAGTGTAATGCCTCCAGCTTTGTTTTCCTTTTTCAAGATTGCTCTATTGTGGGTCTTTTGTGGTTCCATACAAATGTTAGAATTGTTTTCCTTTTTCCTATAAAAAATCCCACTGGGATTTTGATAGGGACTGCAATGAATTTATAGATCACTTTAGGTAGTATGAACATTTCAACAATATTAATTATTCCGATCCATGAACATGGGTTATCTTTCCATTTATTCATGTCTTAATTTCCTTCATCAATATTTTGTAGTTTTCAGTGTAGAAGTCTTTCACTTCCTTGGTTAAGTTTATTCAGTATTTTATTATTTTGATGCTACTGTAAATGGAATTATTTTCTTAATTTCATTTTTAGATAGTTTGTTGTTAGCACAGCTGATTTTTATATATTGATTTTGTATCCTGCAACTTTACTGAATTTATTAGTTCTAACAGGTTTTTGTTTGCCTGCTTGCTTTTTGGTGGAATCTTTAGGCTTCTCTACATATAAAATCCTGTGACTTTTTATAATTGCTTCATAAGTGGTCCTGGGACAATAGGTTATTCAGAAGAAGCTAGATCCTGAATTACATTATATGAAAACAAAAAAAAACTATTGGAGAAAAATATAAGCGACTATTTATCTAATTTAGGAAGAGAGGGCCTTTCAGTTACTAAAGGTCTGGAAGAAACATCAAGAGGAATATTAAAAGATTAATAGATTACATAAGAAGTAAACATTATTCACCTTAAAAGACACTGTTTACAAAAATGCAAAGACCAAATGAAACAATATTTGACACAGACAATAAAGGGTTACTATCCTTAACTTTAAAAGGATACTTAGTGCAATAGTATATTTATTAAAGACACCAATATAAAACAAACAAAAAACAAAGGACATGATCAATTAACAAAAGACTAAAATAACAGCCAATGAATATGAAAAATCATTCAACTATAGATATAAATAAATGTAAATCAATGGATAACATTTTTGTCTAATAAATTGGCATTTTTATTTTTTTATAACAGCTAGTGTTAAAGAACCTTTAACATGTCAATAACTTTTGCTCCCAAATTCCAATTATTACAGTCTAACAACAACAAAAAAAAAACATAATCAGAGAATCAGAGAGGTGAACAAAAATCTCTGAAAAGGGGTGGTCCACTTAGTTTTAATTTTTAATACTATCAGATATTTTAAACAACTTTAATGCTCAAAAATAAAAGTATCTTTAATTAAATAATGACATATTCAGAAATTAGAGAAAGGAAAAATACCACTAGGTGAAAATAAAGCAGGTATTTAAATAAAATGTAACTTCAATTGTTTTTTTAACAATTAATAAATGTGAATATAAAGACATATGTAAATAATGAAGGAGAATATACCCAAATGAAAACAAAAAGCCACTTTAGGATAGATAGGATGAACTCGTAATTTTTGTGCAAATTGACTCATTTTTTTTTTAACCATGAAATATCTTTATTGTCAGTCTCTATATAAAGATAGCATGTATCATATGATGCTGGTTGAGAATATTCTTCTAAAGCACATTTTGGAAAGAATTAATAAACATGATTTTTAAAATACCTGTCTATCCCACAGATTCAGGGAATATCTTGGAATACTGGGAGAGTTGTGCTAAATTCTCCCTCCACATGTCTTTTTTGCAATTTCTTCTTTATTACTCTTTTTGGCTTGTATTTGAAACAGAGTTATTTGACATATACAAAACCATAATTTTATTTTGATCAAAAATTAAAAGAATACGTATGCTTTCTTTCTCCCTAAATGCATTTCTTCTGATATTAACATGCAGTCCCTAATTTCTTTTTGCTGCACTTATTTGCCTTATCTTTGCCTCCCTTTTAGTGTTTATTTTCTTCGTCATATTATTCTAGGTGAACAGCAATTGGCATTACTCCTTTCTGACCCAAGCTAAAAGTCTTGGCTTTTTGTTTATTTTTTTTTTAAACGTTTATTTATTTTGAGACAGAGCATAAGCAAGGGAGGGAGAGGGAGAGAGAAAGAGAGAGAATCCCAAGCAGGATCCGCACTGTCAGCACAGAGCCCGATACAAGGCTCGAGATCAGGAACTACAAGATCACGACCTGAGCCATAACCAAGAGTTGAATGCTTAACTGACTCAGCCACGCAGGCACTCCAAGTCTCTGCCTTTTAATACAGAAGTTTAAACCATTTACATTTATACTATACACTGAATCTCTCTTTTGTTATTTTATTTTAGCATTTTTTAAATGACTTCTAGTTGTTTATTTTCAGACTTCAGACTACTTTTTTTTTTTAGGCTTATTTATTTATTTTGGGAGAGATTGAGTGAGAGAGCAGGGTAGGGGCAGAGAGACAGGGAGAGAGAGGATCCCAAGCAGGCTCTGCACTGTCAGCATGGAGCCTGACGCAAGGCTCGAACTCACTGTGAGATCATGACCTGAGCTGAAATCAAGAGATGGATGCTTAACCGACTGAGTCACCCAGGCGCCCCTGGACTTCAGGCTACTTTTAATTTTTGCTTTGTATTTAATTTTCTCCAGCACACTGCAAAGTATAAGTTGTGTTTTAAAAATTCTCCTCATGAGATAAAACATTCTTTTTATCCTCCTCTTTAAAAAGAGTTATCCACATAAAGTGGTCCCCAAATGTAATTTTAATGCAAGCTTTCAAGTGCAGCACTAACTGGGTCACTTTTGAGGATAAAGGCAGAACTTAATGTGAATTATGCAGGGACAAGGGTCCATCGGAAGCATCTTAGGTAAACAAGGACTGCGATTCACTCCGTCTCTAGGTGATAGGAATAAGGAAGTGCAGGCTTGGGAGTGAATAGAAGATTTCACTTTGGTATATTCTGTATCTAAAGGGACTGACAAGCATTCAAAGGTAGGTGTTATGTTGACAGTTGTATACACTGGCCAAAAGCTTAGGAAAGAACTGTGGGCGTGATGTAAAGATTTCACAGTTATCAAAAACACAGCTAATAAATAGGGCCATGAAACTGAATAAGAAAATAGAGGCAGTAGGTATACAGAGTTAAAGAAAAAACTGATTCCTGAAGAATACCACTTAATGTTTAAAAAAAAAAAGAGCCCCCCCAAACTAAAAGAAACAAACAAACAAAAACCACAAAAGAATTACAAAGGAAAGTCACAAATTGCAGTCAGAAGAGTAGGAAAAAAAAGGGGGAGGGGTTTGACTCCATTTCTTGCTGTGTCTTCTCACAAAACTTTCAGGATCCAGTGATTTTGGCCAAGAAACAAACAAAAAAAGGATTGCCCCATTCTGTAATGGATTTGGATGAAACCTGGTAAGAAAATCTGGTATATCTCCAAGAGGAGACATTGGAGAAGAACCCATGTAGGTTTCTAAGAATTGTATGTGTATTTATGCTGTTATCAAGGTTGCTAGCATCTGTCTTTCCACATCAAGCTGAAAACATCACCACTATATGGGCAGTTGGATAAGTCTTATTGGGAAAATGATTTTTTCTCTTTGTTTTTATGCCTCTGTACTAGTAGATTGGTTCAGTAACAAATATGTGAGTTCTTTTGTTTGCAAACAATTAAGGAGAAGTAAGTACAGTAATGGAAGGAGGTAAAGTGCTTTAGGGATTAAGAATTTGCCAGCAGTTTTAAATGACATTCAAGGGTCAAGTAAGAAAAGGACTGTACAGGAATATCTCCAAGATATTGCAGGTTTGGTTCCAGAACAACTCAATAAAGTGATTATTGCAATAAAGTGAGTCAAATGAAGTTTTTAGTTTCTCAGTGCATATAAAAGTTATATTTATCCCCTATGATAGCCTACTAAGTGTGCGTGCAATAGCATTATGTCTAAAAAACCCATATGCATATCTTAAGAATACTTTATTGCTAAAAAGTGCTAACCATTACCTGACCTTTCAGCAAGTCACAATCACTGATCACAGATCACCATAACAAATACAGTAATAATTAAAAAGTCTGAAATAATGTGAGAATTACCAAAATATGACACAGAGACACAAAGTGAAAAAATGCTGTTGGAAAAATGATGCCAATAGGCTTGCTCGACACAGGGTTGCCACAGCCCCTTAATTTGTAGAAACAAAACAAACAAACAAAACAAAACAAAACAAAAACCCCACAGTATCTGCAAAGTGTAATAAAGAGAAGTGCAGTAAAGCAAGGTATGCCTGTAGATGTCTCTTAGATTTAGCACCAAGGAAGTAATTGGTAACTTGGAATAGGAGTTTTCCTGGAATAGTGACTCTGGAAGCTAGATTGTTACAGGTTAACCAGTAGGAGGAGGTGAGGAAGTGGAACGCAAGCATAACAATCCTTAGAAGCAAACTGGCTGTGGATGAAAGAACTAGGAAGAAGGAAGTAGGATTAAGGGGAGGATTGCTTAAGTCAGGAAAGCTTTCAAGTTATTTGGATATGTTGTAAGAGACAGTGGAAAGAAAGGAGCTAAAGATGGAGGAAAGAGCATAATTAAGGTCTATTAGCAGGCAGGAGGGAAGAGCAAAGAATTAACGAGCCTTAGATAGGAGAAGGGTGAGGAATAAGGGGGACCTTCAGGGGCTCAGTGTCTTCATCTGTGTCTTCCAGTTCTGCAGAGTCTAGACAGAAAAAAGGGAAGATTTCCCAGACTCTCTCGCAGTAGGGTTCCCATACAGACTTAGACCCAGACAATCCTCCGCAAGATGAGAAAGTGGAAGGAAGCGAGGCCGAGATTGTGCCAACGCTACTTCTGCTTTTCCTGTTGGCAAGTCCTTAGTGGACACGCGGATGTTTTTCTCTGACACTTTTCCAGTGTCCAGGTGCTTGGCTGATAGCAAAAGGCAGAAAGAACTGTGGCGCAGAACCGGGCACTGTTTTGTTGTTGTTGCTGTTCCTAGGTGGACCCATTAGGCATGGCATGACCCTGTGGCCACCACCTGTGACAACTTACTGGCTAATACCAGCTAAGGCAGTGCTCCTGGGACCAAGAGTCCCATTGTCCATTTCCAATCCCCCTCTGTTTTGATTGTGTAAAAGGAAGCAGTTTCCTGGGAGGGTTAGTTCTGTGGTGGTCTTTTTAGTGTTACGAAGCTTGCTAGTCCAGTCCTTCCAGGGATATTTTGAGCATCCGGTTCCTGGTATTAGATTTCATTTTGCTTGAAACAGCTAACGTAATTTCTGTTTTCTGCAAGTGCACTCTGACAGCGAGGGACATGTATTCTTGCTCGAAGAGGGAAGGCAGAGAAGCTGGGTGTAGATATAGATAAATTCGGTTTTTTTGGTAATCTCCTTGAAGGTAGGAGTTTGTAAGCTGGGGTGTGCAGAGCCGCAAGGGGTTCTTGGATAGGATTCAGGGCATCTGTGAACTTAAATGAGAAAAAAAATCCCATCTTCTCTTCACGAACCACTAAAATTAGGCATTTTCTTCTATTCTAATGCAGGCCATCAAACGACAGCATCATCAGCAGTTCCTGTGACTTTGTCTCTAATAGAAATCACAGATGTTTTCACATTACATTAAGAGTTGTAATAAATACCTTTCGGCGGTGACGACCTGCCCACGAGAACATGCCCCTCGTGAAGGACCTCCTGCACCCGAGAGCCTCAACTCCTACTTCATGGACGTGAAGTGCCCGGGGTGCTTCAAAATCACCACCGTGCTCAGCCGCGCGCAGACGGTGGTGCTGTGTGTGGGCTGCTCCACTGTCCTGTGCCATCCGACAGGAGGAAAAGCAAGGCTCACAGAAGGATGCTCCTTCAGACGGAAGCAGCACTAAATGCACCCTGAGTCAACATGAGTGGGGAACTATCCCAATAAACAGATTTTGGATTAAAAAAAAAAAGAGTTGTAATAAATAACAACATTAAAAACATTTTTTAAAGGGGCGCCTGGGTGGCTCAGTTGGTTGAGCGTCCGACTTCGGCTCATGTCACGATCTCACAGGTCATGAGTTCGAGCCCCGCATGGGGCTCTGTGCTGACAGCTCAGAGCCTGGAGCCTGTTTCAGATTCTGTGTCTCCCTCTCTTCTCTCTGCCTCTCTCCAGCTCATGCTCTGCCCCTCTCTCTCTCAAAAATAAAGACATTAAAAAATTTAAAAAAAGAGTTGTAGATTTCAAAATATTGTTTATCCTTGTAACTATGGTAGTTATTAGGCTTGCTGTTAGAACTTCCTTTTTAACGCATTTATAAAGGAGCAGGTGTTCCTATATCATAATTTTTTTAAATTGAAAATTACATTTCTGTTGTAATCCTGTGTATTTTATTTTGTGTATTTAAAAATATTATTGTGGGGGCACCTGGGTGGCTCAGTAGGTTGAGCGTCTGACTCTTGATCTTGGCTCAAGTTGTGATTCCAGGGTTGCAGAGTCAAGCCCTGTGTCGGTGGCTCTGTGCTGACAGCACGCAGCCTGCTTAGGATTCTCTCTCTCTCTCTCTCTCTCTCTCTCTCTCTCTGTCTATATAAATAAATAAACTCTAAAAAAATTATTCTGAGAAGGGGTTCATAGGGTTCAATAGACTAAAAAAACGGCCCATAGCAAAAACATGCTAAGAAGCCCGTTCTAATGTCTTCTATCTTAGAAGCAGGGTCTCCAAACTTCAGCACTGTTGGCATTTTAGGATGGATAATTCCTCCATATGGGGAACAGTCTTCGCATCGTAGGATGGTCAGCAACCTTGTCCCGCTGTATGGTAGTAGCTTCTATCCTGATTGCGTGACAGTCAAAAGCATTGTCACTTGGGGGGCAAACGTGACCCTGGCCAAGAACCGCTAACGTGAAGTAGGGCTAGGAGCGAGAGGTGGAAGGTGACTGGCTCGGAGGTCTGATCAGACAGAGGGTTTAAAACGGAGGCAGCAGAGGATGGCAGAGGCATCTGACAAAAGAAATGTGTAGTGGAGCGATGCTGATAGACCAGGTGAATTCGGCAGCTAGCCCACAGATGAGAGAAGGAGGTTCTCTATTTGCTCTTTTCTGCTTGACATGACTGATGAATAGGATTCAAAGACAGAGAGTGTAGCATTAACAGTATTTGTGCAGCAGAGGCTACTGAGAGCTACCTACACAATGTCCAAAGAACTGTTTCTCCCACCAGTGCCCCCTACACCAACATGTCAACACAACAGTTGGGATATACACCATGTCCAGACAAAAGGATAATGAGAACGTTTAGAGCCTAAAAATAACTGTTATTGCCCTTTGGTCTGCTACTGTATGTAGAAGAGAATATTCTGGATTTGACTGCATGAAGGGGCTGCTATTCTGAGAAAATCTGAGCCCAGTAGGCACGGATACGAAGGATAGGAAGCACCCTTGATTCGGCAATTTGACTCCTAGATATTTACCCAAGAGAAATGAAAAAAAAAATATATATATATATCCACATAAAGACTTGTCCAAGAGTATTGATAGCAGCTTTATTCATAATAGCCCCAAACTGGAAAGGATTCCAATGCCCACCAACAGTAGAATACGCTGGAATACTATAAATGAAATATTACTGAGCAATAAAAAAGAATATGCAGTGGCATGAATGAAACTCAAAAACATGCTGAATAAAAGCCTTACACAAAGGTGGACCTACGGATTGTATGATTCGTTTATTTGGAGTTTTGAACAAAATAGAGTGATTAAAAAAAATCAGAATAGTGTCTGACTTGATGGGGGTGAGGAAGAGGATTAAGGGGAGAAGGAGATTTTCCTGGGGTGATAATAATGTTCTCTCTCCTGATGGGGAGTTGGGGCACACGGTTGCATGCAGCTGTCCAAACTCACCAAATTGCGCACTCAGACTTGTGTATTTCACCGTATGTAAATGATACTAGAGGGACAGATGGGAAGAGGGAAAAGAAAAAAAGAGAACTGTAAGTAAAAATTGAACTCATGGTTAATGAAATACATGCTACAATGTTTGAAATGAACTGATGTCTACAATACTCTGAAATAGAGTTTAAAGTGTGCAGTTAAAAAAAATGGACTGATGGATAATGAGGTGGTTCAAACAGAAAAGCTAACTGCAGATTCTAGGCAGTGAGTGTGGTTCATGCGCGATTCTTCCAGCTTTTCTGCAGCTTGAAAAATTCTCATTCTGAAGGACGTGAAGGTGTGTAGGTAAACCTCTTTTTGCCTTCTGAAGTATTTCATTCATCTTTGGGCAAGGAAAGTACTCTGAAACAAGCAAAGCATTTCATTTGGTTCTTGCCCTACTTCAACAAATGGATCCTAGAATGTCACAGGCATCGGCTCCATCCAGTGACAAGCAGCTTCGATCACTACTACATGGCCACCACGGCTCACGAGGGCTGTCCCAGGTGCTGCACTAATCACTTTACACTTGTTCTCTTCACGTAGAGATGCTAACGGCGCCCTTGACTGCTTAACAAAAAGCTCTGGGCTGAGTCACATCCTCAGAAGCTGCAGACAGCCTTGGACTAGAACAAGCAGATGTCCGAGAGGAGGATAACATCTGTGACGGCAGGTATTTTTAGGAGAATGTATTATTTAAATATGTTACGAAGCCATGGCACGGTGTGTGTGTGTATGTTTTGGGTATAGTGAGCTCAAGGGGGAGAAGAAGATGCACAGTGTAAGTCATAAAAAGGAACAGTAGCTTTAATCCAATTTCGACAGAGAAACAAACCTTCCTTTTCGCTCTTTTTTTTTTTTCCTTAAGCTCATTCCCGATGTCATAGGATATCGTCACCTGGCAAAGCGGTGTGACAAAAGCCGCCTGGATTGGACGCCCCCAGCTCTTCTGTGGCTTTCCTTTCTCAATAAACCTTTGACAAAGGTCGCGTTTTTGCTTGTTTGGTCTAAGTGTTTCTCGCTCGGTAGAGTGATTCAGCGTCTCTGGGTGTCACTAAATAAGGGGTTTCAGTGAAGCTTTTTGGAATCTACTTCCCTAAAGGATGCTTGGTGGCGGACCTGGGATAGGTTTGGTTTTGTGTGAAACTGGTAAATAAACAATGTAATTACCAGGCTGCCTAGTCCTCGTGACTCCTGATACCTGCAGAGCCACCCATGTGAGGAGAGGGCAGGGCTGTTACCTTCAACTAAGACTGACGAAAGGCCAAGGCACTAACGTGGCAGAAGCTGGATTTGAACTAACGAGACCTTAGGAGCCCTGGAGCAGTTGTGATAGCACCAAAAAGAATCTATGAAACTGGTATGTACTAGGAACAAAACAATAAACCAGCCTTGAACCAAGACAGGCCAATCTCTGATCTCCTTTACGCTGAGCCATGGCTAGAGGCCATATTCAAACCTGATCCATGAAACGGTGCCCATGAACACTGGCCACGTGTAGGGGGAACGCATCCCAGAATTGGACTAGAGAGAGCAACCCCATGCCGAACCACTTCAGGTAGATCTGTTCCATTCACTTCATTTTCATGGACCCTCCAGTGCTGTCATTACGGAGAGAGGCACGGTTCTTTGTAAAGCCAGGCCAAACAATCTATTCTTTTTTTTTTTTTAATTTTTTTAATGTTTATTTATTTTTGACAGAGAGAGAGAGAGACAGAGCATGAGCGGGGGAGGGGCAGAGAGAGAGGGAGACACAGAATCCGAAGCAGGCTCCAGGCTCCGAGCTGTCAGCACAGAGCCTGACGCGGGGCTCGAACTCACGGACCGCGAGATCATGACCTGAGCCGGAGTTGGACGCTCAATGGACTGAGCCACCCAGGCGCCCCAACCAAACAATCTATTCTTGACTGAAGTGTAAACCAAACATTTTCTGCCCGTCTTGTTGGACTAATACAGAAGCATTTCAGAAAACAAGTCAATTAGTGATATCCAGGTTCCAAAAAGCAGCAGATAGACTTTGAGACTGAAAAGGACTGAGGAGGAAAAGAAATTTTGGCTCATTCCCTAACACAAATTGTATATAATCAGCAAGTAAGCAGGGAGTTTTCATTGGTTTAGAATTCATTTGGGACTTAATTCCAATAAAGATGATGTGATGACATTTAAAAGCGTGGATGAAACTAGATACACAGGAAAACTGAAGGTGACTTTGGTGGAGAATATAAAATATAAGATAGTATACAAAATAACAAAATATTCACTTCTCAGGTGGCTTTTATGAGTTGCTGACTCAATACATCTGTACAGTTTTGACCATCTATACTAGTGACTTTTTTGTCTTACTTTTACATGCACAGTGTTCTGTTTAAAAACAAAATTTTTTTCAATATTTATTTTTGAGAGAGAGAGAGAGTGAGCGTGAGTGCATGGGTGGGGGAGGGGCAGAGAGAGGGAGGCACCAAATCCCAAGCAGGCTCCAGGCTCCTAGCTGTCAGCACAGAGCCCGACACGGGGCTCCAACCCAAGAACTGTGAGACCATGACCTGAGTTGAAGCTGGACATTTAATCAACTGAGCTGCCCAGGTGCCCCTGTTTTTTTGTTTCTTAAAAATAGAACCATCTCTTGGCACCAACTTCTCGGCCATTCTCCCAGGAGAAGAAACAAAAACATTGAATGACTCACCATCTGAGCAGAGAGGGAGCATCTCCCAAATTGCTTGCGTACTCCTCCCCGCCCCCGCCCCCCCCCCCACCACACACAGAAGACCTGCCCTCACAGATGCCTGACCATGGGCTGCAGGCACAGTCCAGCTGAGCAGGACACTGTTCACCCGCCCTTGTGTGCTCTGTGCCTTCAAGGTAAAATGCTGGTCTCACCGGGTTAGAAGAAAAATCCAGAAACTCTCTTCTCCCCTAACATCTCCATCTTTGGTATCTGGGTATGGAGTTGATCAGAGGAATGCTGAATGTTGCATTTTTGCTTACTTTTTTTTTTTTTTTTTTTATAGAGTTACTAATAAGTCTGAGTAACAAAAATCTTGCCACTGCGTGTACTGGGAGAGAGCTGATGACGGAAACATTTCAGGATGACTCTTCACGACACAGGAACACCAGACCTTGGATGTGGTGTAGGGGTGGATGCTCAATGATGGTTCGAGCTCTAGAAGAGAACTTTAAGGCTCTGGGGTTGTTGTGGGCCAGTTCGTATGTGGGCAATTTGTATGTTTACATCTATAACCCTCAGTGCCGCAGAATGCAACTATATTGGGAAAAGAGATCTTTAGAGAGGTGATTAAGGTAAAATGAGATGCTTAGGGTGGGCCTTAATCCAATCAGACTGGTGTCCTTATTAGAAGAGACTGGGTCACAGACAAGCCGACTGAGGGATGAGCCTGTGCAGAGCCAGCAACAGGCTGCCGCAGAGGCATCAGGAGGAGCAAAGCTGCCCACAACCTGATCTCTGACTTCCAGCCTCCAGAACCCCGAGAAAAGAAATCTGTCACTTAAGTCACTCAGTCTGTGATGTTTTATTCTGGCAGCCCTAGAAGTCTAATACAGGGGTTTCAAAAAAAAAATGTGAAGAATATTTGGAATTGTTCAAAGTAAAAGCCCACGTAGGCTAACTCAATTGTCTGAACTACATTCCTAGGAAGTTTAGTAACTGAACAGGGGGATTCTGAGCTCAGATGAATGTGGGACATGCTGGCTTAGTTACAGAACTCTGCAGAACTGTTGCAGAACTTCTCAGAGCCTTTCATGTGCTGATTCACACATTGGTAGGATTCATTCAATCTGTGTGTCATCCTTGACGCCTGTCTTTCCCCCACATTTGATTTCCAATCCATCGCCAATTCCCGATGACTGTATCTTGAACAGAAATATTTCTTGAACTAGTTCACTTCTCTCTACTGAACTGCCACTGAAGCCTGGACCAAACTTCCCAGGTCTCTTGCTCAGTCCACTGTAAAGCCTTCCTGACTGGTCTGCCCACACTGGAGGGTACTCTCCCACGTGTTCTCCACAAATCCCACCAGAGTAGTCCATGCCAAGCACAGGCAGGATCAAGCCAGCTCCCTGATTTTAAAGATGTTTGGGTAGCTTCCCATTGTTCCTAAGATGAGAGAGGACTAAATTCCTACTCATATCTTCAAGCTTCTCTTGAACCATCCTCCTTTCTGGGTTTCATATTCACAGCTCTTCTTTTAGACCCACATTATTTTGCTCCTGCTGTACCTTCTTCCTGGCCAACTCCCCTTATCTTCCTCCAGAAGCTTCTTTCACTTCCCTCCTTTATTGGATCAAATCCCTCTACTGCTGAGTTACATTGCACTTGTCACTATTGAAAGTTTGCATTTGTGTGATTACTTGGTTAATACCTGAATCTCCCTCTTCTAAACTACAAACTCTGAATTTGTGGACCATCCTTTGTGAAATATCCAGTTAGTTTATTGATCAAGGTTTGGGAAGTACATATCTGAAATTCTGTGGCAGGAACTTTTATGCAGAAAGTGAGCAGGGTTACAGACAGAAGTCTTGGGTCCTTAGAAACATGTAGTTATTTGCTGAAATTTAGCATCCTTTGAAATAAACCATTGGAGAAGCTGAATATAGAGCGGATATGACATTGGGGCTAAGTTCTGGAGATACACATAAGTGTGTAACTTTTTAAAATTTTGTAACAAAAGATTTGTATTTAGAACACACACATATCAGGGCACCTGGGTGGCTCAGTGGGTTAAGTATCCCACTTCAGCTCAGGTCATGATCTCACAGTTCATGAGTTCGAGCCCTGTGTCAGGTTCTGTGCTGACAGCTCAGAGCCTGGAGCCTGCTTTGGATTCTGTGTCTCCCTCTCTCTCTGCCCCTCCCCCACTTGTGCTCTGTCTCTCTCTCTGCCCCTCCCCCACTTGTGCTCTGTCTCTCTCTGCCTCTCAAAAATAAACGTTAAAAAAAAAGTTTTTTTTTTTTAAAACAACATACGCATATCATCTAACGAACCAAACATTTGTACCTAGAGCTCTTGCATTCAATAAGATGACGAACTCAGTAAAAAATGGGCAAATATGAACTGACTCATCCCAATACATGTAGAACAGCCATGAACAGAAACCATCCCGGGGGCATGTGATGCCAACGAAGGACCGAACTCATGCTTCGGCCTAAATGGCCTTTGAAGCGACACAAACAGCCCAACAGGAGGAGCGTGTCATAACTACTCCTTGTGGAGAAAACAGGCCAGAAGATCCGCTTACTACCCCTTAACGACTGGATTTCTCACAACTGTGTGCAGGTGTAGCCCACACGGAAGTTTCACGATATCGGAAAATTCACAGACATCCACTAGGTGCGGAGCTTTCTGTTCTTAAACTTTTGATTTTGAAATGTTTCAAATCTGTAGAAGGCCTGGAAGACTGCTACAAATGAACAGCCACCTCACCACCTTTCAGCAGCCTGCCTCGTGTTTTGGTTTCGCTCTAAACAAGCTGCTTTTTCTTGCTTTCCTGTGGACAGGGTGATTCTGACCATGCCTCCAGAAAGATAGGAAGGACTGCGTGATTGGATCACAAATGCCCACACTGCAGGAACGCCCCCCCCCCACCCCAGGCCCACTGGCAGATAATTCATCAAGAAATATTTAGGGCTTGACCTTAAATAAAGTGCTATGAGAGATAAAAAGACATTTATGGGATATAACTTTAAGAAAAAAATTTATAACCATTTGAGAAAATAAAGCACTTTCCTGTAAAAGAATAACCAGCAATAAAAATATTAGATAAGCCTTGAGTGAGGGGGACATAGAATGTGCTGACAGAGTTGGGATAAGATTGTTTCTAGTTATGTTTCTTCGTGGAAATGGATTCCCTATGGAAAGCAGCACATCTTACGATCAGTTAATATTTCCTCGTACTAAAAGACCAACTCAGGATAGTAATTTCATAAGGCAAATTACAAATAAGTATTACAAATACTTATTTGTTCTGTTCTACTGTGAACAAACAGAAGTGTAAGAGGGCTGATGCCTTATCTGAACAATATTTACAATTATTTTAGGTCTTTACTGGAAGGACGATTCAAAGCTAGGGGAAGTTATTTGTTCCACGAAGGGCTAACCTTAGTTTGGTGGACTTAAGGCAAATAATTAACCCATTCTTCCCTCCTGACAAAGAATGGGCTACTATATTCCCCTGATGTATTAGGTCAGCCCCATGCCAAGAGCCTGCTGTGGGGACGGCGTAATTCCCAGTGTCTCCTAGGCCTGGAGATCTCAGCAGTATTTCCCTTAGAGCCCATTATTTCCAGAGGTCTGCATCTAGGGCTTAGAGAAATCAGAAGCAAGTAAATACGGAATAAGATCACAACCTGGTACAAATGTTAATAATATACAAAGAAAAATTCTGTATGAATCGTGGGGTGGGGTGGGGGAGCTCTCTAATGGCTGTGCAAAATTAGCGGGGTGTGTTTTTAAATTAATACAGATGGTCACTGCATTTGGGCACCGTGGAACGTAGACTGGAAACTCGCCTTCAGAAGGATGGGGTTTTCAGGTTCAAGTGATCATTTTCGAGAAGGTTCTGTCAAAACGTCGTTCATGTAAGTACATGGTGTGAGAACTGGGACCTCTAAAACCTAAGTTCTAGATTACATTTTCCAACTGGAAAGGACTCAGGAAGGAATACTGCTCTCAGAGTCACAAGGTTACCTGTTTTCTTTAATTTATGCTTTCACCTCCTTCTTTTCTGAGTTTTTCCTCAGTGTGTATATATCCGTTTTACAATCCGGAGATAAACAAAACTATTTCTTAAACAAAGACCAAAGTTGAAGCTTCTCACTTTTAAACTGCTGCTGTGGGCTAGAAAGATTATCAAAAGCTACTGGCAAGTCAAAGCCCATGGATTGCTGGACACATCTCTGATGGGGGTACTTAACACACGTCTACTACCTGTACTCTAAAAACTTTTAAACGCCCAAGCTTACTGAAATGACTTAGAAGTCTGTTACTTTATTACCCTTTAACCGTTGTGTTGAGATATAATTCACATACCTTACCATTCTCCTACTTGTTGTGTACAATTCAATCATTTTTAGTATATTCACAGACCTGTACAGCCATCGCCGCAATTGATTTCAGGACATTCTGTACCCTTTGGTCATGAACTCCCAATCCACTATTTTCCTCAACCCGAGGCAATCACTAATCCACTTTTGTTTATTCTGGACCTTTCACATAAATGGAATTGTATAATATGTGGCCTTTTCTGTCTGGCTTCCTTCACTTTCCTTGATATTTTCAAGGTTCATCCATCTGTAGCATGTATCAGTTCTTCATTCCTTTAGTCTGCTAAATGGATGTCTCCTATTTTATTTGCCCATTCATCAGTCAGTGGACATTTGGGTTGTTTCTACTTTTCGGCTATTATGAATAATGCTGCTATGAGCATTCATGTTCAAGTTTTTGCGTGGACTTAGGTTTTCATTTTTCTTGGGTGTATGCCTAGGAATAGAATTAATTTCTGGGTAATACAGTTAATTCTATGTTCCTTAAAAGAGGAAGTGCCAGACTGTTTTCCAAACTGGATGCGTCATTTCACATTCCCACCAGCAGTATATGAAGGTTCTCATTTGTCTATATCCTGGCAAACACCTGTTATTGCCCATCTTCTTGATTATGTAGCCATTCTCACCAGCGGCGATTAGAAAGCGGTACACTTCATTATTTTTGACATGTGCTTTTAAGAATTGTTTTCTGATTACAGAAGTCATACAAGCTAACAGTCACAATTTCGTCATGTGCATGCGATGATTTGATTCCCAGCTTCTTGGCCAAAAATAATACCACTTACGTGTTGGCACAATTATGATCCTCATTTTACAAAGAGACGGGAGGCTCAGGGATGTTAAGAAGTTCTAAAGCTGGGATTGCACCCAGGTGCTTTTCACCACAGCGTTAGCCTGTTTTCAAGGCTGCTATGTGCATACATAAACACATGGAGATCAAATGGGATAATGAAGTGAACTTTACGAATTTACGGCATCTAGTAATGGAGAGTAAGATGTTGACGGCACATGGCTTTTGGATTACAGAAACAGGCAACATGTTTGTTATCTGTTGAGAGATTAAGGAACAGAGCAGGATTTCTGTGACCACAGAGAAATTTAAAGAAGACCTGAGATTAAGGAGTATCGCATTAGTTAGGATAAACCAGGGTCTCTTATCATCCCATCTGGAGAATGAGGACATTAATCATCCTACGGTTATGGTGATAAATAGCACCAAAACATGTGCTGAATGTGTTCACCTTTGGTCTGTGCACTTGAGAGAATGAGGCCGGTTTCTCTTGAATCACTATATTATCTGAACGCAGCAGGATAACCTTATTTTGGTTTTGTGATTATTTTCCACCTTACACAAAACAGCTCCTTTCTTTTACTCTTTGGAGTTGAGGAAAAATTATTTTGCTACAATTAAAGTTGTTTTGAGTTTTGGCCACAATCGCAAGCAATTCTGGAAATTAAAATTCCTCATGCTCTAGTTAAACATTACTAAAGTTCCCGCTCACTACAACCCCTTTTCTGGAAATCTATTCTGCAGCACTACACATATAATTATTATGTCTTTATCTAGACTCTTTCCAGTTTCCAAATTTGCGTATGTGACTCAAACAGAAGATTTTTTTTTTAATTTTTTTTTAAACGTTTTATTTATTTTTGAGACAGGGAGAGACAGAGCATGAACAGGGGAGGGTCAAAGAGTGGGAGACACAGAATCTGAAACAGGCTCAAGGCTCTGAGCTGTCAGCACAGAGCCCGACGCGGGGCTCGAACTCACAGATCACGAGATCATGACCTGAGCCGAAGTCGGCCGCTTAACTGACTGAGCCACCCAGGCGCCCCTCAAACAGAAGATTTTAAGGGAACTGATCTTCTAAAAAACTAACGCGTAAACACTGCTAAAGGGGGCATATTTTTATACATAATTTCCTGAAGAGAACTAGACAAAAGTTCCTCCAACTTCAAGAATCTTAGCACAAGAAGCACGCTGGTTTGGGGTGGGGCAGAGTTAATTCAGGAATAAGAACTATAGACTAGAACTTTTTTTATTTTAAAGATGTATATTTTGAGCAAAGGATACTCGTTGTCCCAATCTTTGGCTTGTACTTGGCAGTCTGTGTTTAGAGGGTTTATCCTCCCAGGGGGTGAGGGGGTGGGGCTATGGGTGGGGTGGATGCAGATAAGATAGCAATTCCAGTTTTATCACTCTTATGAATTTTGTGCTAGGGTTGAAGTGCTCAGCAGGAGGGAAAAAAAGGAGCATTGTTTCTATGGACTGTATAAAGGAGAGGGAAGGAGGAAATGTTAGAAGGATGATTTCTCAATTTTTATTTCTTAAAAGGTGCCCTTGAGGCTGCATTTCCTCTAAACCCAGCATTTGGTGTCCACTTTGAGTGAAATGCATCCTTCTTGGAAAGAAGGATTTTTCCTGAATCAGCAGAAGGTCATGCAGGAGAGCTGGGAGAACAGATTCCACTGATGGATCTTCAATAAGGGACAGTATTGATTTTTGAAATCATTAAACTTTGGTATTTTGATCCGTCGACAAAAGTGAAGTGAATTCTCTTATAAGGAAATGAAAAACTACTAGATGATTGTCAACTAATTTCTCGGTTTCCAGGGGTCATTTGACCTTTACAGTTACATCAGTAAGGCTACTGCATAAAAATCAGGGACATCTCACCTAATGTGGAAGCAGCCTCTCTGAAGGATGGTGGCTAACACTGAGGAAAGAGCTGGTGAACTTGACGGAGTCACCTTGAACGACTTGCTTAACCTCTCTGAGCCACCCCTTTAAGTTAGATTCTGTAAATCACTTTGAGTGCCGGGCACATAGGAGGTGCTCGATAAATGTTAGCTATTGGTGCTCACCTGACAAAGAGTTTTTTTTTTTTTCAATTTATGAAATTTATTGTCAAAGTGGTTTCCATACACCCAGTGCTCATCCCAAAAGGTGCCCTCCTCAATACCCATCACCCACCCTCCCCTCCCTCCCACCCCCCATCAACCCTCAGTTTGTTCTCAGTTTTTAAGAGTCTCTTAATGCTTTGGCTGTCTCCCACTCTAACCTCTTTTTTTTTTTTTTCCTTCCCCTCCCCCATGGGTTTCTGTTAAGTTTCTCAGGATCCACATAAAAGTGAAAACATATGGTATCTGTTTTTCTCTGCATGGCTTATTTCACTTAGTATCACACTCTCCAGTTCCATCCACGTTGCTACAAAGGGCCATATTTCATTCTTTCTCATTGCCACGTAGTACTCCATTGTATATATAAACCACAATTTCTTTATCCATTCATCAGTTGATGGACATTTAGACTCTTTCCATAATTTGGCTATTGTTGAGAGTGCTGCTATGAACATTGGGGTACAAGTGCCCCTATGCATCAGTACTCCTGTATCCCTTGGGTAAATTCCTAGCAGTGCTATTGCTGGGTCATAGGGTAGGTCTATTTTTAATTTTCTGAGGAAGCTCCACACTGTTTTCCAGAGTGGCTGCACCAATTTGCATTCCCACCAACAGTGCAAGAGGGTTCCCGTTTCTCCACATCCTCTCCAGCATCTATAGTCTCCTGATTTGTTCATTTTGGCCACTCTGACTGGCGTGAGGTGATACCTGAGTGTGGTTTTGATTTGTATTTCCCTGATGAGGAGCAACGCTGAACATCTTTTCATGTGCCTGTTGGCCATTGGATGTCTTCTTTAGAGAAGTGTCTATTCATGTTTTCTGTCCATTTCTTCACTGGGTTATTTGTTTTTCGGGTGTGGAGTTTGGTGAGCTCTTTATAGATTTTGGATACTAGCCCTTCTGACAAAGAGATTTTTAACTATTATCAACATGATATGGGACCTTACCCCTCCACTCATCCTAAGACACGTATCATGCCATCTATATTTTATTTGGCCTCCGTATTCACGGATTGGGTTTTTGAGTGCCTACTGTTGTCAGGTAGTGGGCTTTGAGGAGCAAAAGATGCCTGACCCACAGTCCTTGCACCTCATGGGAAGGAAAAACAAGGTGATGTCATCAGCTGAGAGTAACAGGAGGGAGGGAGAGAAACAGAGCCAATCGGCTGGGGGGGGGGGGAAGGGTTGGCTGTGAGGCAGCGGTGAATGGGGTTTCCGATGGGTTAAGTTTAAAGGGCTCTGGGGATCCGCAAGTGGACCTTCCCTGCAGGCAGCTGTTACCAGGGGGTCTGTAGCTGTGTGGGGAGGGCGGGGCTGCAGATAGGGCATTCGGTGCCATGTGCCTTCTGAGCCATGAGCGGTGCACACACTTTGATGCTGCCAGAGGTCGGTCAGGGAGCCAGAAGACGGCGATGAGGAAGGAGCCCAGGGGCACACCAATGCTTGGGGTGGAGGTGGCAACAGGGGCGCTGGGGAATTTCCCAGGGCCCCAGCTAACACGACGTGGGGCTATCTAGGTTTTTTAAATTAATATAACATAGCTAAAAAGGTAGCTTTCTCTTGAGTTATCTACAAATCTTCTATTCTATTTACTGTTCTCTAAATCCGGTCAATCCTTTTAAGAGCGGTTTTTTCAACTTGGTAATCAAAGGAAAGGACAGTTTAAATGTCTTACTTACAAATGTAACATATTTGATTTTTAAAAAGTGTCCCAGTGACCAATAAACAAACCCTTTTGCGCTACTTAGGTCATTTTATAAAACGAGTAAACTCGTAAATAACGTAAATCTTCAGTTGCCTTAAACATTTCAATCCAGTAGAAAACAAAGCAAAACTATCTGAAAAGTTTCAACTTAAAGATCCCAAGTCTAAATCAATCAGCTAATGACATGACACAGTTTAAAGTGGAATCACGAGATTTAACATGCTAATTAACGAAGTCATCTTACACGTTGTGAATACTGTATGTAGTCCGAACATTGAATACAAACTCTTCCACAAACTTATCTAAAAATATAAATGCTTGCGAGTTGTATTTAGTTCATCATATCTATGCTTGATTCTAAACCTTCCCAGGGTTAAAACAATATCTCATAAGAAAATAATTTGCTTTAACATGGAATCTGTACCTTACAAAGGGCTCTCAGTTTTCTCCGCTCTGTCCCCAAGATTCAAATTACAAGTTACCTAACTCTTAAGCCCTCTGATTCTTCTGCCTCCCACACAATCTGCCATTGACCCAAACTATGAATCCAGGCACCATTGACAGTACTCTGAATTCTTTGTACACCCTTCCCTGCTGACAGGGTCAGAGTTCCTAGGTATGCATAGGACCTGTGATTGGATCCTGCATCATCAAATCCCAGGGTCACGCTTGATAGTAGATGGCAGGCAGGGATGAGTCATGGAGTAGATGAGAAACCAGGAGTAAGAAGTATAATAGTATAAGGGAAGGCAAAGGAAGGAGAGAATTTCAAAAGGGAAGGCATCATCAATGTCACTTTAAAATGCCACAGGGAAGTTTATAAGCTAAGGGGATGAAATACGACCGTTAGTCTTAATGGTCATAAATCTAAGATTTAAATTTTATCAGTGAAATTTTCATTTCACAAAGTGGGTAGAAAACAAGTAACTATAAATTAAGAGTGAACTAGGAAGTGAGAAACTGGGAACTGCATTTAAAGGCAGCAACGAGTCAAGAATTCTTTAAGACTTAAATTTCACTTAATATTTTAATAAAGGAAACTGAGGCCAGGGGGTGGGTGACCAAAAAGGAGAGGAATGAGGCTCAAAGGAAGAGAGGTCTGTTCTGTGTTTTATTTTAATTAAAAAAAAAAAAAAAAAAGAAAAGAAAAGGTTTGATGGGGCACCTGGGTGGCTTAGTTGGTAAAGGGTCTGACTTAGGCTCAGGTCATGATCTCACAGTTCATGAGTTCAAGCCCTGCATTGGGCTCTCTGCTGTCAGCACAGAGCCTGCTTCACATCTCTCTCTCTTTGCCCCCTGCCCCGCCCTCCCCCCTCCCCTGGGTCCTGAGTCTCTCAAAAATAAATAAACATTAAAAACAAAGTTTGTTCACTGAAGAGAGTGTTGATTCCTTTTTTGAGGAAGGAGGGGTACTGACAGCTTGAAGATTTGGGATAGAGGCAGCATTACTACCTGGTGAGCAGTGTCTCAGAGGATCCTGGCTAAAAGTGAAGGAGTCCATGTGAAAGGCTGACCTTGAACAGGAAAAGGAACACCTTATCCTCTGAGAATGGAGGGAATGAGGAAAGAATTGATAGGGAGATAGATAGCTGTGCGGCCTGGGCGGGGCAGGAAGCTGGGCAGCTGGGCTGAACTGCCCGAATCTGGCCCCCGTGGCCCCAGCCTGGCAGGGACACAGGCAGCACACAGTTTCTGGGAACAGACTGAATCCGGGCTGGGATGGTGACAGCTCCAGAAGTGGCCCAACGGGAGCCATCAGGGCTTCCGGGTAAGGGAACAGTTCATATTAATCACAGATCAGAGACGAAACCCCAGAGGTTTCTGTGTTAAAGAAAATGAGACCAGAGGTTAAGACGTGCTCAAGAGTAGTCACCAGCGTCTCTTAAACTAGAAACTGGGTTTCTTGGCTCCCAGAATCACGCTCTCCCTGTCTCAGCACGTCACTTTCTCTGAGAAACCTTCCCTGAGCCCTCTCCCCTCCTGCCTAAATCAGATCCCCACAAAGCCTGCTATCCATCCTTTTCACCCTTCCTTTGCTGCACCACAGGCTGAAATTCTAGAGTTATTTATGTGATTATTTCATGTTCCCCTTTCCCAGCTGATATTACAAATGTCATGAGGACAGGAACTCTATTGTTCACCTCTGTATCCTGGTCAGCACACAGCTTAACGGCTAGCATGTAGTTAGCGCTCAATAAATATGATGAATGAATTTATGTTCCAAGTGTATGGTGTGGGAGCATGGGATTCGAGAACTCCATTTGCCCATTAAAGCCATACATTTGTGAAAAATGCACACTGTGGGGTTCCCAGGAAGGCTGACTTACACTTTCTCTGTAGGTCTGGCGTCTGGGTAATGCTCAATACATATCTGATGAGTGATTAAGAATTTTTGCACTATTGGAATTTTAATTCCCTTAAGGAAACAAGCAAAACATAGCTGCCTCCAAGCCACTGAAAAATAATTTAAAGATATTACCTGAACATCAAAAAACTTGTTTAAGAATAAACAAATTCAAAATTTCCAAACAATGTCACTCAGAATAAACATTAGAGTTCATCAGTACTTTGTTACAACCTAACTTCTAATAAAAATACTGATCATATGATAAGGCAGCTTCTGGGATAATATAGAACTAGAAAACCCAGGTTTAATTTCTGAAGTTTCACACTTTTGAAGTGTCTCAGAGACATCTTCTTAGATCCCACTCTGATACTAAATGAATTTACCAAATTTTAGTGCAGAAATTCATGCATTTGCAAACATTTAAAAACAGAAAGTATCACCAATGAATTGTCTACCACCTTTCTCAGGGAAGGAAATTTGCGAATGCACGCATGAAGGTTAGTACCATATGGTAGGCAAATATTTTTCCATGTCCCACCCAAAGCAAACAAATGGAAAGAGAAACTTAAAAGACAATTATAAAATATCTCCAAATTTAAAGACACAGCATCCTTTTCTAGATTAGCAACAGGGGGCAACAACTGATTTGCAAGAGATTAAAACTGTATATAAACATGGGTGAGTGTATAGAGTCTAAAAAAATCAAACATGGTAATTAAAAAATGGAAATGTTTAAGATATGGAAAAAGCTGAGTTAAAATAAATTAATAAAACACTGGAAACAAGCTCACCAAATTTTTCTAATGGGAGCAGAACAGCTTCCGAAAGACAGTGGCTCATTTAGGTGATGAACACCAGATGCCAAGTGTAGTTCATTACAGACAAAAGTATTCTGATTAGCTTCAGGGGAGAAGGAGAAAAGAATCAGGCACCAAATGGGGGAAAGCCAAACACAGCCCTCAACAGACCGCTGCGTGTGGCTCCCCAGTTGCCTCTGGGTAACTCCTGGTCTAAGGACAAAGTAGTGCTCTATCCCGCTTCTGGTCAGTGAATCCAAGCACCCGGTTCTATGGGTCACCACCACGCACTGTGGACAATCTGCACTCAAGTCAGGCCAGGGTCAGCTGCATTTCTGTAAGGTAAGAGACAGTCCCTGAAACCCACTCTGTGAAAAGGGTCTATGACAGCCTTAGGAAGGGAGAGTTCAGAAGCCAGCTGTGGGAAATCACTGACATTATCAACTAATTGAAGGAATCCTTGAATAGGGATTTCTCCTTTGGAAAGTTCAGGATACTGGCGTATTGTCACAGGGGAGAAGTATACTCAGTGACCCCCCCCCCCCAATCCAAAGTCCATTTTCCCAGCATAACCAATTAGGCAACGTAGCCGAATGTCCCTAACTTATTCTCACTGTGTGTGTGTGTGTGTGTGTGTGTGTGTGTGTGTGTGTGAGAGAGAGAGAGAGAGAGAGAGAGTGGGGGAGCAGAGATAGGGGGTTTGAGGATGTCCTCCGCCCCAAATTTTAGTCTTGCCTCTTAGTTCTGAACTCTAAAGTCTATCCATTGCTTCAGTGAGTGTTTTACAGTGTTGAGCACAGCCCTGGACACTGACTGAGTCTAAGCACATCACTCACTGGCAAAGATTTATTTACTTGACAGTCCAATAAAAGCCAAGTTATTCACAGATAACAGCGAGTGCTAGAGAAGACGTCGCTTGCTGTAGTAGAAAGAATTCTAGACTAAGAGTTAGCATATCCCTGGATTCCAGTCTTGGCCCTACTGATTTAGGGTCATGTGATTTTGGCCAAGCCATTAACCTGTCCGGGCCTCAGTGGCCTCGGAGGTGAAATGGAGATATTGAATCAAATGACTGATAAGGCCCTTTTTGGATCTACTGCTCTGGAATGAATATGGCCTGTGTGTTCAGAAGAGGGGGTAATCATTCTGGGATAGAAGGATCAGGAGTTTTCAGAATAGAAGTAGAGTAGTTTGCTCTTTTTCTACAAAGTCTGATTCCCCTGCTGCAGAAACCCCAGAGTACAGAAATTGTCAAAATACAGACTGCAGATGTCCCTAGTAATCTTTGCCTCACAGATAAATACTGTTAACTGTTTGGAATTTTTTTCTTCCAGATGTTTTAATTACAAGTGCTGCTTATAATCATTACTATTGCTAGGTTAAGTGCTAATTATCATCGTTACCATCTGTATTCAAATGGAGCACCGAGTGTATGTTTCCTCACCACATTTTTATGAATTTAAAACTGTATCCTGGACATCTTTCCACCATGTCATCTTGCACATCTCATTATTTTTATCAGTGTTGGGTGTCGCATCAGGTCCATAAGCTGTACTTCATTTGACCAATGTCTATTGACAACATATGAAATTTTTTTCTTTTTGATTATGAACAACACCACGACAAAGTGCCCTCAAATCCAATCTTTAACATTTCCTGCCTCACTTTCCATTTCCACCCATCACCGGGTCCTGGTGCTGTCACCTAGTATCTCAGGAAGCTGTGCCCTTCTTGCCGTCTAATTACCCCCATTTCATTCAAGGGTAGGTTTGGCAACATCTCATGCGACAATAGCTCCTTCACTGGTCTTCTCTCTCCCCAACTCTGCAGCCAGGGAAGCAAATCTGATTACTTCCAAGTTCAAAATATTTATTATTTAAAAAAAAATTTTTACTTATTTATTTTGAGAGAGAGAGAGAGAGAGAGAGAGAGAGAGAGAGGAAGGGGCAGAGAGAATCCCAAGCAGGCTCCACACTGCCAATGCAGAGCTGGATGCAGGACTCAAACCCACAAACAGTGAGATCATGACCTGAGCTGATGTTGTACACTTAACTGACTGAGCCACCCAGGCATTCCCCCCCCCCCCCGCCCCTCCCAAGTTCAAAACCTCCAATAGCTTCTCACGATTCTTTTTTTTTTTTTAATTTTTTTTTCAACTTTTTTTTATTTATTTCTGGGACAGAGAGAGACAGAGCATGAACGGGGGAGGGGCAGAGAGAGAGGGAGACACAGAATCGGAAACAGGCTCCAGGCTCCGAGCCATCAGCCCAGAGCCTGACGCGGGGCTCGAACTCACGGACCGCGAGATCGTGACCTGGCTGAAGTCGGACGCTTAACCAACTGCGCCACCCAGGCGCCCCTAGCTTCTCACGATTCTTAAGGCACTGACTTAGCGGTGCTCGTGCTGTCTATAATTTGCCTTAAGATACATTGGCATAGGCTCTGGGATACAGGAGTATGTTTTTAATCTGCGCTCTAGGATGTACGCTAAATTAGCTGCCCCAGTCAGGAATATGCACCTCAGAGATCTTTAGTAAGAATGTTAGCGCAAGGCCGCAATCCAGAGGTGGTGCCTGCAGGTAAGTTCGATTCTTTATCTTCAGTCAACAGAAAGGACTTTATTAATTAGCATATGGATGTTGGAAGCTATTTCCCATTAGGGAATCACTTTCATATGAGATGTACAGACTGGTTAGAAATAGCGTAGAGCCATTCACTCTCGCACCAGCACCGTAGACGGTAGCCATCGAGTTCTCTGCACCCTCCCAGTGGATCCCAGTACTTGTTTCTGAAAAACGCCTGACCAGTGACCAGCACAAAGGAGGCTTGCTGCTAAAGTTAAACTCTTCGGTTAGCTCAACCCTGCCTCTAGAAGAGTGTCACGTTTGCTTCTACTGAACTCCCCATGAGACATAGTTGGAGAAACTAAAGGAAGGGAAGGAGAGACTTCACCAAGCCTGCACCACGGGCTGCATGACTGTCTTGATTCCTGGTCACTGATCAGTGTTGGAAGGTGGCGCTGAATTGAGCCTCAGATTTGCTTTGGGACCACGTGTGAGGCCGTGAGGAAGAAGACCTTTACCCTCACTCAACTCTAGATACTGGAGGTTTCAACATCCACCAAAAAAACCCCTAAATAAACAGGAAGGATCACGTTGGTGGAGGCCAGATTATGCATAGCACGTGGCCTAGGCACAATCTACCTCCTGCCTGCCTCTCCTGGTACTCCCCCGGCTCAGGACATTTCTGGGAACACTGCTCCGTCCGGACGTGTGACCACGCTGTTCCCTCTCCCATCCCTGCGGCTCCTGTGCCTCCAGAAATCTCACCTCCTGGTCTCATCTGGACATCCCTTCCTCAGGGAAGCCCTTTCTGCCTTTCAGTCCAGGTCACAGCCCCCATGCCACCCCCGGTGGTGCAGGGGACCTTTCTCCCTGCAGTCCACACAGGAACGTAGAGTGATATGTCTGTATGCTTATCACATTGGCACCTATGAGACTGTGTCCAGGTCTGTTCTGTTCACCATTGTATCCCCACCGGCTGGCATGGCCTCCACAGACAATTGCTCAACAGAAGGGCATTTAGGTTTTAGTCCACACAGCATTAGTGGTGGGGGGCAGGGGCGGGGAAGCTTTTTATGCCATTAGGTTTACCAACTAGAGTGGGCCCTCCACGGTGAAAAAGCTGACGATGAAGTTCTTAAAACAATCCGATCAAACTCACAAAGTAAAGGATGAAGAATATATAAAACACCAATGGCAAGGCAAAATGGCTTTCTCTTTTAAATACTTACATAAATGCCAACTTGGTTATTATGAAAATCCTTCATGGAAATGAGGACTGTGAAAAAGTCATCTTCTTCATGTCTCATTTCTCCCTATTTTATAGATTTCTTTAGTCTCAGCACTTACAGAATGATCATTTCAGCATGTAACTAAATTCTGCTTCCTCAAAGAAGTCTAATTTTTTTAGTTAAAAAAAATTTAAGTTTATTTAGAGAGGGAGAAAGTGGATGCGAGCGGGGGAAGGGCAGAGACAGAGAGAGAGAGAATCCCAAGCAGGGTCTGCACTGTCAGTGCAGAGCCCGACATAGGCCTCGAACTCACAAACCATGAGATCCTGACCTGAGCTGAAACCAAGAGTCGGACGCTTAATTGAATGAGCCACATAGGTGCCCCTCCACTTTTTTTTTTTAATCCAAGTTAGTTAACATATAGTGTAATGATGGTTTCAGGAGGAGAATTTAGTGATTCATCACTTATATACAACACCCAGGGCTCATCCCAACAACTGAGCTCCTTGACACCCATCACCCATTCAGCCCATCCCCCCCCACCTGCCCCCCCCCCCCCCAGCAACCCTCAGTTTGTTCTCTACAGTTAAGAGTCTCTTACGGTTTGCCTCCCTATTTTTATCTTATTTTTCTTTCCTTTCCCCCGTGTACTAAGTTCTGCTTTCTTAAAGAACTCCACTTTTGTCTCCTCAAATGAAGTCCATGTTACCCTCCCTACTTCCCACTAATACAAATATGGGATTGTAACTACATTCCCTGCCCCCCAAGGTTCTTTCTATGCTTGAGGTACAGAGAGCATTTAAAACAGACCCTGGACAGACATTTTAGTAGATGATTGTATAATAAGGAAAATTATATATCTGGTCAGAAATTCAGCGGAAACGCCATGTGTTTAAGTCTGATGCCTGGTGTTACTTCATGTGGCTCTCATGGAAGGTAAAGGTGGAGTGAGCTTTGGGGAGAAGTGGGTCGCCTGGTCGCCGCCCCTAGCCCCATCCTTTCCTTCCATTCCACACCCCATGCTGCTGCTCTGGTCCAAACTTCTCATTCTGCATTTGAGAAAACTGAAGGCCACAAGCTGAGACTCAGATTTATCAAACATTCACTACGTGCAGACACATGCTGGGGGAAATGCTCAGTTTCCCGGTGTTACGGAGAAGGAAGCTGAAATCCAGGGAGATGAAGTGAAATTCCTGAGGTCCCACATCAGATGGCCGAGTGGGGAATTGAGGCTGATGACAGTCCAGCCCTCATTCTAGTCTCTCCTGGGAGAGTGGGTCAAATGACTCAGTGATGGAAGAAAATACAACCACGCTCCCAGTTTCTTAAAGGGCTCGCATAAACTAAGTAGATGGTAAGCACTTGTAAACAGAAGTAAAGACGTTTAATGGGACCAAATCATGCACATGATGCTGTCATCTGTGTCTGAGAGGATGATTCTGAGGATTTCTGACTTACAGGCATGCGTGTATGTGTGCCTTAATGGGTCACACCTGCCATTAGGGGCCCTGCAAAGTGCTAGGGTGGCAAATTCCTGAGTTTTTGTTTGTTTGCTTGTTCTGCTTTCTGTTGGTCTAATTAACTCTTACAGGGCAACTGTCTGTCAAGGGTGCAATTTCAGTAATTTGACTTTCTCTAAAGATACTTTAGCTTTTTTTTTTTTTTTTTTTTTTTTTTTGATTACAAAGAAGGCACACTCCTTTTGCTCCATTAAATCTCTGAATTTAGGCAGGGTATTAAAAAAAACAACCCTCTAGGCTTCTCCACACCAGCGGGCTGTGACTTTTCTACATCTGCCTTTGTTTTCGGGCTCACCTCCCCAGAACCACTGCTTAGCCCAGTACTAGAGCACCAGGAAACACTTAGCTTTGAAAAGAGAAAGCGTCAATGGAGACTGAACTAACTGAAGGACAGGAGGGATCAGGCCTCAGGCAGTGATCATCTGAAGCTGGACCTCTGCCTCGGTTACAGTGTGTCACTGAAGCTTTCACTATGTCCACTTCTAGAACATTTGGCTTCCTTCACCAAAACCGAGTCCCAGTGAGGATATAAAACCTGTCCTGTCAAGTTCAAAAGAGAATGCAGATAAATTGGACTTTGTAAACTAAATCTTGACTGTCTAGCCAATAAACTCTGTTTTATGATTCTTTTTAGAAACGACTGCAGCAGTAAATGCATCTTGTCACATGGTAGATGGACAGCAAACCACAATTCAAACCCAGGTCAACTTGACTTTAAAACGGGAGCTCTCTCAATTTCCCCACAATGCCTAGCAGAGGCTGGGAAACACAACAGGCAAAGGAATTGCTTTGAAGTCTTTTAGTCAAAGAGTACAGGGCTTGGGGGTGGAGACAAGGGTTCCCACCCTCATTTTGCCTGGGACTTGCCGAGTATTTTTGAACAAGTTGCTTTCTCTCCCCAGCCTCGGTTTTCTTATCCATAAAGCCAGGTGAGTGGATCAGTGAGGCCCCTTTCCAGGTCATGATTCTGTAAACTACAGGTATTTTCAGAGCCTTAGTTTAGTTGCTTAAGAAATGGGCTTAAAAATTTATTTGGAAAAAATAAAAATCTTTTATCATTCAAAGAATCCCAAGGAAAAGGTTGTAAAATTACATAATTTGAAGTATAAAGTGTGGTTTGTTGCCACTGGAACCAACATAGGGGTTCAATGCGATAAGAAAACCAGGTAAGGGAGGGAATATTTTTATGAGGCATTTTTAAGTTTCCATGAAATAATTACTTCAAAATCACCAATTTAAACTTTCAAGCATCTTTCTGAGTGTGGCACGGTGTATATGAAAAAAAAAAAAAAAAAGCCCATCAAAAAACCCCAAGCAAAAATCTATTGATTTAATAATTTCCTTCAAAGCCCAATTAATTACAAAACCTGCAGAGTGCTTCACTGGTAGGTCAGAAGACGGAGTTTGGAGTTAGCAGACCTGAGTTTAAGTTTTGGCTGACATTACAACCTCTCACTGTCCTGAACTATGAAAGGGACATAATAATCCTGTCTCTACAGATGTCCCAGGGAAGATCTAATAAACTGAAGAACTACTTTATATGAAGAACTGTTTCATTAGAACTAACTCCCTTTCAAAAAAATTCTTTCACGAGATACAGGAAATTGACAAGGGCATTCAGATTTGGAACTCTGTTTGAACTGCTTCTTAGCAAAAGTTGAAACACTGCTACAATTCAAAGGAATGGGAGGGGCGCCTCAGTAGCTCAGTCCATTGAGCGTCTGACTCTTGATTTCGGCTACGGTCATGATCCCAGGGTCGTGGGATTGAGCCTGGAGTCTGCTTAAGATTCGCTTGCTCTCTGCCTCTGCCCCTCTACCCTGCTCTCGCTCTAAAAGAAAAAGAAAATTAAAAACACAATAAAATTCTCTAAGGAATGGTAGACGCAGCCTGAAAGCAAGCAAACAGAAAATCCAAACTATCATTCATTACCGCCAAAAAGTATATTCTTTTTCAGCAGTAAAGAATGCAAAGGGAACATCCCAGCCTAAAGGTTGGGAAACAGTTCAGAACTTGGCCGTCCAGAACCATCTGCACTTCCTTTTTTTTTTTCTTTCCTCAGAATCCAGCAGCAGGTTGGCATCAAGTCTTGAGGGATGTGCTTTGCTTCTCAGACTACTGTACTTACGAATCATCTGGGGATCTTGTTAAAATGCAGATTCTGATTCAACAGATCTTTAAGTAGAATCTAGCCTGCATTTCTAACCATCTCCCAGGTGACCGCTATGCTGCTGGTCCATGGACACCACCTTGAGTAGCAAAGCTATTGGCTTACTGGGAAAAAAAAATGGTGGATGGTTGTTTTTGGAGACATGAAGACACGGGTTCGAATGTCATCTTTATCAGGTCTTAGCTGTGTGATCTTGGGTGAATAACTTTATCTGTATAGTGGGATTAGTATCTGTTCTATAAGTGATTGGAGGATCCTTTGAGATATTAATAAACAGACACAGTTCTTTTCAAATTAGTCTTTCCCTTGGCTCTCCTAAGCTCATTATCTTGTCCCCCATCACTCTTCTCTGATGAACCAGTTGGCTTATTTCTCTTTACTCTGAATCTTATTGTTTAAGTAGCTTGTGTGCACATGCACACACACTATACATTCTTTGAGGGCATGATCATATCTGATTTTATTTCTTTTAGTACAGAAATCAAGAAAAAGCATTCTTAAAGTTAAATTTTGTTCATACAAAATTCCGAGTTGTACAGTAATACTACTGTTTCCTGCTGCCTCATGTAGGGGCAGGGAGGCAAAGCTGTATTTTTTTTGGTGGTTACAAAAACGTGCTTTGGGTCAGATCTGAGTGCCAGCTGCACTTCCTGCCTAACTCAGACTGACATGCCTGGGGTCCCGTGTCTTCACCTGTAAAATAGGATTTCTGCCTTAAACTCAAGGGTTGTTGGGAGAATTAACTTGGTTAAGTTATGCAAAATGCTTACCTAATGTGATTGATTACAAAAATGACCCCATTTCCCCACGCCTCCCAGAATCCTTCCCGTTTACTAAGGCGACCCTGAAGCTCCTCCCATTGAAAGGCAGAGTCTACTTCTCCACCCTTTGAATCTGGGCTGGCCTCTTCACTGGCTTTTAAAGGGGACTGGAGGAGGCGGCTCCTGGGTGGCTCAGTCAGGAGCTGCTGACTTTGGCTCAGGTCAAGATTCTCAGGGTTTGGTTTGTGGGTTCAAGTCCCACGTCAGACTCTGTGCTGATATGTGCAGAGCCTGCTCCAGAATCTCTCTCACTGACTCTCCCTCCCTCCCCGACTGTCTCTTAAAATAAATAAATAAACTTAAAAAAAAATAAAGGGGAATGGAGAAGTAACTAGGCCTCCTTTTACAATCATGCTGAGCCAACATGGGATCAAGCCCGATGACTCATTAGAGCTGTGCAGCCCAGCTACTCCCCGGTTGCTTTAGCTAATGGTCAGCCAATATTCAAGGGCAGGGTTGCCTTGGTGACCACACAGTAGCCATAAGGGAGCCTGGACAAGACCAGTGGATTCACCAGGTCCAAACTGCTGGTCCACAAAGTCATAAACTAAACAGTAGTCATTTTAAGCCATTACATTTTGGGGTGGCTTGTTCTGCAGCAATGGATAATTAATAGTCTACAGAAGTAATTTCTCCATATGTAATGGCTGGGGAAGAAGGTACTTAACAGAAGATGAATTTCCCATAGCACCAAAATTTGTACTTTTTGGCCAATAGTAGTAGTAGGAAGGTGACCAGGCTGGGAATTGGGATGCTCAGATTCTAGTCCCAGCAGCTTTTCCACCGGACAGCCATATGACCCGAGGCACATCATTTAACCTCTTTGAGCCTCAGTTTCCTCAACTGTAAATTAAGGTGCTTAGAACCAATAATTTTTAAGGTTCTTTTCGGGTTCTAAAAAGGTCTGAGGGTGCATTTTTCCAGAATGCCATACTCATTTCCCTGCTACGAGATAGTTCTGAACTCAATTTTTCTTGTCTTGTAGACTCAGAATGTAATCACAGACAACCTTGATGGTATCGGCTTTGCTGTTTACAGCAGTTGGTTGTGACATTTCACACTTATCGTAATAGCCTTGTGCTGAATCTGTGAGGTGGGCCTCCTTGCCGTGGGCCAGGAGGCCACACGGCCAAGCTCGTTAGGAGTCTAAAGAGAAATAATGCCATGTACGTTCTGGTGGCAATCTAAGTATGTGGCTCTTGACAATTCTTCATGGGTGCAGGAAGACTTCTTTAATTCATTTCTCGGTTGCACTAGTCTGGAGGACTGATGCTGTTGGCTATCTGACCACCGAAGAAGGGGGATAATGCTTCAAAGCCATGAAGTACAGATCCAATCTTTGTCACACATAAATGACCCAAGGTATGTACTCAATTATCAAATGGAAGGAAGATTTAACACCCAAATCAGAAGAAATGTCAAAACTCTTGGGTGTAGAGGCCGACTATGGGCCTAAGAAACACGTGAATCATAAATGCACCCAAATAAATACATGTTGTATGACAAAGCTATGCATGTGGCAGAGGCCAAGGAGACGTCCTCCCAAGTACGGGGCTCCACCCGCGTACTGCTCGCGCATGCTCGGACACCGTACTTCTGCAAATGCAACAGAGCCTCCTCTGCAGACACAGCGGCCAAATTAAAACAAAACAAAAAAAGGCTGTTCTACTGTCCACTTCTACAACTGCCATGCAATCAAGTTAGGGTGTTTGTTTGTTTACTTATTTTTGAGAGAGAGTGATCGTGTGTGGGCTCTGTGCTGAGCACCAAGGGTCTGATCCGGGACTCAAACTCACAAACTGTGAAATCATGACCTGAACGGAAGTCAGACACTTAACCCATTGAGCCAACCCAGCTGCCTCTCAAGTCAGGGTATTTTTATTCCCAGAAGGAGTTAAGCTAAATCAGAGTGCATACACTACAAGGGCAATAGTCTATTCCAACTTAGCCTTCAGATCTACATATACAAGTGTACACGAAGAAGCACTGGGTTGTGGAAAGTGTGAGATCTATTTGGCTCATTCTTTATCAAAACCTTTCTCCGTGATGGAAACACATGATGTGCAGCTGGAGAGTAGCAGTAGTCAGCAGGGAAAACACCACAACGAAACACGGCTCACAGCTACCTGCCTGGAACAAATGCAGTTTGAAATGACATGGAAATGAACTTTAGAGACGAGTCATCCAGTATTTTCTCTGACTTAATAGCCTAAATACCTTTGTCCTGCTACGTTATCTTTAGAATCAATTCACCTCTCACTCTTCTCGTGTGGATTTTTATAGCAGCTACCTGGCTGGTATCTTTCCCATTTCATTCTTCTTCTTATAGCCAGAGAGAACTTTCTAAAACACAGATCTGCTTAAAATCCTTCGGTGGCTTCTCTGAAGGCTGTAAGATCCCCTAAGGCTAGGACTGTGTCCCGGGCACTTTGCTCAGTGTAGTGCCTGATATCTCTAGGTTTACAAGCGTGCTGTCTCCAAGGTCGAGGAAAGGTTTCATTTAATTTTAGAGAGCCACTTGTACACAGAACAGAATTTGCTGCTCACGGTAAAATTTGAGACATACCCCTTTTTTTTTTATTTAAGAAGTTTTAATGTTTATTAATTGTTGAGAGAGAGAGAGAGAGAGACAGAGCACGAGTGGGGGAGGGGCCAAGACCGAGGGAGACACAGAATCCAAAGTAGGCTCTAGGCTCTGAGCTGTCAGCACAGAGACTGACTTGGGGCTTGAACTCACAAGCTGGAAGATCATGACCTGAGCTGAAGTTGGACCCTCAACTGACTGAGCCGCCCAGGTGCTCCTTCCTTTTGTCTTTTAATATTCACTGTAGCTCAGGATCATCCTTTCTAAGACGCTTGATGACACTGATTCCGTATTTTGAGGTTTTTTTGTTTTGTTTTGTTTTGTTTTGTTTTTGAGAGAGAGAGAGAAAGAGGGAGTACAAGCCTGTACAAGGGGAAGGAGAGGGAGGGAGGGAGGGAGGGAGGGAGGGAGAGAGAGAGAGAGAGAGAAGGAACCAACCCCAAGCTGGCTCCACACCCAGTGGGGAGCCTAATGGGGGGCTAGATCCCAGGAGTCTGGGATCATGACCTGACTGGAACTCAAATCAAGAGTCAGACACTCAACTGAATAAGCCACCAGGTGTCCCTTCAGTTCTATTAAGTATCTACTTCAGGACACACATTCATCTGATGGCTATGTTGTGTTTGAGGACAGGGTTATTTTGATGATATATAGTCCTTCTGAAGATTCCAATTTCTGTGGGATCAGAATATTCTCAGGTGAAAAAGGTGAGCAGATAACAGATTTCACTGTCACGTTATTCTCTTAAAACACCACTCAGGTGGTAAACACACTAAGAAAGGCTACACCTCGGTGACCCATCTGACCCGCAGACAGGTAAAGACTGAGATCTACCCTCCCCTAGCAGAGGCTACCGCGTCTTCTGACTTGTCTAGATAGAAAGTCTACCTGCAAACCAGATAATGACAAAAAAGGGGGGCGGGGCAGGCAGCAGCTAGGTACTATTTAACAAAGATCCCAAAAGAGCCCAAGATTCAGGATTTTTGGAAACATTGTTAAACTAGGGGAATTTGCAAGTCCTGGGGAAGAAACCCAGGTACTGGGAGGTTGGTATTCAATTACTGTCTTTGGAAACAGGAGTCCATTCCAAGAAACACAGCGAGTGGGCTTTTGCACCAAAGGCAGGGCAGTTCCAGGAGCAAGGACAGCAGTACCTGCTCCGCCCTTGGGCCCGACTCAATTCTGGCCAGAACTCAGCTAGGTTGTGTTTCCAGGCTCAGAGAGATGGTAGGTGGGAAGTCAGGGGGATCATTCCAGCTTCAGGCTATGGAACATATTTAGTTGACATGCAAGTTTTTGTTTTTGTTATTTTTAAATGTTTATTTATTTTGAAAGGACGGGGGAGGAGAGAGAGAGGGAGAGAGAGAGAATCCCAAGCAGGCTCCACACTCAGCACAGAGCTGGATGCAGAGCTCAATCTCACAACTGTGAGAGCATGACCTAAGCTGAAATCAAGAATCAGACGCTTAACCCACTGAGCCACCCAGGCACCCCTGTTCTAAATCCAGATATGCAAAAGCTCTTAGAACACAGCTAAGATTGGTCATATTTATCTTTAGATGTTATTGGATATCGAAATCTTCAGAACCATTAAGGACCAGCCGTGGGGCCAGATGCCACGAGACATGCACTCATCACATACTTGCTGAACAGAAAGAACAGTACCAGGATGGACAGAGTGAGCAGAGAAGAGACATAAACCCAACCCCGCCTTCCCGTATTCATGTCTGCTCCATTCCTGTTCTGTGATCAAGGCAGCTTCTTGTAACTGATTCTTTACACGTTAGGAAAATACAAATAACCCCAGAATTATACTGACCCTTTAGAGCTTCAAAACACTGTTTCAATGACCTGCCTTATGAATGCTGGGGTATTCTAGAGACACTGCTGTTTAGCCTCAGAACCTTTAACATGTCTCCTAAAAATAGTATTAACTGGAGGATTAGATGTGGGAATAAGTGGAATTTTGTGTGTGTGTGTGTGTGTGTGTGTGTGTGAGAGAGAGAGAGAGAGAGAGAGAGAGAGAGAGAGAGAGAATAAATAGAATTTATTGTGTTTAAAAGCAGCGATCACTTTCCATTTCTTTCTAGTTCAACTCTCAAAGGTTTCTCATCTTTTCTACAGCAATTACCATAACAGCTTGGGTACAACCACTCAGGACTTTCCTAAGCCAGGGTGAGAAGCGACGCAATTCTCTCACAGTGACAGGCAGATAATTAAAACACCTTCTTTAATGATCTGAACCACCTCATGGAACACTGACTTCTTCCAAATCTACTCGGCAGAAGTCTACACCACAGTGGAAAATAAAATGTACTAAGTTACTGAGGAGAAAATAAAATGGACTAAGGAGGGTTTTTGTTTTGTTTTTAAGGTTAATTACAGTCCTGGAGGGACTGTAAAAAATAAAGTCCCACTGATTTTGAAATTTGTCTTCTATCACTGAAAAAACTTATTCAGGGGTGGTTTGTGAAAATCTCACCTCATCAGGGCTCCCAAGGTCAAGTGAGACCCAAGCCATCGCCCTGGGAGATGCCTGCCTAATTATTAAATATTCAGCAAACAGTTTGTGACCATTTAACAGTTTGCACCTGGCACGCTCTTACAGCGTGCGGCTTCCTAGAGCTGCACCCTCCCCGCTCCACCCCTTCTCACCGCCGCCCAGGGCGCCAGCACCCCAACCGGAGCAAATCCTGGGACCCAAGGACGTTTCAAAGAAACAGCGGCGGCCAACACTCCATTTCCGTTTTATTCGAAAACGCTCCGATGCTTAAAAATGGGGGAAGGGGACACTTAGAAATAAGGGGAAAATCGCTTGCAGTTTTTCCAACTCAAGTTCTCAGGCGCCGTAGAAAGTTCATTAATTAGGGATTTAAAAACAAAAGTGTTTCACACACCGCAGAGATGCCAAGCTTTCCAAACTGTCCTGGTCTTTAGTTTGGGGACTTTTTCAAGTCCCGCCGGCTCCCGCCCCCTCCCCCTCTCCCTCCTCCTCCCCGACCCCCGGGGCTGGATTTCGCCTCCCTCCCGGTGCCTTTGTTGAATTCCGTGACTTTTCCGAAGTAATCAAACTGAGCATTGCCTCACCCCATTTTTTTTTTTTCCACCCTGGCAGAAGGAAGTAAAGAAATAAAAACGACCTGCGAGAGAAGTCGGGGAAATAATGCCCCCAAGCCGAGGTCGGCAGGAGGCAAGCCCGCGGCGGGGCCCGACACGCGGGGCGGGGGACCGTCCCTACCTGGGGCCGGGCGGCGGCGGCGGGGTCGGGGTCGGGGCGCCCATGGCTTCGCCGGCCTCGGGCGGCGGCGCCGGGAAACGCCAGCGGCTCAGCGCCGCCCGGAGCCCGCCGCGCTCGCAGCGGCCGCCCCGGCGCCGTCATTGGGCCGGCGCGTCACGTGGCGCGGCCGGCGGGCGAGCCTCCCCGGCACGCGTAACCCTTTACCTGCGCGCCCCGGACCGCGCGGGGCCCCGGCGGCTCGACCCCCCGACCCCCGGAGCCGGGCTGGCCCTCCCTCCCCGCGCGCGGAAACAGCAAACCCGGGCGCTCGCGACGACCCGGGCGCGTGCCCACCGCCTGCCGGTGCCGGGAAACGTCTCGGTGCCTACTTTTCTGTCGCCTTGGACAGAGAAGGGAGCCCCCTGTGAATCCGTACGTGCACGTAAGCGCACCCCCTGGCAAACAGACCTGTACCCCTCACGCCCGTGTTTTTGTGTGTTTCCTTCTCAGTTCTGGTTCATCCGCTGAGACCCGCTGTGTGCACTATCTCCTGCCTGCACCATCAGAGATGATGGGCTGACACACAAGCGCGGACGCTGCCACGACGTAACTCCCCAGGGAAGCTGCACACACTCGCCTGCACCCTGGACACCAAAGTGGGAGTTCGGCGAGGCCACGCTTTTCCCTTTCCCTCTCTTTTCCCGGGCTGTTGGCACCGCGGCTGCAGCCCTGCATGCACACCTGCTGAGCTCCACGCGGTACTTTGTTGCAGTGTGTGCACCTAAGGTGGGTGGAGAGCTGGGGGCTCTTCCTTAAAATACTAACTACTTAGGTTTTGGAGATTCTTTTCACCTGTGCTCCCAAGTGGAGTTGGGTTTGACAGGAAAATGCGTTAAGCAACTGCGCCACCTAGCTCACCCTCTTCTCTCCTCTTCCAACCGTCCAGGGAGAGCCAGGATACAATAGGATGCTGGAGAAGCATCGGGACCGAATACTATTTAAAGACGGACATGCTGTCCTTAGTTGTTACTGTGTCCAATGCAGTGATTCCTGCCCCATTTACACGTATGTCAGGATTTGTGGGAGAAAGCTCATTTTTAAAAATCTTGCCAGTGGTCTAGTACCTACATGCTTTAAAATGATAGATGTAGAGAGAAATTCTATGCGCTTTTGCATTATTTTCTGATAAAACGCGTTGTCATAATAGAGGCCCCTCATGCCCAACGTCTAGTGGACGCTTTACTGTCCACAGAATATTGGTACATTTCTCAGTTAATTTGTTCTGACTAAAAAGCCATTGGTATGTATCTTTGGTTTTAGAGTGTGATTGGTTCCCAGGCTAGCAGAATCAGCTTCATCTGGAGGAATCTAGTAAAAATGCAAATTTTGGGGCTCCACCCCAGACATACTGATTCTGAAATAGGTGGGGATAGGGAGGGTGAAGAAGTAACCTTTTTTTTTTTTTTAAACAAATCTTGTTTTAACAAATGATGGATGTTCCAGTTTGAGAACCACTGCACTGAGTGTGGTCAAGCAAGGGACTCAGGTACCTTCATCTATCAGGCTGGGATTCCTATACAGTCAAAAGTGGTGGTGTTATTGGTTGTCTTAATTCAGTGTTACATAATTTGTCCTATTGATACACTGAGACAAAGCCCTCCAATGTGCCTATACACGAGTCGTCTGTACTCCATGCAGATCATGTAGAATGCCTCGTGGAGGAGGCTTGAGGGGATCCGTGTGAAAAACACAGGCAAAAAACCTCTGGTTTCTTGATGTCTGTGGAAGTGGAATACCATGATTCAGTTAGTATTTTAGGTGTGTTCATGTTTCCACTGGCATAAAAATCCTTCCCAACCGATGAGTCGCGAAAGATAGAAAAAACCAGGGGTGCCTGGCTGGCTCGGTCGGCTAAGTGTCCGACTGTGGCTCAGGTCATGATCTCATGGTTCATAGGCTGCGTCAGGCTCTGTACTGACAGCTCAGAGCTCAGCACAGAGCCTGGAGCCTGCTTCGGATTCTGTCTCTGTCTCTCTCTGCCCCTCCCCTGTTCACGCTCTGTCTCTCTCCCTCTCTCTCTCAAAAATAAAAAACATTCAAAAAATTTTAAAGAAGAAGAAGGAAAAACTGATTTGAGTGGATTTGTCAATATAGTTCTAAATTTGTCAGCATTGTTCTAAAAAAAAGCCAGAATTGAAAAAAGTTTATGGTATTGGCTTACGTTATAACCCAGAACAGCACCATATTATGCATTTTAGACTTTTGGGAAGGAGGTCACGGTTGGATTCTTTCCCTTTAGCTCTGGTGTCTCCACTGGGTGGAGAGCACTTTTCCAGTTGCCTGCATGGATGTCTTTACTTTTGAACTCTCTAGGTCCACCTTTATTTTAGTATTTCCTTCATTTTCGTCTCCTAACCTATTCATTTTACATCTGTAATTCTACTGTCCACCCAGTTTCAGTTGGAGCTGGAATTATGTGTGTTCTCCGTTGTCTGTCACATAGCTCTGTCAGTTAAGCCCTGAACTCATGCCTCCTCTTAGCGTCCTCACTGCTGCTGTCCTAAGATCGAGATCTTCTACTTTCTGCCAGATTATTGCAGTAGTTTCTTTACTGGTCCCCAGTTTCTGGTCTCTTCCATCTCTGATACACCTGACATCGTACTGCCTGAGTCATTCTAAAATACCATTTCATCCAGGCCTATCCCTGTCTCAGAACCTTTTCCACAATTCCCTATGAGCTACAGAATAAAGTTCAATTTCGTGGATGTATGTTTTTATTTAAATAAGCTCTGTGCCCAACATGGGGCTTGAACTCCCAACCCCAAGATTAAGAGTTGCATGCCCTACCCAATGAGCCAGCCAGGCACCTCCAGAGTAAAGTTTAAAAAGCCAACGTAGCATCTGAAGTCACCCACAGTATATGTTGACTCTTCCTGTCTTCCTTTTCTTGCTCACACAGATTCCCTCCCCTGAAATGTCTTTTCAACATTCTGACAGCTAAGTCCTGCTTATCCTTCAAGCCTCTGCTGTCACCTCCTTTCAGCCATCCTTTTTGAATCCCAGTTCAAGTTCATTGCTCCTCTGCAGTGTGTTCTCAACACCTGCCATTCACTTTATCACAGTCTGTCTTATATCTAATTTAGTTGTGTCTCCTTTAGATTGTAGGATTCTGGAGGGCAGGGGTTGTGCAGGACTCATTTTCAAATCATCCTGGGGCATAAGCATGATGTCTTGGACAAAGCAAACACACAATATTTGTTGTGTCCTTGACCCTGGGAAAGAAGACGCTTAAGTTTGTTGAACAGCAAACTGCATGAAATGCTTTTATGAAAATGATAGCCAACTCCTGTACATTTTCTCAAAACTGAAAGAACAGGTGTAATCTTCAACCTAAAGGATTTAGATCAGAATCCAAGAAGGAATTCCCACCATGGGTAGTGGAATTAGGGAGAGTTTTTGAAGGGGGCAATTTTTTTTAATGTTTACTTATTTATTTTGAGAGAGGGAGACCACAAGCAGGGGAGAGGCAGAGAGAGAGAGTAAGAGAGAGAATCCCAAGTGGGCTCCGTGCTCCGCACAGAGCCTGACGTGGGGCTCGATCTCACAAACCACAAGACCACCACCTGAGCAGAAATCAAGAGTGGGATGCTTAACTGACTGAGCCACCCAGGTGCCCCTCGAGGCGGCTAAAATCTAAACAGAAATGTCTAAGCTACATGAAGATGAAACCCAATAGGTAATTTCTTCAATTTTTCCCCTAATGCCTTGATTTTAAGTTTCTCTAAGAATGATTGTTTCATGAAACTAGACACAGAGTTTCATCTGATTGTTCCCTACTTATCACCACTTAAGCTCATCATTGCTAACTTGTTTGAAAAATTTTTGTGTGTGTCTGTGTGTGTGCGAGAGGGGATTCTCAGTTCCAAGAGGCAAGAAATGGAAAAAGGTGCATTTGGGAAGGCTCCCCCTTGGTCCCGCCCTCTCACCTGGAGGCAGTTTATGAGTGGGGCAACTCCTTAGTTATCCTTCTTCCCACCTCTGTCCCAGGCCCCAGGAGGAAGCACACTGTCCTTGCACTTGCCCATAGAATCTTTTTGTTTTTCTGTTAAGACTGTGAAATCTTAGAAGGCACAGGCTACTTTACTGACCTTTGCAAAATGCCATGACCAGGGGCGCCTGGGTGGCGCAGTCAGTTAAGCGTCCGACTTCAGCCAGGTCACGATCTCGCGGTCCGTGAGTTCGAGCTCCGCATCAGGCTCTGGGCTGATGGCTCAGAGCCTGGAGCCTGTTTCCGATTCTGTGTCTCCCTCTCTCTCTGCCCCTCCCCGGTTCATGCTCTGTCTCTCTCTGTCCCAAAAATAAATAAACATTGGAAAAAAAAATTAAAAAAAAAAATGCCATGACCAAATAACTATTTGCTGAATGAGTACATCAACAATTGTGGTATACCTGAAAGTCCTGGGAGTTTTCAGAAACTTCCAGTGACCTTCAGAGCCTAGCCTGGTCTCTAATCTGCAGGTCAGAAAATATGTTATAGGTCATAATCCGTAAGTGCCTACCGGATACTCAATGCTATACTTTGTGTGCTTTGGAAAAGCAAACATTGATGTTATATTGACATCCTATTCAGCTATTCCCCCTGGATCTCTGTTTCTAGGTTTTTACATCTGTGAATTTAGAATAGTAACTCTACCTACATCATAAGGCCATTGTGGAGATGGCTTAGTACATACCGAGCTCCAAAAATAGCATCTGGTATACAGTAACCATGAAAAATTACTACTGGGGGCGCCTGGGTGGCTCAGTCGGTTAAGCGTCTGACTTTGGCTCAGGTCATGATCTCGCGGGTCGTGAGTTCAAGCCCCAAGTCGGGCTCAGAGTCGAGCCCCAATCTGTGCTGACAGCTCAGAGCCTGGAGCCTGCTTCAGATTCTGTGTCTCCCTCTCTCTCTCTGCCCCTCCCCCACCTGCGCTCTCTCTCTCTCTTGCTCTCTCTCTCACTCTCAAAAATAAATAAACATAAAAAAAAGTTTAAAAAAATTATTGACAGTCTCTACCCTTGCCAAAGTTGGGGAAGAAAAACTCCACACAAATCTAAGTAGTTTCTCTTTTTATTCATACAAACAATACATACACAAGACTGTACATTGTTTGAAGACCGCAGTAATTTTCTAGTGTAACAACTCTGTAATAAAATTTAACTAAATGTAACATTTATGAAAATATAAATCTCTGATTGGGTAATTCTTCCCAACAATACAAAGTTTACATAAAAACATTCAATATGAGCTATCAGTTGCAAACAAGGTAGGAAAAATCATTCAAGTCACTTGTTAAACTCTATTGGCTGTTACATAGAATATTCACACACTACATTTAATCCATCTAGGCATTTAATTCTTAGAAATGTGTGGCATGGCGGTCCAGCTGATCGTGACAGGAATAGGAATGTGTTGCCTCAGAAGGCAATTGACTCATATAATCAACTTCAGGTGATTTCTACGTGGACTGGGCCTTCTCTGGGCTACCCCCTTTCTGGCTGCTAGCTAGACCGGGAGGAATATACTGAAAAAAAGTCTTTCACCACGGAGTAGGGTGTTTATATCTGAATCCCATCTCTGTATGCTTATGTGTCAAACTGCTTTCCAAAGTGAAATGCAGTGAGCTTGGATTCCCTGTGGATCAGATCACTGCTTCTCCCACTAGCAAAAACAGTCAAGACGTCCCTACCTTTTTTTCTCACACTGGTCCTCACCATTCCTTATATAACGACTAGAGCAGAAGCTATCACTACCTTTGTTTTGCCGTTTACAAAAACAGTATAGCAGAGAGGCTAAAGATCTGTCTAGGCATACGCGGCGAGTTCCTGGTAGAGCTGGGCTGACAGCGCATCGTTTCCTTGGCCATTATCCTGCTGACACGCGTCACTGCTGTCACTTCCGAGCCAAACCAGACCCCCGCTACTGACAGACACCCTTCGCACAGTCGTCCGAGGACATGCCATGTGGAGGATATGGAAGGAAGAAAATCACTTTCCCTCTTTGGAGACGTGATTATTTTCTTTTAAATAAGTGAAGTCGTGTTTAAAAAGTGTTTGATACCATTTCACAGCTTCTGCTTTGAATGGGTGCGATTATAAAAGAGCCCCAAAGAGCCCTTGAGCAGAAAAAGGCTGACAGAGGGAGAAGCATACATAGAGTGTGGGGAAGTAAGAAAGTGATTACAAACAGGGACAATCAGGAACTTTTGGACACCCTTAAGATTTATGGAATATTTTAGCACAAAGACAGGCATATTCAGTTGTCCCCGAGTATTTGGTCATCTATCTGCGTTTTACACAGGAAAGAGGAGGAATAAGAATAAGGCAAATGTCATCAGTGTTTCATAAGACGGCGTGTCGAGAAAGCTTTCTTTCTGGTAGGATTTACTGCAGGGATTTAGGAACTAGCGTATGCTTCCATAGAACTAACCGAGCAGCACAGGCTTGTGTTAGTACAAGGATGGAAATGAACAGATGTCTTGACCCAATCTGTGATGCCCTCTCTGTAATTCCTCTTTACATCTGGCACAAATAGGCATTCCAAAAAGACACGAGAAGATGGCGCGTCCTTATTCAATGTGTTCTCTTGCAGCCCAGGAAGTCGTTTAAAAATCATTATGTTCCATGACAGGGAAGCCCTTGCGTGCAACTGTCCCAGCTGTGTCTTAATGAAGACCGACTCTGCGTGTTCGGTAGCCCTAGGATAGTGGTTAACTTAGTGCTCGTGCTCAGTACAATTTGTGGCCCCACGTTTCACGGCCTTTCCCTTGGGACACTGGGAGTACACTGGGGGCGTTTTGTTACGTTATTTTGCACCTCTGACCTCCCATCCACAGACTGGGTTTACACAGTTGTCAGGCTGGTAAAATGTAAGGAGAGATTAAGGCTCTGTTTACTTACGGCCACACAATCGTTGACGTTCACAGCTCCCAACGATTTCTGTAGAACTAACCCCAGTCCGAGCAGTCTGTTTATAGTTCTAGCCTCTGTCATCTGAACTCGTGGTGTGGGTTCTGCGGCTGCTTCCCACACAGCTGATTTAAAAAATATTCCCCTGACTTTCAGTTGATGTAGCTGATTAAACACCATTTTGAGACATTCTCGGTCAAGACTTCATTCCCGGATTAATTTTGACACCCCCCCCCCAAAAAAAAGAAGAGCAAATTCCAAACCAGTTCCACATTTCTGTGCCTTTGTCAAGCACGTCAACACCAGCACTTCAGTATCTGTCCTGTCTTTCAAGAAATGAGTAGTTTATCATTTGGGATACAGAAGATACTTTTTTCCCCCCTTTTGTATGTGTATCGTTCATGTCTGCTGAGCAGGAAAAGCGTTGTGTCAGTTGTCGGGGGCATAGCTGTGGCCCCTGGATTCCAGGGCGGAGCACCCGCGGTCACAGCAGGGATTGTGTTTCTTGGAGGGTGTCGCCTCATTGGGCTCAGTGGAGTCGCTCACCGTGATGGGACTGTCTCTGGCAAAGACCTCAGTAGACTCTCTCCATAAGCAATCCACAGACACTTTGAAACAGTAACTGCTACACTTCGGCCGGGAGGCCTGTGTCGCATTGTTGAAAATCTGCCTGCTATTTGACGTGGCGATCTTGATTTTCAGTGCAGCATCCACACGGTCGACCACTGTGTATATCCCTATACTGCCATCATCAAAACCCACTATGATGTTCAGGTGCCTCTGTGAGAGGGCGAGAAAAGTTGGCGTTTTGTAAAGGGAACAAGCACCGATAATTTTGCCGTCAGCCAGCCTCATTACAATCAAACTGGATATCACGCCGTTCTCGTCCTCTTCCTCCCCGTTTCGGAAACAAATGTATACCAGGTAGCGACCATCTCGAGACAGCCTTTGCCGCCAGATGACCCCAGAGGCGTGAACCACCCGTAACTTACCGCTGTGTAAATCCAGTACGTTGATATTGTCGTCTCCCCTGGATATAATGCCTAGCTTTCCGTTGGGAGAAATTTCGAAATCCTCCAGATTCTTCAAGAAGTTGTTGGGAAGCTGCACACGGCGACAGATCACCTCATCGGTCAGACTCCAGATATTCACGGTCTCGGCCGATGTGATAAACACAATGATGTCAGGACAGTCAGGGATCAATTTAAAACTTACAATGGTCGTGCCGTCTTCACAACAAAATTTCTTGGTGATGCTTCCGGTCCAGAGACTGACCGCCAGCACTTTGCTTTTGGTCATTCCCACCACGAAGGTATTCGCTGAGGTGATAAAGGCATTCTGCAAAGTGGTCAAAATGTTGCAGACCCTGTGGCCTGTGGCCAGTCTCCAAACCCTGGAGGCATTTTCCTCACACAGAGAGACCACAAACTGGTCATTGTGTGTAATTAGCAGCTGAGATATTCTCTGCCCGTTAATTCGGAAGAGGTTTTCGCCACTGCTGGTGTGCCAGACATACTGGCTGCTTTTGTCATCTGAGGTCACCATTACATCTCCAGAGGATGTCAACACGCAGTGTTCGACTATTCCTTCATGCTTAAACACTGCTTCAAGGAACCCACTGCTGAAATTCCACTTATGGACACAATCAGAGCCATCGAGGGAATAAATGATTTCCCCTCTAGCAGGTAACACCAGGCTTTGGATGGGCTTCCCAGTCTTATCTATGTTGGACATAGCCGTGATTATATCTATATCCCAGATGGAAAGAACACCACTGGTTGATAAAGATAGCAGCATGTTGTGGTGACTAGATTTCACCAACTTGACGATGGTCCCTGAGATTTCCTGTAAGCTTGCCATACATTGTCCCGTGTCCCGCCTCCAAAAAAACACAGCTGAGGTATTTTCCATGGTCGCGATGATGCAGTCTCCATTCTTGGACAGCACAGCAGATATAAAGCGTTCATTGTGCTTAGCTCTGAACTTTTCAGCCACCTTCCACATGCCAGTATCTAAGAGCTCGATGCTGAGGGCTTTACAGATCAGAATTGCGTTTTGGTCCTCTGAAAGTTCAATGCTGACCACCTCGCTGTCTTCTCTTCTGCAGTCAAAGTCGTCAGTCAGCTGGGGACTGGAAATGTCCTCAGTATTCCAAACAGAAAGGCTTCCCTCACTATCTACCATTACCATTTCTTGAGCCGTGTCCAAGATAAGAAGAAACTTCACAAACCCACCCGAAAATTCAGATGTCACTGTACATAACTTTTCTCCACTCCCTAAATGAAATATGGTAGTGGTGTTCAGGTACTGTCCACAGAAAGCATACATGCCATCCAGAGAGCACTGGACACAGGTCACTTCGTACCAGCAGTGGAACTGGTAAAGGGGCCATCCGTAGAGCAGATCGATGACAGTGACATCTTTGCTGGCTTCAAGCCACGCAAGGGCGTGGTTGACCGACAGGGTAAATCCATTGATGTAGGTGGAGCCGCTTCCGTGCTTGGTCCCTTTGATTTCCACTTCAGACAGAAGACAAGAATTCACATTGTCATAAACCAACAAGGTGTTATTTGTCGTAGCCACCACAAGATACTTCTCGTCACTGGTGAGTTTCATGCCCAGGATGACAGACTGGGCCGTGGTGATTTGCCTGAGCAGCTGACGAGTTTCCACATCCCACGTGCTGATGGAACCATTTTCTAAAGCTGCAAGGACAGTACTCGGGTTACAGGTGGGCAGAATCTCGGTGACATGCAGGTGACTAGATGACAAAGGAAGACGCTCCGGGCTATATGTCACGTCCATGGATGAATGTAACGGCACAATGGAGCAATATTTGGGCCCGTCTTTGTCACATTCTAAAAGGAGGTGTCTAAGTTTGGGCAGGGAACTCACGACAGGCAGCAGTCTTTGCTGAAGCTCTGCTGAAAGGGAGCCCGGAAATGCAGTGACCTTGTTTTTGATGCCACGGAGAGTGCTCGCCAGGAACTTCAGCTCCTTCTCTTGAGAGTAGGTGTAAGCCAGCTCGATGTCTGAAAGCACTTTGTCGAACTGGCCGATTTTGATCATGGTGTAAAGCCAGCTGAAGTTCATGATGATTCCGTAAAGCAGATCTTCGGTTTTTCCACACCTTGTCAGGTGGTGCAAGAGCTCAGACATTTTCCGATGATTGACGAAAAAGATGTCCGGCTCCAGGGGATTACACTGGAAAACCCAGGGCTGGTCTGGAGCCTGTCTGTCAAAGGAGGCCTGTTCCATGAAGTGCTTTTCTTCCTCCAGCAGGCTTCTGCTCTCCAAGTCAAGGCAGCCATTCAAGTAGGGATCTTGGAGGCAGAAAGCTTTCCTCCTGCCCCCTGACCAGACCCCCAGGAAGTAGTCTGCCAGGTTGGTGTGCATTTCACGCAGGTCACTGTCGTCCTGCAGATACAACTTCTGGGCTATGAGCTGCAGGTGTCTGTTGGCCCAGACCAGGAGTGTGACGTTCTTCACGTGTCTTTCTATCAAGTATCCGCTGAGACCCTCCTTGAGCCTTGCGATGTACAGATAAGGTACTCTCAGGGGATTGCTGGGCCTAGCGTTCTCATTGAGCTCATTCATGACACTGTTGTCTAGGGCCAACACATCCTCCAGTTCCATTTCACTCAAACCCATTTTGGCCATGGTGATGTAACCAAGAGCCCTAGAGACCAGTTTCTGACCACACTTCTTTTCCAAGGACCAGAATAGCTGCTCAATACTTTCATGAACGGTGACACAGAGGGAGGATTCATCGACGTCTTTATGAGATCTCCAGTGCCTCACCTCCCTGAAGGTCAGGTTCACAAACATGGGCAGCGTGCACTTGGAGAATGCGTTGTTCACATAAATCTGCTGGCCTGATGTGACCTTCCTTTTGACCCGCAGCAGCTGGTGTTTGAGGACCTGGCTGCACATCTTCCTGTCCCGGGGAATCAGCTCGATGTAGTTGGCTTCTTCGTGGATAAGGCACCTCAGTTTCTGTAAGATTCCATGTCTGTTGGGCAGTGTGGACAGGACTATTCGAACAAAGCGGGGAAGGTGAGCTGGGAGCCACCAAAGCTTCCTGGCCTCATCACCCTCTGAGAGCTGCTCTAGGGCATCGAATATTATTACTAGAGGTCTCTGCAATGAAGACTCATTCAAAAGGTTTATAAATAAGTCACGAAGGTCATGGATTTTCTTAGGATAGCTTTGAACCAGACAACGGTAGTTAACTGCCAATTGTTCACAAACGCTTAGAAGGAGAGTCTTAAGGTCAGTACTCATGTCTGTGCTTCCTAGAAATCTCACGACGACTACTGGGTCAGATTCTGGTCCTGTGTCTTCATGTAGCCAGCCATAAGCCTAAAACGTAAAGGTAGTGTTTAGAATGGTAATATATATTCACATATATGTACACGTATAACACGTACAACAGCATTTCCTCTCTCCGGAGGTCAGACTGCTGGTAACCCTGACCATGCAGAGAGTGGCTTAGAACCAGGATACCTTCTGAGAAGATCAAAGAGCTGTCACAAAGCTCATGCACTAAAATCTATAGGTGAGACCCTCAGGATCACTGTACTGAGGTAATAAAATAGTGATAAAAGTATTATTCAATCACAAGGCAGCACTTAGCTTGTATTCTAAAAGTTACAAAGTATTTCACAAACAAAATCTGCATATCCAGTATGGTCAGTTTTTCATCACTGAATCCTATTTCCTGGAATGGTTGTTGGCACACAGTAGGTGCTTAGTATTTGTTCAATGAATAGATTAAGTAGTGATTTACACATTATGCATCAGATATTTTCATTAATTGAGATCACATATGGCTGATCAAATTCCTAGTTAATTAGAATGCAGTAAAAATAATACTGAGATACTGAATATAATCTTATATGATTCAGAGATACAGGGTCATCTTTATGATTATTTATCACTGTCATAAAAATCTATATAGGGGTGCCTGGGTGGCTCAGTCAGTTGGGTGGCCGGCTTCAGCTCAGGTCATGATCTCGCGGTCTGTGGGTTTGAGCCCCTTGTCAGGCTCTGTGCTGGCAGCTCGGAGCCTGGAGCCTGCTTCCGATTCTGTGTCTCCCTCCCTCTCTGCCCCTCCCTTGCTTGCTCTCTGTCTCTTTCTCAAATAATAAACATTAAAACAAATCTATATAATGCTGGCTAAAATTTTGTTAAATTTTGCATTTTTATAACAGACAGCTTACCATATATAAACAGTTATCAGCCCTAGCATTATGTCTCTATAGGATAGATGGATTATAGTATCATTTTACAGCAGAGTAAACTGAGGCCCAGACTGTAGAAATGACTTGCTCAGAGTTAAATGGTTACCAAGAGACAAAGCTGGAGTTATTTATTTTTTTCTCTTGAAATTGTAGAGTTAAGGAGATAACATATATAAGGGGGCTGCTAAGTTTAGTATTTCTCTGTCTGGAAAGGCAAAGACAAGAAGGGATATGATCAAAGTGTAAAACAGATTCCAAAGTCTATTTTTAGGGAAATAATGTCTTTTAGTAACCCTCGGAATTTACCGAGGATACTCCTTAGGAAACATATTTTATAAATGAGTAAGTAAGTTTATGAAACTTGGTTCCTCAAGATATATAGTTCAAGGCACCTGGGTGGTTCAGTCAGTTAAGCGTCCGACTTCAGCTCCAGGTCATGCTCTCATGAGTTTGAGCCCCACACCCAGCTCTGTGGGTTGTGCAGTGATAGTGTGGAGCCTGCTTGGGATTCTCTCCCTCTCCCTCTCCCTCTCTCTCTGCCCCTCCCCTACTTGCGCTCTCTTTCTCTGTCTCAAAATGAATAAATTTAGGGGGGAAAAAAAGATCTAGTTCAGGTTAAGGTATGAGTAAGTTTGGAAAAAAGTATGGATGTCAGTTTCAGCATGAGCTGTTCAGGAAAAGAAGCAGTTTATTGTTTAGCCCCAACCTTTGAGGTTGATATGGAGGAAGATAATCCTGCCATCCTGCTACAACTGTCCTTCAGTGGCAAATCAGAGAACGCAGTATTTTGTCCCTCCATGGATTGCTTATGATGATTATGTGCATTGTCCTCTCTCCTACTAGTCATGCGTTGTTGAGAGTATGATATCTGTAGAGAGTGCCTCTCTGATCATGAGCTTGTGTCCATGGAAATGTTAGGCATGTAGGAGATAATCTCGAGATAAACACAAGATGTCTGTCTGCATCCTGACAAGGGACATGAAGTCACAAATAGAGCACAGGTTGTCATCGGCGGGACAGACATTCCCCAGGAGAGAGGCGAGTGGAGCAGAGGCAGTGGACGTAGAAACAGGTAAGGCTTCCTGTGGCACCAGGGTCCTGGACTGTGAGTAGACACACTGGTGGCTGAACAAAACGTCCAGAAGAATGAGAGCTCAGAAAACCATTTCTCGGGGCACCTGGGTGGTGCAGTTGGTTCAGTGTCCAACTTTGGCTCAGGTCATGGTCTCGCGGTTCGTGGGTTCAAGTCTTGCATCGTGCTCTGTGCTGACAGCTCAGAGCCTGGAGCCTGCTTTGGATTCTGTGTCTCCTCTCTTTCTGCCCCTCCCCTACTTGCTCTCTCTCTCTCTCTCTCTCTCAAAAATAAGTAAACATTAAAAACAAAACAAAACATTTCTCAAGTTGACCAACTCAACTGTCACCACACTCTGCCCCTGGGGAGACTGTTTATCTCTACAGGCGCATCAGCACATCCTTCACAGTTCTTTACCTCCTGGGCTACAGCACGCACAGTTGCATCCCATGCACATTTAATATAGTCGAGTCCAACAACATTTGTCCCTTCAACCACCTCACCCTTCCCTCTTCCAGAGTAAAAGAGCCCTCAAGTGAACGTGAAATGGTGTACATGGTGGTTTTCTCCTTGGATTTCAGCTGCTATGTGCTCCTCGTAGCGTTGCTGTCTTGCTTACTTGGAACAACTCTAAAGTTTGAAGGTTCACATACAAATTAGTATTCAAACATACATGCACACAAAACTTACTTTGACGCAGCATGGGTCTTAAATGCAAGCCTGCCACTGCTTTTGGTGTTCAATTAGAAAAGAACTATGTCATTTAACGCTAGAGGAAAAACCAGCAGCTGAGCTTGGCATATTAAGAAATGGCAAATTAACTTTCCTAAGGGCTTTTTAAAAAAATGTTCATTTATTTTGAGAGAGAGAGATTGAGAGGGAGGGTGCGTGCGGATGAGCTGGGAGAGGGAGAAAGAGAACCCTTAGCAGGTGCCACGCTGTCAGTGGGAGCCTGACTCAGGGCTCGATCTCATCTGAGATCATGTCCTGAGCCCAAGTCAAGAGTTGGACACTTAAACCACTGAGCCACCCAGGCGCTCCTCCTGAAGACTTTTTAAGAGTAAGCTTATGCACCTGATTTTTGCCGGCGTGCTTACTCAGGAAACTAATCTCGATATAAGTTGGAACACAACTTTCCCTGCTCTTGTCCTCAAGATGACCTGCCTGAGATTGTGTAGCATGTGACAGATGACAAGGGTGTTTTGTGAAGGTGAAGGAAGCTGTGTTCTCGGGAGAGTAACCACAGGAACGACAGTATAGGGACGCTGAAGTAATGCCAGGATAACGTAGACCATCAGGCTTGGAGAGCAAGTGCACAGGAGCTCAAAATGGAACTAGTTTCGTCCAGTTTAGACTGACATGCCAAGACAATAGACACCGCATTCCAGAGTGAGGTTCCAGACCATCATGCAAGATTTGTAAGGGACTTGTGAAAACCAGTTTTGCTGCCTTTAGAGGACTACTCACCTTCAGCCTAAAGAGGCGTTTCAAGAGGCCAAGAAAAACACTGGAGGTTAGGGTGCTGGGGGGGCATATCTATGACCACTCACTCCCAAAGGGGAGGGCTGAGAGATGTCGCCACTTCTCGCCCAGGGAAAGGGGCAGTGATGAACCACTTATGGGGTGTCCCCCAGAGCTGGGGAGACAGATGTCATTAGGTGCCTGAGAAATATGGAGGTTGACTGACAAGACTGGCTAGCTGCTCGGATGGAGGAGTGATGGAGAGCTGCTGTATTGCAACTGGAGTTTCACAGGGCGAAAAGTACCTGCGTGTCCCCCATGGGTCAGATATGGGCCACTGGCAAGACTGAGCTGACAGAGGTTTTGGTTGGTTCTGTTTGCCCCAGGTCCTGTCCAAGGGAGCTTGTTGGGCCATGGACCTTGGTAGAAAGGTATTAGAAGTGTGGCTGCATGTCCAGGAGCCATGGAAGTGACCAGGTGGAAAAAAAATGCATCATCCTGTGTTTAGGGAACTGTAGGTAAGATGCCCAGCGAGTACAGGTCAAGGGATGTGGGAGGGAAAGGACATCCAGGAAACTAGAAAAAGGCCTCAGAAGAAATAGGAGGCAGCTTTGTAAGCACCTGCCAAGACTAGAGAGGGTGGAACCCAATATTCAGAACAGTACCGGTCACGTAAGAACTTTCTGGCCACCTTACCTTTCCTATATCCCCGAAGCCGCAACCCTATAGGAGTCACAGCCCTACAAGGGTCTAGTGCTTGAGGTTAGGGATGGAGGGGAAGAAGTACTATGTGGTGAAAGAAGGAGAAGACAATCACATCCCCACTTCCCACAGCAGGTGCCATGCTTACAGTGAGCCCCAGCTGCGGGAGAGAAATATAAACTCAAGTTTTAATTATCACCTTAGACTGGACATATTTAATTTCTGAACTGAGAATGACTCAGTGTCCAGAGTGACTGGAGGGCTTGTCTGTGGTGATAGAAGTGACAGGAGCTGTGAGATCTGCCCTGGTTTCCATCCAAATGGGAATGAGCCCCACAACATGAGTTTGACCAAAGAGAGAAAAAAATGAAGCTGTTGTCTAACTGCACCCGATGTGCCTTATTCTTTCACTCTGACTGTTACACCAGCATAAGAGAGACACTGAAGTATCCATTCCACAAAGACGAAAAAAATTCACAGAAAATGGAAATGACCGTGATCAACTTATCTTCTCTGCAAAGTAAAAGATTGTTACAAACAAGCAGGTGAAAGAATAGGTTTTTACCTTCTTTGCCACCTCAGCCAGCAGGAGGGTCTTCCCGGTACATGGTCCGCCGTAAATGACGAGAGGGTTGATGTGCCCAGTTTTGCTCGGAAGAACATATTTATGCACTATGTTGAGAGACTCACATTTGTACTCATAGAAGGAGGCGTATGTCTTACATAATGACGAATGCTGGAGGATTTCATCGTAGAGCGTGTCAGTTTCAGTGTCAAAATTCTGTTGAACGGTTGCCTGAATTATATCGATCATGTCCTCATAAAATTGCTTACCGAGTCCTTCTATGTAATGATTTTCTATTTCTTGGGAATATCCCAGTTTCATGTCGCAATGAGTAACCGACGTGTACACTCTCAGATTAGATGACGCAACAATAGTAGGAATAAATTCATCCCTGAGTTTTATCAGCTTCTCTTGGGCTTCTGCGTCCCGCATAATCCTTGGTTCTGCTCCAGTTATATCCATGTACTTTCCCATCTCTGGGATTTTCACAAAACGTTCAATGTTAGCAATTTTCCGAATGTAGCAGACACACTTCTTTAGGAATGCTGGAGTTTGCTTTCCTAGAGCAAAGTCAAACTCGTCCTCTATCGCTGAAAGAAAACATGGCACGGGGTTTATTGTCTAGAGCAAAGGAGCGGTGGGCCTGCACCCCCAGTACTTATCTCTCTAGTTGCTGGGGGAGACTCTTTAGCTTGCAGTGTGGAGCAGAGTTGTCTGTAGATTACTCTCTTGACTCCTTAATTTCCTATCTGCCTTTTCCTAAACAGCTGGGAACCTAGGGGCACCTAGGGAGTTCAAGCCCTGCATTGGGTTCTGCGCTGTCAGCGTGGAGCCTGCTTCAGCTCCTTTCTCTCCCTCTCTTTGCCCCTCCCCCTTGCATGCACACACATGTGCATGTGCCCTCTCTCTCTCTCTCTCTCTCTCTCTCTCTCTCAAAAATAAGTAAATAAATAAACCTGGGGGAAAAAACCAAACCAGCCAGGAAACCGGGACACTGTGGGTTTTGCTTACAATTATTTAATTGCCTTCCCAGAGAAGTTGAACATAAGCACGAAAAAGAAAGGGTACCAAGTTTATGGTTGATTCTTTTAAGTTCCTGTTCAGCTTCTCTGACCTCAGGGGTTCTAATAGCGAAGAGCAGGGACCTGCTGGAGCCAGGCAGGAATGAGGAAGAGGCCAAATGACACATCCAGTTTCCTTTTTGCTTGTCAGTGTCTCCTTTACAATGTGGCTTCACCATTGTGTTTGGGGTGCATTGTACCCCAGACAGGTATGTGTAAATACTAGTATAAGAGCATGTTCAGAATATAATCATGTTCTGATTATTGATCAATATGAATTACCCACATCACTGTAAATTCCATTATATCCATTGGAGCAGGTACAGAAAAGGGACTTAGTGTGTACATTTATTTATTTGAAAATAAACCGGGTTATGGCTTACAATACGCTTACAAGTAAATACACATTATAAATCACTGAGGCCCCATAGCAACATTTAAAACTGGAGCATTAGTAACAAAAACATCACTTGTGCATGGTTTTAGGGAGGAAAAATAAAAAGAAATGAAATAATTAAACCAATGGCAATGAACTTTGAGGCAAGTAATCTTTTAAAACTGGCTCCCTCCCCACCCTCCTCTGCTTTCCTTCATCCAGTTGGTCTTAACTGAGTGTCTACTATGTGCCAGGTATGCTGCTAGCAGTTCAGGATACAGTGCTGAGAGAAAATAGACAATGCTGAGAGAAAAAGCCATTATGGCGTTTACAGTCTAGTAGAGGTTGGTGGACTTGAATCATTGAATCCCACAAAGAAGTGTTTTATGACTTTTTTAGTCTTGTGAAGGAGAATAATATGGTACAATAAGAGCAAACCATTAGGAGGGCTACCCTACTTAGAGAGTCAGGGAAGCCTTCCTTAAGGAGGTGACTACCAGGCTATGATCTGATGGAAGAATTGGGGTTTGGGGTGGGCCATGAATATGCAGGGTGCGGGTGGCCAGAAACTGACAATATTCTGGGACGCCTTGGTGGCTCAGTCGATTAAGCACCTGACTTTGGCTCAGGTCACGATCTCTCACAGTTCATGAGTTTGAGCCCTGCATCAGGCTCTGCACTGACAGTGTGGAGACTGCTTGGGATTCTCCCTCTGTCCCTCTCCCACTCATGCTTTCTCTCTCTTTCAAAATAAATAAAGAAACTTAAAAAAAAAAAAAAAGAAACAAAACATTTCAATGTGCTTGCTGGCCACAACTCCAACATCAAACAAAACCCAGAACATACATGTATTCTATACAGTAACTATGAAGGAAGTCGGGAACTGTATTTTTAAGTGGTGCCTTTTTGTGGAACTCTCTTGATAATTTTTTCAGTAATGATAGCAATCAGTCAGAAGCGATGACTGAAGTAAAAAAGATATGTTTATAGCCAGCAGTGTGGAGTGAGCTGTGCTATGGTCCTCAGTACATAATACAAAGGGTTTTGATCAAGCAAGTTGGTTAACGAGGCCTGTTAAAGGACCTTATACAATCTACATCTACTCTTCTTTTTATGGGAGTAAGAACTTACTGTAATGTAGATGAGGGAGGCTGTAAGAAACCTACAGAAGGAGCCTTTGGCTCCTCTTTTCCGGCCATCTGTGTAACATGCCGGGGGGCACCCTGGATCAACCAGGTGCTACCTTCTGTGCGTCATGAGGAGGAAGGAGATGTCAACCTATAGCAAGTATACCTAACAGATGATAACCAGAGCTATGCACTGTTACCTCTGAGGCCCAGAAAACAAATCAACTGTAACCTGACATTGTTATCATTCCTATGGAAAGAATGTTTCAATCAGGAGTGTTGATTATAAAGGGATTGTAAGAAGAGATAGAGACAAACCAAGTTGGTAGAACCCATCTAAGCTTGGCTCAGGGGGGAAAAAAGAGGCTGTACATAAGAATGCCTGGTTGATGGTATAGACTTACTAAATATACCTGAATAAGTGAGTCACGTGAGACAAAGAAAACTCCATAGATGTATTTCTAGAAACCAAGTGTATTCTTGTGATTTGGGGGGACTTTTATTAATAATTATTGATATTTATTTGCCTATAAATATTATAAATTTCCCCAGAAAATTCTTCCCGGAGCACCATATTTGTTTTCTGTCTTTGCATTTTTCTAAATATCCTAAAGTTTAACTGGCCACAGCACCTGATGAAGATAACGTTAGGAGAGTTCCAGCCCTGGCAACTGTCATTCATGAGATATAAATCCCCAAAACTACTGTCCCTGAGACCACTCAGTTTTAACGTTCATAGTTGGACACTGTGTTGGGGTCTAGTTTATCTCTCTTCCTCTGCTGTTATTTTATGAAGGAGAAAGTGGGAGTGTGAAAAACTACATTCAGATATAAAGAGTTCACCTTCCCAGATGCTGCCAAGTATTCATATTCCAACATTTCTGAAAATATTAATCTACTATATCCCCTTCAACACACCGACACTTCCCCGGCCATTCTTATTTGTGTAGATATGGTCTTAAAATGAGCTTGAAATGTAAAATAAATAAAATTGTTAGAAGCATGCATATCTTTAAGAGATGTACTCCAAGCAGAGAACAGTCCACAAGGAGTGTTTGTACTACACAGTATGAATATGAAGTTATTCATCTTCCTATGGTTGGCCACACGGACAGAGTTCTCTAGAGAAAATTAGGGGATAGTTTTTGCTGGTGAAATACTTGAACTGTATGATCCTAAATAAGAGGAAGCCTTCCCCAAATTGGCATCTCTTACATCACGAATAGGAAGGCTTTTGCTCTGGGCATTTTCTTCCATTATAGCACATTTTTAGGACCAGGTTTTGTTCTTGATAAACATGAAGAACTGGAGCCTCAAAATCGGATCAAAAAGATCCCAGAGGAACAAGGATATTTGTCAATCTGTGTATTCTAAAGATAGTACTTATTCTGGCCAATTTAAATATTTTCAGAGAGACCTAAAATCAGACCTAATTTTTGATAGCTTCCAGAGAATGCATTTCTCAAAAATACTTATAATTTCCCTAAGCTTGAAATACACGTATACAGAGAGAATGGTTTCAAGTGCCTTTTAGGTTTTCATAGATTCTTTGTCATGTCATTCACAAAACCAACCTGCAAATGCATCTGCCGTTGCTTTTTCCTCAATAATTCTTCATTATCAGTTTTAAAAATAAATGTTCTATATCTGATTATTTTTACCCAGTTGTGTTTGTCCCCTGGAAACTACAGCTGACATATTCCTTCAGATCTGTGCCTTCCTGCGCATCCTTTAAAAATAAAGTCTCCTGGGGCGCCTGGGTGGCTCAGTCGGTTAAGCGTCCAACTTCAGCTCAGGTCATGATCTCACGGTTCGCATGTTCAAGCCCCGCGCAGCTCGGAGCCTGGGGCCTGCTTCGGATTCTGTGTCTCCCTCTTTCTCTGCCCCTCCCCTGCTCATGCTCTGTCTCTGTCCCTTAATAATAAATAAATGTTTAAAAAAAAATTTTTTTTTTAAAAATAAAGCCTCCTTTCTGTGGCTGAGAAAGGCTGACAAGTGGGTCTCTGCTCATTTTTATTTTAAGGTTTTCATTTTAGATTTTTATTTTATTTTAAAGTTAAATGAGATCCTGCCACCGCCTTCTTTATTGCTCAACCTCTAATGGCTTACCTGCTTACCCAGAAGAAAGCATAAGGTTCTTATTATGCTTCACCTCTGCCTCCCCAGGCCTGGCTACCTTTACCTTCTTCCTGCTCCCGGAACTTACTAAGCACATTCCTCTCTCAGGGATCTTGAATCTGGTAATCCCTCTGCCCGGAATTCTCTTAGAGTACAGCTGGCTCTGAATCCCATGATTCAGCTCAAAGTCCTTTCCTTACTGCCCACTCTGTCGACATCTGAACCCCCACATCGTTCAACAAAACTAAAAGGCGACTTCCTTAACCAGACCCCGTTACTGTGTCTTGTTTATTCATCCTATGTATCCTTTCCAAAATGATCCTGTTCATTTATTTGATAACTTGCCTGTCGTTTATTTTCCCACACTAAAAAAAATAAGTTCCACGAGAGACGGATCTGCCTTCTTATTCATTGTTGTATCCTCAGTGCCTGGCACATAGCAGGCTCTCAATGTTTGCTGAGTGAGTGAGTGAGTGCATGAATCAATGAACAGAATGAATGAATGAACTGAGAACACTGGCAGAGTTTGCTCTATTCTCTGCAGCCTCCTCTGACTTCTTTTAAAATCACATTTTCTGGAGAAGTCATCAAATTAAGCAAAGGCCCATCTGTGGGTTAAAAGAAAAGAACACTTGCCTCTCCAGGAGAAGGAAACATTTAGAAAAGTTAGATTTCATCAGGCAGTAAATGAAATGAAATTCGTAGACCCATAAAAGGGAAGCCATGAACACATCTCTTACTGATCTATTCTTTAGTTTACCAAAGATGTGTGACAGTTACCTGAGAACAGGTACCTCTTTGCTTGGCTATATTTCATTTTCCCCTTTTCATGTAACAGTTTTACAGCAGCCTTGAATATCTTCTTGATCTCATCTGATATCTCTTGCCAGGTCTTCTCATTGTTGGCTTTGGCAGAAGGCTGCATCTATGGAATTGTAAAAGGGAGATATTAGTCTTAAAATCATCAAAAGATAAGTCACTATTTAAGTGCAAGAAAAGCACTATTATTTGAAGGCCCGCTATGTGCCGATATTATGATAGGTGCCTAACGGGCCATATCTCATTGAATCCCCCTATAACCCTGAAAGTTAGAAATGATGTTCATGTTATGTGTGAATTTACCCGAATTACACAGAATTTGTTTGTTGCGCTTTCTTATTATACCAGGTATTTCCTTTTTTCTTTTTTACATATTTATTTTAATTACATTTAGTTAACACAGTGTTATATTAGTTTTACATGTATGGTAGAGTGATTCAACACTTCCATACATCACCTGGTGCTCATCACAAGTGCACTCCTTAATCCCCATCATCTATTTAACCCATCCCCCCACCCACCTCCCTTCTGGTAATCATCCGTTTGTTCTCTATAGTTAAGAGTCTGTTTCTTGGTTTCTCTCTCTCTCTCTCTCTCTTTCACTCTTCCTCTCTCTCCCACCCTCCCTCCCTCCCTGTCTTTCCCCCTCCTTCCCACCCTCTCTTTTTCCCTTTGTTCATTTGTTTTTCTTCCTAAATTCCACATGAGTAAAATATTATGGTATTTTGTATTTCTCTGACTTCACTTAGCATTATACTCTCTACCTCTAGCCATGTTGTTGCTAGAGGCAAGATTTCATTTTTTATGGCTGAGTAATATTCCATTGTGTATATTCCATTTTTATGGCTGAGTAGTATTCCACTGCCCAACTTCTTTATCCATTCATCAATCAATAGACACTTGGGCTACTTCCATAGTTCGGCTATTATAAATAATGCTTCAGTAAACGTAGGGATGCATGTATCCCTCCAAATTCATGTTTTTGTATTCTTTGGGTAAATACCCAGTAATGCGATTGCTGGATAGTAGAGTGGTTCTATTTTTAACTTTATGAGGAACCTCCATACTGTATTCCACAGTGGCTGCACCAGTTTGCATTCCCACCAACAGCATACGAAGTTTCCCTTCTCTTTTAACCGACAACACCTGCTGTTTCTTGTGTTGGTGATTTTAACCATTAACACTAACAGGTGTGAATATCTCATATTGGTTTTGATTTGTATTTCCCTGATGATCCATGATGTCGAGCATCTTGTCATGTGTCTATTGGCCATCTAGATGTCTTCTTCAGAAAAATGTCTATGCAGGTCTTCTGCCCATTACTTAACTAGATTACTTGTTTTCTGGGGGTTGAGTTTTATAAGTTATTTATATACTTTGGATACCAGCCCTTTATTGGATAAGTCATTTGCAAATATCTTCTCCCATTCAGTAGTCACCTATTAGTTTTGTTGATTGTTTCCTTCCCTGTGTAGAAGCTTTTTGTTTTGATAGAGTCCCAATAGTTTGTTTTTCCTTTTGTTTACCTCACCTCAGGGGACCTATCTAGAAAATTTGGTATAGCCAGTGTCAGAGAAATTACTCTCTGTGCTATGTTCTAGGATTTTTATGGTGTCAGTTCTCAAGTTAGGTAGGTCTTTAATCCATTTTGAATTTATTTTTGTGTATGGTGCAAAAAAAAGTGGTCCAGTTTCTTTCTTTTGCATGCTGCTGTCCAGTTTTCCCAACATAATTTGTTGAAGAGACTGTCCTTTTCCCACTGGATATTCTTTCCTGTTTTGTTGAAAATTAATCATATAGTTGTTGAAAATTAACCATATAGTTGTAGGTTTATATCTGGGGTTTCTGTTCTGTTCAATTGATCCCTGGGTCTGTTTTTGTGCCAGTACCATACTGTTTTGATCACTACAGCTTTGTGATATAACTTGAAGTCCAGAATTGTGATGCCTCTAGCTTTGCTTTTCTTTTTCAAGGTTGATTTGGTTATTGGGGGTCTTTTGTGGTTCCATACAAATTTTAGAATTGTTTGTTCTAGTTTTGTGAAAAATGCTGTTGGCATTTTGATAGGGATTGCATTAAATGTGTAGATTGCTTTGGGTAGTGTAGACATTTTAACAATATTTGTTCTTCTAATCCATGAGTATGGAATGTCTTTCCTTTTCTTTGTGTCATATTCAGTTTCTTTCATTGGTTATTTATAGTTTTCAGAGTACAGGTCTTTCACCTCTTTGGTTAGATTTATTTTTAGGTATCTTATTATTTTTGATGCAGTTGTAAATGGGATTGTTTTCTTAATTTCTCTTTCTGCTGTCTCATAATTGGTATATAGAAATGCAACAGATTTTTCTACATTGATTTTGTATCCTGTAACTTTACTGAATTTGTGTATCAGTTCTAGCAGGGTTTTGGTGGAGTCTTTCAAGTTTTCCAAATATAGTATCATGTCATCTGCAAATAGTGAAAGTCTTACTTCTTCCTTACTGATTTGGATGCCTTTTATTTCTTTTTGTTCTCTGATTGGTATGGCTAGGACTTCCAGTACTATGTTGAATAAAAGTAGTGGGAGTGGATATCCTTGTCTTGTTCCTGATCTTAGGGGAAAGGATCTCAGATTGTCCCTCACTGAGGATATTAGCTGTGGGTTTTTCGTATATAGACTTTATTATGTTGAGGTATTTTCCCTCTAAGCCTACTTTGTTATCATGAATGGATGTTGCACTTTGTCAAATGCTTTTTCTGTGTTTATTGAAATGATCATATAGTTCTTATCCTTTCTCTTGTTAATGTGATATATCACACTGATTGATTTATGAGTATTGAACCACCCTTGCAACCCAGGAATAAATCCCACTTGAATGTGGTGAATGATTTTTTAAATGTATTATTGAATTCAGTTTGCTAATATTTTATTGAGGATTTTTGCATCTTTGTTCATCAGGGATATTGGCTTACAGTTTTAAATGGTGTCTTTATCTGCTTTTGGTATCAGGATAATGCTGGCCTGATAGGATGAATATGGAAGTTTTCCTTCCATTTCTATTTTTTGGGATAGTTTGAGAAGAATTGGTATTAACCTCTTCTTTATATGTTTGGTAGAAATCCCTTGTAAAGACTTCTGGCCCTGGACTTCTGTTTGTTGGGAGATTTTTGATTATTGATTTAATTTATTTTCTGGTTATCAGTCTCTTCAAATTTTCTAGTTCTTGTTTCAGTTTTCATAGTTTATATGCTTCTAGGAATTTATCCATTTTTTTTAGGTTGTTCAATTTGTTGGCATATATTTTTTCATAATATTCTCTTATAATTGTATTTCTGTAGTGTCAGTTATTTCTCTCTCATTTGTGATTTTATTTATTTGAGTCCTTTCTCTTTTTCCTTGATAAGTTTGGATACAGTTTATCAATTTTATTCAAAGAACCAGCTTCGTGTGTGTGTGTGTGTGTGTGTGTGTATTTGTTTTGTTTTTTATATCGTTTATTTCTGCTCTAATCTTCATTATTTCCTTCCTTATGCTGGTTTTAGGTTTCATTTGTTGTTCTTTTTCTAGCTCCTTCAGGTGTAAGGTTAGATTGTTTATTTGAGATTTTTTTTTTGCTTCTTGAGGTATGCCTGTATTGCTATAAACTTCCCTCTTAGAACTGCCTTTACTGCATACCAAAGGTTTTGGATCATTATGTTTTCATTTTCATTTGTCTCCATATATTTTTTTATTTCCTCTTTGATTTCTTGACTGAACCATTCATTATTTACTAGCATGTTATTTAACCTCCATGTATTTGTGGTCTTTCCAAATTTTTTCTTGTGGTTGACTTCTAGTTTTATAGCATTGTGGTCAGAAAAGTTGCATGGTATGATTTTGATCTTCTTGTATTTTTTGAGGTTTGTTTTGTGGGCTAATATATGATCTATTCTGGAGAATGTTCCATGTGCACTTGAAAACGTGTATTCTGCTGTTTTAGAATGGGATGCTCTTAATATATCTGTTAAATCCATTCAAAGCCATTGTTTCCTTTTTGATTTTCTGTTTAGATGATCTATTGATGTAAATGGGTTATTAAAGTCCCCTACTATTATTGTATTATTTATTAGTTCCTTTATGTTTGTTATTAACTGTTTTGTGTATTTGGGTGCTTCTATGTTGGGTGCATAAGTATTTACAATTGTTATATCTTCTCGTTGGATTGTCCTCTTTATTATTACATGGTGACCTTTGACTCTTGTTACAGTCTTTTTTTTAAAGTCTGTTTTGTCCAATGTAAGTATTGCTAGTCTGGCTTTCTTTTGACATTTGTTTGCATGATAAGCATTTCTCCATTCTCTCACTTTGAATCTGCAGGTGATTTAGGTCTAAAGTGAATCTCTTGTAGGCAGCATACAGATGTATCTTGTCTTTTTATCCATTCTGTCACTCTATGTCTTTTGATTGGAGCATTTAGTCCATTTACATTCAAAGCAATTACTGATAGTATATATTTATTGCAATTTTATTACTTGTTTTATGGTTGTTTCTGAAGATTTTCTATGATCCTTTCTTGTCTTCTATTATGTTTGCCAATTTGTATTCCTTTCTGTTTATTCCTTGCATATTTATTAGTAATTTTTGATTTGTGGTTACCATTAGGTTTGTATATAACCTCTTCTGCATATAGCAGTCTATATTAAGTTGATCATCATTTAAGTCTGAACACATTCTTTTCTCCTCTCTTCCCCATGTTTTAGGTATATGTTATTATATTTTATACCCATTTTTTTGTGAATTCCTTGATTGATTTTTTTTTTTACAGAAATATTCACTTTTACTGCTCTGTCACTTTTAGTCTTTCCTTCCCACTTAAAGAGACCCCTTTACTATTTCTTACAGACCTGGGTTAGTGGTTATGAAGTCCTTAATTTTTATTTGTCTGGGAAACTGTCTCTTCTCTCATTCTGAATGATAACCTTTCTGGATAGAGTATTCTTGGCTGCAGGTTTTTCCCATTCAGCACTTTGAATATATCATGCCACTCCCTTCTGGCTTGCAAAGTTCCTATTGAAAAACCTCCTGCTAGACTTACGGGTTTTCCCTTGTAAGCAACTGACTTCTTTGGTCTTGCTGCTAAAAAAAATTTTTTTCATAACTAGATTTTATCAATTTAATTACAATATATCTTGGCGTGGGTCTGCTGTTGTTGATTTTGATGGGAGTTCTCTGTGCCTACTGGATCTGGATCTATTTTCTTCTCCAGAATAGGGGAGTTTTCAGCTATTATTCCTGCAAATAAAGTTTCTATCCCCTTTCTCTCTTCTTCTTCTGGGACTAGTTCCCTAAGTCTCTTCTTGTTTTGCATAATTCTTTTTTTCTTTCTTTTGTTCAGCTTGATTACTTTCCATTGCTCTGTCATCTAGGTCACTAATTCATTCCTGTTTCTTCCAGCCTGCTGTTCATTCCATCAAGTGTGTTTCTTATTTTGTTTATTGAGCCCTTTATCTCTGTGTTATGGGTTTCACTCATGTCCTCCACTCTTCTCTCAAGTCCAGGGAGTATCCTTATGATCATCGCTTTAAATTCTCTATTAGTCAGATTACTTATGTCTATTTCACTTAGATCTCTGGCTGTGGCCTTGTTCTCTTCTTTCACTTGGGATAAACTTCTCTGCCTCCTCATTTTGTCTGTCTCTTTGTGTCTGTTTCTCTGTATTAAGCAAGTCACCTGTGTCTTCTATTCTTGAAAGTAGTGACTGCAAGAAGAGGTCCTGGAGTGCCCTGCAGTGGAGTGTCTCCTGTTTACCAGAACCTGGACCTTCAGAAGAGTATCCTGTGTGTGTCGCTTATGCCCTGTTGTGGTGTCTGAGTCACTTTTTCTTTCAGTGCAGTCATCTGTACTGACTCTCTGCCTGTTGTGGGCTGTTCTTTCTCTCTGTGGTGTTAGTGGAAACCAGATAGGCCATCTCTGAGGGGGTGTGCCCGCGAGGGAACTTGGGATGGGGCATCAGTGTTAGCAAAATTTGCGCTGGGCCCCTGGGCTTACGTCCGATCCTTGAAGTGCTAAGGCAGTTGGGGGCTGTGCCGCAGGGTGACCAGGGATGGGAGGCTGGGTGGGGGGTGTGGTGACAGCGAGGCACATCTGGGTCTGGTGCTAGAGGGTGGCTGAGGGCACATGGCTGGGCATGGCATGGTGGCAGCTGTGGGCCAGGCAGCGGCAGGGTGTGCAGAACTTGGTTTTAACAAAATTTTCCCTGATAGTGGGCCAGTCCTCAGGAGAACTCATGGGTATGGTGCACTGCTAGCAGATTAGGCAGCAAGTGTCTCTTGGGTTTTGATACAAATTTCATAAAAAACTGATCTCTTCAATATCCTCTAAAGAGGACCGAAAGTTAAAAGACAGGTGCTCATATGTTTCCATTTGTCTTTAGTTGTTTCTTCTTCGTTTGTTTTTATGATTCTCTAGGCAATAGAATGGGAGGACTGCCTACCAAACAAGTAACATTTATAGAGTCTTGGTGATAATCTTATTCACACCTTCATTAATTTAACAAAAATTTATGCAGAAATACCTGCATGGGTGGGGTTTAGAGAAATACTTAAGTTCCCCTGGAGGATCTTAAAATCAAATGACAAAGGAGCATCTAAAACCAATTAAATAGTAACATATGAGCAAGTGCTCCCAAACCACTATGTAAACCTGGTTTCCTGAGGTATTATGTCTTTTGATATCTACATTTACCAGCAACTACATTTCCTCCTGGCATATATATTTAACTGAGGAATGGCTTGGATATGCCCTAATACTCCCATCCATAGAAGCAAGAATCTTGCAGATAATTACTTTGAATAGTGCATGGAGGGGGACGAAGAAAATGAAGGATCCTGACATGATTTCATATTGCATGGAGAAAATGCTTTATGTTAAATACCAGGATGACAAATACATACGGTTCTTGAATGAAGAATTGTCGCTAAGCCAGGGTTGTCGTCCTCTCAGAGATGCCTGAGCACCAAATATATCAAGGATGTTCTCTTCGGAAGAGGGATGGATATCTATGCCTTCTTTAAATTGAAAACAATGTGTTTTTTTAATTACGTAGGCCCCACACCTAATGCGGGGCTTGAACTCGTGACCCTGAGATCAAGAGTTGCATGCTTTACTGACTGAGCCAGCTGGGCACCACCATGCCTTCTTTTCAATCTGTCTAGGAATCCTTAATAAGGAATAGGCCCATCCATGTTCTCTTCCTCCTTTATTCTGTTTCAGGGGACACATAGTAGATACATTTAGGAGCCAAACTGGAGAGGAGACAATGATAACTGTTTGCATCATGAATCAACCTCACTTGAAGATTCTACACGATATACAAGAATATAAGTTATGTATGAAATGTTTAAGGACAGTTACTGAATTAATCAATGAGAGACTATAATAGCTAGGCAGACTTTAAAAAGACACCCCCCCAAAGAAACTTCCACGAATCGAAAATACAACTGTTGAACTTGAAAATTTTATGCATGAACAGAGTGGACACAGCTGAAGAAAAAAATTACTGAGTTGGAAAAGACCTAAAATAATCTGGAAAGCAGCATGGAGAGCTAAGGGAATTGATAATGTAAAAGAGAATCAGGAGACATGGAAGCTAGACTGAAGTGGTCCAGTGTAAATCCAATTATAGAGTAAAACCGAAAGAACAGAGGAAATAGAGGAAAAACATTATTTGATAAGATGATAGCTGAGAATTTTCCAGAACAGATAGAATACATAAATTCACACATAGAGGATGTATGACATATATCATTCAGAATAACATAGGTACGTTATGGCAAAATGGGAAAAATAAAAATATTTTCAGATGAACAGAGTTTATCACTAAGAGACCTCCATTAATGGAACTTCTGAAGGTATACTTGAGAAAGAACCCCCAGGAGGAAAGTCTGAGAGGCCAAAAAAGAAAGGTAAGTAAAAACTGGAAAGTTTCAGGGTGCCTGAGTGGCTCAGTCCATTAAGCATCCAACTGTTGCTTTCGGCTCGGTTATGATCTCACAGTTTGTGGGTTCAATCCCTGTGTCAGGCTCTGCACTGACAGTATGGAGCCTGCTTGGGATTCTCTCTTTCTCTCTCTCTCTCAAATAAAATAGACTTAAAAAAATTGGAAAGTTTCTTAGCTTTGGCTTGTGTTGTTTAAAAGAAATGTAGGGTCCAGGGCAGAATAATTTTCTGTCTACTGTGCCTTTTCTGTGGAGGGAAGCATCTCTGGATGATGAACAGTGGAGAGTAATGGACACATGTATACTTTGGAGAGAAAGATAACTCACTGCATTTTTATTGCTTTGCAGCATTTCTGACTTAGGTCTGAGGTAATAAGCCGCTGGCACTGAGTTCTCATCGCGACAGTACCACTCTTCCAGGAGCTTCGTCTCCAGCTTCGCCTCTATGGCAGCATCCAAGATCATTTCAAACTCCGAGGCTTCGACTTCTCCGGGGATTCGGATGTTCCCATATTTTTCTCCTAACAGTCCCTGTGTATCCACAAAAAAGTTCAGGTTAGTGTATCACCAAGAAAATTCATTCTGTCGTATTCACATCCTGTAGCTACTTGATAAATAATGAATAGACACCAGGTACATTGTTCCATCAGTTGTTCTCTTTTAATCACGGCAGATACTTTTTTCCCCATGGATTATTTAATAAGTAAAATCGGATCGTTTATATTGTAATCATAATAAATTCATATACTGAGAATTGAGATTGCATATCATATTAGGCAAATTCAACATACAGAATTTTGTCGCAAATTTATTTTCCCAAAGTTTACATGATACAGCAAAAGTTGTTCTGTTCTGACGTTTTTTGTTTGTTCATGACAAAGAAAAATGACATGCTGCACTCTATGAAATATCAAACATGTAAACTCCCAAACAAAAAATTGCCTTGTGAAGAGTAAACAGTATATGATTCTAAGCCTCAGATTAACACAGCTACAAATGCAAGTAGGAAATCATTGAATGCAATGCTACCGTGGACCCCACTATAACTAAAAACAATTCAAAATGTAAACAGGACACAATTTTCTCCTTATGAAATTCCCAAAGAAAAACATGCTCAGTGTTATGTGAAGGTGTGAGGGGCGCCTGGGTGGCTCAGTTGGTTAAGTGTCCAACTTTGGCTCAGGTCATGATCTCACAGTTCGGTTCATGAGTTTGAGGCTTGCTTTGAGTTCTGTGCTGATAGCTCAGAGCTTGGAGCCTGCTTCAGATTCTATGTCTCTCTCTCTGCCCTTCCCTGCTTTCACTCTCTCTCTCTCAAAAATAAATAATAAACATTAAAAAAAAAAAAAGGTGTGAGAAGATACCCACATAGCCTTGACAGGGGTATAAATTGATACAATATTTCACTGAAATATTTGATTCAGGCAGAATGTATTAAAAGCCTTAAAAATCTATATAACTTTCATCTTGGCAATTTTTCTTCTGCATAATTGTCTTTAGAAGATAATTAAGGTTGTACACATAAAGACTTACCAGAATATTTATGCTGATACTGTTTTAACAGGAAAGAATTGGCATAACAACCTAAGTGTCCTGCCCATGGGAACATTTAAATAAACTCTGGGACCTCTGTTCAAAGGATGCAGCAAGTCATATTCTAGAACTGTATTGATGTAAAAAGATTATTTTTTCTTTTTCAAGTTTTTGTTTAAATTCCAGTTAGTTAACATACAGGGTAATGTTAGTTTCATGTGTAGAATTTAGTGATTCATCGCTTACATAACACCCAGTGCTTATCACAAGAGCCCTCCTTAATGCCCATCACCCATTTAATGCATCCCCCCATCCCCCCTCCCCTCCAATAACCCCCGGTTTGTTCTCTACAGTTAAGAGTCTGTTTTCTGATATGCCTCTCTTTTTTCTTTTTCCCCCTATGTTCATCTGTTTTGTTTCTTCAGTTCCACTTTTGAGTGAAATCATAAGGTATTTGTCTTTCTCTGACTGACTTATTTCACTTAGCATAATACTTTCTAGCTCCATCCACATCATTGCAAATGGGAAGATTTCATTCTTTTTTATGACTGAGCAATATCCCATATGTACCACGTATTCTTTATCCATTCATCGGTCGATGGACACTTGGGCTCTTCCATAATTTGGCTATTTTTGATGGTGCTGCTATAAACGTTGGGGTGCATGTATCCCTTCGAATCAGTACTTTTGTATCCTTTGGGTAAATACCTAGTAGTGCAATTGCTGAATTGTAGAAGATGTTTATAATATATTATTAAGTGAAAAGGGAAGTTACAAAACATATGTATAAGATGATTCTAATGTTTTATATATATATATTACATATATATATACAAGAGAAGATTGTGTATATGTATATACAAACATACATATACATGTAAGAAAGGTTTTATAAGAATGCACAGAAGTATTATCAATTATTACCTTTGGGTGGCTTTAAATTTAGATTGTTTTATGAACTTCCTGTTTTTTTTTTAAAGTTTATTTATATTTTGTAGGGATCTCTACACCCAACATGGGGCTCGAACTCACAACCTTGAGATCAAGAGTTGCATGCTCCACCAACTGAGCCATCCAGGCACCCCTGAACTTACTGCTTTTTTATTAAATTTGTGTGCACATTATTACTTTGTAATGAGAAAAACAACAAGGATTAAAAATTCTTGAGGCGCCTGGGTCCTTTGGAAGGGCCTCAGTCGGTTCAACGTCCGACTCCGGCTCAGGTCATGATCTCGCAGTTCGTGAATTCGAGTCCTGTGTCGTGCTCTATGCCGACAGCTCAGAGCCTGGAGCCTGCTTCAAATTCTGTCACTCCCTCTCTCTCTCTCTCTCTCTCTCTCTCTCTCTCTGCCTCTCCCCTTCTCATGCTCTCTCTCTCTGTCTCTCAAAAATGAATAATAAACATTGAAAAATTTTTAAAAAGTTCTTAAACCTAGTGATGCGGTCTATCCTGCCTTGTGGAACCATACTTCCAAGCTCCTCTAAATGTCTGCTTAAGCTTGCGGTTCTTGCAGTGTGGTCCTCAGACAAGTAGCCTTGGCAACACCTGGGGACTGACTAGGCCTGCAAATTCTCACGTCCCATCCCAGACCTACTCGTCAGAAACTCTGGGGGTAGGGCCGAGCAGTCTGTGTTTTCGCAGGCCCTCCAGGTGCACGAACCACTGGCTTAAGCTAGTAAAAATGTTAGCTTCTCTAGCATCTGGTGTTCCAATTACTTTTCAGTCTTATCTAGTAGCAACAAGGAAGGAACATAATGAAACTCCACGACAAATCTATGCTATCCAAGACAAGTTTGTCTGCTTTATAGAATCCCTGGAAAGATTTCTCCTTAATCCGTGGGCACCTTCATCCTTTCCTCCTGTTGACTAGTACCTTAACCCTAAACTTCAAGCCTCGTTTACCCATTGGAATGTGAATTGTGGTTTGGCTTCTGACCTTGGTCCACTTCTGAACTACCTCTACTGCTTATCACTGCAGTATCCAGAGTGTCATCTCATACAGGCAGGTGAGAGAATTAAAGTCCTGATACATCAAAGTCCCAACTAAATTCCTAACCTAAACTCTGTTACAAGATGGTAAGCCCCATAAGGACTGAGGCCCGAGGTGTTGCTTCCTAGCACATAGAAAACACATGTATTTTTAAAACCCTATTTATTGAACAAATGAATGAACCAAGGTAGAGAAAGAAATCTTTAGACTTTGCTCTCTTCTCAGCTGAAGCTTCTTCTTGCGTTCAGAGGTAATATTTCAGCTCTTAACAGGGGGACTAACAATTTGGGAAGGTACCAGTCTTGTCTGCAACCTTCGTTTCAGCCTGTGATCTTTTAATAATTCCTGTCTACCCGCATTCCTGGTTGGGCCATGCCCTGTCTCCTTGGGACATAATCTGTCTCATCTAATTGGCTTACTCAAGCTGATTGTGGCTAACTGAACTCACCTTTTCAAGCTCAGGTTTTCACAGTACTAGCCTCAAAGGCCAGAGAGGAGGAAGATACAACCCGCTCGTCCTCTTTGGCTGCATAAAGGTCCTTTGGAAGGGCCTTGAATGGAGGGACACCACCACTTTCTTATTTTAGCATGGTAAACAAGGGTCTTTGGAGGGTTCTGTTGACATAAGGGTGTTCTAACTTCGACTCACTGTATCAGCTTGAAGGCCACGTGGGAACACTTTCATTATAATCTGCATTTGTTTTGGGCTATTCTTGACAACAGGCTGTAGGCAACAAAAATAATGTTATTTTGAGTTGCTTCTCACTTTCTATTTTGTGAAGGAATAATTGACATACAATGTTGCAGTAGTTTCGGCTGTACAGCATGGTGATTCAATATTTGTACACATTATAAAATGGTCACCACAATAAGTCTGGTTACCATCTGCCACCATACAAAGTTGTTAGAATATTATTGACTGTGTTCCCTATGTTGTACGTTATATCCCCGTATCTTATTTATTTTATACCTGGTACCTTGTACGTCTCAATCCCCTTCACCCATTTCATCTACCCCCCCCACCTCCCTCCCCTCTGGCAACCATCATTTTATTCTCACTTTCAGCGTTCCTCTTCTAAAATCCCTGATGTTAAACTTGGATAAATGAGCAGGTATGACTTCTCATTCTGCCACAGATACAGAAGGAGATGACATTTTTAAGGCTAACCAGCCTGAGGATTATCCTATTCCTATTGGCTAGTCTGGATAAGGGTAGTCAACATCTTTTAGTCAGGGCTCTCTGTCATGAGGAGTGAGGTTTTAGTGCTGGGATGAGCTACCTAGAAAACCCATATGGGCAAAATAGGGAATACGCAGACTTCTAAGCAGTAGCCACTGGAGGAATCCAAAAAGGCATTCAGTGAAGTCTGGCCATGGGTGGAGGATATGGAGGACAGCCAGAAAATTAAATATGGGGTTAATTGACACTTCTCCAGCTAGTGGTCGATGAAGTCCAAGAATAACATGGACCCAGCTATCAAGGTCCAGGGCAGGACTGGCTGGATCTGGGATATGGAGTCAGAAAGAGGACAAATAATGGCTTAGCAAAGCAAGATGGTGTCCTAGCACAGGACCATCATTACTGCACTAGCCATGAACTAACTCCTGGCTCTTTGTCTTTCTGCCCTAACTAAGGCTGGTTCCAGAGCCTAGGGCCGGGTCACATCTATGGATCGGTTTCTAAAATGTGTGCCATGGATTACCCACACCTGGATCACTCAGGGTGCTTGTTAAAATGTACGTTTCAAGATCACTTCTCAGACCTGAAGAACACTGTGGTTGGCAGCCCAGGAATATGCATTTTCAAATGAGATCGCAAAGGAATCTAGAATTTGAGAACCACTTCTATGGGCAATGCATATGAGTAATGGTTAGCAAGCACTGAAGGGGCAGGATGGGGAACACGGCAGGTCAACAGAAAAATCGAAGGCTATTCAAAAATAATTATTTGAGTGGAACAGCTGGCACCAAATACTACAATTATTGGATCGATATAGTAAGGCAAAATGTTTTTTAGAGGAGAGATACTAAAGAAGAAAAAATATCCTCATCCAATTCAAATAGCAAATGTATATCGAGCACCTACTATATATAAAGTGGTAATACAGAACTTCAGAAAAGTAATGATGTGCTACAGGCTTAGAGTTTCTTATTGGATTGTTCTCCCCAAGTCTTTTCCTTCTATTGATTCTTCCTTTAGGTGGAATGCTCATAAATCATGAAGCAGTTACTTTTCAGGAGTCCAGGACAGGATTCTGTCTTAGTCTTATCTTGCTATTTCAGAAATAGCAAAAAGAGAAATAGCAAAAGAGAATTTTGCCACCACATTTTTCAGGAAGACTTTATGGGGTTCTATGTGGCTATAGTTTCAAGGTAACTCACAAAGCATGCCTATATCTACCAGGGATGGACACAATCAATTTAGAGTCGGTTAATCTGGTTGCAAAGTCCAGTACATATGGTTGATGGCTCAGAGTGGGGGTAGAGATACAGGACCATACTTAGGAGGCTAGCAGTCAGATTTGAGGTGGCAAGATGGAGTCCATCTTGGTTTTCTAATCCGATGATTCCTTAGCTCTGTAGTCACAGGCAGTATCCATGAATGACTTCAGAAACTATGAGCAAGAGTCCACCGGCAATAGAATATTCACTAACCCGTCCATATCCTTCTGGCCCCAGTGCTCAAAAGCTCATTTTTTGCTTAGTTAAATCAAATTTGCCCATGTGTGGGAGAAATTTGGTGGCAAGTTGAGGGACTACCTTGGGTTTTGCATTGAGGTCCATTTTTTTTAACTACACTATATAGATCAATCTACCTGTGTGACCCTGTATGGAAGAAACGCATTATGTCTGAAATAATTTTTAACCTTTTATTGAATTGCTTAACACACTGTCAATATACATATGAACATAAATCTATGGAATTTCTCCTGTCTGCAGAATCACCATAATCACCTCTCCCACCCCCTAATCAAATGTATTAAATGTGAATACATTTAAATTGCCCATTCTTCAACACTGAAGATAGGTAGGTGGAAACAATCCAGTTGAATTGTCAAATAGAATCTGGGAGTTAAGTTCATTTGTCTGAACAGCCTAAGATAATCTTCTACTATTTTCAAGGTAGTTTCTGCATGTAAAATCCTAGCATAAGAAATACTTCAAGACAGATGCTTTAGAACTAGATAGAGGTGATGGCTGCACAACACTGTAAATGTACTAAATCGTTCCACTGAATCGTTCACATTAAAGTGGTTAATTTTATGTTCTGTGAATTTCACCTCAAGTGAAAAAAGGAATGTTTTCTGAATTTTTCAGTTCTTTGCAACCAGGAACTTGAATGTAAAAGGACTCTACTTGTTGTAGCTCCCTTTCTTTATACGCTGATATAGATACATCTAATCCCATTGCGTTTAAAGGCTTAGAACATTTTCTTTCCTTTTCGTTGATGTTTCTTTTCTACTGGGCAAACACTGATCCCCACCCCCACCTCCCTCTGCTCTTCAGGTGCACTTGGTTCTCCCTGGGCTTGCAACTGAGAATCCTTGGGCTCGGAGTCTGATGGTATGCAGCTTATATTGTAATGGAAAGAACAGAGGGATTGAAATATTGGTAAAGGTGTCAGTAAGCTCAGTGTGTCTTTTACTCTGTTGTGGGGTGCCAGGAAAGGCATGTGAAGGCAGTCTTTTTGGGGTTATGGGTGAGATGCCTTGTAGGCAGGTGGACGACTGCTCTGGGCTGCTATTTATGAGCCAAAACTCATGGGGGCAACTGGAAGGGAAAGGAGAGATCTTCCCCACACTGGCGCTATCACAGGCGGAAGCAATACTCCATAAATGCCCTGTGACTAACCCAGTCGCTAACGTGAGGCAGGTGCAACTCTTCCTTCCTTCTGTAAGATTCCCTTTTATTTCTTAAAATAAAACCCACATTCATATATACAACTTCCCCTCAGGATTCTGTGAGGTAGGTAGAATCGCAGAAGAAAACCCCATCTCACAGACCTCCACTGGCTTGCCCACAACTACCTCTCTAAGAAGACGTTCGAGTACCGGCAGTCGAACATGGGGTTTTTCAGTCTTTCACTTCATCAGGTTACTGTGCTATGCTCCCTCCTAACAGTGCCTTCCAGCGGCTGATTTGCCCGTGATGGCTCTTCCGGCCAGTGCCCTTGGCAGGGCCACCATCCACGGCCACGCAGTCTGTGTGCAGCACACCCCCAGGGGGCACTGTTCACAAGGACGGCAGCATGTTCAGTGTTATGGCCCTGGCTGTTGGTATTCTTTTTGTCGGATGTATTGTTGGGTGGAGGGACAAGCACGGTCGCGATGTATTCCCAGGAGCTCATAGCCAACCTTCAGAGAGCTCTGCTGTTGAGTGGGGCCCCAAAACCAAAGGGTCAGTACCTGCTTTCCATACTTAATAGTATTTTCTCAATGTTTTTTGAAGTCAACAGGCAACTTTACAACTGACTTTTACATTTTTTAACATAAACGTGATATAAAGTACTTTATTTAGAAGTGAATTGCAACTCTAATTACTCAAACATGACATTTCATATGTCGTAAGAGGCAAGAGTAAATGCAGAGAAGAGAATGTGATGGGTTAATTTTATGTGTCAACTTGACTGGACCGTGAGGTGCCCAGGTGTTTGACCAAATGTTATTTCTGGGTGTGTCCTTAAGGGTATTTCTGGATGAGATTAGCATTCGAATCAGCAGACTGAATAAAACAAAAAGGTGGAGGAGGAGAGAATTTACCCTCCCTGCCTATCTGAGCGGGGACATTGGTCTTCCGCCCTCTGCCTGGGACTTCCATCAGCGGTAGTGCTGGGTCTCCAGCTTGCCGACGGCAGATTGTGAGACTTCTAACTTATCTGTTAGAATTGAATTATGTCCACACTAAAGACGATCTGGATAAGATCTGCAAGAAAGGTTTATCTTTTGGCGCCAAAAGACAGAAAGATAATATCTTCAGAAAACTGGGCTTCTCTTGGTCATTAAAGATGCACTCTTGCATACGGGGTTGCCAAAAGTGGATGTTAGCAGATATGTTTAGCACATAAAGCACTCAAGTATCCAGATACCCATGTTGGAATTAACAGTATATTCTCATTAGACATTTACTGGCATCTGTCTATGGGCAAAAGGATCTATCCACCTCCCACCATTTGTACATAGTGAGCCCGTGTTTCACATACCACAAAAATGAATCTCTGAAATACGACCGACAAAAAGATACACTCTTGCACACAAATATCCTGCATGTCAATAAAGAATATTTTGAAATTAGGAAAGGCAGATGTTAAGAATGACCTTCTTTCTCTGAGTCTCAGCTTTCACATCTGTAAACGGAGATAATACTTGAGGCTCTGTGTATTTGTCTAGCAGCACATCCACTCTGGTTTATCGTGAGAATCAAATGGCTACTACAGATGAAATGCTTTACATTTCACAGAATGCTTGGCACACTTAGCAATATATATAAGGCACCACTACTTTACTCGTAGTTTATAGAGAAACATACGTACGCAATACACTCAAACGTACATGTAACGGGAATAAATCCTGAGAAGTACTACTGGATAGGTAGATAAAGGAATAAAATACCTCTTGATTGCAAAAAGGAAAACAGAAGATAGCAAGGAGGAAAAGAGTGGGTAGCTAGTTGCTTACAGGTGTAAGATGGTAAGAAAATATATAGCCCTGGGGCACCTGGGTGGTTCAGTCGGTTAAGCATCTGACTTCGGCTCAGGTCATGATCTCACTGTTTGCAAGTTCAAACTCCGCATCGGCTCACTGCTGTCAGTGCAGAGCCCGCTTCAGATCCTGTGTTTCCCTCTCTCTCTGCCCTCCCCGATCTCAAAAATAAACATTAAAAGAATTGAAAAAAAGAAAATACGTAGTCCGGTAAGGACAAACTCCTCTGTTCTTGAGCAGGGGAGGAAAAGAGGTTTCAGTAACCTATGCGGGGTTCACCATATTAGCTAGTCAGAGTACACAGATGCACGGAGTTAACCTTTGTGGAGAATTCAAGCAGTGCTTTAGGGACAGCTGACAACCCTCATGTCAAATAAGTTGTAAAAAATGGAGCAGTTTGTGTCATCAGTGTGTTCCTAATTATGTTTGGAGGAATTGAGAGTTACTTAGATTCAATCATTCTACCAAAGAAGTCCAGCATTGCTTTGGACTGACCTGTGTCCCCTGAAATTCATATGTTGAAGCCCTAACTCCCCCATGTGATTCAGGTAGGGCCTTAAGGAGGTGATTAAGGTTGAATAAGGTCATCAGGGTGGAGTTTTGTTCCAACGGAACCGGTGCCCTTATAAGAGAGGAAGAGACACAAGCGTTCTCTTTGCCTTACGGGGACACAGCCAGAAGGAAGCTGTCTTTGAGCCAGGAAGCGGTTTCAACAGAATCTGACCATCTTGGCACCCTGAACTTGGACTTGTAAACTCCAGAACTGTGAGAAAAGGCCTTTTTTTCCTTTTTTAAAAAAATTTATTTAAATCCAACTTAGTTAGCATATAGTGTAATAATGGTTTTAGGAGTAGAGTTGAGTGAGTCATCACTTACATATAACACCCAGCGCTCATCACAAAAGTGCCCTCCTTAACACCCATTAGCCATCTAGCCCATCCCCCCACCCAACACCCCTCCAGCAACCGTCAGTTCTCTGTATTGAAGAGTCTTGTGGTTTGCCTCCCTCTCTGTTTTTATCTTATTTTTTCTGAAGCCTCCCATTCTATGGTATTTTGTTATGCTAGCCCGAGCTGATTAATACAAACCTAATTAACAAAACGAAGCAAATTTTGTCAGTGTAAGATCTGGTATTTCTGGCAATTCATCATTAAATGTCCTGAGGGGGTAAATTCATAGATTAAATGACTTACCAATTACATAAAGTATGCAACAGAGTAAGTTAATGCTTCGATCTAGTTTGAGAGTCTCAGCTCATAATCAAATTATAATTTTACCTTTTTTCTTTTATGGTTTAACTATGGCTATTTACATACTGAAACCCACTGCTGAACTCATTAATAATAACATCAATAATAATTCTGCTACCTTTTACTTATTATGATGTGCTTCTGTGTGTAGGAAGTTCCATTACCTAGAAAATACTGGACACAACTCTTGCTCTTTAGAAACACCCAAGCAAGGGAAGCAAGCGTAAGTGTGAGAGGATTGGGTAATAGAACCACAGGAAACACAACCATCCTGGAGCTGGTGGTTAATTCGCATCAGTTTCAAAGTACAGATCGTAACCCTAACTGTGGCCCGTTGCCTCACAAAACTGAGAACTAAGAACTGTGTAAGGATTACTGAAATTCTAAAATGCTAAAGGAGTAATTCACTGAAAAAGTGGATACAAAAGAGCCAGGGGGCGGTAAAAAGGAGTGGGGAGAGTGTTCTGGACACAGAAGTGAGATGCTGTTATTTCAGTGGTGCTGTCCATGAAGCAGTCACAAATAAGGATCTGTAAGTCCCAGGACTAATCTGGCTGGAAAAGTAGTCCTGGAAGTCATCATGTATTCATTTAGCAAATATTGAGCATCTAACTTGCAGGGTGACCAACCATTTCGGCTTGCTCATGACTGTCCCAGTTTGAGAAGTGAAAGTCCCAGGCAAGCTGAGACCATTGGTGACACGTAGGTGCTCATGGTCCTTGCTCCTTTGAGCTTGTAAAGAGAGCACTCTGCTATCTGTATGAATTAGGTACTTTAAGGGCGAATTACAGAGTGGAAAGAGAACAGGGCTGAGGACCACCACGTTTGAGTGTGGGCACAGGGCAGGAGGAGGAAGAGTGGAACAGCGTCACAGAAGTCCAGAGGGAAGGGAATGATGCTGCTGAAAACATTCATACAGAGTTCTCATAAAGCCATGGGAAGATGCATAAAGGACATGAACTGGTAATTCATAGAGGCAGAAAAGCAAGGGCCAGTGAGCATGAGAGAGAACAGTGCTCAACTCTTGCTTCATTAATGATCACAGAACTGTAAATGCAAACACACATGATTAAGGCTTTTTGCTAATCAAACTAATACCTAATAGTGCAGAGGCAGAAGGAAACAGGCACTCTGACACAGAGAACCAGTACAAATGGGTATAACCCTGCTGAGAATGTAATCTGGCAGTAGGTAGAAGATTCTACTTTTAGAAATCCATTCTACTCTGCATAAAGATTTGTTTACTAAGATGTTCAGCAATTTTTAGCTTCTATTTTGGTTTTATTCTAGAAGATATATTAAATATACCAGTGATTGTGTAAACAAGAAAACAGAAACAAATTGCCCATCAAAATCAATTCACCTAAGGTGTGGGACAGAATTCTGCTTGAGTTTCTATTTTTCTAACTGAGAATTTAAAAACTAGAGAAACACAAAACAAAATAAACAACTATGGCTCCACAGCCTAGCCTGGCCACTCAACATTTGGTCATATTTTCAAGTGATTTTTTAAAAATAGGCTTTTCCTACTGATGAATAGTTAGACTCTTCCATTTTTTTAAATACAAATAATACCATACTAAATATTCTACCATTAAGTTAGTAGATACTGAGGGCATTATGTTCATGGAAATGACATCCGTTTATATTTAACATATTGAAAGTCCCACACTCAGACCAGATTGCTACCTTCATACTTAAAAATGTGGATTCAACTGGTGCCTGGGTGGCTCAGTCGGTCAAGTGTCTGATTCTTGATCTTAGCTCAGGTCATGATCTCACGGTTTGTGGGATGAAGCTCCGTGTTGGGCTTTGTGCTGACAGAGCAGAACCTGCTTGGGATCCTTGGTCTCCCTCTCTCTCTGCCCCTCCCCTGCTTGCACTTGCCTCTGCCCTCTCTAAATATAGTTACATAGATAGATGAATGAATGGAGTCCAGTCATGTTTTAGTGCCTGTGGAGCCTGGTTCTTGCAGCCATTGTCCAGCTGGCTGGGTCTGTATCCCGGCTTGGATACATCGCACAACGCCTCGTCCACAGGGGGCTCTCCCTTCTCTTCCTGCTGCCCTGCAAGGGTCAGCCCCGGTCAGTGTGTCTAAGGTTCTTTCAGAACTGCCCATCCGTGTGCAGATCCTGTGAGGCTTTTCAGCACCGCTTTGAAAGCCTTCCCAAAAGAGCTGAATTGCCGATGCATGCCTCTGGTCCACAGTTCCAAGCAAAGTTTCTTCTTTTGAACTGGGGTTAGAGAAGACAGGCCTAGAAGGAAGCCTGGCATCTGCACCATGGGCCCGAGGGCTGGACAGAAGGAAAGCTGGCTGGAGTGTTAACTGTCTAAATGGCAGCATTATTAACGGGTACCCATTAATAAATAAGGCCTGGGCTCATGAAGGTCTATGGCGACTTACAAGTGTCCCCCTCAGTATTTGCCTAATTCATAACTGGTGTTTTACATTTCGAGGTTCTTCTAATATCTTGCATGATAATCTCTCCTCTTAGATAGTAGTAAATTGAGCCAGTATTCTCTTTTTGTTGACCCGGTATTTTCAAATGCATTTAAGTGGTTTTCAGTACAAGGAATGCACATTTGAATATTATCCTCTTTCTTTCCTGATGGAAAATATGGAGTTAAACGTGGAATTATTTACGGCCATCCATATTTCCTAGGCTCTAGCAACTGGTGATAAACTAGAGTCAAAATTATTGCCACAAAATAGGATTGACCTGGCTTTCTATCTACCCTCCATGGAGCTCAGAATCCTGAGTTCCTCCACAAGAGATCTGGGAGACTCAGGCAGGGGGGATTTCAGATTTGCCCTGGGGTTTAGTGGTCATGCTACTCTGCCGTTTTGCCTTTGCAAAGCCTTCCAGTGTCTCCAGAAGCAGTGGGAAAGAGCAACAGCTGGGTTGTGGGGGCCTAATCAACACTGCTACGGCAGCCAGTACCCACTATGGACTATAATGCTAGAGCCGATGCCTGAAGACCTTCATGCCAAGGGTACTGGTGACTGATGTCAAAGCAGGTGTTAAAGAGCAGGTGTCCCTCTCTTCTCCCATCCCCCACAGATGCCAGTGTTGCTGTCTGTGGTCACTGCAGATGCCTGAGCTCCTGCCATCCTGAGTTCTTAGCTGTCCAGAGCTCCATTGCTCTGACCATCCTCTTTTCTCCTTTCCCAATCTTAGGACGTGGGCTGTACTTAGACCCACCCCTCCCTTCCATGATGGCCTTTTTCCCTGGGACCAAACTCCTATGTCTGGTTTTACCCTTCCTGGATGAGAAATATCTGGAGGCTTTTCGATGTAACCATTTTTGGAGGGACCCTCCACCATTCCTCTCATCGCTGCTAACTTGTTTGAATTCTCGAGTCAGGGCAGTGTCTTAGACTCATTCTAGGGTTCGTCTTCCAGTAATGTCAGTGATTGTGCCAATTGTACAGTAACTGATTCATCCAGCACCACTAGCTCTTCCACATGAGAGGGAGAAATACGAACCAATCACATGCCATTAACTCATCTGATCCTTGTAACACCATTGTGAATTCTTCCATGTTGAAGCTGAGAAACTGGAAAACCAGAAAGGTCAAGTAACTTGCCTAAGATCCCACAGCTGGTTAAAGATGGAATTCAACTCTGAGCCCACGTCTTCCTAATGCAAGTCCATAATCTTTCTACCGTAATCTTTCTTTCTTCAGGGAGACTTCCAAATGGCTAGTTTATCTCTTAGGCATCTTAAAAACTCTTAAAATAATTTCAATAGGAAAAAAAAGTCTCAGCTGTATTTTATACTTTTATTTCACCTTGATGTAGATCTTAAACAGAAGACAATGGGTGCAATTTAACTTTTATTGATGAGGTGGTACTGAGAGTGGTTAAGAACACAGTCTCCTGCTGTGTGACCTCAGGGAAGTTACTTAGTCTCTCTGCTCCAGTTTCTTTATCTGTAAACTGTAGATGACAACAGTGCCAATCTCCATGGGTTGCCATGTGGATTAAGAGTATTAATTTAAGGGAATTAGAAGGGTAACTGATCATAAGCATAAATGCTCAGTCAAGGCTACATTTTAATTGATGAACCGGTCAATAACCTATCACTGTGTACTACGCTGATCAAATTCTTTTATACGTTTTTATTCTGTAAATGTCAGGCTGCGAGCTGCCATTTTTCCAGCTGTCACAATACCCATTTCCAGCAGACTTCCTTTACTCGATCTAATGGGGAATGAGAAACTGTACCAGCCAACCTTTTATAGAACTGTATATTAAAGTGAGTCTGAATGACATTTGAAGAAGACAGATTATTGGTGGCTTTGGTATAGTTTCATTACAGCTACTTCTGGAGCATAAAGCTAATTTATCTTTATTTTGGAGTGTCAGATTTTTATTTTTTGAAGTGTTGAGGCCACTGAAAGACTGATCTCCAGATGAGAAAAATGTAATTCTCTATAATGTGAAGAAGTACAGTGCAGGCACCGGTCATTTACAAATAAACTTTATGAAGACTTTGACACATCCCCCAAAGTAGAGAGACCAACAAGATGAGCCCACAAACCTATTTCAAGGTTCAATCATTACCAACACTTTGATAATCTTGTTTTATCCATCTTTGGCAATCCCATCATTTTATCAAACGGAAACAAACCAAAAAACCCTCAGCATGTATTTTTAACTTGCAGAAAGTTTTAAATGTCATCATGGTGCTGTTATTATCCTCCAAAGAATGAAGTATAATTTATTAATGCCTCCTCCAGCCCATATTTAGATTTCCCCAGTTGTTTCAAAACCTTTTCGTAGTCGCAGGTTTTGAAAATCGAGATCTGAATACAGCCCATATATTGCATTGGGTTTGCATGCCTTTTAAATGTATCTAATTCTGTAATAGCTGCCCTCTCTCAGGCAGGTCATTGGTTGGTTGAGTAGCAGGTTATTTGTCCCATAGACCAGTTTTCAAAGTGCGGGCCCTGGACAAGTGGCTTCAGCAACCCCTGGGAACGCGGTAGCAATGCTACTTCTGTTCCCAGGCCCCATCCATCCCGAGGCAGAAACTCAGGGAATGCAGCTTAGCCGTTTGCTTTAACAAGCCCTCCAGGATCTTGATGTGGGCTAGTCAACAACAGTGGTTGGTAGGAGATTTGGCTGATTGCCACCTCTTGTTGCCATTTACCTCTAATTAGCCTTCATATTTCCAATCAGCTGGCAATTAGATTTAGAACCTTGATTATAGTCAGGTTCAATCTTTTTTTTTTTTTTCCACTGATCATGCTGTGTTTTCCTGCTGCATCAATCATGAGGCTCGCAAGACCTCTGACCCAGCGTGAGTAGAGTAGCACTGAGACTACCAGAGCCTGTGTGGCGCCTGCCTGATGCCTGCTTTCCTGAATAATTGTATCAACCATTGAGAAGTGTCGTCTAGACTTACTATTTCCTTTGGGATGGTGAGATGATGTCTAGTGTCTGTCCTGCGTTTATGAATCACTTTCAGCCCTTTGTTGTTGTTGCTTACTTGGGACTATGGCCACCTCCGTGGCGCAGTTACAGTTTAAAAGCAGCAGGAATCAATGTAACCCTTTGTTCGCAGATTTAAAAAAAATCAGGACTTTTTGGATGACTCTTAAGACAATCCATCGCAGACCGCTGATTTGCATTTGCTCAGAAACCACTCAATTAGTGAAGAAATGACGACAACGTAACAGTTTTGAACATGGTCTCTGGTTTTGAGTCAATTACATCCTGCCTGCGTACCTGTGCACAGCCCCATGTGCTGCTCAAGCAAAGTGTGGTACTTAGACCAGTGTCTGGATGCCTCAGTACCCTGTACGCCGTGATGCCAATATCACCTGTTCCTACCTGCCTGATAAGAATTTTAAGATCTCCTGAGGCAATGCCAGAGTACTTTGGGTGAAATCATAAATATGTGTCTCTTAGATCTGACTCATTTAACCTATGAGACAGAGCAACATTTCTAAAACCTTTTATGACAGAGACCTACAGAAAGAAACAGTTTTATATTACGACCCTGTTCTCTCCCTCTCTCTCACACACATACTTTGGAAGTGGAACCATCTGTGTCCACCCCAGACCTATGGAATCAGAAACGGAGAACATGTCCGGTAATCTGTTTCATCAAATAATTACATTACATGCAATGCATCCCGACGCTTTCTATTTCATTCCAGTTCTATTTTATCCCACTCTATGAAAGATTGCTGGTGGTAACCCGCTATATTAGAAACTAGATTAGAATGATTTCCTGGCCCACTCTTAGATAATAACCCATGTTTAAAAAGAAAATGTGTAATCCTTTAAAGAAAAACCTCTTCTCCTCCATAGTTCTAAACTCATCTTCCCCAAGATTGCTTCATTCTTCTTTGGTTGTCTATTGAATAGAAGTGTCCCTGATCTCAGGCACACACAGTAAGGTGGTGCTGCTAATAAAAGAGAAAAGCAAAAAATGAATTCACAGGTGGGTGCCATTTATTTGAACTGAGTCACAAGGGAAGGTTTTATGCCGAGGATAAAACTTTATTCATTTATTCATAAATGAACAGGAAGGCACAATGAGTGAAGGACAAGATTCTTTCCCTGGTTATAGGCCAGATGGGAAAGAAAACAAGACAGGAAACAGGAAGGGACAGCATGGTTGGGTCGGTCAGGACTCACAGACCTCAGAGAAGCTTGAACTAATGAGAGGTTGACTGTGGATGAGGAAGGAAGCAGAACTTGAACCAGTCCCTGCTAGACAAAAAAGGCCAAATTGGGGTGAGGGTGGGGAAATACCTTCTAGATGCTTGCAGCTATAAATGAGACAACTAGAAGCCTGGCAACAATAACAGCAAAGCTTTTATTTCTATCAATAAGAACAGCAATTACTATGAAGTTATGAGTTCGGTACTATTATTCTCAAGGTTGAGAAAGTCTGATGAACGTGGTCACAGAGCAAGTGTGGGACAGAATAAGGATCTGAGCTCAGGTCTACAGAGCTCTCAAGTTCACAGTCCTGTCCTTGTGTTCTGTAGTATGACTGGGACAGAACTCCCATTAAGAGCCAGCACATGGTGGGATGTAATGACATTTAAGGGATGGGTAGTTGAAGTGTGGATTGGCTGCGGAATTAGGACCTGCCTAATTCTACAGGTCTCTGATTACTATGACTTGATCAGCTATGAGAGGTCAAATATCACTGAAAAGGAATTACTAAAGTTGGTGAATGAAATATTATTTGGTCTACTAACAGAAACGTTCTTACTGATTTCCAATCTGGTGTACATTCCTGAATGGGACTAGAGGGGCAGAGTACCACAAATTGCCCATGACCTGAAGCCAATCTCTTTTACACCACAGGTCATAACCATACCTGGGTCTGCTCCCGGGAGGGCTGCATAGACGTAAACCCCATCTTGAAGTGTATGTATTAGAAAAACAAGTGGAGAGTTGCTGTTGTAGGGTGTCAAAGATCTATGCATTTTAGCTTTGCCTTAGAGAGGATGTGAGCTTTGCACTGGGTCTGAAGGTGCCTCAACCTAAGGGAGGTCTTCTCCACTGGGCAAAATGGATCTGACTCCCAGGAGTTTCCTCGTGGACCAGACCCACTGAACTCTTACAGTTGGGTAGATTGCCTGGTGCCCCAGATTCTGCAGGAGCAGACTGATGGGAGTCATTCTAGTCTCTGCTCAGATGTCACTCCCTCAGCTAAAGCTGCTCTATCCATTTGTGTTACATTAGCCTTTCAAGTACCCACTACACCTTGCCATATCATTTCTCATGGTGCCTTACCTTTTGAAAACGCCTTTATTTTCTTGTTTATTATAGTTTCTCTGTTATAAGCTCCGAGAACGCAGCATCCTTATCTGTCTTGCTCATTACCATATTCTCATGCCTAGAATAGGGTCTGGCGTATAATAGAAGTTCAGGAAATCTCGGCGGGTGATTAGAAGGCAGCTCCTGAGAGTAGTGCGCTGTGGTTTTGCAGTCTTCCTAGTGCTTTTTTTCCAGTAGACTTTGTTGTTGGTGATTCCACGGAAAGATCAGGAAGAAGTCAACAGCCTAATCCTTTCTCCCAGGGGGCTAACTGACTTGGGTTGAGACCTTTTACCATCAAGAAATCCTCCTTGGGGCACCTGGGTGGCTCAGCTGGTTGAGCGTCCGACTTCAGCTCAGGTCACGATCTCATGGTTCGTGGGTTCGAGCTCCGTGTCGGGCTCTGTGCTGACAGCTCGGAGCCTGAATCCTCCTTCGGATTCTGTGTCTCCATCTCTCTCTGCCCCTCCCCTACTCACACTCTGGCTCTCTCTCAAAAATAAACATTAAAAAAAAAAAAAAGTCCTCATGGCGTTTAAAGTGGATTTGCTTATGCTGTGAAAATGGTTCATCAAAGTTAATAACCAGTAGGTTTTGTATAACAGAAGCTGACAAAAGGTAATGATAATGGCTAATAATCTTAGACTTGGTAGAAACCTTAGGGAGAGTGTAGTTCCAACTCTTCACTTTACAGATAAGGAAACTGAATCTTTCCAAAAGTTGAAATGACATGCCAGAACCTAGGCAGCCGGATTAGCAGACAGAGCTGGGAGCAGAGCTTAGAATCTCCAATCCCGGCCTTACCTTCCTTCCACTTCACACAGAACTTCCATAACGCTTTCTTCAAATGAGAATTTAACTGATTACAATAGATGCATATTCTAGATAGGGGTGGAATACATTGCATTACTTTGAAGTAATATTGCAAAGGAAGAAAATGTCTGATTAAAAATGAGCTAACATTCTTCTCTATAATACTTCCGTATTACGTCCCTGTGATTAACAGCAGACAACTGAATTCAGTGCTTAAACATCTAAATTATGGTAAAACCCCACGTTTCTCAATGGGGAAGTTAAAAAAAAAATGCAAAGGACCTTGTTCCTGATCTCGGGCATAGACAACCCCAATGGAAGGCTGTGTTGTAACAGAAGTATAAAATGTGTACGGAGGTGGGTGTCCTAGGTTTGCACTAGAAGCACACGCTCATGTAAAATGCACATATATAAGTAAATAGCAGTAAACCACTTCCTAAATTAGGGATCATGTCTCCTGGAAGAGCCCATAAGCATAGAGAAGACACTGCAGATGGGGAAAAGGCAAGGGGTCTGAAGGTGGGCAGCTCGGAGAACTGCAGGTTGCCTTATGAGGCTGGAAAAGGAGGTGTGGAAGACAGTTGTTCTGGAATGGAAAACCAAGCACTCGGAGGTGGATTGTGGAGAACCTGGAGATTCCTTAAGAATTTTTTTTTTTTTTTTGGATACCATGGAGTTTTTGAAGAGGGGACTAACATAATCACATCCACCTTGTAACAATCAAGTAATTGTGGTGTAAAATGCTGAGAAAAAGGAGCCACCACTGGAGGGACTAGTTAAGGGTCCAGGTGAGAGAAGATGAAGGTCTAAAGCAGGGCGGTGTCCAAAGTACTGGAATGGGGAGAAAGGGAGTACGTGAGCCATGCTGAGGTTCCAGCAGGCAGCAAGAGCAAACTGGCAGAGGGGATCTGGGGGCAGCTGAGGCAGATTCGGGCGAATCTTTGGAGACCAGCTTTTCTTGCAGACTCAGTCTGCCAACTGGGCCCAATGGAGGAGAGAGATTCTGAGGTGGAGGGAGTTGGGCCTTCAGGGGGTTCACGGTGGTCTCCCGTGTTTCTCAGCGAAGAGGGAAATGAGCTAAGTTGAAGAGGTAGGTTCTGTAACTGGTAAGTGAAAGAGCTACTACACAAAATAAACATGACGGGCTCTTCCAGGAGACATGATCCCTAATTTAGGAAGTGGTTTACTGCTATTTACTTATATATGTGCATTTTACATGAGCGTTCTTCTCACTTGTTCTGCTTGGCAATTGTCAGTGCCTCGTACAAAAGGACTACACGATATCCATTAATGACAGCACAGGTCACTGAATCCTTAATGTTCCACTTTGCTAAATAAATCCTGTTGAAGTTCCCTTTTAAGCATAACTGTTGCAACTGTAACAACAAAAAATTTATACAGCTATCGTTCCTTTAAGGAAAGGCTATCTGGCTCCTCCAAACTTCATTTCAAGAAATGCAAATTGAGATTAAAATGTATACATTTTGCATTTTGTTTATAATGCATCAGTAACAATAAAAGCAAAGCATTCTAGGGGCACTTGGGTGGCTCAGTCAGTTGAGCCTCTTACTCTTGATTTCTGCTCAGGTCATGATCCTATGGTTCATGCGATTGAGCCCCCTGTCAGATTCTGTGCTGACAGTGCAGAGCCTGCTTGGGCTTCTCTTTTTCCTCTCTCTCTCTGCCCCTCCCCCACTCGTGCACGTTCTCACAATAAACACTAAAACAAAACAAAACAAAGCACTCCATCGTGGCTTCCATAGAATGGCCATCTGCCAGCCACTCCTCAAGAGAAAGTGTATAAGGCAATTAGTCACAAAGTTGAAATGAAGTGTCTGAGAATTGTTCATCAGCTTTCTAAACCTTGGCAAGAATCAAGACAATTTCTATGTGAAAAATGGCACTCCATTCTAGGTGAATTGATTGATGATGGCTAGGAATTCTGCCTCATGTGAGGAGTGAATGCATGCCATCACTCCCAACTTTCTGATTAAGGATGGGAAATTGCTCCCTACTTCAGTTTGGCTAACAGCCACAGACAGATGGAAAAAAATCCATGCCGAATAGCAAGCCTGATACCCTAAAACACAATTCAGGAAGGCAATTTCTGTTTATTTTCCCAATGGAAGATTTGATGGGGGGGAATTGAGCTGTTCCCTCTGCACATCTTCATTTCTTAAGTTATATAGGACAGACGGAACTCATTTGGAGACTATACGAGGAATATTAGATCAGTTGGAAAGGCAAACAAATAAGGGATTTTAAAAGTAGCAATTTACCCATGGGTATCTGTTTAGATTCAGTCAATTTCCAAGGTTGTTGAAGCTCTCAAGTCTCAAGATCGTTGCGGGGGGGGGGGGGGGGGTGAAGAGTCTACAGTCTGCATTAGCTCTTGTTACCTGCTACTTACTGATTTAGAAAATAGGGGACAAAAAGGAAAGGCTTAAAACCTTGAGTGAGGAAAACGGGGTGCTGTGGTGTTCAACTTGAGCCTGCTTCAGAATCACCTGGAGAGGTTGTTCAAACACCGATCACTGCCCCACCCCCCACAAGTTTCTGATTCTGTAGGTCTGGGGTGGGTCCAGAGAATCTATTTTGAAGCAACTCTCAGGTGAGAGTTGGTTGCAGCTGGTATGAGATCATACCCGAAGAAGCAGCAGTAAAGTTAGTCCTGACTGTAAGCATGAAGACTGTTCTTGACTGAAAGGCTAAAGAAATTTAACTTTATTTTGGAAAAGGAGGATGAAGAGGAAAACCAGGTTACCAACTGGAAGGACCAGGTCAGAAATTCAGTTCATGTCAACAACAGCCAGAATAGGAGGAAGTGGTCTAAGGGGCAAGGGGATCTATTATAAGGTTGGGTATATGGGAAATATTGGGCCACCAAAGTTACACGATGGATTCTTCAAATGAGTGATCTAAAAGGGAAACCATCATTTTAATCCAAAACTACCAACTTTAAGACTTGTAGCTCATGAAACAAGTGCATTCAAAAAGGCAAAAAAAAAAAAATTATTTTAGCCAAGACATTTGGAATTAAAAAAAAAAAATAGAATTTGGCACAAGAAGTTTGTGTTGGCTGAATCCAAGTCTTTTCCTAGTGTCTTCCTAGAGCCAGATGACAGCCCGCCAGAGAGGCTTAAACAGTGAATCCATTGGCCTGAGCCCCTTATTAGCTGAAAATGTGATTGGCCCGACCTGTGAGAGAAAGTCTGCCTGAAGTTTTCTTGAGGGGTTGGGTAGGGAAGTTACAGAGACTTAAACTTTTCATTGAACTTCATAGGTGGACATCTTCTGCTTTGTCTTAAAATTTCAACTGACAACACAGCTATTGCTGGGGAAAAAAGCCCCACAAAAACAAAAAAGACCTAGGATAAGTTTCTTTCACAATTCAGTGTTCTCAGGTGTATACCTTTTTCCACAAACTTCCATGCTTGCTTTATCACGTGAGGAAAGATGCGAAATTTACTGTTCCTCTTTTGGTCACAGCAGCCAGGAACCTCAGAGCTAAGTTTTCTGTTCAAGTCTGGTAGCTCCCCCGAAATGCTTTTCTGATATTGTTGCCTTTCCCTAGCTTCTTCTTTCTTAGCAAGTAATTTCTTTTCCTTTATTTTCTTTCCTTTTTCTCTCTTCTTTCTTTCTTTCACATTAGGAAAGAAAAACTTACTGTTCTCTGAATGTAAATTCTTATCAAAACCTTCTTGGTGTCGATATGGTTACACATAATGAACTTAAAAATATATGATCCAATTTAGTCATAAATACTTATATAAAAGTCTTTGTTTAAAAAGACCAGGCTGACCCTGCAGTAGGATATCCTTTTGGGGGCCACAGCGTTGTAATAAAAATCATAGGCTTTGACGACCTATCTCTGGATTTGAAATCTGTCCCTGCCCCATTGGCTGTGGGACCCTAGATATGTTGTTTAACCTTTGGGGGCCTCAGGTGTCTCATCTGTAAAATAGCCTCAGTTACAGTACCAACCACCAAGGATGATTTAGTGCTTTGAATAAAGTGCTTTGAACAGTGCCCGGAGGATAGTTAAATATTTAGTAAACGTTAGCTATTTCAATTAGAAACAGTGGTGATGAGATTGTGTAACTCCCTCAATTGTGGAGTTAAATGGTATCATTTCAATCACGGGTTCATGTTTCTGGGCAACAGGAGCTGTGGTTTTAATTTGGACTTAATTTGAAAGATCCGCTTCCACTCAGTGAGCGCTTATTATGAGAAATGTCTATGGCCGTGGTGTGGCGAGTGCCAAACCCACAGGCAGTGGACAGAGAGCCACAGAAAGATGCAGCTCAGCAGAGCGGGGGAGACCGTTCCCAGGGAAACAGGTTGCTAGGGGCAAGCATTTGGCAAAGGGCACCAGAGAAATGCAGTTTCTTTGAACCACGTCTAATGAAAATGCTCTGTACTTACAGTGAACCTTAAGCAAGCGAACCAGAGAATGTTGGGGAATTAGAAATAAGGGTTCTGAAATCACCCTCACTTCGGCACGGGCTACTTTATGGCAAGAACAATGTGGGCACACGAGAAGACAGTGAGGGTCTGGGTGGCACCAGAGAAAATCCGGAACTGAGCATGATAGATTTAATTCCCTGTTTCTGAGAGAACAATTTGGAACCAAATGTCCCAATTGGATGGTTAGTATATGTGGCGGTACCAAGTTATATGCCAGACAATTAAGTACTATTCTCACTTTATCATATGGGTTGTCCCCCTTCTAAGATATCTAGCTATCTCCTTGTGATATCTTCATAAAGTTCCGAGTTGAAAAACGCTTCCAGGTACTGGTAAACAGATGCTGACAGAATAGAATCCACGGACTACTGGAGAGGAGAGTAAGGTTATGGCGTCCAGAGTGAGCAAAACAAGTTGTAAGTCTTTGCAGAGCCGTTATAAAATGTTGACTAGGGCTGTATTGATTAGGGTTCTCTAGAGAAACAGACAAACAGGGTATGTGAGTGTGTGTATCTCCATTTTTAGGAATTGGCTTATATGATGTGTGGGCTGGCACACAGGCTGAGATCTGTAGGGCAAGCTGGAGACTCAGAGAAAAGTCAACGTTACAGTCTGTAGGCAGAATTCCTCCTTCCTTGGAGGACCTCAGTCTTTCTCTATGAAGGCCTTCAACCCACCCAACGATATGAAGGACAATCTGCTTTACTCAATGTGCTGATTTCAATGTAACTAGAAATACCCTCACAGTGACCGCTAGACTGGTGTTTGGCCAAATATCTGGGTTCTAGGGTCAATTTGACACACAAAATGAACCATCACAAGGTCTCTGCCTGAAACTCAGAATTTTCACTGAAACCCAAAGCAAGAGCAGTAGGCCATTGCCAACAATGTAAAAAGGAGTTGCTGGACATACCTCTGGGCTGACTGAAAAGTGGTCATCTTGTTCCTATGGCCCTTGTTTCAATCACCCACCTCCAGTCTACATAACCGAGAACAGGAGACTAGAAAGATTCTTTGGAGGAAACTGGAGTGGAGTCTTCTCTGCTTTTTTTCTTTTTTTTTTTTTTTTATTTTATTTTTTTTTATTTTATTTTTGGGACAGAGAGAGACAGAGCATGAACGGGTAAGGGGCAGAGAGAGAGGGAGACACAGAATCGGAAACAGGCTCCAGGCTCTGAGCCATCAGCCCAGAGCCTGACGCGGGGCTCGAACTCCCGGACCGCGAGATCGTGACCTGGCTGAAGTCGGACGCCTAACCGACTGCACCACCCAGGCGCCCCTTCTCTGCTTTTTTTCTATTTTCAGACTGAATGCTGCTTCCCCTATCCACATCCCCACAAAGTGAGGAAAGTTCTATCTATAGACTGGGGAGACCACATTCTCCTCTCTCAGACCTGCTGAGCTAAAGCAGCTATAAAATCCTCTCCAGTGAACACTGGGGAATGCAACACACTTAAATATTTCTTGAGAGAATCCAAGATGTGGCCCCAGAAGCTTTTGAAGATTCACAAGTATCAAGATGGGCTCCTGCCATCTAAGAGACGTGAACACAGCCTGATGGGAGCTGCCCATGACAGCAGAGCACACACAGGGCAGCCTGGGCCCCCAGAGACTGGCAGGTGAGGGGTAGGGATGTGTGAGTTTCCCATAAACGAAATGGAATCATAGCAAATAGCTGGGCTCTAGCCATTCTGATAAAACTTCATCCAAGAGGGCTATATGCCAAGGTGAGGAAACCACGAGTAAGAGAAAATGAGGTGGACGGCAATGGTGGGAACTGGGCTGAAGTCCTAAGAGGGCAATCAGATAATACCACTCATGTCAGTGTGGAGGCTTCCTCACAATGAGCTCCAGGGAAGAGCCAGCTGGTAGACACTAGACATGAGGGGGTGCAAGATGGCAGGCAGGGTTGAAGAAGTTTTAGTTTTTGCTCCTTTTTCTCCCTTCCCCCTTCCTTCGACCTGAAGGACCCAGAAGCCATATTCTGAGCACCACAAGGCTGGTGTGGAATGAAGGCTGAGGAGGATTGGTGTAAGAACCGACCCAGCCCCTTCTCTTCCCCCGACCTGAGAAGCTGACCCGAAGAGAAGAAAACACTAATCTAGTAGAGAAGTAGACACTTTTAGTTAGATTGACCTGGACTTTTTAGTACTTGAATGTGAGCCTTGATAGTGTCTGGCTGAGAAAGCTTCCAGGGCAGGGAAGGAATCCTGCAAAGTACGTTTGCAGGCAGTGATGCAAGAAAATTCTCTCATGTGTCCTTAATTGCGTTCAGCCCTCTGAAGACACTGGTTGTACAAACTTAAAAAGACTTGGCCCCACCTGGGCTTAGTAGGTGCCGCCACTGTCCTGGTTTAGCACACGCTTTGGAATGCTTTCTAACCCTCCACGTGTCTGGGCACTACATCTCTGCCAACTGAGGACTAGGAGGAGGGTGAGGTCCGGGTCAAGAATGAAAGGCTCCCACGAGAGGAACACGGGCCAATTTGTACGCTGTTTCAGCTACATGAGCCGATCAGGGACAAAGTTCCCATGTGTCTCCACTGCAAACACTAACTTATAAGCTTCCTGTTCCTGTAGGGCTGGGCTAGCTTTCAGGTCGGCGAGAGAGAAGAAGGAATTAGATGTGACTGCAGGACACATAGATTACTAGTGCCACGGCTTATCTGTAGTCCCTCTTCTCCCCCCCACCCCCCACCCTAATATTTATTTTGAGAGAGACAGAGTATGACCAGGGGTGGGGTGGAGAGAGAGAATCTCAAGCAGGCTGCATACTGTCTGCACAGAGCCTAACATGGGCTCAAAGCCACGAACTATGAGATCATGACCTGAGCTGAAGTCCAGAGTCGTTTGGTTAACTGACTGAGCCAACCAGGTGCCCCACCCCTCTTTTAATTAAACGGGAGGGGTCTGCCCCTCATTGAGGAGTACTGTCAGCAAGTACTTAAATGCCTATTTATGGGGATCACTCTGTCACGGGCTGTGCTAGACCCTATTCAAAACAATAGGTTGATTTTTTTTTTTTTTTTTTTTTTTTTTAGCTTATGTGAATCAATAACTTCTTTATGTCCAACTTCTGTTCTGAGCCATCTGGTGTTAACAGATTTTACTATCTCCCCTGCAAAACCTTGGTCTCCTGCTCCTACCCCTCTTGAGGCTTCTTGTTTAATCATGTGACAATAATAGACAAATGCAGAAGAAAAACACTGGCAAAGATCTCAGAATGAAAACAAAGGCTAACCAGGGAACAGTGAGGTGAGATGATACATTTACTGCAGGGTTTAGGGTGGGTTATGTTAGGGGATGAAAAGTACTAGGCAGATTAGAGAAGTAAAGACTTCCATATTCACCTGAAATGTTTCTCTTCCTCTATTTTTCTTAGAAGATGTCTAAAATAACGAATACTCTTGTTTGGAGGCTTTTCTTTGTAATTGGAGGATAATTCATTTTGCAATTCTTTAATGAAGTAAGGAATTATTTTTCAAAGGTTAACCTCATATTCCCAGCCTGGGGACCAAAGGAATCAGACCAACTCAAGTAGCCCAAGGCATGGCTTTAAGCCTTAAGGAGGAGAAAGTTGTGATAGGAGAGAGGGATGTTGGTTAAGAGGAAAACCACAGAGGTAGGACTTGATAAACCTCATGTTACATCAGGAGCTGGGAGGTGTGTAGACAGAAGGGAAGTTAGGAATCCAGTAACTCCAAGTTCAAACCAACAGAGTGCTAGCTGCTGTGCAGGGTTCAGCTTTCCAATGTATTAAAAAAAAAGAGACTAAAATAGTGGTTTCTACTAAGACACTGTGGTCCATTAACGTGTCTAAGGTAGTAATAGCATCCCTTTGCATTTTTAAAATATGCCGGGGCTATCTTCTCTGGACATTTCCAAGTTGTACTGGGTTTTTATGAATTTTCTGTACTCTTAAAGTGTATTTTGAGAGAGCAAGAGAACGAGAGCATGTGTGTGTGTGTGTGTGTGTGGGGGGGGTGTGTGTGTACCTATAAGCAGCGGAAGAGGCAGAGAGAGAAGGGGAGAGAGAATCCCAAGCAGGCTCCACGTTGTCAGCATGGAACCTGATGGGGGACTTGATCCCATGAACCATGTGATCATGACCTGAGCTGGACACTTAACTGACTGGGCCACCCAGGTGCCCCAATTTTCTCTACTCTTTATGATGCTTAGGCATTTCTTATAACACAGAGCCCAGGAAATAATAAAGAGTCTTGATTAAAAATATAAAAACTACTAAAGTTCCTGGAGAACCTCTTCCAAAAATTTGCTTTGAAAAGGGGCAATTGCTTCTCTTGTAAATTCAGTAATGTTGATGGTTCTAACAGAAATGATAGGATTAAAAGGCCCAACAAAGTGACAATTACTCGTGGCATGAAAGACAGTTTTTCCTGAATCCCATCTTTGATTATAATCAAGGTCAATCCCCACCCCCACATCCCCACCCTCCAGAAGGTTTCCTGCTAGCCTAAAGCCAGTCTCTGGCTTCTAAGTAAAGGCCTAACATTCACAGTTTGGCCTTACTGCCTGCTGCTTCCCACTTTCTGTGGCTCAGTGGTGTGGAGCCAGTGGTTCCCAGAGAGGGGAACCGGAAGACTGCCTGCTCCAGGTCTGCCACTCACTTGACCGTGACCAGAAATGATTTATGACCGACCGAGATTGGGGCCAGCAGAATTCTGAAGCATCCACAACATTCACAGACATCTCAGTGAACGAGAGAATTCCGTGGTGCTTGGAAATTCTGTAAGGGGGAGACTCTAGAAGGGTCAGACGACTCCCACTGGTGGATACCATGTTAAGGTGAATAATTTGCCAACCGCTGAGTCTCTCTTCATTCACAGAGAGGGTTACGGAGGACCCTGCAGAGTGCAGAGCTCTGTAGGAGCAGTGGCGAGAGCTCAAGCTGTCCAAAACTGAGACATCATCATTCAGCGAGGCACCCTGCTGGCTACTCTCTGCCCACTTCTAATCAGGAATGCTGATAGAACTGTGCCCTCAGATATCTAGATATCTCTCACATCTATATCAATAGTTCTTAATGGGGGTGGGTAGGGATTCTGCCCCCAGGAGACACTTTTGGTTGTTACAACCTGGGGGTGGTGGTGGTGGAGGGTTGTTACTGGTATCTAATCAGGAATGGTCAAGAACACTGCTAAACATCCTACAATATACCCGATCGACCCTTGACCTAAAATGTCAATAGAGCTGAGGTTCAGAAACCCTGATCTCAATGATCTGGTCTAACTGTTCATGATTGTTTTATTATCAATCCTTTAGTCTTTATTTTTTTTATGGGAGAGGATTAGGCTCAAGCCTGTGTAATGCATTCTCAGGCATGTTAAAAATGACAGACCCAAACTGGAGTTGCTTATGCTAAGCCCCGCCTCACCAAACTGACACAGTTTCAGCTGTCCCAGAAATGGAATCTTAAACTGGTCAGGACTTGTCTGATCAGCTTTACTTAGGGAATCTGCCTGACAGACTCCTGCCATCCCCTGAAGGAAAGCAGCCAACCTGATTTTTTGCTCACTAGACTTTCTTGCTGCTGTTTTCTTTTGCTTTAAAAGCCTTTGTTGTGTATAGCTACTTGGAGCTCCAGTCTGCTAGACTGGATGTTGCCCAATTGAATTTTATTTTTGCTCAAATAAACTCTTGACGTTTTAAAAACTTTTAACGGGCATATGGATTTAAGAGCTTGTTCTTGCCTTTATGTATTCATACTTTATCAAATGAGTATTTTTGATGAAGATAGGCACAGGACATACAGATTCTTTTAAGTTTATTTATTTTGAGAGAGAGAGAAAGAGAGCCAGGGAGGGGCAGAGGGAGAGAGAGAATCCCAGGCAGGCTCCGCAGCTGTCAGTGCAGAGCCTGATGCAGGGCTTAATCTCCTCAACTGTGAGATCCTGACCTGAGCCGAAATCAAGAGTCAGACCCTTAACTGACTGAGCCACTCAGCTGCCTCAGAACATACAGATTCTTAATTATTGTTCACATTTGGTGAGGTGAGGTCATGTACTGTAGCTGAGGGAAGACACTGGAGCAGGAGGAAGAACTTGGGGTTGGGGGAGGTGGGGCCACATTGTTGAGGTCTTCATATTTCCGCTTCCTCCTGTGGATGATAAGGATGAGCTTTAGCTTCATGTTCTGTTAGGGCTCTAGCATGTTACCACTAAAAACTCCTGGTGATGATGTGGCATCTGGGTGGCTCAGTCGGTTGAGCCTCCGACTCTTGATTTCTGCTCAGGTCATGATCCGAGTCTCGCTAAGATTCTCTCTCTCTCCCCCTCTGCTCATGCGTGTGTGTGCTTTCAAAAAAACAAAAAAACAAACACCTCCTGGTGACTGAAACCTGTATACCCATTTCCCTTCTTTGTATGTCTTCATACATATTTCTCTTTCCATCTCCCCCACCTACCAAAACACCTTCCCAAATACTCTCCTTTTCTATTAGAAAATATTTTTCTTACTCCAACTTACGACAGTTATTTGCTATTTGAAGACTTAAGTCTAAACCCCTCGCTTCCTCCCCACTCAAAATTCTTCTTCTTGAAGCCTCCCCTGCCCCCCACACCACCCCCATTGCTCCGATATGTGCATATTATGTCCTATCTGCTGGCTGTGAGCACCTTTAACATATAACAAGCACGCTCGGGTTATGGTCTAACGCTGTTTTCCACATCCTTTTAATTCTAAAAAAATCTGTCTTCTCTTTCCACACATCACAGAACTCTGGAATACGAGCGCTACCACATTTAATCATTGTAATTTATAGGGTGTGAAGTTTTCTTGATGATTTTCCCAAGTGCTTTCCTAGTTATTAGTAAGAGACAAGGCATCACCAACACCAACAGTTTCTGAGAGAAAAGCAACAGAAAGGTGAAGCTATCTTACTGAATTCAGGGCTGTAGGTGGCAAATGACCTCAAGCTGGATGTTGTGAAACCAAAGCATCAGTAATGTAGATGGTATTAACACACAACTCTAATTTGAATTAACTCCAAATGAAAATTTACAGGTGAATCCCACAAATGTATTGAAATATACAAATCAGTTTAAAACTTGGAAAACAAATTACACCCGTTCTCCATTTTATTTCCTTCTCTTTTTCTAAAAGCCCTCCCCAAAATGAAACCTCTCCTGAACTTCTGCCAGATTCCAAGATATCAAGGTCCTTCCTAAAGTTTCTCTACCAGTTACAAGCGTGACTTTTGGCAAGTCATTGAAACTCTCCACACTGCAGTTCTCTCACGGGCAGAACAAATTTTTGATGGTTCTAAAGACTACAGGTGCCAACCCTGGCTGCACAGGGAATCACCTGAATTGCTTAAAAAAAATCCCGACGCCCAGGTGAGACCCCTCCAGACCAAATAAATCCATCTCTGGAGGGTAGAACAAAGCAACAGTATTTCTATTTTATGTATTTTTAAAGTTTATCGTTGAGAGAGTGTGCATGTGCAAGAGGGGCAGGGGCAAAGAGAGAGGGAGACAGAGAATCCCAAGCAGGCTCTGTGCTGTCAGCACAGAGCCCCATGTGGGGCTTGAACCCATGAACCATGAGATCATGACCTGAGCCGAAACCAAGTGTTGGACGATCAACCGACTTGAGCCACCCAGGTGCCCCAAAGCAACGGTATTTTTAAAACTCCCCAGGTAATTCCGAATGTTCTGTCCAAGTAGGGCCAATGTTCATCCCTGACTTATGACAAACCAAATCTCTTAGATTGGTGATGTTCTGGACGTTGTTTTTATTTTTTTTTTATTTTTATTTTTTATTTTTTTTTTAACGTTTATTTATTATTGAAAGACAGAGGAACACAGAGTGTGAGCAGGGGAGGGGTAGAGGGAGGGGGAGACACAGAATCTGAAGCAGGCTCCAGGCTCTGAGCTGTCAGCACAGGCCTGATGTGGGGCTCAAACTCACAAACTGCAAGACCATGACCTGAGCCGAAGTCGGTCACCTAACCAACTGAGCCACCCAGGCACCCTGTCTGAACGTTTTAAAAATGGCCCATTGTCAGAAAAAGCATTTCATGTTGTGCCTAAGTACCCACATGAATATGTTTTAAGATTAACAAAATTTTGTGGAATGTGTCAAATTCTATAAAGCCATTTCCATGCACTCTGACGTTTCTTATTGTATAAATTAAGCAATTAAAAAAAATTTCATGACCTGCAAATTGAAAAACACTGCCCTACCCACAGGCTAGGTCCTACAATTTAGCCACTAGATGGAACCCTCACATTTAAAGAAAGGAAAGCACAAATCCGCACTCTGAACTCTGCAAAGTGAAAACAAACATCCCTATGATTGAATATTTCACATCCAGACAAAAATATATTTTGTACTAAAAGGAGCATTGCTGTTGGAAAATGAGTTATGTTAACAGGTAACACTGATGAATAATGAGACCCTGTGTGGAGTGCTTTCTGGCTGTTTTTACCCACAACCACCTGACGAGGTCAAGATTCTGTCCCTTTCCCAGTGGAGGGCACTGAGAACCAGAAAGCTTAACTAACATGATCAGCACTCGAAAAATGGTAGCCCTTGTGGATGAGGAATGAGCAGAGGGGAGAGAAGGGTTTGAAGTCTAGTCACAAAGTTATAGAGAGAAGCAGAATTTAAGTCCAAATGTGTTGGGCTTCTGTGATAAAAGGTAAGAGAGTTAAGGCTGATAACATCAACACATAGATTAAATTCGTACAAAATGGGAGCACACTGGATTCTTTCCTGGGCATCTAGGCTTCAAAGCACACACATTTCCAGAAAAGGGGAAAAAACAGCAAGCACCCCAGGGGGCAGCAGAGTGGCCTGAGGCACAGGCTCAGGTTCAGGCAGCACTTAATGGTTTTATTCAAAGTGCATGGAAATCCCACTGCAGGGTTTTGGCAGGGGAAGAACTTGGTGGGCTCATTCCTCTCTCTGGGCACACGCCTTTTCCTCGGGCTTTTCCTGATCACCAAAGCATTCCTGTCCTCCACCCCCTCATGAGGCTTTCTTGTTCTCACTAGCCTTTAGCTTTAGCAGACATCAGGTTAAGTATCTTGCTGCCTCTCCTCAGGTAGAGGTGGGCTCCATGATGGAAGATGGAAAGTGGAGAACTCAGACGTTGGGGAAATGGGGAGTTGTTGCTTCCTGCGTCTAGAGTTTCTAATTGGGGTGACGGTTGCACAGCACAGTAAATCAGTTACTGCTGCAGAATCGTGCAACGGTTAAAATGGCAAATTTAATGTTGTTTATATCTTACCACAATAAAAAAATCAAAATCACTAGTAACCCCAAATTGAAACCTACAGGGTGACTTAAAATCTCGCTATCACTTATGGAGTGCTTGCATTCTGTGTATCAGGCACTTTACATGTGTTAGCTAAGTGGATCCTTGCAGCAACCCCATAAGGTAGATACTATTATTGTTCCCATTTACAGATGAGGAAACTAAGGCACAGACTGGTTTAGCAATTTGCCCAGGGTCACTCAGCGGGTCTAGAGGCAGGATTTACGCTTGGATAGATTGCTCTTAACAATTACACTGCTGCTGTATCTAATACCTAGAATAGAGTCTGGCCTGTAATCATTTAATAAATATTCACTTCAAGAGCAAATACTTCCAAAAGCTTCCTTTGGTTGCTCGGTGGAGAAGAGGCATGGAGGGGTGAAGAACTTGGCGGTGGGGGTGGGGGTGGTGACGGTAGGAAGTCTGTAGGTGAAAGATGTGAAGGCCCCGGAGGTACAGACGAGTGGACAGTTTACATATATTTTAAGACAGAGACAACAGGATATGCTAATGTAAACATGAAGCTGAGATCAAGATTGCACTGTCCAAAATGGCAGCCATCAGCCCCATGTACCTACTGAGCACTTGAAATGTGGCTGGTAAGACATGAGGTGTCATTATGTTTACTGGAATTCAACAGCTTAATTAAAAAAAAAAGATGCAGAGGGGTGTCTGGGTGGCTCAGTCAGTTAAGCTTCCAACTCTTGACTTCGGCTCAGGTCATGATCTTATAGTTCGTGGGTTTGACCCTGCATCGGACCCTGTGCTGGAAGTGCAGAGCCTGCTTCGGATTCTCTCTCTCTGTCTCTCCCCAGCTCCTGCTCTCTTTCTCTCTCAAAGTAAATAAACTTAAAAAAGAGAGATGCAGATAACTGATCTACTTTCAGGGTCTCTGGTGAGTGTTAATGATAATTAATCCTTCTTATGTTCAATGAAGCCATCTATTAAAAATATTTATATTAAAAAAATCAAATGAAGTGTACTGATGGGCACAGAATACATTTGGGATTCCAGAGGGTTTACGTTCCTGTGAGATCTTAATGATTTTTACATTGAGGTAGCAGTGGCAATATTTTTGATATATTGACTAGATACATTATGTTATTAATAAATTTAATTGTTTTAAAATGGGATTACTAGAAAATATAAAATGACTTATCTGGCTCACATTGTATTTCTCTTGAAGGTGCCGGTTTAGGATAATGCCCTAGTTTCTTGCTTGAATAATGTAATTAATGGTGATCCATTTACTCAACTGGAAAAGATGGAGAAGGGGCTTAAGAGTGGAAATACATTATGTTCAGGACATAGAAAGTTTGCAATGTTTGCAAGATATCCAGGTGGAGATGGGGTGCCTGGGGCTTGAAGCAGAAGTCAAAGCTGGCACTGCACATTTGGATGTCACCAGCCTGTAGATAACACTGAGAGCCAAGTAAGAGTAGGACAGAGCCAACACGGAGAGCCGAGTGAGAGTAGGGGACCCCTTCTGGAAAGCCTGTATGTAGGAGACTGCCCAGTAAGGACCCAGGACCAAACCCTGAGACACTTCAACATTTAGGGGTTGGGCAGAAATACCTCACTAGATATTGCAGAAATGATACCACATTTCTATGTTCAATTTTCTAGCCTAAGAAAATACCTACAAATTTGGGGCACCTGGGTGGCTCCGTAGGTTGAGCGTCTGACTTCGACTCAGGTCATGATCTCACAGTTGGTGGGTTTGAGCCCCGTGTTGAGGTTTGTGCTGACAGCTCAGAGCCTGGAGCCTGCCTCAGATTCTGTCTCCCCCTCTCTCTCTACCGCCCTGCCTCCCTTGCACTCTCTCTCTCAATAAACACTAATAAAATAAAATAAAAAAATACCTACATGAAACCATAGGTTTCAATGTTAATGTAATGTACTTTTGTCTAGAATTCATGTTTTTTTGTGTGTGTGAACAGCAGTTTATTTCAACGTTTCTTATTTATTTTTGGGACAGAGCGAGACAGAGCATGAACGGGGGAGGGGCAGAGAGAGAGGGAGACACAGAATCGGAAACATGCTCCAGGCTCTGAGCCATCAGCCCAGAGCCCGACTCGGGGCTCGAACCCACGGACCGTGAGATCGTGACCTGGCTGAAGTCGGACGCTTAACCGACTGCGCCACCCAGGCGCCCCAACAGCAGTTTATTTCAATGCACACACTAGGAGTGCTTGTTATTTTTTAGACTACATTAGTACAGTGTAGCAGCAGAAATCCTTAGAAAGCTTTTATTCAGAAATAACAAAACTCAGTATGATGAACAAGTGCCATAGAGAAATCTCACAAAATCCCTAAATATCCAACATCAAAGGAAGAAACTCCCTGAACTCTTGAATGACAACTGCTTTCTGGTGAGCACCTTGGTAGGGTGGTTGGTGTGCTTAACAGAGGAACACGTTTTTGGAGATTTAAAAAACCAGTTAATCTCCAAAGCAGTTCTTTAGAGAACTTCGTTTTAGATAACAACTAATGATTGTGCAGTTAAGAGCCCCAGCTTTGTGCTCGGGCCCATCTGAGTTCGTGAACACCCTCAGCTGAATTCCTGGCCTGCAGTGAACACTTTAGGTAAACATTATCATTATCGTTCTTGTTCCTAAGACTGGAAATGCTTCTGCATTGCCCCCTGTTAATTCCTATCCTGTTAAGAAGATTGTATGTGTACATATGTCCTATAAAATAAATACATCACATATATCAAAGCAGTTTATGGGTTTCCCACCCTTGTTCTGAGATATAGCGTGTGCTTTCTTGGTGGGTGTGTGCCTCCACTTGGTGTTAAGGTAGGACTTTGTGCTGCTGTTTCCATGCGGCGGGACCCTCATTTCTCGCCCTCCTCCAATCATGCCTCCCAGGGTGGGGGAAGGACTCTCTGGAGGCTTTGGGGGATACAGCCGGGCATCTCTTTTTGGAATCCACCTGTTGGCAGAGACCACGTTTGGCTCTGCTCCTCTGAGCAGCCAGTAGCATGAGGACAGGGGCCCCTGAGGGAGGCCTGAGGCTGTCCGGTGGTGCGTGGAAGGTAATGATTGTGAAATCTGACAAGCCCGCCTACCTGGAAATCCCAAATGGCTAGATTCACAGGAAAGGTGAGGTTTTAAAATGCTACGTGATTCCTGTGTCTGTCTCAGTCGGTTCAGAATTTAAGCATGGGTAATGGGACTGTCACTCATCTCCCTAAATCCCCGGTGTCTGGTACCTTCCGCTGGGAACTTTGAGAAATTGACCAAGAGTAGAGAGGGTTTTTGTGGAGCCAAGGCACATGGCTTCAGGCCTCTAGGGTGGGCAGGGAGGGATCACGCATGTTAATGTTGGGACTTGGTATCTATATTGTGACATGCAGCTGTTTTTCACCATTTTTAAAAATCTTATTTACTTATTTTATTTAGAGAGAGGGAGCACAAGTGGGGCTCGGGGGGGGGGGGGGTCAGAGAGGAGAGACAGAATCCCAAGCAGGCTCTGCATCATCAGCACAGAGCCTGATGCAGGGCTCAAACTCACAAACTGTGAGATCATGACCTGAGTCGAGATCATGAGCCATCCAGGCACCCCTCACTGTTGGTTTTTAACTGGTGCAGTTGAGCCAGAAGGCTTCAGGCTTTGGCAAATGTTGGTCTTGTGGGATTCCTGCAGTGGCTTAGGATGGCTTTATCTGCAGGTGAGTGGCTATTTTTGTAGGGGTAAGAAAATAATTTTATGTTGGCAGGAGTATAGTTGCCCACCTTGAAAAGTAGTCCCGACGGAGTCGAGATGGGGAAAGTGTGCGAACAGGTACAGGCCTTTTAGATATTCATGAGCTAAATGGCTTTTTGCTGCTATTTCTCAGCTGTGCTTACTGGCCAGGACTTGTAAGAGTAGAGCTAGCTGAGCTCCGTGTGCACTAAGAAGACTGCTAAGTTCTAGCTTTAAATTATTAGTGTCAGGCCCAGGGAGGCGGCATTATTCTGGCCGTCTCAGAATCCATGAACTACATTCAGGACCCAAAGAGGGAATTAATATGGCTAATGTCTGGTGATTATGCACTTGCCAAAGGCTCTCAAAGGTCACCTGTGAAAGGCAGTATATTCAGAATAAACAGAATATGCCATCTTCTTGGGTTGAAGTAGAGAACTCAATATTACTGCAAACCCAGAGTCCCATCACCAGGAATCAGGGAATGCAGGAAGAACTCAAGTGCATTGGAAAATGTGCTCCAGGTTGACAATCCCTTCAGGATCAACGGAAGATTGAAAAAATAAGACAAGCTGATTAAAGGTTGAAGGACAAAAAGATTTTCTTGAAGGAAAGTCTGACATCTAAAACTAAATAGGTATGAAAATCTTTGAAAGCCTGAAAAGACAGCTCTCAAACATGAGATGGGCCTAAGTCTGTCTGCTTCTAAAACAGGAGATACCTTTAAGCTGATCAGAGTGACTCAAGCCCAATGAAGAGAACAGAAGGCGAGATCCCAGAAAACAACCTGAAATCAGGGCACCTGGCTGGCTCAGTCGGTTAAGTGTCCAACTCTTGATTTCAGCTGAAGTTATGATCTCATGGTGAGTGAGTTCAAGCCCCGCGTTGGGCTCTGGGCTGACAGTGTGGAGTCTGCTTGGGATTCTCTCTCTCCCTCAAAATAAACTAAAACAAACAACTTGAAATTACTCCCCTAGAGGGCACTGGAATCCAGAACACTTTTGCAAACACCTTAAGAGCCCTGCAAACTCCAAAGTTAAAAGTCATTGAGGACCCACATTCTGGTTATGGGGTTGGTGTGGAAAGTGGTTACATATGTGGAGAGATTGGATATGAGGTCTGGGGAATGCAGAAAAGAATGCCTGGGTGAATTTTCAGGTGATAGAGCCACTGTGGGAGGCATGTGGGTGTTTCATGTGCTCTAGGGACTTGCTTGAGAAGCTTGTGAGATCAGAACTCAGAGACAGAGACGAGACCCGCTATGTGTGAACAGCCAGTGCAGCAACAGAACAAGTCCACGTCAGACTCCATGCTGATCTGATGGGAGAAAATCACCTACGTGGAACTGTCCAACTCAGCGAGGGCCAGATAGGCATGATTTGTTTGAGAAGCAGAAGCCTCTGGTTATCGAGAACTCGTAATTTCATATTTCTCACATGATGAATCTAAAGACAGATCTTAGAAAATCAGTTGTTTTGGCTATAAATTAAAGGTGGGGGGAGGCTCTCAAATTCAGTAAACAAGGCTAGTCCTAGGCATGTTAGGACAGGGAGGGAAGCCAAGGATTAGGTTGAACTGTTAGAAACTTCCCTGAGCTTTTGTTTTTTTTTTTTGAAGTTTTTATTTTAGAGCAAGTGAGAGAACGCACCCCTGCATGCACAAGTGGGGGAGGGGAAGAGAGAGAGAGAGAGTGAGAGGGAGATACGGAATCTGAAGCGGCTCTAGGCTCTGAGCTGTCAGCACAGAGCCTGATGCAGGGTTCAAACCCATGAGCTGTGAGATCATGACCTGAGCCGAAGTTGGAAGCTTAACTGACTGAGCCACCTAGATGCCACCCTGAGCCTTTCTACAATACTAGATGATGCTACTGCAGAGAAAGATTACACAGAGAAATGCTCCTGATGCTTCAAATAGTCAAAATCTGAGGGGAGTACTTTAAGGAGAATATGATGGAAGAAATGGTTCTCAATAGGTTCCTAAGACCTCCATAACCTCTCCAGCTCAGGAATCTTCTTAGGGTAGTTCTCCAGTTGAAACAGATGTGTGGATGCAGCAAAAATCCTCTTCAGGCAGCATGCTTCATAGGTGGAGGTGATGCCATGGTAAGAGATCGTAATAGACATTTGTCAATAGAGTTTCATAGAGGCTTTGGTTATGTCACTGACTCCATACCCTTAGTGCATCACTGGCATGTCAGAAACATGGAGCTCAAAGGGGAGCAGGGGAGGGAGAGGTGGGGAAGAGCACCGTTTTCCCCATTTATAGTGCCACTGGGGAAGAATGACACCCCTCACATAGAGCTTGACGTCCGGGGCATGCCACCATTGGCGATGTCAATTGGCAAGGGAGGAGCCCGTCAATGTTACGTCCTGTGAGGGGAGACGGTATGTGCAAGAAATGTTTTTCTGACTATAGTAGACAGAGTGCCAAAATTAGTCTCTGGATGGGAATTTTCTCCCAAATGAATGCAGGTCATAGTCACTGGAGTGCATGCACGGACCAGCTGGCATCCTGGTGAGGTGGAAAACAGGACTTTCCTATTGTGTCTCTTTCGCTGGCAACCACTAAATCCCTGCTATGATTTCTGGCAACATCAGGGTTCCCAGGCGAACTTCTTCAGAGGCTGGGGTTGGCTTGTTTTCTAAATGTCATGGGCGTGGGGACAGTACTAAAACGGCTGGTTATGTTTTATCATCTCCTTGGAAACACAGAATAATAGTTCATTTCTGAGATGCTGAAGTAATAACACCCATCCAGAGGAGGACAGCCCAAGCTTGTCCCAGGCATCAAGACTGTCTATGAACGAAGACTGAGCAGAATAGGACGTTAAAGGAGATCAGTTCTAAACTTTAAAAAATTTTATCCTACAAAAGCAAGAGCATTTCCAATTATTTTGATATTTGACTTAACTATTTTGCACTTTAATTTTTTGGACGCTCTTTTACCTTTAATTTCTCCCTTTATAATTCATAATGGCATGAGATTTACGTTAATAAATACAAGTGTCTGTTAGCATTTCATCACTGGAGTGGCTATTTGCCACCTTTTAATGCCATCACAGCCCAAGGGCTATGTTGGATGATGTGGCTGCACACAATTTGGGAAGGGAAATAGAATACAGACCGAATTCTGGATTTAGGTACAGAGTAGCCTTGGCATTAATTTAATAATTACACGTTTCGGACCTGTTTTGGGACTTTCGAGGGAAAAGAACACTGTCTGGCTACGGTCCAGGGAGAAAACCCAAAGCAGCAGCAGCTGATCTAGGTGAGTGGCCTCACGATGCCTGGGAGCAGTCCTGCCCAGACAGATGTTAATCTCCTCACCTGAGAGGTGCAGTCACAGGTCTGGATGACCCACAGCCTTAAAGGTTGAACCCGGAGAAGCTGAGAGAACACAAATCCGGGAATGTTAAGTGTGATTCCCATGCCCCCATTCCACGTGTTTCTATTTGGAGGAGCTCCATGAGTGTTGACGCCCCTGGCCTGTCTCCACCCTCACCCACTCCATCCAGGAGAGACGTCACTTACACTTATCTGATTGGTCACGTGGGAGAAAGGATGGAATTCGAATGACCTGGCCTCTCTCTGGGATCTGCCTGCAGCAAATCTTCACCCAGCTCCAGTCCTCCCCAGGGCGGGCTCCATGGGGTGGATGTGGGGCTTGAGGTGTTAGGATGGCCAGGAGGGAGGTCATTCTGTCTCATGAAAGATTTAACCACTGGCATCAAATCGAAATCATGTTCCTTAACAGCTTTATCCGGTAAAAGGTGATCTGCCTGATTCCTGCAACCACCTCTTAACTAGTACTGGTTAAGCAGGAAAATACGGGCATTTTTCCTAACCTGCTACAGCCCTAACGCTTGGACTCCATCTAGACTAGGAGAAGTCGATCTCAACTGGTTTGTCAGAATCAAAGATGGGCGATGAGGCCTCGGACTCCCCTCTGCCTGGGCTCACATTCTGGCTCCAGTGCTTACTGGCTATGAACATTTGAGGGAACAAAAATTAACATTGGCAAAATGGAAATAATGTAGCACCCACTTCATATACGTTTTGGTGAAAACAAAGTGAGATATTTAGATTACTTATAAAATCTGCTTTTTTTGGTCTCCTATCCCTGATTCCTTAGCATGCAGTTCCAACTAATAATCACAGCTAGCATTTATTTAACACACGATATGGGTAACACCCTGTGCTAAGTAAACACAGGGTTTCGTCTGATTGTCACAAAAACTGTAGTAGGCGCTAATATTATTCCAATTTTATACACGAGGTAACTTGGAGCCTAGAAAGATTGAGAAATTTGTCCGAGGTCGCACATTATGTGAGTAGTAGAGGAGATATTTGAACCCTGACATTCTGAGTTCAGAGTCTATACTGTTCACTAACATACTGTCTCTCTAAAATAATACCTGCCATTTACTGGTTGCCTGAAATGTGCATGGCATATACCAGGATCTTTATCTCATAATGTCCACAATCCTATGTAGGTTAAGAACACAGACTTTATAGTAAAAAAATGTAGTTTTGAACTCCTATTCTGCCATTTTATGCCTTAGTAACCTGGGGGAAGATAGCTAATCTCTTTGAACCTCAAGTTTTCATCTGTAAATGGAGGATAACAATACCTATGCCTCATAGATTTGCTGGAAGGATTAAATGAAAGAGTGTTTAGTACTTGGCCTGCTAGGATCACTGAATGCAAGGCAGAAATTCTTCTTCTCACTTTACCGATGAACAGACCGAAGCTTACAAGTGCTAAGTTCAAGTCCTGACTTCTCCAACGGAATCAGCTTGCTTTTTCCTAGATGTTATTCCTGTTGCCAGTAATTTCTGGCCTCTCCAGAACGAATTTCTCCTCATACCTTTCAGTCCGTCAGAACAAAACCAGTCCTTACCGGTTTGAAAGATAACACAGAACAAGACCATGGGTTCCCAGCTCTCCTCTATAGAGCCCTTCTAGGGGTTTCTGGGGTTGGCATGGCAACAGGTAGAGGTAGGAGAGAAGTCTAAGCACCTGGTCATTCTGCTTCAACAGGACAGTTCTGCCTTTATTGGTCTTCTATAAAGAGATAGCTTAACTTTTCATTGAATGAAATTGTTCCTTAGGAAAACAAAAACAAAATGAGAGAAGAGTAGGAGGCTTGTGGTCAGGATGCCTGGGATTGAGACGGCTTCACATTTGCTCGTGTGTGGCCTTGGTCAGTCCTGCTTCACGATTCTAGGTCTCAGTTTATTCAAGTGAAGAAGCAGAATAAAAAAACCCTTAATATCTGCTGGAGCTATTAAGAAGAGTCAGTGAAAAAACATCATACTTGCTTTGTAAAACACAAGTGCATGGCACAGGAATAAACGGACCCTGGAGCTGGACTGTCAGGGTTTGAATTCCGGCTCCCTTTCTTACTGTGTGACCTTGGGCATCCATTCAACTTCTCTGTGCCTTGGTTCTGTGAAGTGAAGGTAACAAGAGTACCTTCCTCATCATGCTGTTGGAAGGACTAAATGATTGAAAGTACAGAAACCTACTCCATAAGTATTTTGTTATTATTTATTCTTTTTTGGGGGGGGTATTTTTTTGAGTGCAGCTGACACAGGGTGTTCTATTAGTTTCAGGTGTACAATGTAGTGATCGCTATCCTTCTTATCCTTTGAGGTTGACTAACTGTAGTAGCTCCGTCCATCACAATTCCTGTGAACACCCCGCAAAACACATCCTAAAATGCCGCCCTTTTCTGAACCTCAAATATAACAAAACATTGGGCGGTTTCATGAACGGTCATGGTTTTCCACCGAAGGATCAGATAACTGCAATAAAAGAAGCTTTGGGCCCGGGCACACAGAGGAACGCATATTAGCAAGCGTTTGCTAAGCTTTGGCTTTCCTTTATACAATTAATCTGAAAGTTGAGTTATAAAATGGGAATTGAAATTGTAGCCAGTTTTATAGCCTCGGTACAAAGGAAATAAAACTATTCCACTAGCGTTAGAGTTTCTAATTGAAAACCTATAAAAACAAATGTTCATTCCCTCAGCAGCTTTAAAACAACACAACACACAAGTCCTTGTGAATTTCAGCAAAATGCCCAATTCTTTAAACTTCTTATTTTTTAAAGAAATCTGCTGTTGAGCCCAGCATTACAGAGAAAGCAGTTTAAAAAAAAAATGATTTACAGAATTACATTTAGAGAGGACACATGGGGGGGTATATTGAAAGAAACACTTTTATAACAGTCACCAAATTATAAGTCCCTCTGACTCAAAGGTCACTAAGAAAAAAAAAAAAATCAGGAAAATAAGGCAAAACGTAAGAGTCAGCAGGAGGAAGGCAATTGCATACCAGGCCAAGGAATTGTCCCAAGATGCTGGCAAAACCAGGCTAGAGTCTGGCTAGCATCAGCCATGGTTCCAAGGGAAAATGGAGTCCCCTCCTAACTTTCCTGAAATGGTGGGCTGTCATCCAAGACGAATGACAGCTACATGATGAACTAAATGACACCCTGTCACACTGCTCACTTCTTAACCAAGAGCCTCATCATCATCATCATTATTTTTTGGCTTGTGTTTCACTTTTCTGTTTGAGAAAGCTTGGATAATAAAATTGAACTTAAACCTGTCTATAAAGATGATTGTTGTGTATGTCCTTTGTTTCAATTCAGACATCAGTATAGAAGCACATAATGATAGAACATTTGAAGTTCTCCAAACCAAAGCTGTTGTTAGTATTTTGTAAGATGGTTATTAACAGGGGGGCGCCTGGGTGGCTCAGTCAGTTAGTTGAGTGTCCAACTTCAGCTCAGGTCGTGATCTCGCGGTCTGTGAGTTCGAGCCCCGCGTCGGGCTCTGTGCTGACAGCTCAGAGCCTGGAGCCTGCTTGGGATTCTGTCTCTCCCTCTCTCTCTGACCCTCCCCCGTTCATGCTGTGTCTCTGTCTCAAAAATAAATACGTTTATTTAGAGTATGGCCCATATGGCACTGGCCTGTCATTGAGTTTGCCCTAAGGAAAGTAGTTAGCAAGTAGTTGAAACTATAAAAGCTGCCTTTAAGAACTTAAACTTGATTGCTTCTATTTTTAAAAATTCTGCAATAGGAAAACGATAAAATGTTTTAGAGGCTAGCTAGACGGAATCATGACATCTATTCACAAGTTGTCCTTTGGAGACACAGTAATTTCATATTCAGCTCAATATAGTAGATACGTATTTCAATATATACCCCACTTCATGTCAGTACTGGAGACACAGGACAAAGATAATTCCTGAAATTCCATAATCTATTGATAAGTATATATAAAACTGTAATTCAAGTCTAAATAGAGCTTCAAGTAAGTGATATGAAAGCACAGAACAATGGTTTAAAATAGTTACCATTTGTAGGCTGCTCTACACTAAACACTAAACACTTTGTACACTTAGAACTTTGTATTATTTAATATTGATAATAAACAAAATGAAGTATTATCCCCACTTTAAAGAGGAGGAAATGAGGTTCAGTGTGATTAAGGTTTGTGGGATCAGGATTAAGTTAGATTTCCAGGAATACCTGTATGAATTTTTCATGCCAGCCTTTGTGTGAGAACAATTTATCTAGTCTAGTGATGTTCTGTTTCTTAAAAGTTGAAAGCATCTTGATCTACAGGCTGACAAAAACGACCATTCTTAACCATGAGCTATGCTGCTTTTTTCGGGGGCAGGAATAAACAGGTAAATTAGAAAACAATATTCCAGTGGCCAATTAACGTATGAAAGCATGCTTACTAGTTGCCAAAGATGTGGAATAAAGTAAGATTCCCCCTTTTCACTTATTGAATTTGCAGAAGTTTTAAACACGGTGGTACTATTCAGAGATGGACATTCTCAGCTTCTCTGGGTAGAAACACAAATGGCACATTCTTTTTGGAAAACAAGCAAAAACTCAGGACAGTTCATAAATATTAATACTTTTCACCTAGTAATTCTGCATCTTGGGGTTTATCCTCAAAGAAGAAATTTGGTAGCCTGAATTGATATGAAAATGTTAAATGCATTAACATTTATAATAATAGAAATGACCTATATATTTAAAAATAGGCAATTTAAAAATACGTAACAGTTCATTCATATGCTAGAATATTATACAATTATTAAAATCCTAATTTTAAAACCTAGCATTGAAAAAGGCTTACGCTAAAATATTGGAAAAAATTTCTCCAAAGAGACGGTATAAGGCAATGGATTGAGGGAGTGAATTCCACAGTAACACTCCCAGAGGTCATACCTTCACTGTGTTACTGCTTGATCGGCAACCTTGACAAACTATACAACTGTTGTAAGCATCAGTCTCATGATCAGGAGAATGGGGACTACAAAAATAATACCTCTGGCAGAAGACTGGTAGAATTAAATGGAAACATGCCGGCACTTAGAATAGGGCCTGGTACATATTAAAAATATTAGTTAAAATATTAATGGTGAGTATCTCTGGATGGTGAGATTATGGGTGACTTATATTGTCTTTCTTTCTAATCATCTGCAAATTCCTGTCAATAAGCATTGAGTTTATAATAGGCATTCCTGGGGGTGCCTGGGTGGCTCCGTTGGTTAAGTGTCCGACTTCAGCTCAGGTCATGATCTCATGGTTCGTGGGTTGAAGGCCCATGCTGGGCTCTGTGCTGATAGCTCAGAGCCTGGAGCCTGCTTCGGATTGTGTGTCTCCCTGTCTCTCTGCCCCTCCCCAGCTCATGCTCTTTCTCTCAAAAATAAATAAACATTGGGGGTGGGGGAGAGGGGAAAGTGGGTGATGGGCATTGAGGAGGGCACCTGTTAAGATGAGCACTGGGTGTTGTATAGAAACCAATTTGACAATAAATTATATTTTAATATAAAATAAATAAATATTAAAATTTCTTATATAATAGGTATTCCTATAGTCATCACAAAGCTGGTTATTAATAGATGATACTCCTAAAATATAAAAAAAAGAATCTTCCTATTGATAGATTTATAGAATTCATTACTTGTTAGAAATGGGTCTTGAATTTTATTAAATGCTTTATTTGGCATAAATTAACATTTTTGCATTGATTTACTTATTGATGGGCTTTCTCATAATCTTAAATTTCTTGGATAACTAGGTAGATATACTTTCCTAAACTTACTTTTGAATTTAGTAATTTATAAAGAATTCTTGGATCTACATTAGAATTAATGAGGGACATTAATTTTTGTGGTCTTTCAGGTTTGGGGTCAGGGCTGGGCAAGTTAGAAAGTGAACAGGATGGCTTTGCATCCTGCCTTCACAGTGGAACAATTAGCAGGGGAACATGTTCCTCGAAAGCCTGTAAGAACACACAGGTAAAACCACTTTCTTTTCTGAGTTTCTGGAAGCAAAAGGAAGCTTATTTTTGGAACTTCTGCTTTGATCAGCTTTCAATTTCTTTTACAACTACCAGTTTGTCCAAGTCTTGAATCTATTTTGGTAATTTACACTTTCCAGAAAAGTGTTCATATCATTCAGCTTTGAAACTTTCTCAGCATTGAGTTTTACACAGTATTTCAATTTTAAAAGTTTTCTTGTGATATGTTTAAAACCTTGTATATATAATTCTTAGACTTATGGCACTTAGCACTCTATTAGTATTTATTCTGTTATTTCTATACATGTGGCTAAATTACCTTTTTTATTTCTAATTTTGCTTGTACGTATTTGCTCTATTTTATTAGATTTGCCAAAGGTCTGTTTTTACTGCTACTCAAAATCATTTGCGCCTATTTTTTTCTTCAATTTTGTCTCTGATTATGGCTTTCTGACCCTTGTGTTTTTCCCTGAAAATGCCTGTACTACTTATTTCGGGGGGTGGGGGGAGGAGTCCATTCTCTGCTTTTTTTCTTTTTACTTCTTGTTTTTTTTCTTCTATCAAGAAATTATATTGATGTTTTGCATCACCGACTTGATTTTTACTGTGTTAATTCCATTCTTTGTTTTCCTCGCAAATCACCCATTCCTACCATTTAGCTGGTTGGTTGTTGTTTTTACATTACTCTGTTCATATCATACAACTTTCAGCCTCAAGAGAGTCCTTTGCATGAGATGCCAACATGTTTTTTAAAGGGTTTGGTTTCCTGGGGCAAATTATTTACAGATATATTACCCTTCTTCTTAGTCTATTTCCCTTTATCCATAAAATCATTTTCAAAAGCTTTTTCGGAAACTTGATGAATATACAGAATGTCTGGCTTGTTCTCTTGTCCTGATCTCTGTCCATCTGGGTGTTGGTCAACTCTTCCTCTCCATCTGTTGTGGGAGGACAAATTGATGCCCTTTCTCCTAATTCAGAAACCAGTGTCTAAAAGGCATTTAGTAGATTGAGCTGGACCTTCTATCTACCACTGTTGCTTATTCTCTCAGTGTCTTAAGTGATGGGGTATATAGGTATTTAGAATTCTCAGAATGCAGTGCTGCTAAGGTGTTTCCAAGCAGCAACTGGTCTTTTGGGAATATCTATGCCAAATTACAGGAAGCTACCAAATCTCTATCATGTTCCTTGTTGATAACGATTTGCAGTTCCTGAATTTTTGCTGATCGAACTTTGACAACCTTTCTGGAAAGTATATATACATAGCCATGAATGGCTGCTCAGTGCATTTCATGTAACTGACCCGGATTTTGAGGCAAAGGGTAGATAGTGAGGTCAGAATGAATGAAGTATCTCAGACCAAGTGGCAGGAGAAATGTTTAGACTATGAACCTCAGAGTCCGTCTGTCTGGCTTCAAATCCCAACTCTGTGCGCCCATTTCCTTATCTGTAAAATGGGGATAACAGTACCTACGTCATTACTGCTGTTGTGAGGTTACCCAAATTACTATATGTAACTACATAAATAATGCCAAGTAAATGTTTGCTGCTATCATTATTTATTACCCACATTTTGTGCCTCTTAATTTAGCTCTCCAGGTCTTATAACTAGTTGAATTTCCTCCTTGATTTGGTCTTGGTTTTAGCATTGTAGATTTTTATCTTTGCCTTGGATCCTCAAAGTTCGCTGCAAAGCTGGGACAGTCAGGAGGTATTTATGATGTAAGTCTGCATTCTTTCACTCCCTTTCTTGCCAAGGATTAGAGGGATGATGGCTTCTGTGGGAGATAAGGAAATGTGAACTAATCACATTTAGAAATGAGCAGTTTTCTGTGCTGCACAGCACAATGGCACATGGATGGATGTGTCTTAAAACAGAAGGAAAACTATGGACTGGAACTTTGAGAAGGGTGAAGTCAGGAATGCTTTTCTTTAACCTGGATCTACATGAACTGGAGCATACTGAAAAGGTGTTACTAGTAGATAACTGTGCTCCAAGGGGAGATTAAGACCCATTGATAAAGACGGACTTGTTTCCTTAGACTAAAAACACACCTTAATTCAGGGGAAACACAAGCTGAGCAAAGACTGAGGAGCAAGACTGTGGGATGGTTAGACCAGACCAACTGAGTTTGTGCCCTGCGTTGTTCCTTCACCAGCAGGTGTGCTAGTGGATCAGGAACCCTCTACTCCCCCTGGGGTTACCTCATCTGTACAATTGTTGTGACAAGAGCAATTTCCTCATAAATTATTGGGAAGAGTAAATGAACTAACCCACAAATTTACTCATAGTACAGCCCGGAAAAAGTGTCCCACTAATGTTTTACGTATTTATGTGATTCATAAATCTGTAAATATAATCTGGACATTTTTAAAAAATGAAGAATATGAGTCAAACAAGTGTGTGCTTAGTTTTAAATAATAGTGTTGAGGTAGAGATATTAAGTAGTAAGTAAAAGAAGATACAAATAGTTATTAAACGTACAATTATGATTCATATAAAACTTACAATTTCACTGAACAATGATTTGAAAGGACTTCCTTGCACCAGCTTTTCAATAAGCTACAGGAGCATAATACCAATTTTCTTATTAAAAACACAGTATTTGGGGATTTTTTGGTTCCCTAAAATTTAGTGCATTTTTTTCTTCACACTTTATGAATGTTATTACCGTGAACACAGTTCTGCTTCATTCTAGAAGGACACTGTTAAAATACAGAAAGTTTTCCATTGTAAGAATTCATTTCTGTGCATTAGAAAGACTTCTAAGAAAGGAACAATTATTCTGCACTACAGGGTGAAAGGAGATAGAATAGGAATACATATTTCAACGTTTTCTCCAGGGGAACAACAAAGTGGAACATCTATTCAGTTGATTGGTTTGTAATGTCAAAGAAAGAGAATTAGGCGACATACCTGGTGCCCTCAAGTAAACAAGAGCCAGTGTGTGTCAGCCACAATTATTGCTTGTACACGATAAAGTGAGGAAAGGGAAGCCTCTTGCCTCACTTCCTGAGAAACGTCAACATATTTAACTAGAATAAAAGCAGAAATCATGATCACATCATTGATAAAAATTAACAAGGAAAGCCTTCCGTCCTAAACTTTATTAAAAAACCATTTTGGCCGTGTATTAAGACGAAATTCAAAAACACAGTGATTGTGATTAATAAGAAAGTAAAGGAACATAGGTGGTTCCATGTGGGTAGCAAGACCCCCAGCTCACACTGTAGAGGTCCTACAGACAAACTAAAAACCAAGCCCTCTAATTGGTAGGTGTGTTCACATCTGTAGGTGACTGTAGGTAACACAGTTACAAATCTAGTAAAAACTAAGGCTGGGCTGAACATTTTATAATTAAGCTCTAGTCTCATTATGATTCTGGTCTTGAAGAAATGAGGTAGAGAGATGGATGTAATGACTGCGATGGATTCTTTTTTATACTTCTCTGCTCCATTTTGGAAAAAGTTGAGTCCAGCATTTCATGAGACTGGTGTAGGCAATTAAAATACAACTGCTTCCCAGTTGGTTAATCGGGGTCACCTCTATATTTATAACTGGTTCAAGTTGGAGATCAATTAATATCCATTTTCTTTTTAAAAAAAAATTTTTTTTTTTCAACGTTTATTTATTTTTGGGACAGAGAGAGACAGAGCATGAACGGGGGAGGGGCAGAGAGAGAGGGAGACACAGAATCGGAAACAGGCTCCAGGCTCTGAGCCATCAGCCCAGAGCCTGACGCGGGGCTCGAACTCACGGACCGCGAGATCGTGACCTGGCTGAAGTCGGACGCTTAACCGACTGCGCCACCCAGGCGCCCCTTAATATCCATTTTCAATTCAATTCAAAGACTCATCCAAATGCTTACTCAGCTGCCTCTTACAAAGCCAGGTAAAAATCCCCAAGTCCACACCCATGTTTGGACAAGAAAATAAATTATAGTTAAAAAAAAGTACCATGGTTCATCCACAGCCTGAAAAGATACCTTTAAAATTATGTATAATAATGAGAGTGGTATATGAGTATTTGATTCTAGTTCAGAAACACTAATCTTAATGACAGGGTTGGAAAACTTGGAGCATTCGTTTATGCCTTTTTTTTTTTTTTTTAATAGTAGACAATTCAGTGTAAATGCTGAACTAAGTAAAAATAAGCAGATTCTCTCCAAGTTAAAAAGTTAAAGCCATCACCTCTTCCATAATCAGAGACGTTATATGTAAATAAATGAAAATGTTAAAATATTTAAATTGCCTCAAACCATTCAGTTCAGTTCTGCAGGATGGCTGGGAAGATGGTTTGTCAACTTGTCATAGCGAAGCAGGGAAGGGAGGAGAGCAATGATGATCCTATGACTAGATCTGTATTTTTTCTAGCATCTCAGGTGCTAAAGAATGAAGACAAAACAGGAAAAAGGGAAGGACGTCCTGATATTGCAGGCGCTGCTATAGACAGCTGAGAATAAAGGGGCCATAAAACAGAGAAGGCCCACAAGGCTGTCCCATGTTTGTACAGATTTCCAAGCTAGGAGAGCACCTACTTTGACCTCCAACCGCAGAGTTTTCTTCGCATTTGACCCATAACAGATGTTTAAAAAATTGCTCCTTTCTTGATGCTTTAAAGAAGTAAAAACCAGTATGAGAAGTGTTCGTAGAACTCTGATGGTCCACACTGATTTTGTGATTCCATTTGCTCCTTATTCACTCTTGGTTACTGGTTTTACCGCCCCCTGCCCCCAACATGGCCCAAGATAGGGGAGAATCAGGAAGAAAACAGATTGGAATAAATATTATACATTCTTGCCGGTCTTAGGTGTTATTTTCAGCAGATAATTAGCTTTTGTAAAGCTGGATTATAGGTTATTCTATAACGTGTGTCATTTCAGTGTCTGTGACAGTGGAATGGATGGAAGAGGCAATACCCTGGGTATTAGCATAAGCACCTTTGACTCTTCATCCTTCTTCATCCCCTCCCCCCATTCTATTTCTTAAATGTCTCTAGTCTGTACCCACCCCTCTATTTCACCTCTCACCACACCAGATAATCCTCCACCTCGGTCACGTCAGCTGCATGACATTAGCTGGGCTCCAGTGTCTCTAGCTTTTTCCCAACACTACCTTCAGAGCTACATATCTGCAGAGAATGTCCCCCCTCACTGCTAACAAGTGTAAGCTGCAACTTATTTATAAGATCTGGCCTCAAATGACATTTCTTGCCTCGTGTTCCCCATGGCTCTGTCATGCTGCCTGTATTCTAACTGCATTCAGGAACTGTTGCTCTCTGGACAATCAAGGCACCCTCCCATTCGCTGCGCTAGATCTAGAGATGGAAAGTCCTTCTAGCTTCTTTGCAAACATCCCTTCCTCTGTAGACCTCTTCCGACCCAGAGAGTCAGAACAAGCCCCCTTCTCCCTTTGGCTCTCATAACACTTGTCTAACACCATATTGACGTGTTTGTCAAACTGGATCATATGTAACTGCATACACATCTCTTTCTGTTTAGGTGAATGCTTAGGACAGAGATAGTATATTCCTTATTTTTCTATCTCTGAGCACAGAATATTTAGCTATTAATATGTTATTCAGAGAACAAAGCACAGAGTCTTATACATGATAGACACTCCAGGAATTGCTTTTATTGAGCAACACTGTGCATTTCTAGAACCACATGGGGACTTTAGGCTGGTTTGGTATAGCCGACCTGGACCTCGTACTGTGAGTAGATAGACACTGGGTAAGTGTAAGGGGAAAAGAAATCTAAGAAGTCATTGTGTTGTTCTGACAATGCGCATGTATGGCATTTCCAAGCACAGACTTTGGCAGCTTCCAGGTCCTCTGTCCAGGGAAATTCGGTTAACAAGTCAAAGTTTATTACAGAATTTCATGGTTAGCTGAAGCAATTTTAATAAAGCCTTGGGCAAAACAGCTACATTCCCCACTGGACATTCTATTGCACACTGGAAAGTATATTGCACACTAGATCAGTGATTACTGTACCTGACCCGCTCAACGGTGTGTGAAACAATTCCACACAATGGACACAGAGTACTATGGTACAATTTCTGTGCTTTTATAGCGTGAGAAGAGACCAAGAGGAAGGGATGTCATTTCTAGAGCTCACTATATCCTCCAAGTAAGCCACCTAGGGGCTTGTAGGGAGAGTATGGCCTTTGGAGTTGCAGACCTGGCTGGAATCCTGGACGCATCTCTTACTAGCTGGAAGACTTCAGGCAAATTAAAGAAACTGCCTGTGTCTCAGCATCCTCACGGACAGAACTGGAAAAATAACGGTTGCAATGGGTTAGTGTAAGAACTAGTAGATGAAACGTGCTCAGAATAGAACCTGGCGTATTTTAGGCATGCAGGAAATATTGGATTCCTTCATTTCTTTGGGTCTCAATTTTTACCTGTGTGTAAAATGTGGGATTTTTTTTTTTTAACCACTTAGTTACTTGATGATCTCAAGGCTCTTTCCAGTTCTAAAGTCACATTACCCTCTTATCTTTAGAGGTGTGAACAGTACTGAGAACCTTTGAAAGTGGTTTCAAAGCTGATGAATTCTTTAAACAAATTTTTTTAAGCTTATTTATTTTGAGAGAGAGAGCAAATGGGGTAAGGGCAGAGAGAGAGAGAGGGGAGAGAGCAAATCCCAAGCAGGCTCTGCAAGGTCAGCGCAGAGCCTGATGTGGGGCTTGAACTCACAAACCATGAAATCATGACCTGAGCCTAAATCAAGAGTTGGACACTTAACCGAGCCCCCCAGGCACCCGAAAGCTGACACATTCTGATGAATGTGCTGCTGTCTTTGGATTTCCTTAGGTTTAATTTTCTCTTCTTTGAGATGGACAATTAAATCATTAATTGCCAAACTCTCTTCTAATAAACCCATTTCTGTGCATTTCCTCCTTTGTTCCTGCAAGCACTGCTTTAGCTGAACCCCACACGTTTAGTTATGTTGTGTTTTCATTTTAATTGGTTAAGAATATTATAAAATTTCCCTTGTGATATTTCATCTTTTATCCCTGGTTCACTTAGAACTATGCTGCTTAACTTCTGTGTATTTAGAGATTTTGCAGTTCTCTTTCAGTGATTTTTTTTCTTAGTTTTTAATTCCACTGAGGTGAGTGCACACATTTAGTGGAATTTCAGTCCTTTGAAATTTGTTGACTTGTGTTATTACCCATCATATGGATGAATCACACTTTCCACTTCAGCAAACTGAAGTGTCACTGAAAAAAGGTACATTCTGTCATTATTGGTTATAACAGCTAGGATATAAATGTTAATTAGGTCACTGCTGGTCACGTTATTCAAATGTATATACTTACTGATTTTTGTTTTCTACTTATTAATTCCGATACTAGAAGAAGTTTATGGGCTCAGGTCGTGATCTCATGGCCCGTTGAGTTCAAGCCCTGCATCGGGCTCTGTGCTGACAGCTCAGAGCCTGGAGCCTGCTTTGGATTCTGTGTCTCTCTCTCTCTCTCTGACCCCCCCGTGTTCATGCTGTGTCTCTGTCTCAAAAATAAGTAAACATTAAAAAAAAATTTTTTTTTAAAAAGAAGTTTATAAAAATTTCCAACTATTTCTCTTTTAGTTTTGTCAAGTCCTGTGTACCTCACTTTATTGCAGATAACTGTTTTTTACAAATTGAAGATTCATGGCAGCAAACCTACTGGTGCCCTTTCACCAATGGCATTTGCTCATTTTTTGTCTCTCTCAGTCACATTTTTGTGATTCTTGAAATATTTCAAACTTTTTCATTATTATATTTGTTACGGTGATCTGTGATGTTTGATGTTACTATTGTAATTGTTTTGGGGTGCCACAAACCCTACCCAAAGAAGACTGAACCTAATTGATACATGCTGTGTGTTCCAGACTGTTCCACTAACAGGCCTTTCCCTGTCTCTCCCTATTCCCTGAGACAGAAAAAATATTGAAATTAGGCTGATTAATAACTTTACAATGGCTTCTAGGTGTTCAAGTTAAAGAGTCACATGTCTCTCACTTTAAATCAAAAGCTAGAAATGATTCAGCTTGGTGAGGAAGGTTCTCTCAGCTTAGTGAGGAAGGCGTCTCAAAAGTCGAGACAGGCTAAAAGCTAGGGCCCTTGCACCAGTTAGCCAAATCGTGAATGCGAAGGAAAAGTTCTTGAAGGAAATTAAAGGCGCTACTTGAATGAACACACGAATGATAAGACAGCCTTACTGCTGATGGAGAACGTTTGAGGGGTCTGGATAGAAGATCAAACCAGCTACAACATTCCCTTAACCCAAAGCCTAGCCCAGAGAAAGCCCCTAATTCTCTTCAATTCTGTGAGGGCTGAGAGAGGAGAGGAAGCTGCAGAAGAAAAGTCTGAAGCTAACAGAGTCTGGCTCAAGAGGTTTAGGGAAGGAAGCTGTCTCTAGAACATGAGAGCGCAAGGGGAAGAAGCAAGTGCTAATGTAGAAGCTGCATCACGTTATCCGGAAGATTTAGGTAAGATAACTAACAAAGGTGGCTACACAAAACGGATCTTCGATGCAGACAAAACAGTCTTCTATTGGAAAAAGAGGCCATCTGGGACTTTCATAGCTAGAGGACAAGTCAATGGCTGGCTTCAAAGGGCAGGCTGGCTCTCTTGTTAGGAGCCAAGGCAGCTGGTGACTTCACGTTGAAGCCATTGCTCATTTACCATTTCAAAAATCCTTGGGCCCTTAAGAATGATGCTAAATCTACTCTGCTTTTGCTCTGTAAAGGGAACAACAAAGCCTGGATGACAGCACATCTGTTTACATGAATGTTTACTGAATGTTTTACTGAATGTTTTACTGAGTGTTTTAGGCTAACTGTTGGGACCTACTGCTCAAAAAGATTCCTTTGAAGATATGACTGCATGTTGACCATGTACCTGGTCACCCAACAGCTCTGAAGGAGATGGACAACGAGATTAATGTCCTCTTTATGCCTGATAACACAACCATTCTGCAGCCCCTGGATCAAGAGGTCTTTTCAACTTGCAGTCTTATTAAAGAAATACATTTTGTAAAGCCATAGTGCCATAGATCGTGATTCTTCTGGTGAATCTGGGCAAAGTAAACTGAAAGCTTTTTGGAAAGGATTCATGGTCTGAGGTGCCATTAAGAACATTTATGATTCATGGGGAAATTAAGCATAAGTATATAAATAACACTAACAGGAGTTTGGAAGAAATTGATTCCACCCCTCATGGAAAACTTTGAGGGGTTCAAGACTTCGGTGGAGGAAGTCACTGCAGGTGTGGTAGAAATAACTGGAGAACCAGAATTAGAAGTGCAGCCTGAAGACGTGACTGGATTGCTGCAATCTCATGATCAAACTTTAACAGATGATGAGTTCCTTCTTACGGATGAGCAAATGGAGTGAAATGGAATCTACTCCTGAAGATGCTGTGAAGGTTACTGAAATGACAACAAAGGGTTTAGCATATGACATAAACTAAGTTGATGAAACACTGGCAGGGTTTGAGAGGAGGGACTCCAATTTTGAAAAAAGTTCTACTGGGGTTAGAATGCTACCAAACAGCACCTGATGCTACACAGAAGGGTCACTTGATACGGCAAACTTCATTGTCTTCTTTTAAGAAATTGCCACAGCCACCCTAACCTTCAGCAAACACCTTCCTGACGGGTCAGCAGCCATCCACATCGAGGCAGGACCCTCTATCAGCAGAAAGATTATGACAGTGAAAGTTCAGATGATGGTTAGCATTTTTTAGCCAAATAAAGTATTTTTAAATTGACAATTTACATTTATACAATTATACGCTGTTTTATTAAGACTACAATACAGTGTAAACATAACTTTTAGATGCAGTGGAAACCAGAAAATTCATTTGATTCACCTTATTTTGACATTCACTTTATTGTGGTGGCTTGGAACTGAACCTGCAATATCTCGAGGTGTGCCTGTATTTTGAAGCCGTATTATTAGGTGCTTAAAGGAATATTACATCTTCCCACTGAATTGAACTTTTTATCTTATGAAATGTCCCTATGTCTTCTTAGCTTAAACCCTTAGCGTAAAGCCTGACAAAACTTTGTTTTTGTTAGTGGACAGCACATAGTTGTATCTGTATCTTAGTTGGAGTGTTTAGTTTATTTTAAATTTAATGAAATAGTTGGGGTTAAGGCTTCCACCTTTCTATTTATTGCATCCATGCTTTATTCTTTTCTAGCCCTCTTTTAGAGGAGTTATTCTATTTAATCTCTTACATGAAATTTTTATATCATTCATTATAATGAATGAATATTATACCTATGTTTAGCAGAACCTATATAGGTATAATATTCATCCTTCACTAAATACAGATAAGCTCTAAGTTTTACTTTATCACTTCCCAAGTAATGCAAGACTACCTTTAAAAGGGGTAACCACTACCTTTAACCACATTTGTCCCTTTTGCCCTTTGAGCTATAATGGGCTTATATCTGCCTTTCATGTTACCATCCCTACACAGCATTATTAGTTGCTTAATACAGTCAATACTCTTTGACATTATCCTTTTCAGTGCTCTTAATTCCTCTTTATGGATTTGAACTTCTCCTTGTGGTCATTTTCTCTAAGGCAGAAAACCATCTTTTAGTTTTCCTTTGAATGTGGATGACAAGGTCTTTCTGTTTTTGTCTGAAAACCTCTTAATTTATTGTGTTTGCAGGATACTTTCACTAGGTATAGCCATCTAGCTTGGCTGTTTTTTTTTTTTTTTTTCCTTTAGCTCTTTAAAGATGTTATTTCATTGTCTTTTAACTTCAAGAATTTCTCTATTAAAAAGTCAACTGATAGGCTCTCTGTTGTTTTTCTGAAGGTAATAATTTTTTGCTCTCTGATGGATTTTAAGGTGTTTTTTTTTCCTCTTTATTTTTGCTTTTCAGCAGTTTACTAAAATGTGATCAGGTGCAATTTCCTTGGAGTTTACTGAGATTCTTGAATCTGTGTGGGTTGATGTCTTCAAATAGTTTTGGAAAATTCTCACTTGTTACTTCACATCTTTTTTCTCGGTGTCTTTTTCCGAGACACCAGTTATACTTCTGTGAGACGATTTGTACCTCACATGTCTCGTCTATTTTATTCTGTTTCTTTTACTCTATTAAAGAAAATCTATGCTTCAATTTACATATATTTTAACTGACTTCTCTTTGAGTTCACTAATCTTGCCTTCTACTGTGTTGAGTCTACTATTAAGCCCATCAAGTAAGTTTCAACTTTTAGACACTGTATATATTTTAATTATAAAATATTCATTTGATTCTTTCATATTTTTTATAGATTCCATGTCTTTGTTGAAATTATCCATCTTCTCATTCATTTTACCTTACTTTTCATCTATTTTCATTAGCATTTAAAAATAGTTATCCAACAGCTTTTGCCTGTCAACTCTATCTAGTCATCTGGGGGTCTGACTTCTATTATCTACTTTTTCTTGCTTATTAATCATATTTTCTTGATTCTTTGCATGCTTGTAATTTTCATTGTATTCTGTGCATTACATTTATTATTTTCTTACTGAAGCATAATTAACATACAATATTTAGGATTTTTAGGTGTACAACATACAGATTCAACAATTCTATACTTGGTGCTCCCACAATAAGTGTATTCACTATTTGTCACCAAATGCTCTTAAAATTTTGTCAACTGTATTCCCTGTGCTGTACTTTTCATCTCTGTGACTTATTTATTTTATAACTGGAATTTTATACCTCTTAATCCCCTTTATTTCACCCACTCCCTCACCTACCTCCCCTCTGGAAACTACCAGTTCTCTGTATTTAAGAGTCTGTTTTATTTGTTTGGTTTTGGTTTTTGGGTTTTTTGTTTTGTTTTGCTGATTTGCTTGTTGAAATTTATTTAAAATTTTTGTAACGTTTATTTATTTTTGAGAGAGAGAGAGACAGAGACAGAATGTGAGTGGGTTACAGGCAGAGAGAGGGAGACACAGAATCTGAAGCAGGCTCCAGGCTCCGAGCTGTCAGCACAGAGCTCAACACGGGGCTCGAACTCACAAGCTGTGAGATCATGACCTGAGCTGAAGTCAGATGCTCAACCAATTGAGCTACCCAGATGCCCCGTTCAAATTTATTTTAGATTCCACATATAAGTGAAATCATATAGAGAAGATATTTTCAAATGACACCTATGACAAAGAGTTAGTATCCAAAATCTATAAAGAACTTATAAAATGGAACACACAAAAACAAGTATCCAGTTAAAAAATGGGCCGAAGACATGAGCAGACATTTTTCCAAAGAAGATATCCAGATGGCTAACCGACATGTGAAAAGAGGCTCAGCATCTCTCATCACCAGGGAAATACAAATCAAAACCATGATGAGATATCACCTCGCACCTGTCAGAATGGCTAAAGAAAGGGGAACCCTCTCACACTGTTGGTGGAAATGCAAACTGGTGTAGCCACTTTGGAAAACAGTATGGAGGTTCCTCAAAAAGTTAAAAATAGAACTACCCTAGGATCCAGAAATTGCACTTCTAGGTATTTACCCAAGGGATACAAAAATACCTATTCAAAGGAAACATGCACCCTGATGTTTATGACAGCATTATCAACAATAGCCAAATTATGGAAAGGTCCCAAATGTCCACTGACTGATGAATGGATAAAGAAGATGTGGGATGGATACACACACACACACACACACACACACACACACACACACACAATGAAATATCAGCCATCAAAAACAATGAAATCTTGCCATTTGCAATGATGTGGATGGAGCTAGAGAGTATTATGCTAAGTGAAATAAGTCCAAGAATGACAACATGATTTCACTCATAAGTGGAATTTCGGAAATGTAACAGATGAACAAGGGGGGATAAAAGAGGCAAACCATAAAACAGACTCAACTAAAAAGAACACACTGAGGGTTGCTGGGTTGGGGGAGATGTTGGTGAGGGGATGGGTTAAGTGGGTGGTGGGTATTAAGGAGGGCACACGTTGTGATGAGCACTAGGTATTGTATGTAAGTGATGAATCATTAAATTCTACACCTGAAACTAATATTACACTGTATGTTAACTGGAATTTAAGTAAAAATCTGGAACTACAAAAAAAGGAAAATCATACAGTATTTGTTCTCCCTGACTTATTTCACTTGGCATAATGCCCTCTAGGTACATCTCTGTTGTTGCAAATGGCAAGATATTATTTTTTATGGTTCATATTCCATTGTGATATCTATATATCTATATATCTATATTTCACAGAGTCTTTATCCATTCATTAATGGACACTTGTGATGACTGTATATCTTGGCTGCTGTAAATAATGCTGCAATAAAATACAGGGATACATGTAACTTTTTGAATTTGTTTTTGTTTTCTTTGGCTAACTACCCAGTGGGATTACTGGATTATATGGTTCTGCTGCTGCTACACATCTTCTGCCCATTTTTAATGTTTATTTATTTTTGACAGAGTACAAGCAGGAGAGGGGCAGAGAGAGGGGGACACAGGATATGTAGTGGGTTCTGGGCTTACAGCAGTAAGCCTGATGTGGGGCTCAAACTCATGAACCACAAGGTCATGACCTGAGCTGAAGTCGGCCGCTCAACCAACTAGGCCACCCAGGTGCCCCTCTTCTGCCCATTTTTAAATCCTATTGCTTTTTGGTGTTGTGTAAAATCTTCATATATTTTGGATATTAATGCTTTATCAGATATATCATATGCATAAATCTTCTCCCAGTGGGTTGTCTACTTTGTTGATGGTTTCCTTTGCTGTGCAAAACCTTATTTCGGTATAGTCCCAATAGTTTATTTTTGCTTTTGTTTCCCTTGCCTGGGGCACATATCTAGAAAAATGTTGCTAAGCTGATATCCAAGAAATTACTGCCTATGTTTGTTGTTGTTGTTGTTTTTTAATAGGAGTTTTAGGGTTCCAGGTCTCACATTTAGTTCTTTAATCCATTTTGATTTTTTGCATATGGTGTAAAGAAAGTGGTCCAGTTTTCTGGGCACCGTTTTTTGAAAAGACTATCTTTTCCTCATCGTATATTCTTGGCTCCTGTGTCATAGGTTAATTGACCATATAAGTGTGGGTTTATTTTTGGGCTCCCTACTCTGTTCCATTTATTTATGTGTCTATTTTTGTCTGGGTATTGTATTTAGAAGAGCTGTTATTTATGGGTTCCTTTTCCTCTCTGTTAGGCAGGAGAAGAGGCTGATCATGTCAGTTGCAGTATTTGAACTGGGTGCAACTAGGTTGTAGGTTTAGTTGGATTCAGTTGACTTTGAATTCAAATGTGTCAATGGCAAGACTTGAATATTCATGTTAGGTTTCAGTGGACTTTGTTTTTCTAAACAGTAAGATTGTGGAAGAAGACCACTCTGCTTTTTCATCCCAGCTTTCCATTATTCCATGTTGCCCACTGAGCAGCACATGTCTCATGGAGAAAACTGTGTTTATTTTTGGCCCTCCTCCAAATGTAATGCCAGCTCACCAAGAAAGGACTTTTCTCTCTGGACATGGAACTTGTCTAATCGTTGATATCTTCAAAGCTCTACTATCTCTGTAAAAACAGGATATTTATAATTTTTTAAGTGGTTGAAATTCCACTCGGAAACGTAAGTCCTTTGGACTACAGTTTCCAATGAACACTTTTTCTTACCAATTAAGTTATACAGAAGTTGACTGCTCTCCTGTTCTCTCTTCGGTCCATAATTCTTCTTACTGTGAAACCGTGCTGAAACTATATATATTAGCAAAAATGAACTAAAGGAATCTCTTGGATTCTATAAACAAGATAACTAGCTTCCTTTTCAATAATTTTCAGTGTTTGCTCATTCTATCATTACTTGGGTGATAACCAGGTAATTTATTGGAACCCAACTGGAACCTATTTTAGAGCTACAGTAACTAGTTGGTTTCAACTGGACAAGCTTAATTTTATAAAAATGTCTTAAAAATTTTTTTCTAGAGGGAGTATGTAATTCAGGGTGAGGAGCAGAGGGGTGGGGGAGAGAGAGAGAACAGATCTCAAGCAGGCTCCACGCTCAGTGCAAAGCCCCACACGGGGCTCAATCCCATGACCCTGGGATCATGACCTGAGCCGAAACCAAAATCAGACATTCAACCAACTAAGCCACCCAGGTGCCCCTATAAGACTTCATGTTGAAAATCTAAGGCTTCAGCTTAAGTTTTATTTAATTTTTTTAGGGAAGGACTTAAAAAAAAATCTAGATTGATTAAATGTTTTCCAGCTCTGATCAATGACTATTTTTCTATTTTTCATATGTTTTGACTAGTAAACCTGTACCTATAAATGTGAGAACTAAATCATACACAACCCCTGCGTATTTTTTTAAAGTACAAACTGAGACTAAGCACTTGTATTCTTTTTTCATGTTTCTATTTAATTTAGTATACCTAAAACGGTAAATCAATCATATAATGGAATGTGGATAAAATGAAATATTTTGCAAAGCTAAACTGTTGTGAGAACACATCTTTCAGATTCAGTGATTTCAGAGCTCTCACTGTACAGTTTTCCTTCACTGAAAATTATTAAAAAACCAAAACGATCCCAAATCTGAAGCATCATGGCAGCTGGAGGAGAGTGGGGGCAGGTGACAAGGAACGGATCCGTGTGCTGTAGGCTCCATTCAGTAGTGTCCCTCTGTGATGTGCAAATATGGAAAGGCTTCATTTTTACCAGTAACAACTATGGACCTTGCTCTGTCTCATCTTTATTCTTCTGCCTAGTGGAAAAACTTTAAATTGCTCAATAGTGATCGATTTCTTGGTCCAACCCTTTCTTTCTGTTTTCATATTTCTGTTTTGGAATTTAGCCCAGTTGAAAATGTCTATTTCCGAGCTTCCTTCTTCCCACTTTGTGCATAGTCTCAAGTGCAGCTTCCAGGAGCCGTCTGTGGTCGGCAAGAGTGCTCTCTGCAAGTACCACTGGTGTCAGTGACGGTAGTGTGTGTGTGTGTGTGTGTGTGTGTAGGGGTGGGTGGGGTGGGGTGGAAGATGGGTGTGCATCCACTTACGCTCAGGTCAGAATGATGGCAGTAGTTCCATTCTTTTGGAATGCTTCTCTATCCAATGCTGACAGATTATGTCTGTTTACGTCTGGTACCCCAGTGAGGATGCTATATGGACTATGGCTCCCTGAGACTTCTGGAAATTGACAAAGCACGCCGCATTCTCTTTGTCCCGACTCTTAAGATATGGGGGATGGCCCTCTGAATGTGAAGTCATGGAATCACCTCTTACCTGTCTCAGTCCGTGGTAACTGGAGCTGCCTGTATTGGCTGCACAGGCCTGGCTCGAATCCCCTAGGGTAGCCTGCCAATGCCTCTCCCTCAGTAAATCTCCACATCACCCACTCTGGACTGAGGGAATGTAGCGAGACGCTGTCTGCATCTCCCACAGCTCTGACACCCTTGGCGGAAGCTCTTCTAATCCTGTAAGGAAGCTTCTCAAACTCCCAGTTCCTCAAGCCAACAGTTGTTTTAATGAACTTTGGCCAAGACATAGGCCTTCACCTAAGGTCCAGGGTCAATGCTGAAATGTCACAAGCAATTCTTTTGGGGTACTCCAAATTTGGAAGGATGACAAGAAAATGCTTCCTCTCCATAAACACGCATCACGAAGAGGGCCACGGATACGGGAACTCTGCTCAAGGGCATCCCCCCTCCCCCTTCATAAGAGGTTTTTCTGGACTAAGTGGGTGGGACAGGTTGTGGGGAAGATTCTGCTAAGCTTCCCACACTTGGTGGGGGCTGCGGCAACTCTCTGAAGATGAGGACTCTGGACTCCGGTGTAAGCTGTCTTCCTGTAAACAGTGCGGTCCTGGTCAACACCCCTCCTTGGGAGCAGGTCAAGGTCTAAGTAAATTCTAGCAAATTCCTATCCAGCAAATGAATATATACTCTACATTTTACAACGTTTGTTAAGAATGAACTCAAAACCCCTATAACATTTGACTCTATTATCTGCTATTATCTGATGGTGTGAATCGAGTCTTAGTGCTTTTCTACATTTAGACTATCATCACCATTTTCAAAGGGAAAAATGTCCAATATTGCATAAATGTCCATTATGGGTAAAAGCGTTTTATTCTCACTTGAAAATAAATCCCACTTTAATAATAACTAATGGTTGTGCATCCCTTTATCAAGAACTATCACATTTGGTTCCTACAGCAAACCTTTGATATTAGTTCTACGTTTGCTGTAGTTCATGGTTATTTCCCCATTTTATGGATGTGGTAATTAAAGCAGGGTGAGGTTAGTTAACGGCTCTGTCAGAACCAGGGCTCTAACTCAGGTTGCGAAATACAAAGTGTGGCTTTTTCCCACTGCGTGTGCTTTCCTACAAGAAAATGATGTATTCTCAGTATGACAGGTCTCCTGAGTGGATCCTCTGAGAAACTGGACATGTGTATAGGCACCTGATGCCATCCCATCCTGTGATCAAACATGTGCACAGACAGGTGTGGAGGATTAGCCTTCTTGACTGTACGACCTCAGGCCATATCCCAAAGGACCGCTTTTGGGAAAGGATGCTGGAAAGAGCCAAGCACATAGAACGTTTAGGTCCAAGTTCCCTTTGGGTCTCAGTTCCCCCGGTACTTAAAACGAGCTTTGTTTGGTTGCAGAATTTATCTGCATCTAACATAAGGCTAGTATTTGTGAAGCCTTTGAAAATACACAAACTTTGTCATTCAGCAATAGCGAATTTTCCTGCCAAAGACTTTAGCACTAGGGGGAATAATATGCCATGGGCTGCAAGCCCACAGGGGTCATGATGACTTCTAGAAGTAACGCAAGGAAGCATTGGGCAAGGAAACTGGAGCTCATGTGGTAACACATGCACGCCTGCTGTTACCATAGTTACAACAAGAAAGGCCATAAGAGATGTACTATATTTCTTATAAGCAGGGAGAGAAGTCTTGCCTGGTTTAGGATCACTGGGGTGAGTAATCCTGGCTGTATCCACAGGGTTTCATCCTGGTTCCCCTGAGTTTCAACATGGAACAGGAGAAGGGATAAATCATTTGTTTACATTCAATGAAGCTGTTCCTATGTTCTCTCATTTAACCTTTATTCTCAGAACCTGCTGAAGCTGGCAGTCTTTATTCACTTCCCTACCAGCAAATTGTGAGAATTAATGGCCGTGGCTAATTTTAGTACTTTGGGTATGATGCTCTACAGGGAGACAAAAAAGGGGGGGGTTGTGGAGAATGTCCCTCTCATTCCTGACTTCTCTGAGGCTGAATCAGGACAGCATAACAACCGTGATTCCCCAGGGCGGACCTCCCCAGTTGGGCTTTCCAAGCATCACGGAACCTGGTCTAACTTGTCTTCCACTGAGTCTCCTGTACAGCACCCCTACCTCTCCTTTGATGACAACTTTCTTAATGATGCACTCATTGCACTCTGGGCCGGATGATTTCATCTTTAGACAGTTTTGAGAGGTAACAGTGATACAACACTTACTGCGGATTCCGGATACGAGACACTACAAAGTGCTCTGGAATGTCATTTCATCCTCAGAGGGACCCCAGGAGACAGAGAACTATTATCAGCATCATCCCCATTTCACAGATAAAGAAACTGAGGCTGAGGGTAGTAAAGAAACTCCTCCACTGTCAGGCAGCTATGAAATGTCAGAGCCCAGGGATATGCGACCCCCACAAACCAGTGAGTACTGTATCTTCCAACTTCTTCACCTGGAGCTGAAGCCTGTCTTCTTGTTCCTTCCAGCTGACGGTCCTAATTTTGTCCTCTGAAGACCCATGGAAAAGGTCTTAATTCCTCTTCCCCTACTAAATCTTCAGATATCTTACATGGCTTTCAGGACTGTCTTGTCTGTTCAGACCACAGGACACTGTTGTTAGATGTCCACTCTTCAACCCCTTAAGTCAAGTATTTTCGTTTGGCTTCCTGCATTAGCGCTCTAAGGGGGCTCCCCGCTCTGCCCTCGATGTTACACCTGGCAGCCATGGTGGGCCTTAAGAGAGGTTAGGTCACTTCAGTCTTCTCAAAATACTCTGTGGCTTCTCAGGTCCTTGGAAGCAAAATCTCTGCAGCCAACTTCAAGATGAGCAAGCCCAAGATCATCCTGTCCTACCCCCTCTTGCTCATACTGTTCCCTGAACATGCCAAGCATGGTCCCAAGTCCTTTCCCTGGAACACTCTGCTCTGGAAATATACCTGGTTCTTTCCCGTCCTTCCTCCTGTCTCCCTTCACAGGCACTACCCACACCTTAGCAGTAAGGCCTGTCTCCAATCACTCTACCGAAAATAACAAATCTCTCCCCTCATGGGTCTTCCCTCTTCTCCTTCCTTTTTGTATTCTTCTCCATAGCACTTACTATTTTCCTTATTTTCTTCATTTTTGCCTACCCTCTCCCTTTGGGCCCACTTAAGAATATTAAGCTCTCGAAAGGGCAAGGAGTTTTTTGGGGTTTTTTTGTCTGATTTATTTTGGCAATTTATTCTTTATTTGTATGTGCCCAATAATTAAAACTTTTGAAAGTGGTTAGTTTTATCAGTCTTCTGCGAACACCCGGTGTTCATCCCAACAAGTGTCTTCCTTAATGCCCCTTCCTATTTAGCCCATCCCTACACCCACAACCCCTCTAGCAACCCTTAGTTTGTGCTCTATAGTTAAGAGTCTCCTCTATTTTGTCCCCCTCTCTGTGTTTATATCGTTTTTGCTTAAGGGCAGGGAGTTTTATCTTCTTAGTTCAAAACTAAGGTTAAATCATAAGTGGCAGACAAAATAACCATTTCATATGGGTCAACCCACCATATCCCCAGCACTAAGAGCAAGGCCTGGCACAGAGGCATGAAGTAGTTGGCAAATAAGTAAATAATTTATATACTGATACTAAAAATGCTGTAGAACCTTTATGCACTTTATTATCCTCAGGAAGAACTTCACTATCGCGTGGCTGGATATCTGATATCATCTCTGTCTTCCTAATCCTTTGTGGAACTGAATATAAATAGAAATGCAAATAAATATTAAAAACTCTTGCTGAACACTAACTCTAGGCTTTTAACTGTATGATATTTTCTTTGAAGCATTCACTAGTTTCAGATTCATCTATCAGCCTCAACATCTCTGTGTTGAGAGGGGTAACTTCCATATCAATTGCTAAAATCTGTCTGGATTCAGGAGAAGCTAATTCTTTCTTAAGCTAAATTAAGGCAGTGATTTAACACAATCACCTGCCAGAGAGTGACCCGAATATCATACTACCACTGTGTGTACATAGAAGAGTACGTATTCTTTGGAAAATATGTCTCACTTGAAAAACCTGTGCATTTGTAGCCTTTAATGAACATCTAGCTGAAAATCACTCTGAAGAGTTTTTTCCTCCCATAGGGCATCACTTTCTATTGGTGGATTTGACGTCCTACATTGGTTTACTTTAACAAATGTTTCAGTCAGTGTGTTAAAAAAAAAAAAACAACAACCTGCCAACAATTCCGGTGTCAAGAAAGGGAGACACTGATGTAATACATTATACCCTGTAAGGAAAATCGGGCTACTTACTGTACACGGACACAGTAACCCTTACTGCTAATCACAAGGTGTGGGGGAAACTGCTGTCAGACCCAAGTCACCCCTGCGATTACCACTGCGAATTATTCACTGTGAATTTGCAGTGCTGCTTATGGAGAAGCTGAAGGTTTTGTTCTCACACATTTGGGGCAAGGAGACAGTTTATAGTTTTTCAATAGGTAGAGAAAAGCCAGGATTTGTTCCTCATTCAAAAGAACTCAAAGTCCCTTAAGAATCACAAACCAACAATTCTCACAGTCATCTACAATTTAATGTAAAGCATTAGTGTTTTTATACCCACAACAAAACATGGACCTGCGGAAGTTTTCAAACACTCCTCCAGCTGCTTCATGCGCGTCTTCTGGAGCTCGGGGCTGTCCCACTCGTCCTCGTCGATGCCCCAGTAGAGATCTATGACCTGGGAACCAATGGATGAGGCAACATTAGTTTACCTGCAGGAAAACTTAATTTACCTTTATTCTTACTTACAGTGTTAAGCTAACGTGACTTTTAACTTTCCTCTTTGCAGCCCGTTTTCCCTTCAGAGGGAAAATTATATTTAAGATCCAAACAGACATACTGTTTTACCACCCCATGATAGGTGTGCACACTGTAATGTCTTTTGTTCTTTATTATACTGTTGACATAGGCCCAGAGAAGAATGAAATGTTAACTGTCAGCAGAGGTTTTGTGGAACCAACTTTTCCTTATATTGAAATGGTAACAGGAGTTCAAAAACATGTCTGGAAGCAACTGGGATATGGCAACCACATTATTTGAGACAATTAAACAATAGTGTATAATGGTGCTGTGCATCTTAATATGAGAAGGGAAAACCATAATGGGCATTAATATATACTGACCTAGAGGGAAACATCTACATTTCTTAACAGGTGTTTTTAGGTTTTATGTATTTATTTTTATCATGCTTTATCCCACGGGAATAGACATTTTGTTTATGTCTGTTTCATCTGAGAGCAGTTTGGCTTTCATCAATATAAACATGTATTGTCTGAGAAACATGTATTGGAAACAATGAAAGGCGGTATGCCTTAATGAGAAGTGAGGATAATAGGATCCTCTATTTCCTTACTTCAAAGAGTATGAGGGAAGATGCTGAGAGTCTGTGAAAACTTCCGCAAGCACACTCTTTGAAAAATCTATGAAGAGCATTATGGGTTTCCTTCCCTTTACTCAACTGATGTTCTGCATACATAAGGTAAATGTTTCCAATTGTAGCTTTGAAGATTTCCTTTTTCTTGTTTCCCACAAGCAGAAAAAGAACCTCCCCTCCGTACTGGCTGTTTGTACGGCATTCACGGAGACACAGGCACAGAGCGTGTGTCCTCCATGGTGCCCCAAGCGGACCTCAAGGGCTCGTGTACCTCCTGTCTCCTGGCCATGGCCCTGCATGGGTGTGTCTGCACCAGTTCTTTGTCTATGTGCATATGAGTTTTTAGATGGCTGACAAAGATATAACAACTTCTTAAAAAATATCCTTATGTTTTATGATAAATGATGAATATCATATATTTTGGGGGTTCTTCCCTTTAATCTACCTTACAAAGTTTAATCACAGTATTAAGGAAGGAGTCATCTGAGATGATAACTTCGGTGTCCCGTATGAGAGCCTATAACTTTGGCTATTTAAAATTAAATATAAATTAAAATTAATTCAGTCCGAATACTCAATAGCCACATGTGGCTACTGACTCTCATGTTGGAAAGCACAGATACAGACTACTTCAGCATAACAGAAACTTTAATCTGGCATAACTGTAAGTTACTGAGATTATTAGAACAAGACATTTTTGGCCATCTACCAAAAACTTGTCAAACACACAGATCTGCAGTGTGAATGCTGACACTTAGTTGTACCGCACACAGATTAACAGTCATTCAGCCAGCCTGCTTTCCATCCTTTTGGCTGACACTGTTTGGACATATGTGAGGAAAGGTCTGATTTAGAACAAATGAATAGAAAAAGAAATGGTAAATGTAAAGGTTGATATAACAAATGCTATCAATATATACCTGCTCTCCTCTCATCTTTAAATGACATAAAATTATATAAAATATAATTGGATATGTAACCTATATAAAAACAGTCCAAAAAGGGAATAGAGTTATAAAGAAGTATGCTAGCTCAATGAAATTAAGTTGGTATAAATCATACATGGATTCTGAGAAGATGGGTCTTAAAATAACTATGAGTAACAAATATAGTGAAAAAAATTATTAAAGAAAATATTAAACCAATGGAGAAAATCAGTGAAACCAAAAGTTTGTTCTCTGAACACAGTGGAACAAAACTTTAGCTGCATTAAAAAAAATACTCAAAATTACCAAAATCACAAGTGAAAGAGAGGCATTACTACTGACCTTATAGAAATAAAAAAAGGATTATTAGAGAATACGATGAACAACTATATGCCAATGAATTAGATTACTTAAATGAAATGGACAAATATCTAGAGAGAGACAAATCACACAGACTCAAGACAAAACAGAAAATATGAACAGAAATGTGAAAAGCGATTAAGTAGGAATTTGAAAGAAAAGCATAGGTTCAGATGGATGCACTGTTGTGAACTCTATCAATTCTTCAGTCTTCCAAAAATTAGAAGAGAGAACACTTCCCAACTTATTCTACGAGACCAGTGTGACCCTTGTACTAAAGGCAGACAAACATATAAGAAAATGACAGAGCAGTATCTCATGAATATAAAACAAAAGGAGAAGATTCTAGAATACTCAAATACATTCAAGAACACTTGAAAACCTAATCCGGCAGCATGTAAAAAGTACTACACAACACAACTAGGTGGTATTGATCCCAGGAATGCAAAGTTGGCTGAGCACCAGTAAATTAACTAAGGTGGTGCACTTTATACCAATAGAATAAAGGGAAAAAAATCAAATGATCAATCTTAACAGATACAGAAAAAACATTTGACAAAACCTAACACCCCATTATGATAAAACACACAAAAAACTAGGAATAGAAATTAACTACCTTAACCCGAATAAAGGGCATATACTAATAGCATACTTAATAATGAAAACTCTGCCCTCAAGATTAGGAACAAGGGAAGGATATCCATTCTCACCACTTCTATTCAACACTTTCCTGGATGTTCCAGTCAGGGCAATTAGGCAAGAAAAAGAAATAAAATGCATCCAGATAGGAAAGGAAGAAGTAGATCTATCTTTATTCATAGATAACACGATCTTATATATTAAAATCCTAAGAAAACCACTAAAAGTGTTGGAACCATCGAGTTGAGCAAGGTTGTAGGATACAAGATCAACATACAAAAACCAAATGTACTTCTGTACACCAGCAATGAGCAAACAAAACAGCAAGAGAAAGAATAAAAAACTTAGGGGATAGATTTAACAAAAGAAATGTAAAATTTACACTCTCAAAATTATAAAACACTACTGAAAGAAATGAAAGATGATCTGAACAAACTGGAAGACATCCCAAGTAAATGAACTGGGAGACTTAAGATGGCAATACTCCCCAAATTAATATTTAGATTCACAGCAATCACTATAAAACCCAAGCTGGCTTACCTACAGAAATTGACATGTTGATCCTAAAACCCAGAATATGGGAATTCAAGAGCTATTAGCAATTTAGCTATTACAGAATAGCTAAAACAACTTGTAAAGGAAGAACAAAGTTAGAGGATTCTCACTTCCAGATTCAAACTTACTACAAAGGTGCAATAATTAAGACAGTGTGATACTGGCATAAGGATATTCAATGGAATAAAATAAATCCTCACACTTCTGGTCAACAGATTTCAACATGGGTGCCAAAATAATCCAATGAGGAATGTATCATATTTTCAACAAAAGGTACCGGGACAACTGGAGATCCACAGATAAAAGAATGAAGTTTGACACCCTACCTCACATCATATACAACAATTAACTTGAAATAGATCACAGACATTAGTTTTAGAATTAAAACTAGTTTTATAGAAAACACAGGAGTATATTTTTGTGAACTGGGATTTGACAATGGTTTCTTAGATATGATAGCAAAGTACAAGTAACCAAAGAAAAAAGGTGAGAAGTTGGACTTCCTCAAAATCAAAGTTTTGTGCTTCAAAAGATGCTGTCAAGAAAGTAAAAAGAGGGGCACTTGGGTCTCTCAGTCAAGTGTCCAACTCTTGATATGGGCTCAGGTCGTGATCTTGCAGTTGTGGGATCGAGCCCTGTGTGGGGCTCCACTCAGTGTGCAGCCTGCTTGGGATTCTCTCTCCCTCTCTCTCACTGCCCTCCCCTGCTTGTGCGCTCTCTCTCTCTCTCTCTCTCTCTCTCTCAAAATTAAACATTAAAAAAAGAGAAAGAGGACCCTATATGATAATGGAATTGCAGTTAGAATACATAAGGAACTCCTACAGCTCCATCAGATAGATGATTGAAAATGGATGAAAGATCTGAGTAGACGTTTCTTCACAGAATATACAGATTGTCAATAAGCACATGAAAAGATACTCAACATCATCAGTCATCAGGGAAATACAAATCAAAACCACAATGAGATAATGCCTCACACCCACTAGGGTGGCTGATAATAACAAGTGTTAATGAAAATGTGGAGCAGTGTCATACGTTGCTAGTGGGAATATAAAATGGTGCCGCCACTTTGGAAAAGAGCCTGGCAGTTCCTCAGTTACACAGAGTTACCACACAATCGAGCAGTTCTCCCAGAGAAATGAAAACATACGTTCACACAAAAACTGATATTCGTAGCAACATTATTCATAATAGCTAAAATGTGGAAACAGTCCAAATGTCCATCAAGCGATCAATGGGGAAGTATAATGTGGTATATCTGTAAATGGAATATTATTTGGCAATAAAAAGTAGTGAAATACTGATGCTACAACATGGATGAGACTTGAAAACATTATTCTAAGTAAAAAGTCAGTCACAAAGGAATCCGCTATATGATTCCATGTATATTGAAATGTCTAGCACATGCAAATCTACAGAGACAAACAACAGTTTAATGGTTGGCTAGAGCAGGGAGGGAGGGGAACAGGCCAATTTGAGAGTGACAGTCAATTTGAGAGTGACTTTTGTTTGAGGTGATGACAAGGTTGTAAAATTATTAACGCTTACACAACTTTGACTATACTAAAAAGTACTGAATCACACACTTTAAGGGGGACGATTTTGTGGTTGTCATCTCAATGACACTTTGTGCATCCATTTAGTACTGTGATTTTCTACAGGTCTTCCGTCTCCTACTCACAGTAGAACCAAGAGCAACAACAGTAGATGTTTAAATCAAGCGCCTACGATTTTAAGAGTCAACAATAAAATCTAAATAAATATATGTGGAACAAATGACCAGGGTATGAGTCAAAACAAGGATTTCACTTATATTTTCAAATAGAAGCCTAAGGGACACATGATTTATCTGCCACCAATGGAAGTCTTTTGTAGTAAGTTTTGCTTATTGACTTTCTTCAAGTTTGGCCACCATGGCCCTCATCCAGGGCTGTCTAATGCCACGTCTCCTTACTTTGGTCACTTTGTTTAAATGTTCTCCTGCTTCCAGCTTTTCTCCCTTAAGTTGTTCTTTCTCAAACGTCTTTATGGGCAGAAAATGATGAAAAAAGATAAAATCAAGCAACCATGAAGGCAGAGAGGAAATAAATAAAGGAAACATCCAACTTATGCAACACAAAACACCATTTTAGGCAGGCAAATCTGCCGTCTATTCGCATGATCAATAACTGGCAAAAAGTGGTTGGAATCCAAAGTGCCCAACAAGACAAGATTTATTATATACTTACAAAAATTAGTTTAGCTTTTAGCCTAATGCCCAAGCACTGCAGACACTGAATCTAATTTACTATTTATTGGAATACTAACTTGTTGACAGCACATTTTATGTGCCTTTACTTATTTCATCATGAAATATAAACACTCAGGAAAGTAATTTGATTTTATCTTTTTGTACTTAAAGCCATCTAACTTGCTTTAAAATATTCTTAGGAAAGCTAATTTATCATGATTCTAATGTGCTGAATTGGTCTGAAAACAAAAAGCCAGCAAATAAAGGCCCCAACAAATTTGGCCACTCGAATCAGACATAACCATTTAAATACCAAGACTGCCCAGCAAACACAAAGCAGCCTGTAAGAAACCAAACATAACCTTATGATTTACCAGAAAAAAGGTCAAATTGGCATTTACCATGGCTTCACACTATCATTTCTTCAGAAACAGCCTTTGAATTGAAATATTTTCCAAAATAGGTTCCTTCTCGATTTTCCCATGCTATCATATGACGCTACCTGGATGCAAGACAAAAGTGTAACTACAGAGACAGTATGGCCGATTTTGGTTTCAAATAGACACAGTACTGAAACAAAGGCTGTTTCTCAAAGTTATTATAATGGGAGGCTACCTGTTCATGCCAACGATTCTGCCACTGCCCAGGGCATTTCCTCTGCAGGAATTATCTTATTTTGTATTGAAAAAACCTCTTGTCACTCTACTGTTAGATTTGTTTTTATTAAAAATGGTATTTTCCCAGCCTTACTGGCCTTTACATTGTAAGACATGGCTTTGAAAAGGCCTTAAGCTCTTTCAAAAAAATCAGACCTATCCTTAAAGGGATTAAAATCTGCCACCACTAAAAATATTCAAAAGAACACACAGCAGGTTAGAAAGTTTTGAACAAGGGCAACATTATGGTGATATGGACGTAACTTCCAAGGTCAATACAGCACTCATTTGATTTTGTTTTAGTTGTGTCTTGTTACTAGAATGTTCACCTTGCAGGAGAATGTAAACAGGGAGGAGTCTTAAACCTCAGACTAGGTTCGCCAGAAACTGGGGAGGTACGGTTTACAAGTATGGTAATTCTCGCTCTGGTTAGAATGACTTCCCTAAGATGCATAGGATATAAGACAAACAACCCTCTTCAGCTCTGCATCATCCACGGCCACCCTTTTACTAGAACTATAGCAAGTCTTGACTTTAGATCACCTCGCAATTATTCTCTTGGTCATGACATATAGGACAAAGATATATGGGGACATGACTAAGATGGGACTTTTCTGGGAAAGTCAGGTGCTAAATCAAGTCCAGGGAGGACTGGCTGAGACAAGTGGTCATACACAATCACCAGAAGGCTCCAAGAGTATGACACAGGGTGGGTGATGCCTCAGCCAAAGCCTCATGAGGATGATGAACTGCTCACACCTGAGGCCTCTATGTCTTGGAGATTTAGCCTCTGGACAGCCCTAACAATTATGATGTGATAGTGAAGAAAACTAAACCACGGAGTAAGGCAGCATGTTGGACTTTTCAGGCCTAATGAACGTGGAGGCAGAGGGAAGGGAGCAGTTGTTGTTGGAGGCAGAAAAAAGAACCACAAGCTAGAAGCCAATGGCCATGGAGTAGAAGCTGGAGAAGCCCACTCCATGAAGGAACAGCAGCTAGGCAGCAACCAGGGACCGGCTTCCTTTGGTGGCAGGTCCACAGAGCAGGTGCCCGAGTGAAAGACCCAAAGTTGGCTCTGTTCTCGTCGCTGGGATTTCAGCAAGCACCGCATCGGAGTGCACCTGTGCCTGTCTTGCTACTCCGACTCCCTGCATTACCTTCATCCTTGCTCCTTCTAATCTATTGATGACACGGTGGGCAGAGGGAGCTTTTTAGAATGCAGATCTGATCACCAGAACTAAGATTTCCTCCTACTCTACCAGATACTACACAGAGTAACTTATTTACTCCTTAAACTTACGAGACAGACAAGAATATTGTCTCTCTTCTGTAAATGAAAAAGCTGAGGCAGAGAGAAGTAACCTGTGCAAAGCCCCGGAGGTCGCAAGTATGGAGGTGGGATTTGAACCTGGGCTGTTTACTTTATGGTACTTCCCATGCTTCCTATCAGCCTGAAGATCGGATCTAGAATCCCTGACTTGCTCTATGAGATCCTCCATGATCTAGTCCCTACCCAACTCCCTACCCTCATTTCCTATCACGTTCCCCCCTCACTGTTCATGTTCTAGCTATGTATATGCCCTTCACACATGTGTTTGTACAAGTGTATAAATATATATTGAAATGTACACATATATTTACATAGATGTTTATATTTACATACCTGTACCTAGCCATACACATTTTTGTGAACATGTGAACATAAGAGGCTTTTTGGTGCAATCATTGAAGAGCACGGACACTGGGGCCAAACTGCCTTGGGTCAAAATCTGACTCTGCGGCTTACTAGCTATGAGATCTCTAGCAGTTATTTACTTCTGTATTTCTAAGCATCCCCAGGCAATAAAATGGAGAAGATGGAATTTACCGGCCAGGCTCACAGCAATGATTAAACACGTTAAAGTACACACAGCACTCAGGGTAAGTGCCTGGTAGGCAGTGAGTACAGCATAATGTTCAAGTTCTTTTCCAAACTTGCCTATGCAAATATGTTTTTTCTGCCTGAAGTTTTCTTCTTTTCAACGTGGGCATCTGCATCTACCCATCCTTCAGGATTCAGCTTAGACATCAGTTCCTCAGCAGCCGTCCTGAGGCCTCAAAGTTTGAGGAAGCCTCCCACTGCGCACGCCCAGAGCACCCTGTGTTCCCTTTGCAGCCAGCATCACTCTGGTCACCACCGTTCACAACTCCACGAAGGCAGGGACTAGGTTCGTTTTCAATACTGTGGTATCTGCTGCACCCACAACTCTGCCTCATGCAGAGCAAGAGCTCAGTCAATGTCTGTGAATAAATACATGAGGCCCATGGGACCAATGACCTAAATCTGCCCTGAGGACTTGAGGGTGAGACATTAGTGAGGAAGTCTGGACTTGAAGGTTAAATGTACAGGAGGCTGTTCTTCGGAGAAGAGGGACTTCTAGATAGAAGCTCCCCAAAGACAGAAATGTGACAGCCTGTCCATAAAGAGATGATGAGGTCACAGCATAATTAACTGTGGGAGCCAAAAGAAAATACAGATCAAGTAGAAGAAACAAGAAAACTGAGCTGAAGTTACTTTTTCAATGGTTTACAACTAATTATTGACAAATCAGATCTCTTAAATAAGAGTGCTCTTTCTACGGCGCAGTCTTGTTAAAAGGTCTCCTCTCTCTACTATAAGAAATAAAAAATGAGGATAGGAAGAAATAGGTGCCTTGTGTTAAGAATCTGAGAAAGGCTTCACGGTGATTGTACCCAACTGGGACACGTAAATGTCACCTGCAAATGAGGATCTCTCATTCTGCTTACTGGAGGACTAATCTTCTTGGGTGATTTTCAGCGTTGGGGTAATCAGCCAGCCACAATTTAGCAGAATTAAATGTTCAGCAAAGTATATAGCTCCTCCAGTAAATTCTGGAGCTCCCCACAGTGCCACTGCTCTATATTTAGGAGAAATATTAGGCAGAAGATTGTCTGTGCACACCAGGTAAAGGAGGAACAAGAATACTGTCTTGGGAAGTCAGGCAGGAGAATTCCAGAAGAGCCGCTCCGTGCTGCAGAAATGGTGAGCCAACACTTACAATCACACTAGAACAATGAAGGTCAGTTATGACATACTGCTTTCCTTCTCTTTCTCATCTCTATTAATCTTCCTTCCCTCTTGTAACCAATGGGCTCATGGGTGGGAGAAAGATGATGTCACACACTTATAATACTTCTACGGAATATCAAGTTGGTAAGACCTGTCCAGGCACTGATGGGCAGAACTGAAATGTGAAGTGAGCTAGACAAATTGAAGTGCTTGCCTGAGTGAAACAACCTGTGATTCCATAAGAGGATATACATTTCACTTAAGAAGCACGCATTTGATTAACAGGAAATGGAAAAGTCCATCAGTTGACAATGTGGAGAAAAAACCAAGGGCATCACAACACAGCCTGTCAATTATAAAGCCAATGATGTATTCTGGCAACTCAGGAAGCAAAGACATTTTGAGATTTGTGAGCAGGCAGACGGCTGCAAGGAAAAAAATCAGCATAGAGCAGGAGGCTGGGCTCGACAGAGCAGGAGGGCTGTGGCGGAGGAAGAGTGGGTGGGGGCAACCGCGGATGGACCTTCGGTGTGAGACCAAGCGATTGTTCAACTTGGTAATCGTTAGCAAGGTGAAGGTAGTGTAAGACACATGGAATTTCACTCAACCTACAACTCGGATACATACAGAGAGTGCAGCTTCTTAATTCTGTCTAAGACCAGTTTGTGCCTCCTGTCCAAGTCTCCACCCTCTGGCTAGCACGAGACCGTGAACTTTCAGTTTTATCCAATTTAAACCTTAGTGTAAGCTGATGTTTTCCAGGACTCTGTTAGGTGCTTATTCTCTCCTGGATCAAAATGCCGAGTTTCTCAAAAGACATGGCTTCCCTGTTCCCCTGCTGCTTTTCCCTAAGATGATATCCAGGTAACCTCATATCCTGAAGGGAAAACATGAGAGTGCTTGGGCATGGCCCCCAGGTGATGTCCACTGGCTGCTGGCATCATGTCACCCAGGGACTGGTCTTTCCCTCTCAGCTGGGTCAGAGCCTCGTGTTGCTCTCCAGCCAAGCCAGGCCAGCTTCCCCTGCTGTGGATGAGCTGCCCCAAGCCATGGGCCCATGCTCCATCCAGTTTCTTCACCACGGCCTTTTGTGCGGCCACCTCTTCCGGTCGTGGAGATTAGCAATGGCTCTTAACTCAGAATATATGGCACACGATAACTGAGAGGAGCCTGGGAAAGTTAAGCCTAATCGTCACTTGCTGCCACGGCCATGATGTGGCCAAGCCCAGGTCTGTTTGCAGGGTTGGGGTGGGGTCGGGGAAGGGCGGTTACTGTCTGGCCATCTCTTTCCAGAGTCCCAAGTAGAGAGCACAGGCGAGGTGCCCTTAGTACTACCTATTTTCCCACTCATTTTCACTTATCTAACCCATGGCCCCTGAGTTATGCTTCAGAACTCAGAGGAAGGAAAGGAAAGGTATACGCGCTGACTCTGCCTTTCTCTCTCCTTCTATCACTTTCCAGGAGGCTACAGGGGGAGGGTTCTGGTTCTGCCTTATGGACAAACTCGGCCCTTTTCTCTACACTTTAGACCTCCAGGCTCAGAGTCCTACAGTACTGGTCGATGTGCTAAAGGATTAAACGAATTTAGCAAAATCTTCTCTCAAGCCAACAGCCTGACCTTTAAGGTTCTGGTCTTTCTTGTATGCGGCACAGTATTTCCTAACCATTCTTCCCGTTTGTATTCCTTCTGTACCAGACATTGAGCACCCCTCAGACAGATAGATGCCTCTGGTCAGAAGTCTCCTGCTGTACTTAGAAAGGCAAAAGAAAATGCACATAAATCATTTCATTACACCGGGTTCTTAATCAGGAGAAGAGACTTAAAAAGGCGAGCGGCAGTAACAAATGAACATTGGCGGAGTGCCTTCCACGTGCCAGGGGCTTTGTGTCATCTTGTGCCTTCGCAAAACAATCTGGGAAGATAAACACTACCCCCCATTCATTTTACAGAACGGTCAACTAATGTCAAAGAAATCAAGCAATTTGTTCAGACTCACAGAACTGGTAATTTGCAGACCCAGCATTTGAATCCCAGTCTTTCTAACAGAAAAATTCATGCTGTTTCTACTACACTCCATAAATGACATAATTCACTGTATTCTACTGAATCCAAAACATCAGGACTTGTAGGCTGCTCCAATACTGTATGTTCCACTAAAAACACAAACGCACTGCCAATTACATCAGGATGTGCTATCTGTAAGATGAAGTCTGATTTCTGAGAAGTAAAAATGTGAAAAGAAACATCTTACAATGAATTAAATCTGATAAATACTGTTTAAGGAAGATGATCTGAGCAGATGTGGACAGTCTGGACCAGAAGACAAAATGTCCAGTGCTGGGAGAGAATTGGAAAATGCCATAGTCATTCAGCATCTAAGAAACAGAAGGCTGAATAAAGACAGAGCCTTGTGAAATGGGAAGAAAAAGGTGAATTTCTAAGAAATGCTGTGGCAGGTGAATCAACAAGAATAGGGGCAGTTTGTAGATTATAAAAGGTGAAGAATGTGCTGGAAGCTAAGATCTTGAAGTTTTGAAGACTAGAAAACAATAGCAATTGAGAAACTGGACAAAAGGAGAGGGATGGCTTCCATTTCACATATATTAACATTCCAAAAATAGAGACTTATCTTCATGTAACTCTGGAGGGAAGAGAGCCAGATATGAGGACATGGGGATCACTCAGAGGCACCAGCTTAGGGGGAAGACAGCACTCTTACTGGGGGTCTAAGGATTAAAAACACCCGGGGTGTACTGGATGTTAAAGGCGAAGAAAAGGAACAGGTTTATGAACATTGGGGAATAAGATGAAGTGAGATCAATACTAGATGCCACTGAAGAAGCTGGCTATCAGAGTTTTTTTTCTTTTTTTAATTTTATTTTTGACAAGCATGCACACAAGTGGGGGAGGGGCAGAGAGAGAGGGGAACAGAGAATCTGAAGCAGGCTCTGTGCTGACAACAGAGACCCCGAGGCAGGGCTTGAACTCGTAAACAGTGAGATCCTGGCCCGAGCCTAAGTCGGATGCTTAACTGACCGAGCCACCCAGGAGAGAAGATATTCTTAAGGAATGATACCGAGTTGAGTGGCTGGACTCACACGAAAATCACTTTCAAAATGGAGGTGTCCTAAGTGCCCATGAGTCAAGCACCCCCTCTAGAGGTTCCTGCCCTAACCTGGCTTACTCCCAGTTCAGAGTAACAGTGGGTGCTGGGCGGGGCAGATTTATATATTCTTAGTGCATACTCCAAGAATGAATGAATGAATATCTTAGTTTAAATGAAAAAATTAAGGAAACAGAAAAAACCTGACCAACAGGCATATATATATATGTATGAGAGAGAGAGGGAGGGGGAGGGGGAGGGGGAGAGAGAGAGAGAGAGAGAGAGAGAGAGTGAGTTTTAAGGCCTTGTGTAAAATGTAACTGTATATTCTACCAATTTAATAAATATTTAACTCAACAGCCTACTATATGCCAGACACCTGACTTATCACTGGGATAAGATGAGTAAGACAATTCCAATCCTGAGAACTTGCAGACCTTAGAGACAGGTGATGAAAACTTGACCTCACCAGATGTCTCATTCTCTCCGTCGCTCATTCTAGTCCATGCCGTGATCATTTCTTAACTTGCACGGTTCTCCTGCTTCTACCTTGTCCTGCACCCCTATTCCAGTCTCCTCACAGAGCCTGAGTGACTCTCTTACATGTTTTTTTTTTTTTAACATTAATTCATTTTTAAGAAACAGAGAGAGACAGAGAATGAGAAGGGGAGGGGCAGAGAGAGAGAGAGGGAGGGACAGAATTTGAAGCAGGCTCCAGGCTCTGAGCTGTCAGCACAGAGCCCAACATGGGGCTCGAACGCATGAACTGTGAGATCATGAACTGAGCCGAAGATGGACGCTTAACCACCTGAGCCACCCAGGAGCCCCTTGAATGACTCTCTTAAATGTAAATCCTATAACATCCTCCTTTCCCTTCTTAACCATACAAAGTCCTTAATCTTGGCCCACAAAGTCCCATATGATCTGAACCTGATGTCCTCTCCCACAAGGGTCCTCAGACCTTTTTCCTTGTTGCCTATGCCTGGAATTCTCCTACCAAGGCATCTGTAAGACTTGCTCCTTCATTTTCTACAGACCTCTGTCCAAAGGTCTTATTAAGGAGTCCTTCTCTGACTACCTGGCATTCCCTAACCCCCTTATCCTGTCTTACTTTTCTTAAAAGCATTTACTCAAGAAAATGCATCCATAACCACTGGGATATATTGTTTATTGTCTGCCACCCCCAACAATACTGGAAGCTCCACAAGAAGAGGGTCTGATTCGTTTGTTTTTGTGTTCCCAGCACTTGGCTGGCATGTGTTCATTGGTTAACAAACACTTCCTGAACAAACTGGATGCACTGTTGAGTTATGCCTAGGATTATAGGGGAGCAAAGAGGAGGGTACATGGCATATCCCAGGAGGGGCCAGAGGATCAGAGAAAACTTCCTTAAGCAAGTAATGTTGGACTTAGACTTCATTCATTCATATGCTCAGAAAGGCATTCACTTGTTCAACACATTCCTACAGAGTTTTACTATGTGTCAGGCACTATTCTAGAACTCGGAGGGGAGCTGTCAAGAAGGCAGAGAAGTCCTTATTCTTGTGAAACTTACAATCTAGTGGGAGAGAGATAATAAGCAAGCCAATATGTGAAAAAAGGCAAATATCCAGTGTTGAGACATGCTATGCAAATAACTAAAATAGGGTGACGTAAAAGAAGTCTCCTAGGTGCTTACTTTAGACTGGGTCGCTAGGGCAGTATCTCTAATAAGTGGCATTTTTGTGGAGACCTGGAGAATAATAAGGAAACTCCCATGTGAAGATGAGGGGGGTGAACATTCTTACAGAGAAAGCACAGCCAGGGCAAAACCCTGAAACGGGAACAGGCTTGAAGTACTCAGGGAACCACAGGGAGGACACACAGCTACTGGGCGGTGGTGAGGAGAGGGCATGACTTGAGATCTATAGGCATAGTCTTAAGAATGAGTAGGACTTAGGGGCACCTGGGTGGCTCCGTCGGTTAAGTGTCTGACTCTGTCTCCGGTCTGATCTCACCGTTTGAGACCCGCATCAGGCTCTGTGATGACAGCTCAGAGCTTGGCACTCACTTCAGATTTTGTGTCTCCCTCTCTCTCTCTGCCCCTCCCCCACTCGCACTCTGTGTCTCCCTCTCTCAAAATTAAATATACATTAAACATTTTTTTAATGTATGTAACTGAATAAGTAGGACTTATTCAGGGAAGGAAGCAGGCTGCAGAGCACTGCAGGTGGAAAGGGCAGCATAAACAAAGGCAAGGAAGCATAAAACAGATCGGTGCATATTTAAGTAAATCTAGGAAATTCACTTCTTGTGGGTTCAATGCACAGCCAATGATGAAATCCAGAGTAATATATAGAGAAGTTGTTTTTGTTTTTTGTTTCTTTTTTTTTTACGAATCTTCCAGCATCATATTTTGTTGCACTTGAGGGAAGAAAACCATCTCACTAGAAAACATATCCTTAGGGAGATCTATAAACAACTTACTAGAAGAGACTATACTAAGAAGTATATTTTTAGAAGATTCAGGTATTATATATTTGAATTCCTGCTAAGCTCAGAAGGTGGGAAGCAAATGCAAACTAGCAAACTTTCATTCCAAACACAGCCTCAGACACAGAAGTGGTCACCACCCCCGTGTTTCAGACACCGGACTAAAGGAGTCACAGTGGAAAGCCGGGCTTCAGTTCCAGCTCTTTTTTGCCCAGTGTGGTTTCCACTGCTTCCTGGCATCTCAAAGACTCGTTCAATGCACCTGCCTCGTTCAATGATCCTTGCTGTCAATTTATTCTATGGACCCTGCCTTCTACAGTTTTCCTTTGGCTTTATTTCTCTTTTCCTGGGACTACTTATAATTTAGAAAATATATTTTTCTTCCTTTTCCTCTCAGCTAATCTTAATACCATGTTGTATGCAGGCTGGTCTGTAGCTCAACAACTCCCTCCCTCTACTACAAAAAAAAAAAAAAATAATGCAAATCCAAACCAACTCAAATATGGGATTAACGTGCTTGGCCACATCTTTTTCTCTATAGTAACTGAGTCCCCAAGGAGTGTCTAAGTCTTTGGGAATCTTGACAGATCAGAATTTTTGTAGCAGTTGAGATCCTGTTATCAGTAGAACCAGATTCCCCAGGGAAGGCAGTGCTGAATTCACAACAAGGGGTTTAATTTAGGCTCACAATTTATCTAGCAATTCGTGACTTACGAGTAACTGTTCAATATGTGTGTCATAATGGCCTGTTGCTGACTTACAGTATGCACAGAGAATGGAGTCATTTTGAGACCAACTATTTTATCCATCAGATAAGAAAGCATCATTAAGTGTACCAAGATAAAATATTCAGGAGGAAATAAATGAAGGGTGAAGTTTTCTTCCACTAACAAAGATGCATTTTGCACTCTTATACCACAAACCTCTGGTACATTTTATTCCTCACTTAATAGTGGAAACATGTAGTTAAGATAGCACTGGAGAAGTAAGATGTCCATTGTAAATGAGGTTGAAAAATTATCTGTTGCAGGAGGCATTTACTTTTTAAATTTCTGGATATTCAAGATATGCCCAATGTTTTCTAATACTTTGCTATTAGGTGGCAAAATCCGTGGTATCTATAAATGCCAGGGTGTTCATGAACTTTAGCAATGACATGAAGAGTTACTGTCTCTTGAAAGGTTGATGTAATTTTTTTTTTTTTTGTAAATGGCAAATCCCTGAAATAGGAAAAAGGACATTCTACAATGCGAACAACAACTAAAAGGCAAGATAGAAAGCAAGGACTGGCCAGTTGCTCAAAACAAAACAAAACCAACCAACCAACCAAACAAAAAACCTGTGAGAAAGCTGGTCCCAATTTTTAGATGTAAAACCTTTCCAGAGACCACAGCCTAAGACAGGTGCTCAGCAACCTTCACCTTTTTGAAAATAGTGGAGATTGCCAAGAGGCAAATAAACATGGTTACAGGGAAAAGGTGAGCCAATACCAGGCAGGGTCCAAGAAACAGCATAAAAGTGCAAAGCATCAAAAATAACTAAATATTTTATTTCCATTTTCCACTGTTCCTTTTTACCCATGCTTAAAGAAGTAAAATTTTTTGGGGGGGGGGGGCTTAAAACTTGGTTTGTAACACCGAAGCTGTGACAATAAATAAACACAAACATTATTTAGCTACGTTATTAAAAATGAAATTAATGTCAGAGTTACCTGAAATTCTAATCCATAGTTTTCTCTGCAGAATTCTCTCAATTTGGGATACACATTTTCTCTTAGTGCCTGTCTTTCTGCTCCTGTGTCTGTGGTAGAAAAACAAACACACAGAGAGGGAGTTATGTCCACACATATATATTTCTGGAAAAACAAGGTAAACTTACAATTAATATTAACATTAATATAACCAGATTGGGTGCCAACTGTGAAATGATGGGATATCTGACAAGCTGGGGAGCCCTGTTCCTAATAGGGGACGGGGAGTAGTGACCCCTCTTCCAGACACGCACAGGAAGCCTGAGGAATGGATGGGAGTCTCACTGGTCAGTTCCGTGTATGTGACAGGGCTGGGAATTCATATTTGAGCCTTTATGCCCACGCGGACCCTCACATGAATCTCTTAAATAGCCAGACATGCTGTCTGTGGAAGAGACAGAAGAAAAAATCATAGGGCTATTGGCTATGAGGTGTTTTAGTCCCATTAAGTGTAAAAGTTACAAAATCACACACACACACACACACACACACACACACACACACACACACACAGTTACCAATTTCCAAAAAAATTTAATCTCTATCATCATGCCTATAGTACTTAGAACTAATTAGACTTTTACAAAATTCAGTACGGCACCCATGCAATCAACGCAACAGTGAGGAGGGACAAATTGTGGGAGCCAACATCCAAACTTGGTAGATTCCACTGGCCAGTGGGTTAGCAGAGTAACGCCTGCCACCCTGGGCACAGGGACTGCCTGTTTATAAGAGAGGGGAATTGTGTCACATGTTCCACACCACGTAAAAACTTCAAAATCATGTTACAATTTACGTCATTAAAAAAAAAAAACCATACAAGAAGAAACAGAGAACTTGAAACCGGAAGAACCACAGAATATGTATGTATTTAATGGCAAGTGTTTTGCACAGAAAGGGCTTTCCAAAGCCACCTGTGCTGGGTGATTATCTGCATCGATGATGACGCTGTAAAATGCTTACAGCAAAGACAGCCTGTTCCCTGCCCAACTAACTTCAGTGAAAGAGGAGAACAGAGATTTTAAAAATTAGGTTAATGTCTTATCTCATAAAAATTACCATTTGCCAAATGTACCTCAATCCCAGCCATAACTACAAAACATTTGCATACGCATTTATAACTAAGAGCCAGTTTAAAAGACTTGCCTTATTATTCTCAAGTTCGTCTGTCCATGCAAATTCAACCGTATGCCGCGCTGACCTACTCTACTTTCCTACTATTCTCAAGACTATTTGGAGATGTAAATAACCAATCTCAAGAGTCTGAAATGCAGCTGGAGGCTGACAAAGTGACAGAAACCCGTATTTACAGGGAAACCAGAAACTCAATACATCACCATATGGTCCAAATGGTCAGAGTCTTTTCTAACCATAGATCCAGCATGGACCCTCAGTTTAAAGGGAAAGCTGGAGGACCGAGTGGTACATTTGAGCAGTGCCCACGTGCTGTTAAGGCACTAGTGGAGGCAGTATGCTAAGCTTTTACAGGGTTTATATCATCTCAGGATCAGAGCCCCATCCCCCTTCACCCCATTTTAAGGGCTGAAAACACGAACTTTGCAGTAAAGTTGATTAATATTCAACCAATCTCTCTAAAAGGCTGTCCATGTTTAAAACACAACTAACAAAAGTCACTTTAAAAATACACAAATATTGGGGTGCCTGGGTGGCTCAGTTAGTGTCCAACTCTTGGTTTCAGCTCAGATTATGATCTCATGGTTTATGGGATCAAGTCCTGTGCTCTGCACTGACAGTGTGGAGCCTGCTTGGGATTCTCTCCTCCTCTCTTTCTGCCCTTCCCCTACTAGTGCGCACATGTGCACGTGGTCTCTCTCTCTCAAAATAAACAAACATTTAAAAATTAACATTAAATTTAAACAACTACTACCAGATGTGGAAGCTGGAAATAACATGCATAATATAATGATTATATTATTACATAATTAAGTAAACAAGGGCTATTAAGGTATACTAACGTAGTATCAAAATAACATGAGAAACTATGAAATGATGGAAGGAGCAGAAATTATTTCTTTAATATGTTATTGTAACTCATTACTAGGTACAGCCATCTGAACGTGCCATATTATGAGGATAAGACAGAAATATAGTCTCTAATCTCTAATATTTACCAAATGCTTACTGTAGTCGTGTATTAAGTATTTCTATGTGTATTTTCTTAGTCACCCTGACAACTCTCTGAAATGGGTAGAATTATTATTCCATTTTTTTTATAAGAGGAAACTGAAATACAGAGAAGTTATGAGACTTGCTTGAGTCATATGACCACTAAGTTAGAGAAGCTGGATTTGAATCTAGAGAGCCGTATGCTATAGTTCACTCTCACCAGAGGAAATATGCAACAGTGCAAAGAAACAATCTTTGAAAATGACACATAGACTAACTTCATAGAATGGTTAAGGAATGCTGAACTCACCTCTCATCTGGACTCTGCCTCTCTGTTCTCATTCTTGCCCTCTTCAAACCATTCTCCACAGAGAAGCCGGACTCCTCTTTTACAAACGCCAATCAGATCACAGAAAGCCCTCCAGGGGCTCTGCAAGGCACTGGGAATGACATCCATGCCTCTTACCTTGAATGTTCTCCCTCCCCCAAAGGGATCTCTTACCACTACTGGATTACACGCCTACTCACGGCCTTCACGCTACCTGTGACTTCCTCCTGTAATGGTTAGTCCTGTGATCATCTCAAGGCATCTCCTGTCATTCAAGTGTCAGTTTTAGAGCCACCTCCTCAGAGAGGCCTCTTTGAGCCCTCCATCTATGAACCACTCTCTGTCACATCACCTCTCAAGTCTTTTGCACATTACTCATCACTTTACTGTTGCTATTCAGTTACTATTTGTCTCCCCTACTGCAATGTGAGCTCAAAGAGTCAGAACCCTTCTGTTGTCTCGTTTACTGCGACATCCCCAGTGATCAGAGTTGTGCTCGATTAAGAAATGAATGAAAAAAAAACCCACACATGCACCAGTGACCAAAATGAACTGACAGGCAATGCTTCCTTGTAATTACAAGGAAACAGAAGGGCTTCCTACATCACAATTTGTCACTGGATGGACCCAGAATCAAGACTAGGGGAAATTCTGGGGAATAAGCGATGTGGCATATAAAGTTGGTTTCATGAGGTAAGTGAATGGGCTGAAATACTGGTTTCTTTTTTGGTTTCTGTGTTTCTGGCAGAATACATTTTACCAAGTCATGTTGACCTTTCCTAAAAATATGAAGAAAACATATGCACATATCTGACAGACGTTTTGTGTTATTACTTATGTTACAAAAAAGTCTCAGATTTTCCTATATTTGTATTAATAGGTGATGAGTGGCTCTGGAAATGGAAAAGTAATTAAGATAGAATGGATTAGTTATAATGGGTGGCAGATAAGCTGGCTTAATTATATTAAAAAACCTAATTCATACTAACAGCAAATCCGGATGGTTGGCAATTAAAAAAACATTAGAATGTCATAAACAGGAAAAATTAAGTTACAAAATGTCACACATAAAGAGACCTCTTTAAAAAGTGTAGGTCAGACACAAGGCATGTCATCATTTACTCTTTCTACATAGTCACTGCATCCATTTGTATCTGCCCAGCTCCTTAGCGCTTTGAAAAGATACATTAACACTTGGGCAGCACTACTAGGTTTTTAAGAAGTTGTTTTCTATAATTCCTCAATGATCTCAGAGTTAATGATCGTTTCTAATGCCGTGTCTGAGTTACCCACAGGAAAAGCCTTAGTTGAGGGAGTATTATTAATCAATACCATTTATCCCACTTCATGAGGGATTTAGATTAATTCCAAATTTCTATCAAAAATAAAAGTGCCAAGGGCCATGCCCTGGGTGGCTCAGTCGGTCGAGCGTCCGACTTCAGCTCAGGTCATGATCTCACAGCTCGTGAGTTCGACCCTGCACCGGGCTTTGCAGTGACAGCAAGGAGCCTGCCTCGGATTCTCTGTCTCCCTCTCTCTCTGCCCCTCCCCAACTCGTTCTCTGTCTCTCAAAAATAAACATTAAAAAGAAATAAGTAAAAATGCCAACACGACCATGTTGCACTGGGACTTCTTACTGTCCCTGCCTCACCCAAACTTAAGGCCAGGGGCATTTGATTAAGTCGCTTCCATCCGGGCAGCTCAGAAAATTCATTTAGGATCCAGCCCACACCCTCTGCTACAACTGTTGTTCCAGCCCAGCCTCCCAGATTTCTGTACATTTGCTCTTGCCTGGGTTATCTTTCTTCCCCTGGCCTGTCAGCCAGTGATACCTCTGGACACCCTACCTGGCTTCTGTTGTTTTTGTTTGGGTTGATTTCTTGTCTGATGGCTTCCAGAGGTTGGCTCCTCTCTACACCCTCTAAGCCCTCTGTGCCCAACCAGCCACGCTTACCCTTATATGTATCACCAAATCCTGTCAATTTGATCACAAACATCTTTTGAATCTGGCCATTCTCTAGTTTTGTACTCACCATCTCTCAACCCGAAGGGTCCCCAAGTCTCCTATTTGACTGACCTGTTATCTGTCCCTCCTCATTGCAGTCTTATACTCCAGAGAACAGATGGAGAGAAATCCAAGACAAAAGAAAAGCAATAACTAGTTTGATCAATGCAGGTCTTGGCTGGAATCTGGTGGCCCAGAAGATAAAGGCTGTAAAGTTCAGTAGACGTAAATGTGTTTTCTAGCTAAGTTCCATGTTCTACTGCTCTCTACCATGTACCTTCCTGGGTACATTTTCAGCTATTACTTGAACCCAACCCTTGCCCTTAATATATACTGCTTTCCATGCTCAGAATTCTTTATCCTTGCATCCCCTTTGCCTGGCAGACTTTGACCTTTCTTAGGCCCAATCAAAGGTAGTATACGTAGTGATTTCTTACTACTCAGAGGCAGGCATGCTCTGTCTAGCTCATCCCAGTGAGCACTGTGCTCACTCCTATGTATCATATACATATTATAATTTTTAATTTGTCTCCCCTAATAGACTTTTGAGTTCATGACATGCTGGGACTTTCTCATTCACCTCTGCAATGTGGAAATTAAAGCAGACCCCAGTACACAGTCAATAAGTGAATGGGCAAACAGATGCTATCTACAATGAAAACATTGATTAATCCCAACTAAAGAATGTGTCTCCACAAAGCTAACACAAATCAAAATGCAATATCGTTTTCAAGTAATAATTGACTGTGTCTGCAGCATTAATAGTCGTGTGTGAGTGTGGGGTGATGTTACAAAACATATGACAGAGTTTGGTATAGTGGGGAATTTATTAGATCCTCAATAAAATTCACTAAAACTGTCAAAATAAGCATTTTAGTTCTCTGTAAATTCACCAAAGACCAAAGGCATAAAGCAAACTGGGAAATGACTTTAATGAAAAACTACTCAACTCTGGGTGAGAACAGTGAGAATCTATGGGACTTTCCCATTCCTCTTTAACTGCCACACCCCTTCCCATGTCAGAGAAGGTCAAGCTGTGAGTATCAACAACTTCATTGCTAGAGAGCGCTTGCTTGATCTGGAGCGGAGCATGGGAACACTCCAAGGCCATCCGTGTTGTTGGCAGCAGCAGTGGTCTCAGAGGTAGAGAGACCTCTGTGGCTCAGCCAACCTATAGTTTCACCCAAATGTAAAAAGGAGACCAAGGAAATAAACAGTCATGGAAGGCCTTGTTAAGTTCTCTTCAAATTCCTAGCTGATGGGAAGGCTACCCACAAACACAAGAGAGACTGAAAGCTACCCTCGTATTTGTGGCTGACTTTGAGCCTGTGTACATAGGCAGTGTAAACATAAGACTGGGTGGAAAGTAAAAGTTAGGATAGACTTAAACACTGGCTAAGCTTTGCAGGTGTTCCCCAGCCCATAGAAACTGGCAGAGAACAGAAGCCCTACTGGCTTGAGGCATTTGAGAAGAAACTCTTGAAGTCATTGACAGACATTAAGCTGCAGAGAAAAGTGGGTGATCCCTGGGAAGTCAGGCATATCTTCATCATCACCACCATCACCATCAAATAACTGGGCAGAGACAGCAGCAGCCTGCACTGTGGGGAACCGATGCCATGGATTTAGTCCAGGCAAGTAACTAAACAAACAAACAAAAAATGCCAACAAATTAAAAAACACCACTCAGAAGTAAAAATCAGAATCCAGATTTGTTACAGTGTATTACCTAAAACGTCTACTTTTTAACAAAAAATCTTGAGATATATAAAGAAACAGAAAAATGTGGCACCTATTCAGGATAAAAAAGCAGTCAGCAGAAATGAGTTGTGGGTGGTTCCTATATGAGATTTAGAGAACAAAGACTGCAAAACAGCTATTAAAGATGTATTCAGAGAACTTCAGGTCACCGTGTTTAAGGAAGAAAGAAAAATAAACAAGTTCCCAGAAACCTGTGGGCAGCATCTGCTGGAGTGGTACATAGGTAAAGGGAGTCCCAGAAGGACAGGAGTAAGAGAAAGGAGGAAAATAATTTTGAAAAAATAATTGTGCAAATGTCCCAAATTTAATGGAAAACATTAATCTACATATCCGTGAAGATGAAAGAACCCAAATATGTAATGACTAAGAGATCCACAGTTAGACACCTAGTCAAACAGTTGAAACCAAAGATAAAGAGCAAATCTTGAAAACAGCAAGCAAAAAATGACTCATCACACTAAGGGAAACAATACAATAAGGGTTGACTTCTCATGAGAAGGCATGGAAACCAGAAGGCAATGGAATGACATACTCAAATAATGGGGAAAAAAGGTCAACCAAGAGTTCCATATCTAATAAAACTATGTATAAAGAAAAAAAGACCTGGAGGACATGATGTTAATGAAATAAGACACAGAAAATTACTGCATGATTCCACTTACAGGTAGAATCTAAAATAGTCAAACTCACAGCAGCAGAGAATAGAATGATCGGTGCCAGGGGCTGAAGGGAGACATGGGAAGGGGTTGGTCAAAGGGTGTAAAGTTGCATTTACGCAAGATGAAAAAATAGATCTAAAATAGAGAGAGAAATGTGAATATAGTTAATACTGTATTTTAGGCTTTAAATTTGCCAAGATCCTAAGCATGATCACCAAAAAAAAAAAAAAGGAAAAAAAGGCTATGTGAAGTGATGAATATATTAATTGGCTTGATTGTGATTAATTCACAGTGTGTATCAAAACATCAAGTTGTACATCTTAAATATTTACAACTTGTCAATTGTACCTCCATAAACTTGAGAAAAGAAAGTGAAATAAGAACATTAACAAATTTAAAAAGATTGAGAAACGCTGCGGCTAGCAGATCTGCATTAAGAATTTACAAAAGAGGGGCAGCCAAGTGGCTCAGTCGGTTAAGTGTCCAACTTCGGCTCAGGTCACGATCATGCAGTTTGTCAGCTCAAGCCCTGTATCAGGCTCTGTGCTGACAGCTCAGAGACTGGAGCCTGCTTCAGATTCTATGTTTCTCTCTCTGTCCCTCCCCTGCTTGCACTCTCTCTCTCAAATAAGTAAACATTAAAAATTTAAAAATATTGGGGCGCCTGGGTGGCGCAGTTGGTTAAGCGTCCGACTTCAGCCAGGTCACGATCTTGCGGTCCGTGAGTTCGAGCCCCACGTCAGGCTCTGGGCTGATGGCTCAGAGCCTGGAGCCTGTTTCCGATTCTGTGTCTCCCTGTCTCTCTGCCCCTCCCCCATTCATGCTCTGTCTCTCTCTGTCCCAAAAAATAAATAAACGTTGAAAAAAAATTTTTTTTTTAAAAATTTAAAAATATTAATTTAATATTAAAAATATTAAAAATAAAGAAAGTCCTCCAAACTGAAAAGAAATGGCATCAGACATTAACAAATCCATACAAAGAATGAAAAGCACTGTGAAAAGTAAGTATGTAAAAAAAAAAAAGATTACATAATTATGTATTTTTTTCTGTATTCCTTTACATACTTTTTACAAATTTTTAATCATTTTATCTTCTTTAAAAAAATTTTTTTTAATGTTTATTTATTTTTGAGGCAGGGAGAAACAGAGCATGAACGTGAGAGGGTCAGAGAGAGAGGGAGACACAGAATCCGAAACAGGCTCCAGGCTCTGAGCTGTCAGCACAGAGCCCCACGCGGGGCTCAAACTCACGGCCCTCAAGATCATGACCTGAGCCGAAGTCGGTGGCTTAACCGACTGAGCCACCCAGGCACCTGTTGTTTTATCTTCTTTAATCACGATAAGTGTACTCTTTAATCCCTATCCTCCATTTCCCCCATCCTCCCATCCATCTCCCCCTGGTAAACATTGGTTTGTTCTTCATAGTTAAGAGTCTGTTTCTTGGTTTGTCTCTCTTTCCTTTGTTTTGTTTCTTAAATTCTACATATGCATGAGATCATGTGGTGCATGTCTTTCTCTGACTTATTTTGCTTAGCATTATATTCTTTAGCTCCATCCATATTGTTGCAAATGGCAAGATTTCATTCTTTCTTGTGGATGAATAATATTCCATTGTGAATATATATCACAGTTCCTTTATCCATTCATCAATCAATGAACATTTGGGCTGCTTCCATAGTTCGGCCATTGTAAAAAATGCAGCAATACCCATAGGAGTGCATGTATCCCTCTGAATTAGTGTTTTTGTATATTCTGGGTAAATACTCGGTGATGTGATTACCGGATTGTAAAGTAGTTCTGTTAATTTTTTTTTTTTTTTTTTTTTTTTTTAAATTTTTTTTTCAACGTTTATTTATTTTTGGGACAGAGAGAGACAGAGCATGAACGGGGGAGGGGCAGAGAGAGAGGGAGACACAGCTTCAGAAACAGGCTCCAGGCTCTGAGCCATCAGCCCAGAGCCCGACGCGGGGCTCGAACTCACGGACCGCGAGATCGTGACCTGGCTGAAGTCGGACGCTTAACCGACTGCGCCACCCAGGCGCCCCAGTAGTTCTGTTAATTTTTAAAGGAACTTCCATACCGTTTTCCAGAATGGCTGCATCAGTTTGCATTCCCACCAATGGTGCAAGAGGATTCCTTTTTCTCCACATCGTTGCCAACACTTGTTGTTTCCTGTGTTTTTGATTTTAGCCATTCTGAAGGATGTGAGGTAGTATCTTATTGTGGTTTTGATTTGTATTTCCCTGATGATGAGTGATGTTGAACATCTTTTCATGTGTCTGTTGGCCATGTGGATGTCTTCTTTGGAAAAACATCGGTTCATGTCTTCTGACCATTTTTTTTTAATTTTTTTAACATTTTTATTTATTTTTGAGACAGAGAGACAGAGCATGAATGGGGGAGGGGCAGAGAGAGAAGGAGACACAGAATCGGAAGCAGGCTCCAGGCTCTGAGCCATCAGCCCAGAGCCCGATGCGGGGCTCGAACTCACGGACCGCGAGATCATGACCTGAGCCGAAGTCGGATGCTCAACTGACTGAGCCACCCAGGCACCCCTTCTGACCATTTTTAATTGAATTATTTGTTTTTTGGGTATTGAGTTGTAACAGCTCTTTATATATTTTGGAATCAAACTCTTTATCTGATATGTCATTTGCAAATATCTATTTAGTTGGTTACCTCTTTTACATGCTTCTTGAAAAAAAAAGACTATAACACTGCACTGTTTGGTTTTAACAAACATACATATATATATAACACATGCCAATAGTAACACAAAACAGGGAGGAGAAAATGGAGCTATAGTGGCACAAAGTATGTTTTACCAGAATTAAGTTAGTATTAACCTAAAGTGTAGTAAGTTAAGATAGATTTTATAATCCCTAGAGCATTAAAAAAGTAAATAAAAACAATATAACAAAGGAATTAAAATGATACACTAAAAGGGGCGCCTGTAGCTCAGTTGGTTAAGCATCAAACTCTTGATTTTGGCTCAGGATATGACTCCTGGCTTGTGAGACCGAGCCCTGCGTTGGGCTCTACACTGACAGCATGGAGCCTGCTTGGGATTCTCTCTCTTCCTCTCTTTCTGTCCCTCCCCTATGTGCTCTCACTCAAAATAAGTAAATTTTAAAAAAATAAAAAGATACATTCAAATATTTTACAAAGAAGTGTGTAGAGTGGGAACAGATGAAGAAGAATGACATGAGTTATGTAGAAAACAAATAGCAAAAGGAGAAATAAACCCAAACACATCAATGATTACTTTAAAAAACGCTCAAATGGAAAAAGACTGTCAGTCTCCTGGATATGGATATTACCTATGGATAATGAAACCATATTCAATTATATGCTATCTACGAGTGACACACTAGGTTTAAAAACACCAATAGGTTGAGGGACACCTGGGCGGCTCAGTTGGTTAAATGCCCAACTCTTGATTTCAGCTCAGATCATGACCTCACAATTCATGGGATCAAGCCCTGTGTCAGGCTCCAGCTTAGCCTGGAGCCTGCTTAAGATTCTCTCTCTCTTTCTCCCTCTGCCCCTCTCCCCTGATCACTTCCTCTCTTTCTTTCAAAATAAATAAGAATTTTTTTAAAAGAAAAAAAAAACAAGAAGTTGAAAGTAGAAGGATAGAAAAAAATAACATGAAAACAGTAACCAAAAGCAGACTGAATATATAAAATCAGACAAGACAGATTTTAAGAAACAATACTAGAGAAAAAAAAGAGCCATGATATAACAATTATAAACAGAGATGAAAAATATATAAAGCAAAAATTGACAGTAGTAAAAAGAGAAATAGACATTTCAACAACAGCTAATGATTTCTATGGTCTATTCTTAATAACGGATAAAACTACAAAACAGAAAATCAACAAGGATACAGAAGATTTCAACAACACTATCAAACAACTTGACCTAGTTGACATTTGTAGAACTATCCCCCCCAAAAGACAGCAAAACACATTTTTTTCTGGTGCTCTGATGATAGGTCATATGCTAAACCACAAACAAGTCTTGTAAATTTAACAGTACTAAAATTGTAACAAATATGATCTACTATAATAGAATAAAAAATCAATAACATAAAGATTTTTGGGAAACTCTCAGGTTTAAGTTTATTTATTCTGAGAGAGAGGAGGGGTTTAGGGGTAGAGAGAGAGGAAAGAGAGAATCTCAAGCAGGCTCTGTGCTGTCAGCACTGAGCCTGATGTGGGGTTTGATGTGGGGCTTGATCTTAGAGATCATGACCTGAGCCAAAACTGAGTCAGATGCTTAATGGAGTGAGCCACACAGGCACCCCTGGAAACCTCCAGATATTTGGAAATTGAACAACACACTTCTAAAATACTCATGTACCAAAGATCAATGCAACAAGAGAGACAAATGTTTTGAAGTGAATAAAAACACATGTTAAAAGCCATGAAATGTAGTGGTGAGAAAGAAATCTCTATCTTTAAATACCTATAACAAAAATGAAAGGTCTCAAATCAATAACTCAAGAGTCCACCTTCCCAGCAAAAGAAGAGCAAACTCAACCCAAAGCAAAGAATAGGGGAAAAAATTAAGCACAAAAATCAATGAAATAGAAATCAGGAAAACAAAACACCCCCTCTCCCCACCAGAGAATCAGTAAAGTCAAAAGCTGGTTCTTTAAAAGATCAGTAACATTTATGAACTTTTGACTAGGTTGACTAAGATAAAAAAAGACAAATGATCAAAATAGGAATGAAGGAGAAACCATATGGCATACTGACACTACTGAACTTTTAAAAATCATCTCATGAAGAACATCACCATTCTGGAGTGTTTAATTGGTAAATTATATCAATAAAGAAGAAATAATCCTTCACAAACACTTTCAGAAAACAGAGGAAGGAAAATAGTTTTCAATTCCTTCTTTAAGTCTGCTGTATTATCCTAAACCCAAAGCCAAAGATATCGAAAGAAAAAAAACACAAAACAAAAATTACAGACTAATATAACCCTCATGAACATAAATGCAAAAATCCTTTTCAAAATACTAGCAACCTTAGTTCAGCAACCTATATATCATGTCCAACGGGGGTTTGTTACAAGAAGGAGAGGTTAGTTTTAATATTTGAAAATCATTAATGGAACATGCCATTACATTACACGAGGACATGACCATATGATGACTCCACAGATGCAGACATCTGTGACATTGATTGACAAAATCGAATACCCATTCAGGACAAAAACTTGGCTACAGGAACAGAGAGGAATCTTCCTCATTCTGCTAAAGGGCATCTGCACAAAATTCTACAGCTAGCACCATGCTTCATGGTGTAAAAACTGAATGGCTTCTACCTGTGATCAGGAACACTTCCTTGTCACATCTATTCAGCATTTTACTGGTTCCAGTCAGTGCAGTGAAGAACAATAAAAAATAAAAAATAAAATAATAATAAAAAAGAAAGGCAATAACATTAGAAATAAACAAATATAACCATTTTTATTCTCAAATGACAAGATCTTCTATATGGAAAGTCAGGAATCCAGAGGAAAAAATTCAGTAACTGATAAACGAGTTCAGCAAAGTTGCTGAATATTCCATACGAAATCAATCATATTTTTTTATACTCACCCCAATCCAGAAATGAAATATAAAAACTGCACTTACAGTAGCATTAAAATAATAAAACACTGAAAAATAAATATAACAAAAGAAATGCAAGACATACCGCGTTTATAAACTATAAAACCTTGCTGAGAGAAAGATCTAAATAGACATTTCATCTTCAAGAGTTGGAAGACTCAAAATTGTCAGAATGACAATCCTTACCAAATACTGGCCTGAGATTCTCTAAAATCATCTACAGATCCTACACAATCCCTATCAAAATCCCAGCACATTTTGCAACTATTTTTTGAGTACCATCATTAACATGAAATAAAAGGTACACCTTAGTCGATCTTGCCCATTACCTGCTCTGTAAGGTACACCGACTGGTATCAGAGAGGACAGTGGACAGACTGAGTGTGGTTCTGGAACCAAACTTCCTAGGTCTGAATTCCAGCTCCTTCATGCACCAGCTGTATGATCTCTGCCAAATTACTAAATCTTTCTGGGTTTCCGTTTATTTTTCACTTGTCACATGCAATCAACATTACTAATATCAGCCTTATGAGGTGTTGGGAGTACTTAAACACACCTGGTGTATGATAAATGCTCAATAAATGTTTGCAATTACTTTATCACACAATTTGAGGGTCAAATATTTATTAAAGCGTTTTTTTTTTAACTTATGACAATTTTCAGTACTGAAAGAGTAACAGTAAAGTAGCCACAACAATCATATCTTGTCCCACATCATATTACTCAAAATGATTGAATTTTCAGGGTGCCTGGGTGGCTTAGTTAAGCATCTAACTCTTTTTTTTTTAAATTTTTTAAATGTTTATTTATTTTTGAGAGAAACAGAGCATGAGCTGGGGAGGCACAGACACACACACACACACACACACACACACACACACACACACACACACACAATCTGAAGCAGGCCCAATGTGGGAGTCGAACCCACAGACTACGAGATCATGACCTGAGCTGAAATCGGATGTCCAACCGACTGAGCCACCCAGTCACCCAAGCATCTATTAATTTTGGCTCAGATCATGATTCCTGTGGGGTTCATCTGGTCGAGCATCCGTCTCTTGATTTCGGCTTAAGTCATGATCTTGCAGTCGCGAGATCCAGCCCTGGGTTGGGCTCTGCACGGAGCATGGAGCCTGCTTGAGATTCTCTCTCTCCCCCTTCCTCTGCCTCTACCTTGCTCATGTGTGCTCCCTCCCTCTCTCTCAAAAAAAAAAAAAGATTAAATTATCTAGATATTTTTTTAAAGCCTCAGAGAAAACCATTAAAATATAATTTTTTTAAATCTAAGATTTTTTTAAAAATACAAATTTAGTTTTAAAAATATATAAACTTATTCTTCTAATTATCAGTTTATGAAAATACTCTTAAAAACTTCCAGTAGGAATTCAGTATTATTTCTATACCTAAATACATTTTAGGAAGAAAGAAATCATAAAAGGTAATAATGGACTTGTTTCTGATAATGTTGAATAAAAGAAACCTGTACAAGTATCACACTAAACACAACTAAATGCAGCATAAAGTATTTAAAAATATTTTTATATGTGTCACACAGATGGAAAAAACTAAGCAATGCACAGAGGTCCAAGGCATAGTGAATCTCAGAAATTAGGAGATCCCTGAGGCCAGCTTTTAGTTATTTGCTGTTAAATCAGTCATCTCTGCTGTTGGGTATTTGGTCAAAGCACAGAGCCCCAAAGTGATGGGTATAACAGGATAACTATGCAAAAGGCTATGACCCCACAGACCTGTATCTTGAATGTGAGGATGACTCAAAAATAAATCAGCAAGAAAAACTGTGACCATCATATCTGCATAAGGTGAAAGAAAAAGCAATCTCCCTGATGCATGTAATCACAAGCTGGGCTTCCTACAGGTTAGTAGTGCAAATTCATCTTATTTACGGTCTAACAAATCTTAAGTCTATAATTTATTTTTAAATAGTCCCATTCTGATATTGACCCCTGGTGCCTGAGAAGCATACTTTCTAACAATGTCTTAATGAAATCCAGAAAATTAAATGTCCTAAGGAATATTAAGCCTTACCCATTTCCTATCAACACATATGCAAACAAAAATCAATAAAAAACACAAAGAAATAACGCACCATGAATTGAAACAAACAACCCAGGTGAATCAGATCCACACAGCACTACACAACTATCTGGAACACAAAATAAGTACTTAATGTATTTAAAGAAAGAAAAGTAGGCGCTGAATAAAATAAGAGTACGAAACCAAGAAAAACACTAATATTGAAGAAAGAATCTCTAAAAATGAAAAATATTTGGGGCGCCTGGGTGGCTCAGTTGGTTAAGCATCCAATTGTTGATTTCGGCTCAGGTCATGATCTCATAGTTTGAGAGTCTGAGCCTTGCATCGGGCTCTATGCTGACAGTGCGGGGTCTGCTTGGAATTCCCTCTCTCCGCCCCTCCCCTGCTTCTCTCTCTTTCAAAAAAATTAACTAAAAAAAATTAAAAATAGATAAAAATGAAAAATAAATTTAAAATTTAATAGAATAAACAACTGAAGAAAGGTAAGTGAGCAGAAAAGTATGAATAAATCATCCAGAATGCAGTACAGAGATATAAAGAAAAGAAAAATATGGGAGATTAGCAGATAAGGGTGAAATACTGAAATCTAACAGGCATCTCTCAAGTCCCAGAAGGACAGACAAGAGAGATCAAGCAGTCCTTGCAGAGATCATGGTTAGGTATTTGCCAGATTTGTTGAAAGATACCAGTCCTCAGGAAGGCGAACAAATCCCAGGCATCATAAGTATAAAGAATTCCATATCATAGTGAAAATGCAGAACACCAACAACAAGAGAAGATCTGAAAAACAGCCAGAGGAAAACAGATCGATTACGTACAACATAATGACAATTATATTTGTAGCTGACATGACACCAGCAACAGTACTGAAGCCAAAAGACTGTGGAATATTTTCTTCACTCTGTAGAGAGAAAAACCAATGGTCTGCCTGGAATGAAGTAACCAACAATACTATCTTTCAAGAAAAAGGGCAAAAGGGGAATGCTTTTAGAATAACAGAAAGGGAGTTTCTGCCATCTTCCTTTAGAAGGAAGAATATATTTCAGGTAGAAAAAAAAAACAACAAACCAAAACTGTCCCAAATGTTCAGTCTGAGATGCAAAAAATGTTGGTGTACAAAGAAAGTGGTAAATGTATAACTAAGCCTAAAAAATTCGTTGCATAAAATAATAATGTTTAATTTACGGAGTTAAAAAGAATTACGATCTTAAGCTAGCATGTAAATCAGAGATGGTGAAAATTAAAACCTTCTTCATTCCCTCCCCATGTTTTCTGAGTGTCTCTATACTTTGTTTAGTCTGTTTGTTAAAATTTCCAGGAGAGCCATTAAACTGAATATTAAAGTTAAAACCATGCATGTTGTTGAAGAAGCTTAAATACCTCTTTGTGGTTTATTTTAACAAAGTAAGATTTTTTTTCTTTTCAAAAATCGTTCATATTTATTACAAAATGATTCCCTAGTAACTCCGTAGTAAACAGAGTTACTGCAAAATTGGTGACTCGGAATTGTCAGTTTCTTTGTAATTAAAAAAAAATTCCTCAAATTGGCATAATTCATCTCTAATTATTCTCTTCCTTTCGTGCCAAAGTCTATTTAAAGAATATTCAGTAAGAACTATATGTGGCATCTCAGATCTACTCAAATAATACATAATTTGAATTTCATACTCCACTAGACTTCACTCAAATGTAGTTCTCGACAAGGGCTTGCCACATTGAAATTTACTGCTATGTTGTTTCTTTCAAAATAAAAGAGGGAAGGCACAGCCTTGCTCTCAGCACTCACATATTGAAGGCAGACAGCCCGCTAGAATGGGATTCCTAATAATGTACAGGAAGTTCTAGATTCGACATATAAGCAAAATGCTGAAGGGCAGAAGAATTTTTTTCGGATTATCAGAGACCGTTTACCAGAGCAGACAACCATTATATTAGGCCTTGAAATATGGACAAGATTTTCCCAGGCAGAAAGGAGAAATATCTTCTAGAAGAGGCGGCAGCAGGAGCAAATGAGGAAGGCTTAAAAAGCATGTGTGTCTGAGGAACATCAGGCAGCACAGTTTCCTGTAGTACAAGGTACGGGCATTATATTAGTCTATTAGTTACGAATCTTTTGAGGTTCTTCTGTGTGCTGGAGATTTGGGAATGTGACAGCTATTCTTTCTCATAATCAAATGGGAAAGAAAGTAATACATGCAGAGGAACATAAAGGAAAAAAAAGCAATTTATTACATATTCCAGTCAACTATGAGAAAAACGTCTTTCATACCATGTCCAAAACGCAGCTGTTCCATTTCTGAAAGGGGTCCACCTACACCTGGCAGATCTGTCTGCTGAGAGTAATTTATCAATCAGCAGCCCTCCATCTGCCCAGACTCCATCCTGTACCCAGCACTCTACCGGGTGTCAAGGAATCAACAGAAACACCATGTAGTCCCCAGTGCAAAGGAACTTGTATTTTAGACAGAGTTACAACTAAGGTACCCATAGAAAACCAAAAAATGACTCCACATTAAACCAAATAGAATGTATTCTAGACCCAAGACTGACACCGAAGCCTAAGTTAGTGAAGCCTTTAGGGTAGCTATGACTTGAAAATAAGTAGAATTCAGAATAAGTAGGGTAGAAAAGAGAGCTTTACTAATGGAGAAAAAGACCTAGAGCTTATTATAGGAAGGGGGGAGTGAGTGAACAAAACTTCCGAATGGAATAGAAAGAAGACGTTATGGCATTGGGACCAAGTTACTGATGGGCCTGGATTCGATGAAGGGGCAGGGTGAGGATGCGGTAAATGTGATCTCATGGAAAGGTACAAAAGGAAACAATCGTGTAGCAGATGTGACAAAGAAGAAATTGGAGTTGGGGGGACTACTGGAAACAGGTACAGTAATCCATGCATGAGGTGAAGAGAGTTTATACCTTGATTTCAGGAGGAAAAGAAGGAGTGCAAGATAGATTAGATAAATAAAAAGGAGATGGCATAATATGGCTGTTCTTTAAGAAAAATCCTGGGTTTGAGTACTGGCTTGGTTAAACATAAGGTGCATGTCTAAGGGCTAGTTCATAAGCCCTTACAAACCTCAGAGAATGTCCATACTGTCTACTGCATTAGGATTCAATCAGTGTTTAACTTCTCAGTAAAAGTTGGCTGCACCACCACCATCTTCATCATACTAGAATGATTAAACATTTTTCTTGTAATTGGTAAGTATCTTGTGGGGGCAATACTTTGAGACTATATAACTGTCCTATTCGCTCCTCAACCTTTCACTCACCAGAACATCCAATGAAGATCCCTGCCTGAATAAATTGTTATAGTTGGTAAATAATGATTTTCTATTTCCATCATCTTTCACATTTACCCTTATATTGTAAGGAAGAACTCTCCCCCTTCCCATCCATCCATACTTTCATTCACCCATCTGTGAGGAATAAGTTCAAGAATTCCCTGAGCTTGCATCAGTGGGTGAACAAGGCTTAGGATAAAAGCATCCAGAATAGGTTAACAGGGCAAAAGCACCCCCAGCATAGAACAAAAGCCTAAGAGTGGGAAGCCGCTTTCACAAGATGGAAGCATCCAGAATAGGTAAACGGGTAAATAGGATGATAGACCACCACATGGAAATTGTCTGGAGTGGAGCTAATTAGCAAAAGAAAGGTGCCTTGTTGACCCTGAGGTAGCATGCTCTTATTCCCTAGGCAAGTTAAGATAAACAGACAGGTGCCTGGTGCCTGCCATAAAGAGACATCTGCTTGGGGCTGGGATTTTGTTTTGTATTGACCCATATATGTTAGAAACTCCCTTTCTCTCACACATGAGTTAATGATCACTGTTTCATTGTCTTTTTCTGCATGTCCATCACGTTTGTAAGCCTCTGATCCTCTGATCCTAATAAATATGGAGCAAGAACCCTTACTCGGGGCTCTTGTCTCCTCCTGGACATTAGCCTCTCTCGTATTCAATTCTGCATTTGCTCTCTTGCTGGACAAGAGAGACCTCCAGACTCAAAGTCTGTGATACCCACTCCATCTGCCCATCTATCTACCCACTTCAGAAGGGATACTTAGATTAATCACAAAGAGAAAACAATAGTAATATGAAAAAAAAAAAAAACTATCCCTGAAACTGTTATCAAATAGGATCTGACCTAGTTCTCACAGCCAGATGATGGTGTTCGATTGGTGAATGTAAATAATTTCACCTAACACCAGTATTAGACACGGTTACTCTGTGACCGTGATGGAATAAAAGAGAAATAAAACCACTCTATAATCATAGATGGACACAGGAGAAGAAAAACAATACTGTGCAAATTACAAAAAATGACCAATATCCATCCTCTGCCACTGACATGAGTGACTGTTGCTTATCAAATACAGGTTTAGTTTTGCTCTATTTCTCTTGCCTTCTAGATACAGATTATTAACCAAGAATAAAACTACCTGTTTCTTTTCTTAGTTTTTTTTATTTTTAAAAATTGTTATTTAAATTTCAGTTAGTTAACATACAGTGCAATATTGGTTTCAGGAGTAGAATTCATGATTCTTCACTTACATACAACACCCAGTGCTCATCACAAGTGCCCAAGTGCCCTCCTTAATACCCGGCATCCATCTAGCCCATCTTCCTACTCACTTCCCTCCATCAACCTTCAGTTTGTTCTCTATAGTAAAGAGTCACTTGCAGTTTGTTTCCTTCTCTTCCCTTCTCCCTTCCCATATGTTCATCGGTTTTGTTTCTTAAATTCCACATATGAGTGAAATCATGTATATTTGTTGTTTGCTTTAAGACAATACATTCTAGCTCCATTGACATTGTTGCAAATGGCAAGATTTCATTCTTTTTGATGGGTAATATTCCACTACTTATATGTGTGTATACACACACACACACACACACACACACACACACACACACACACACCCGACATCTTATTTATCCATTCATCAGTCCATGGACATCTGGGTTCTCTCCATACTTTGGCTAGAAACCACCTTTTTCTGAAAGCATCCATTCTAGAGTAAGACCTCACTTCCCTGAACCCCCCCCCCCCCCAATAATCAATTGTAAGTCTAAATCTGATAATAAGCACTCCTTGAGACCCTTTTACTGAGATGTCCCAAAGTTCCTCATGGTATGGGCTCTCCCTCTTACTGGGAGGTTGAAGCCAATAGACCCAGGTGTGTTCAAACACAGCTGTATTCCTGGGGGTGTTTGGCTGGAGGGCATCAGCAATAATTCTGTAGTAGAGACACCTGGAAGACACCACCTTAACCAAGCAATCAATTAGCATTACCAGAAATGGAACCAATCAACATCATATTCCTCCTGATATGGCGTACTGAGGAGAACACTCACTTTTATAACATTTCTGCCAAAAAAGCACAATATAAATTTAATCACGAAGAAACATCAAATCACACTGAAGACAGTCTACAAAACAACTGATGATATACTCACATAAAGGGCTAAGGAACTGGACTAAATCAATGATGGCTGGAGAGACATAACAGTTGAATGCAACACATGATCTGGTATTACTGGGACAACTGGTAAATCCTACTAAGATCTGTAGATTAGATAATAGTGAATTCATGTTCATTTTCTGATTTTGATAAATATAGTGGCTATATAAGACAATGTACTTATTTTTAGAAAACACACACTGAAGCATTTTGGTGTGAAGGATATATATCTATGTTGTAATTTTATGTGTATATATACACACATATACACACACACACAGAGATGTATAAAGTGAATGTTGTAAAATATTAGCATCTGGGGCATATAGGTGAAGGGTATACAGAAATTCTTTTTACTCTTCTTAAAGTCTGAAATTTTAGCTGATTCTCATTATTTGCAGTAGTTTTATATGTTCTATAGTGTTGCTATGAACCCAAAATTAGCGAATACCAAAGCACTGCCCCTAAGAGAAACACGGGGTCAGGTTCCTGGGAGCTGCTGGTCACAGTATTTTCATCAACCAATCAATACAAAACCTTGTTTTATGGGTGTTCTCTTTAAAGACACTTTATTTAATATCTATTGTTGATTCATTCATGCTGGCCAACAGCACTAGAACTCATGTCTGAAAGAAGCTTATCTGGCTCATAAGTGTTCTCCCTAAGGCACTTCGCAGCCCTCCTGTGCTTAGTAACACTATATAGCCATCAGCACTGTAATTTGGGGCCCTTTTACATAGCGATGCCAGCGAGAAAAAACCACAAAAATGTGGAACTGTGGCACTAAACGAACCGTGGAAGGAATCCTTGCTTACAGGAGCGCTGAAACAGGAAAGCACGGCATCGCCTTGGTCAACCTCAGCGGGGAATGGGGCACACTGGGGGACGCAGATCCTTCACTGCTCCACACGGGTCTACAATGGTCACCAAAGCCCTGCAAGTATTGGTTCTGGGGTTACAAATAAATTTTAGTAAGTGAATGAATTTGCAAATGTGGAATCTTTCAATAATGGAGACTACCTACATATCAAAATAAAAAGTTCAGAATATATACTTTCAACCTGGAAAACTAGAAACATGGTGGTATAATAAAATGAATTTATGACCACTGGGCTGGGGAGTTGTTCTGGGAGGGAAGATACTATTTAATTCAGGATAGGATAGGTCTGGAAGGTTGAACCCCAGTGCCTTAGGGACATTTGGAAATCCAGCAATTGAGGAAGGCCGAGAAAGGGTAGGAGATGAAGTTTATGGGAATTATTGGTCAGAGTAGAGATAATTGATGCCATGAGCAAGGGAAAAGCCAGATTATGTGCCTACCAGTAACACAGATGAGGATTATATAATAAGGCAGGCAGAATCAAGGCTAATGTATCAGGAATGGGGCACACAGTGATGCCTGCCTTTGTTGTACGTAAGTTATTAAAATACGCACACTGAATAAGGAATGGCAGACAGGTTTCAGTGAGAGTGTTCCAATCCAAAGAGAGAGAAAAATTTGTCTAGTTAGAGCTTTCCAGGCCAAATGGGCTGCTTTATTCATTTTAAGTTTATCTTGAGAGAAAGAGAAAGTGTGTGTGCCCGAGCAAGGAAGGGGAAGAGGTGGGGGGAAGAGGTGGGGGGAAGAGAGAGAGAGAGAGAGAGAGAGAGAGAGAGAGAGAGAGAGAGAGAATATCCCAAACAGGCTCTTCCCTGTCAGCACAGAGCACAACATGGGGCTCAATCCCACAAACTGTGAGAGCATGACCTGAGCCAAAATCAGGAGTCAGATGCTTAACTGAATGAGCCACCCAGGCTGCTTTAGAAGATGGACTTGTTCCTACTGGCAGTATTCACAGGGTTCAGGATCACTGACTGCAATCGAAGCATCTATGTAGTACTTGGGATCATCATTAAGACCTGTGTAATTCTAGCTTTCAATGACTAATTTTTTTTGCTGACCCTCTGGTTTTTATACAAAGGATTCCCATACTTGATCAATCGTGAAGCAGGTCTGACATCCTTAAAAATAGCCAAGCCTATCAAGTTAAGCAAAACAATTTTTTATCACAGACAAAACCATAATCCATCTCACTGGAATATCTGGAACACAGAGAAAAAGGCAGCAGCCACATCTTAACCAAGCTGTCCACTTTGTCCCTCAGTTTGCTATCTTATGAATGGGCAAGTGGTGAGGTGGACATCTGGGGCCTGGGCCACATCCTTCCAACCATGAAATGAGTCCTACAAGGTCATTAAAAAAGATTCGGACTTCAGAAAACCTGGAGGAAGCCTGTCAGTGAACATTCTTCTCCATTCTAAACTATCAAAAGCAGTTAAAGGATTATAAGTTTATTTTGTCTTAAGTTTACTTATTTTGAGAGAAAGAGCATGTGCAGATGTGGGGGGAGAAGCAGACAGAGACGAGGAGAGAGAATCCCAAGGTTCTGCTCAGTGCAGAGCCCAGTGCAGGGCTCGATCCCATGACCCTGAGATCACAACCTGAGCTGACATCACGAGTCAGATGCTCAGCCAACTGAGCTACCCAGGCTCTCCTTGGTAAGTTTAAATTACCTTGATCGTTACTTATTTACGGATGTGTTTATCTGGTCTCATCACTAAAAGGGTGCGCTTTCTTGGTCCTATCACACCACACGAAGCACATTAATAAACGTTTACATGGAAGGAAACAGCAAAACAACGTCTTTGTAAAGTTACCCCCTCACTCCAATGCATTTATAAATAATATATTATTATTAGTGTGAACTTCAAACTACTCCTCACAGCTAGAGGTTGCAAAGGTTTCCTCGTAATCCATTAAAGGATGTTTTCACTTTACTTTTCTCCAGAGTATCAATATTGAATGTTACAAAAATATTTTTGCCATTTGCTTTCAAATAAAATATTCAACACTCAATGCTTTCATGGAGCATTTTCCCTTAAAAATCCATTATACTAAAAGTAAATATCTTCATGGAGCCCACTAGGCTGATGTAATTAACATTAAATTCACAAAACGGTAATGGAGATTTTATCAGGAATGGCACACAATTCAATGCAGCAGCTCAATCACTGTGGAGTTTTTCCTACAGAATCTCACCATGTGAACAAAACATCGCATTTAAGGTATTTTTTTAAAGCCTCACGACAATCCTTATATTGGACTATTATTTTTGTTATGGGAACTTAATTTTATTATAAGGTATTAAATAACAAAAGAAAATCAAAGTGATCCGAAGGTAAGAACTTGGCCATGTTATTTTCAAACTGCTGAACTAACTCCCCAGGGAAGACCTGCTAACAAAGTGGGGATCACTGCCCTATGCCCTGGGCGGATTCTGGGCCTTGGAAGGAGAAGGCTAAACTCAAGGGCTTTGGTTGAAGGATTCCTGCTGTCCCTTACTTTGCTCTCAAGGTTCCGGACTCAACACACAGCAGCTTATTTTAAGAAGTCTGATTAAACCAAAATCTTGTCCTATCATTCCTTAGTTCCAGAACTCTTTAGCAATCCTTCTAAGCATTGCTTCTTTCTCAAACCGTACAACCAGTTGTAGATGATGCTCAGAAGCTAATCCAATATATTGGTAATTGATCTGGGGTATGAACAGTGAAAATGATGATGGCTCAACTCACACCTTCTCGTGATGAACATCGTAAGAATCTACTGGATTTGCCCCATCTCCTTCTCCAGCCTCTACTTTCTGTCCCTTTCCTCCTTGCTCTTACCCTCGACTTCCCCTTTTCCAACATGCCAATGCTGTTTCCACATGTCTGTAATCAAACTTCTGCACAGCCCTTTCCCCTAGTTTATTTCGTGCTTGTCCTTTAAAGATCAGCTTAGAGTCAATTTCTTCCAGAAAGCCTTTTCTGACTGTCTGCATCCTCCCAGAGGGCCAAGGAGGCTATCTCTGCCTACTGTAAGCTCCCGCAACACGCTGCACTTCTGATTTTGACACTCGGCACACTTGGAATCACTAAGGATTGCCTTTGACTCCAGCCTAAAGCTCTGGAGAGCAGAACCAAGTCTATCTTGTCTAGGGTGGTATCCCCATTGCCTGACACACAGGAGAGATTCAGTAAGTATCTTCTGAACACAGTAAATGAATAATAGTTTCCCTGTACTGTGAGTTCTTCATGTTTTATTCATCTTGGTATCTGCTCTGTCTAGCCCGTACCTGGCACAAAGCAAGCCCTTAGTATATACTGGTTGAATTTATTTCTGAAATGGTGTCTTCAGAGGGGCACCTGGGTGGCTCAGTGGGTTGAGCATCTGACTTCGGCTCAGGTCATGATCTCATAGTTTGTGGGTTCGAGCCCTGTGTCGGGCTCTGGGCTCTGTGCTCTGCTGACAGCTCAGAGCCTGGAGCCTGCTTCGGATTCTGTGTGTGTGTCTCTCTCTGCCCCTCCCCCACTATCACTCTCTCTCAAAAATAAACACTTAATAAATAAACAGACAAATAAATAAATAAAAGGTGAAATGGTGTCTTGGACTTCCTAAGAACTTTCCTCTTCCCTTTGCTTACCCGTGAACTAGGAGGAAGGAACTGGAAGACAGTTGGATTATTAGGGAGAAGGGCAAGTGAGACATCAGGAGAGTGGAAATAAGAGACTCAAAAATTAGACCAATGTGAAAATGGAAAATGGATTGTTCATTCAACCTTCAGGCAGGGTACCTGTGTATGCTGGCCAAATCTAACCAAAGTTTTTGTTTTTGTTTTTTTTTAAATGAGGGAAAAAGCATTTGTTACTAACTGGTTGCTTGAAGTTAATCTACAGCGGAATAAATCAGAACAGTGGTGGCCTCTGGGGGTGAGTATGGGGACTAACTGGGAAGGCGTACGAGAGCACTTCCAGGGGTTGGCAATGGATTTCTCCCATACTGATGGCAGCCATTTGTCAAAACTCATTAAGTGGTGCACTTAGGATGTGTACATTCCACTGTGTGTTAATTTTACCTCAAAAAAAAAAAAACAAACATAAGGTCAATAAATATTGAACTCTATTTTTTTAAGATTTTTATTTTATTTTTGAGAGACAGAGAGCATAAGGCAGAGAAAGAGGAGAGAGAGAAAGAGGGAGACACAGGATCTGAAGGAGGCTCCACGCTCTGAGCTGTCAGCATCTAGAGCCTGACCCGGGGCTCAAACTCACAAACCATGAGATCATGACCTGAGCTGAAGTCGGTGCCCAACATACTGAGCCATCCAGGTGCCTCATATTGAACTCTATTTAATGGCACACCAGACGTGATACACTAAGGGTGGAGTACCCGCATGATGGCAATTTACTTTGAAATGTGTTAACAGGAAAGATGGACAGGGAAACATATGAGAAAGCGAATATGTAAAACTGTAATTGTAGGAACCGGTTGGTAGGTATATTGTATTTTTAGTATATAATTCAACATCCCTGTACGTTTGAAAATTTTCATTAAAAAATGCTTGGGAAAATGGTTCTTTGGCCTCATTTAGAAGCAGGTACATTAGCACCCAAAAGTACTGAGTTGTCTTCGGGGAGTCCTTCAGCTATGTAGTCAGAAATTAAGGTCATGGATGAAAGGTTAAGATGGATAATGAAGAAATTCTAAAAGTCTCAGGAAAATAGGAAAAGTTCTCATTATCTGTGACCGATGAACTCATTCATTCATTCAATAAATATTTATGGGACTCCTAGGATGCACCAGAAACTGTTTTAGACACACTGAAGAGACAAAAATTTGGATCTTCTTGGGAGTTGCGATTTTCATCATGATTTCAAGGGGATCCCCTCCAAAGATGGGGAGAAAACTGGGGGAGGGGCAGGGGCTTAGCTGCAGACAAGGGGGCAGTTCTGTTCCTGTTTCAGTCCTGACTACCCTCTGCAGGGAATACTACCACACAAGGACATTAAATGGATAGAGGCATTGTGATCTGGAATGTACTGGCAATCCACTGAGGGTAATAACACTTCCAGGTGAGACCACCTTTTTGTTCACAGTGGTAAATTAGCATGCCTTCCAAAGTAGAAAGAATCAGGGTCTTTCATTTTCTTAGCTCTTGTTATAGTTGGCCCTGGAAGAACGTATCATGTACAATATAGAGAAAGCTATGTGTTGCAACCTTCTAAATCTAGACATAACTGCATATTATACAGACTCACGTTCTGCTCCCTCAAGGGAAGGAGGCAGAGAGTAGTGGTATTTTAGCCACATTGATGATTTATTTCTTTAAAAAACATCTAAAGCTTATGTGGCAAGACATTTATTAAATCTGGGTGGTACATTTTCTTTATGTTTAAAATGTCTCAGAATTAAAAATGTCATAATTAAGGAAAAAAAGTTGATAAATTAAAATGGGAGTACCAATGATATCAACTAACAACACTATATGGGGTTTTCTGGAAGGCACTTTAGGGGTAAGGGAGGTGAAAAAAAGAAAGGAATATGCAACTGTCAAAATAACATTGTAAATGAAGGTTTTTTTTTTTTTCTTTAAGGATTCATTTACAAAAAAGTATTCCTTCATACAGAACAATATATTGGGGGGGGGGAAATGGGTGAAGTGACCCTATTTAGTTAGGAAACTATAATCACTAGTATTGTACTTTCTGAAATTACTAAGTGAATTAAATCAAAATATTAATTTGTCAGTAAAATGCTTATTTTTGAAAAACAGGGCTTCTGTGCAGATATGGGGTATAAGCACATTACAATGGAGACTGCAGGGGACTCATGAAAAAATACAGAAGTCATGTGGAAATTTCCAATTTATATCATCCCAAGCTAGATTATTCTCTGGAGTAGTAAAACTGGAACACTGCAACCATGTTGGAGGTATTTGTCCAAATATCCATCAACATTTGAGCACCGGCTTGAATTCTAGGTTAAGAGATTTATCATGAAAAATCACGGGAAACTTTAGCGATGAAAAAAGAAAATCAGGTGAGGCTAAAATCCTGATGTAAACCACATATGGAATTAACATAAACACAATATAAAAGATCATTATTAATAATTCAGCACAAATTTATAACCTTTTTTTCCCCCTAAAGCTGTTTTATTTAAATAACAAACGATTCATCCAGTATCATCAGGCCCATTCCTGTATGTTCCTCCAGCAATTGGGTTCCATTAATCCCATAAAAACCAACCACTAATTTACTTCTATTGTTAAGCCTTGTGTAACAAATGGCCAGCTCACAGAGATTTCTACTTTTCTACACATTCCATGGCTATGCCTCCAGACTCTGCCAGAGGCAGCAGAAGAGACTACAATGCCTGAACTCTATTCCAGAATATAACCACTAAACCTCCATGGAAATAACAGGTTGCTGATTAAATTTCTGCACATGTGATCTTGAAAAACTGTTACATAAATCAGGGTGACAATTAGAAATGCTATAAATAACATGTTTAATTTGATAGCTCAGCTATTGTAATAAATTGGACAACTGTTTCTCCCTCTTGGTATATTCACTTTCACCTTGGGGTTAAGTGATACTGGCTTAAATGATCCTGGAACACGAGGCATTTGCAGAAGGCTAGTGTGTGAAATTAATTTTCCTCGCAGTGGCTTTATTCCTTTATTGACATAAAGGATCCACATAACACAGTACACACTAGAAAATATCCTACCTCCTTTGTACTGATTTTTTTTTTCTTTCAGTGTCATTTAAGTTAAGCTGTGTGAGAATACGAGCAGTCACGATTCAACCAGTATTTATTAAGACCTCCTCGGTGACTGCTCCAGGTTCTAGGACATAAACCTCACAGTAATCATATGAAAGATGTATCATGATCTGTATTTCACAACGAAGAGACTCAAAGTTGCTCATCAACTTGACCAAGCACACACTAGTTGTGTTGGTCAATTCAGTGTTGGTCAATCGTGGTTTTTATCCAGGGTCTCAACTCCAGAGCCCATGTTCTTTCTACTGCCCACAAATGGATTCGAATTCTTTCTCCTTTCTACCCCACGTAATTGTCTTGGCACATGCGTACGACAGTGTGAACTGGGCTCCTATCTGATTAATCCCTACGTTAGAATCTTACGTAGGTAATTTCACATTCTAGGGCGCGAGGACCCATTCACAATAAGGAAGAGTTAAGGCCCTTCTCCATTTCAGACAGTGGGGAAGCCTGACCCAATAAGCACAGTCTAATTTGGAGGATATTTCAACACTAGACTATCTTGGGGATTTCATCATCACAGCTGTTATTGTTAACAAAAGTGCTACGTGAAGAAAACCCTCTAAAGCGGATGCTAGATAAGACAACACTACATAAAAAAGATTAACTTGTCCAATCATATTAGAAAGTTAATTTTTTTCACAGATGGCAATAAAAGTTTTATTTGAAAATAACCATTATGCATTAAATGATACTCTGCGATGCTATATCCTATTTGTTCAGTCACTATATGCAGAAAATTGTTCTCTGTAGATTTCTGTTGGCAATACCTTTAAATGACTTGCTTCCACACATATGGCCTGAGGCCAGTGGGTGACATGATCCTAACACCAAGCAGCTCCAAAATCCTCACATGCATCTGATGAGCTTTCAAAAAATTGGAGTGAAATTCTTTTCCAGATCAGTTTGATACTAAAAACTAATTTAAAAAAATTGCTATCACTTGAATAACATAGACAGTGACACCACTGAACAGAATTATACCCTGTATTCTGAGCATTAAAGAGAATTTTCTGCACATAAAATTTTGGATGAGAAAAATCGGCTTACTGTAAACTTCTGCATATAACTTCCAGCAGAATAAAGATAGACACATACACATATATTAGAAATCAGAATGCCAAGTAAAGTGATAATGTATTGTTAACAAAAGATATTTTAGAAAACACTGTCCAGTCCAAATGAAACCAAGATCTATACATTTTCTCAAAGAAAACCGTTAGGAAATAGCATCCTTCATGTGTTAATGAAGATAAATGTGTGAAAACAATGCCTATTTTTCATTTAATTTTTGGGCACTTATAAAAATTATAAATCAGAATGGTCCTATACTCTTGTATGTTACTATAAAGATATTATTATATTGTGCATTGCTCATTACCAGAAAGTCCTGGAGATCAGCCAATGAAACCGTATTTCAAAATACAGGAGACACTTTTAGGATAATTATTTACAAATTGTTTTAGCAAGCCCAGTGTTTTTTTTTTTTCCTAACATTCCAGAGATTTAGAAAAATAATCAAAGGTTTTTGAATTACAGGGAACACATATCTGAGATCATTAAAAAGACACACAAAAAGTCTACCTTCTTAAAAGTTACATAGTGTGCTATAAAGTTGGCCAGAAAGGGAGACACAGTTCAAGTTCTGCCAATAATTACTGCAGCTTGATCAGACTTCTGTTCCCCACTGGTAAAGGGAGAGCATTGGCACGGGGCGGGGGGGGTGGGGGTTGAGGGTAGTACATGCAAGAAGGAATGTTAAATTAATATGGTATCCAAGGTCGTATACCATTCCAAGATTTTTTTAAATCAGTCCTATCCATCTGTAGATACTGAAGTAAACGTCTAACCGTAGAACTGGCTGAAAGAGGGGTACTTCATTAGTGACACAACTACTAAGAATATCATTCCTGAAGGCAAACAGGCTACCAGCATTTCCTCCACATCCCTCTCTGATATCCCAGCCAGCCGGTCTCCAGTCACTGAAGGGACATGAGGCGAGTACACAGCTGCAAAGACACATACCTGCAGCCTCGTTTCTGGAGCCAAGTCAACACAAGGGCTATCACAGCATCCTGGGGACCCGATACTCATCGGGGCCAGGCACAGAGGTACATGTACCACATCTACATTCTGTGTTTCCAACTGAATGTCTTCCTTTATTCCCTAATTTTACAGGATTCATGCTAAGAGAAAGTTTCCTGAAAATGGACTCTAGAGATAGGGCAATCGGATGCACAGGGTTAGTCAGGCCAAAGGAGAATCTGGAGGTCTGGGGCCCTCTAAGGGAGTCCAATGGGAACTGGAGGAGTGAAGAAGTGGAGAGCTCCTCAAGATGGGCTGTGGGCTCTTGGCTGCTGGAATACAGACGCTCTACTGATTCACGGTAACTCAATGCTAATGACCTTCCAGGGGAGAATGCCAAAATGTTTCTTGAAAGAATTTAAATAAAACACTTCAATTGTTCCTTCACTTTTATACTGTACATACAGTAAACTAACCAAGAGCCAACCACTTAGTTTAAGTGAAAACACTGAAACCCAAGAGCTTTGGGGGCATTCTCCAGAATCTTGATCTCCTGAGCACATACAAATAAAGCACACAGAAGGGTGCTAAGTATACTTTCCAGAGATGACAATTCTCTTCATCACTTTATACCTCTCAGACGCTCTTGAGATATATCAAGAGAAATCTTGGTCAAATTATCTGACTTGCCCCACTACATGTAAATTTCCATATGATTCACATTAATGAAATTTAAGTTCCAATTCTTTATAAGTATTATCCAAATTGTAAGACCTGTGCGTTACCGAGTCTCATTCTGTTAAGTGTAAAGTCACTCTGCTAAACGTGGAAGGTTTCTTAGAAAGATGGGATATCCTAGGCTCAGGAAGCTTAGGATTTCAATAAACCGCACTAATGATACAACTCTACATTTGTAATTGATTAAAACACTGACTGCCACAATTACCAGTAGACAGAACTCAAATCTTCCAGTATCATTAAGAGCTCTTAGATGACGTATACCAGCACACTGAATTAGTAAAAAATTAAGCGAACACATTCAAGAGAACATAAGTGCCATATTTCAGAAATTATTTTGTCAAAAAAGTGGATTGGTCCTCACAGGGAATTTTTTCCTAAATCCATTATGTACTGAGCCAAATATTCCTCCAGAATGGTGTAAAACAGATTTCTGCCTATTACAATATTACCAATAAGAATTCCGAAAACACATTTTAGGTAAGGGAAGCCTCTTCACTGATTGCAGAAGGCTGGATCTGAGGCAAGATCAGCACATGATTCTACAATGTCCCAGTCCAACAAGGAGCCTGGAGCTTCAGAGTCCTGCTATGAATACATACGGAGTATGTGAGTCCTACTTTCACCACACCTTAACTGTGTGACTTTGGGCAAGTTACTGAACCTCTCTGAGCTTTCAGAGTTAACAGGGTTAACAGTAGTGTCTAATACTCTGTGAATAACTTAGTAATCATGTAATGTCCTGGGATTTAATTAAACAGTACCCACTGTGATGACATTACTGACATTTGTCAATTAATTTCTCACAACCCTAAAAGAGAAACTGCAATACAACATTGAAAGTTATGACAATGGGAATGTTGAGAGATTAAGTAATTTCTCCAAGGATGCTCATGGTGTGACTTTACCCACAATATTTAGTAAATGCTAAATAAGGAGACTCAGGGAAAGAAAAGCTTGTGCCTCAAAACCGAAAAGAGAGATAAGTTACGGGAACGTGCCTAGCACGATAGCTGGAGCCAAATACAAGTCCAGTAAGTGGTGAGTATGAATGATGGAATGGCACTTGAATATTTTTACAACTCAGATCGTACAAGGATTTAGACTGACTGGAAGGTCAGTGGGTCTGACTTACTGAATTACCGATGCTTAACAGGGAGAGGGCTTACTATTTTTACAGCCCCAAACTGCATTCGCTGTGCAGCAAACAGTATCCAAGTAGACTAAAGTCTTAATGTGCCTTCCTAAGCACCTAAATTACTTCAAGTCCAGGAAATAAAGCAAGCTCAGTGGAGAAAAAACATTGTTATTCTATAATTTTCTTCCTACCTTAGAAATAAAATATGGCTACACTGTATGCAGTTTATAAGCAGTAATTTTTTTTTTTCAGTCTAGGCAATAGATTGCATACCCTATACTTGGGGTCTTGGGAATGTTTGGGGTTTTTGTTTTGCTTTTCATTTTTAACAGTCTTCCACTGAAAGAACTGTGATTTCTACAAGAGACATGCTAATGATTTTAAATTGAGAGACGATTAACTTATGTTATTGACCACTAAAGGTCTATACACAGCTGCTCTAAAATCTTGCCCAAGAAAAGCAATATTATACTCACGGTAATGCAGAGAAACCCTGAAGACAGTGTACATATGAAGACAGATCTTTCTATTTCTCCCTAGGGAATTATAAGCATTGTGGAGACTTTAGGAAGCTACATTTAGTCAACTACTTTGATTTAGCTACTGGAATGCTACTGTGTGTGTGTAAAGGAGGTAATTTCTGTTATTATTTTTACATCCATAAATCCCCTTAAAATAAAAATATCTTCAGGGGTGCCTGGGTGGCTCAGTCAGTTAGGCGTCTGACTTGATTTCCACTCAGATCATGATCTTGCGGGTTCCTTGAGTTCGAGCCCTGCATTGGGCTCTGTGCTGACAGCACAGAGCTTGCTTGGGATTCTCTGCCTCTCCCTCTCTGCCCCTCCCATGCTTTTGTTCTCTCAAAATAAATAAACTTTAAAAAATAATAAAAATATCTTCATATAAACTCTGAGAAGGGAGATGATTTTCAGAAATAGTAAATAAAAAAAAATTGTGCTGTCCAGTTCACAGTAGTCCCCAGCCCACTAGAAATATGTACAACCCCCCGCACCCCCACCCACATGACGGAGTCCCAAACCTTTAGACACTTCACTTTCTGGTTCTTCTTCCCTTCTCTGTTTCATGGGCTTGTTTTCATGGGCTTTGCAATGAGCATGCGCCATGGAATAAAGGGAGGAGGGACTGAAAGTCTCTGTGTCACCTAGGGAATGTACGTTTGTTCCAATTAGACTACTTTTTGCCTTACGTGGGCATAGGTGACGTCCGGAAAAGGCTGGAACCTCTGTAGGACCCAGCCAATGAGGAACCAGGGGAAGGCCCTGCATGCAAGGAGATAAATTGCCTGCTGTAACTGTCCTGAGTATGTCGGTCCTTCATACACCCAGTCTTCCAAGAAAGTTGATTAAAGCCTTGCTTCACTGTCTCCGAGCCTCCGCGTCCCTTTGGGTCAGTGGGTTTCTTTCTCACATGAACTGTGATGATTACATAGGAGATAACAGAACAGACCAAAACTGTGTAAGAAGTTGGTGGTTTTGGGGCACCCGGGTGGCTCAGTCGGTTAAGTGTCTGACTTTGGCTCAGGTCATGATCCCATGTCTCATGGGTTTGAGCCCCGCATCGGGCTCTGTGCTGACAGGTCAGAGCCTGGAGCCTGCTTTGGATTCTGTGTCTCCCTCTCTCTGCCCCTCTCCAACTCGCACTGTGTCTCTCTTACAAATAAATATTAAAAAACTTTAAAAAAAGTTGACGGTTTTTATATTAACCTTAGTATTTTATTACTAGTGTTTCTATTGTTAAGCAGTGATGAATCTCCTTGTATCATCAAATATGATGGATAAAAGGTACCCAATGCAAAGTATTCACAGAGATTTAGGGGAAGATGAGTGAATCATTACTTCATGCTTTTAACCTTTTTATCACATAGGTGGTTTGACAAGATTAAACAAACATTGGTTATTTGGCACTGAAAGTTCTTGTTGAGTTACAAAGCGTAAAAGTGGTTACCACAATGCTGAGGGCATACTACAGCTGACCTTTGATCAACTTGGAGGTTAGGGATGCTGTGCCCCCACCTTCCCTGCACTGTAAAAAATCTGCATTTAACTTTTGACTTCCCCCAAACTTTGCTCTTAGCCTAGTGTTGACTGGGGGGAACCTTACTGAAAAGAAACAAGATGATTAACACAGAATTTTATACACGTATCATACACTGTATTCTTAAAGTAAGGTAGTGAAAAGAAAATGTTAGGAAAATCAGAAGGAAAACAAAGTATATTTACAGTACTGGCCCTGTATTTATTGAAAAAAAAAAATCCACATACAAGCAGACCAGCACTGTTCAAGCCCATGTTATTCAAGAAGTCAGCTTGGGTTCCCCCTTACATTCTGGGAGCTATCACCATCATTAAGGACACTCCTACCACTCTTCCTCTTTTCCTCTGTGACCTTTCAGCCTTGAGTGGGAGGGAGGGCCTTGCCAAGGTCAGAATGTGAGGAGGGGCTGGGGCAGCACCACCCAGCTCAAATCGCACCTTCCTTGTTTACTGTGTGACCTTCTGTGTTACTTAACTTCGGGGATGATAACAGAATGAATCCCATAGGTGCAGGCAAAGAAATCATGATTTAATACAATAGTACTTTAATAAATAAAGAGCTTAAGAGGAGAAATGGGTCTCTGTCCTCCCCCCCTGCCCCCAAACCCCCGCATGGCTGCTCTAGTCTCCCTTGAGGGTCATCCAGACATGGCTTACAGATGCCTTTCTTTCTTCTCCTCCCATCAGGACTTGGAGGGAGTCTTTATTTTGCCAACTTTACATTATCAACTTTTAACAAAATGTCTGGAACAGAGCAGCTTTAAAAGAAAAAAAAAGTAAAATCTACCAACCCCCTCAACTGGTCCCAGAAATACTTGGTGTGGCGCAGAAGAGAGGAGGCCAAGACTGCCCCATGGGACATCCACTGTCCCAGGTAAACAGGAAGGAAATCCTTCGTAAAAACGTTTAATCAGAGTCCTGCAATAGGCATTTCTGCTTTTCTCTTTTGCGTCCATGTTTAACTACGTGGAGGTTGTTTTTACCCACATTCTTTCACTGGACTGGAAGCTCCACAGGAGCAGCGTTCTGAAATAGCATGTGGGTCAGCTTTCCTCCACCATCCTCCAATGTCCCCCCTCATTTTTTCCCAAGCCAGGAGGTCGATCTGTAGAGAGTGTCAGCTTCCTGTGATTTGTGGACCCTGGGAGCCACAGCAAGAGGCCAGAGGGAGAAAGGAGAGAGAGAAGTCATGTCTTTATTTCGCAGGGTCCTGCCCTGTAAAGTCCCCTCAGGAGGGGGCCTTCTCTTTGCATGATCCTGTAAACATGCTTCTCCAGGATCCTTTGGACAAGGGGTGGGTACAGCTCTATTATTATTGGCCCCAGGGGGCTGCACCACCCCTTGTAATTTCTCTCCACTCCTCCCAAAGCTTTGTTAAAAGTGCCTTTTGTAAGCCCCCCAAGAAAGGATCTAGTGTGTGCCATCTGTTTTCTGCTGGAGCCCTGACTGATACAGTACTCTAGGTATACACACAGAGAGCCATAAAACAACCATCTTCTTTCCTCCCACTAGGCAACTAGACAGCAATGTTTCCTCTCTTAATTCCTATTTAGGACCCAGGTACTTCCCCCTTGCTGCTTACCACCTATTCCTACAAATTCTAAAATGATCAAGACTTCTCCATTCTTTTTCTTCCTTTAGGAAATTCTTTTGAGAGAAACAATCTTTGCTATAACTTCGGAATAATTTTCCGTATCTTAGTTTTAGTTTTGTTGTGTACTTTTTAGAGGCATCATTTCACTTGATGATTATACTCTGCTGTCCATGTTTAAATTTAGCTACGGGTGATAATATAATCTGAATGGAAAGCGGTAAGTTTTTCAAGATAAATTCTGCTCTTAATAGCTGAATTTTTTCAGTGAATAGGAAGAGTTTTAAATAAACTTACAAACATTCCATTAACAAGAAATGTAATATAAAATAAACTATTTTTGAGATAATTCAGATACAACAGAGATGCTTCTACTTTTCACTTCATTTTTTTTCAATCTAGTCCAGATATTACAGCAAGTTTAAAACGTATTTGAGAATAATCAACATATTTATTTACAATAAAATTCTGTCTCTACATATCATTTTGGGAAGTTCTACTGCTGAATTGTGAAATGAACAGCTAATTACTATGTTAACTTTTTCCTTCTGCAGGTACAGTCTTAGTATTACAGAATTCTTTTTTTGTTGTTGGTAAATCAACCCTCCCATTTGGTGAGGATCATTTTCCAGCAAAGGTTTTGTCCTATTTCTATTTATTTTGGCTTCCAAAGGGATGGATATTCAAAAGGAAAGCAGAGAAACATGGAGCTGGAAATCTGTAAAACAAATCATAATGAAGTTCCTTGCACAAATAGATCTAAAACCCAGAAAAGTCTAGCAGTGAATTCTACATCTTCTCTATTTAAACATATAGTCTGATATTAACCATGTGTATTTCTCATTATTTTCATCTTGCTTCGCATTCTGTCTTCCTTTTTTTGACTGTTATTCTTGATATCATATAAAAGAGCCAAATGCAATGGAAACAAGTGCCTATACTAGTCTGGTTTGTCCTAATGTTTGGACAGAATTGACAACAACAGAAGATTCAGGAAGCTGAAATCTTAATAATAATAATAAGCTGCACTTAATTTACCAAGAACGTGCCCTTCTATTTTGGGTGAGAGGGCTATAAAGCCAATTGTACATAATGGGATGGGTGAGGATGCCAGTTAAATCAGAAAATGGGCTCTTCATCTTGTAGGTGTATGTGTTTTGGAAAATAGCCCATTTCTCTTGTGCCATGGCTGGGTCAATTTCACGATACTTATAAATGGTCAAGGAAGTGAGTGCTAGTTTCCACAAAGATTCAGAGGATGTCAAAATGATCGAAACCCTCACAAAGGCAGCAATGCATATGACGATTCACTTAAGTGCACTTTTCCCAACTCGTATGGCCATGTTTCATCAATTTTAAGTCGCACATTTGATGAAAAACGTCACTTAAAATTACTGGTGTCTCACAATTGCTGTTGACCAGCAAGGTGGCCATGGAGGTTGTGCCAGGGCAGGGCAGGCCGTGGGGGTGACATTTTATCTGCTGCAGGTAAAGGGGATCGCTTGTTTTGGAATACTGAGTGATGGATGGGTATGGCTCATTCCCAGTGGCATGTTTGATGGAAATGATCATCTCAACAACAGACAAGTGGGAAGGGCCAACGGTTAGGGAAAGTCATGGCTGAAGAAAGCAAAATTATGGCTATAGCTACGTGTGCATCCAGGGAATACCAGACAGGACCCAAGCTATTCACATACTCCTAACCAAACCTAAGGTTAAGCAAATGTACATAAAAAACCTCAAAGGGCCTAGAAAAAGTAAATGTCAGAGCAGAATTTAAAATAGCCTGAGCTTTGAATGCATTACTTACACCACACACAGATGCACAGATCATGGACAGAGGACTTACTGGCAAGGTGGTTGAGCATAACTTCGCACCACCAAGCTACAGAGATACATGGGAAAACCCCCAGAAAAGCAGACCTAAAAATTAAAACAAGAGAATATCTATGGTCTATGTATACATACAAACTGAGCAGTGGTATCCATGGAAGCGTATGACAGAGGAGACAAATTTCACAAAATTAGATCCAGTAAATTACTACACAATGAAATAAAACCCAGTGACAATAACAATCTTCAGATTATTATTGTTATTATTATCAGTGGAAATATCTAAATACAGAGTTGCTAATATTATCTAAATATCCAGTCTTCAACAAAAATATTGTGAGACGTGCAAAGAAACTGGAAAGTGTGACTCGTACTCAGGAAAAAAAAGTAGTCATTAGAAAAGTTTGAACATCCCCTAATACTAGAGCAGATAAAAGCTTCAAAGAAGCTCTTAGAAGTCCCAAGTAGTAAAGGAAACCATAGTTAATGAATTACAGAAATGCATGATGGGGGGGGGGGGGGTCCAAAATGGTGACACAGGAACACCATGGACTTACATCCTCCACTGGGTGACTAAATCTACATGCACAAATAAAGCAATAGCTCCTGAAGAACAGAGAGATGACTGAACAGCTTCTGCACAACAAAGGAGAGAGTGACCACACAGAAAATAACAGAAGAGATGACACAAGGGAATGATGGGTAAACTCACACCTAGCACTGTGACCTGCAGTAGGGAGGGATAAGACTAAGGGACCATCAGTAGATTCACCGTCCTGGGCCACAGAAAAGTGAACTAACCTTAGAGAGTCTGCCAAACAGCAGAGGAGCTGCTAGAACACTTTCCAGGGGTCAGTGGTGCTGGTGAACACCATTGTTTACATTCCCCCTGCGCCTTGATAATAGATGGAAGCAGAGTCTGGGTGCCCCAACCTGCCTACTGTCCCAGTGAACGCTGGGTCCATAGCCCACACCAGCCCTAGCTGCTCCTCAAGGCCGCCCCCTGTGCCACCCAAGTTCCACCTCTCTCACCAAGGTGGCCCTAGTATGGCACTGACTGGGACATTCCAGGACAGAGCCCACTCTAGCTTAAGTAATCTCATCAAGGCAGCACAGGTACAAAGCAATTCCAGGACCCTCTAGCCTGCACCTGCTTCAGCTCTAGTTGTCCCAGTAGGTACCCCCTCACCCCTATGTAGAGCTTCCTGAGATCCCTTGGCCTGTGCCTGCCTCAGCTTCATCCATCTTGCCACAGTGGCTCCTGTGTGGAGTGCCCGGAACCCCCCAGTCTGCACTGCCTCAGTTTTTGCCATCCTGCCAGGCATGCCCTGCATAGAACACCCTGGAGCCCTCTAAGTCTGTGCCTGCTTTAGTCTCAGCCATCTTGCCAGGGTGGTTCTGGGGCAGACTGCCCTGAAAACCCAGCCTGTGCCCACTATAACTCAAGCCAGCCAACTAAAGCTGTAAGGTATACACAGTCTATACAAGGGACATTACTACACAAGGCCACTCCCTTTAAGACCAGGAGAGATAACTGTTTTGCCCAATTCATAGAAACAGGAAGACCAACAAAATGAGGAGACAGAGGATTGTGTCCCAAATGAAAGAACCAGGCAAAATAATTAAATGAAACACAGAAAAACAGTCTTCCTGATAAAGAGCTCAAAGTAATGGCTAGAAAGGTGCTCATAAAACTTAAAAGTGATGAACTCACTGAGAACTTCCACAAAAAGATATAGAATACAAAAGAGAACCAATCAGAGTTGGAAAAATACAATAACTGAACTAAAAAATACACAACAGTGAATCAAGAGCAGATTGGAGGATGCAGAATGGATCAGTGATTTAGAAGACAGGGTAATGGAAAGCACTTAAGCTGAGCAGAAGAAAGAAAAAGTAATTAAAAAAAAATTAGGATAGGTTAAGGGACCTGTGAGACAATATCAAGCATGTGAACATTCACACTATAGAAATCCCAGAAAGAGAAAAAACTAGGAGCAGAAAAATTATTTGAAGAATAACTAAAAACTTCCCTAACCTGAGGAAGAAAACTACCATCCAGGTCCAGGAAGCAAAGGGAGTCCAAAACAAGATGAATTCAAGGATGTCCACACCAAGACACATAATAACTAAAATGTCCCAAGATTAAAGATAAAGAGAGAATCTTAAAGGCAGAGGAGAAGCAACTAGTTATGTACAAGGGAAACTCCATAAGGCTATCAGCTAACTTTTCAACAGAAACTTTTGCAGGCCATAAGGTACAGGGAATATAATCAAACTTCTGAAAGAAAAAAAAAAACTCTACAACCAAGAACGCTCCACCTGGGAAGGTTACCATTTAAAAATTCAAGGAGAGATAAAGAGTTTTCAGACAATGGTGGAAACAATCCCACTTACAATTACATCAAAAAGAAAACGTAGGAATAAATTCAACCAAGGAGGCAAAAGAGACCTGTACTGTGAAAACTATAAGATGGTGATAAAAGAAACTGAAGAACACACAAATAAGAAGATACACTATACTCATGGATTAGATGAATATGGCTGAAATATCCATCCTACCCAAAGCAAGCTATATATTCAATGCCATCCCTACCAAAATACCAACAATATTTTTCAGAGAACTAGAACAATCCTAACATTTATGTGGAACAAAGAAGACCCAGAATAACCAAAGTGATCTTGAAAAAGAACAAAACTGAGGGTATCCCGATTCCAGATTTCAAGATACACTACAAAGCTGTAGTGATAGAAACAGAAATGATAGTGGTGCTAAAAAAGACACACATCAACAGAACAGAGAGACTAGAAATAAACCCATGTGTATGCAGTCAATTAATCTACAACAAAGGAGGTATAAACTGAAGACAGGTATCAGTTGAAGACAGTCTCTTCAACCAATGGTGTTGGGAAAACTGGACAGCTACCTGGAAAAGAATGAAACTGGACCACTTTCTAACACAATACACAAAAATAAACTCAAAATGGATTAGATACCTAAATGTGAGACCTGAATCCATAAAACTCCCAGAAGAAAACAAAGGCAGTAATCTCTTTGACATCAGCCGTAGAAAAATTTTCCTAAACATACCTACTTTGGTAAGGGAAACAAAAGCAAAATTAAACTATTTGGATTACATGAAAATACAAAGCTTTTGCAAAACAAAGGAAACCACCATCAAAAAGACAATCTACCTGATATTTATAAATGATATATCCAATAAGGAGTTAATACCCAATACATATAAAGTCCTTATACAACTCAACTCCAAAAAACAAAACCAAAAAAAAATGCAATTAAAAATGGGTAGAAGACATGAATAGACATTTTTCCAAAGAATACATGCAGATGGCCAACAGACACATGAAAAGAGGCTCAACATTACTCATCATCAGAGAAATTCAAATCACAACCACAATGAGGTATTACCTCACAACTGTCAGAATAGCTAAAATCAAAACCATAAGAAACAACAAGTGTTGGTGAGGATGTGGAAAAAAAGGAATCCTCATGTATTGCTGATGGGACTGAAAACTGGTGCAGCCAATGTGGAAAATAGTATGAAGTTTCCTCGAAAATTAAAATAGAACTACCATATGTTCCAGTAATTCCACTACTGGGTATTTACCAAAAGCAAATGAAAATACTAATTCAAAAAGATATTATGTACTCTTATGTTTATTGCAGCATTATTTATAATAGCCAAGATACGGAAGTCATCAAGTGTTCATCCATACATTCATAGATAAATGGATAAACTGTAACATATATATTCAATGGAATAACTCAACCATAAAAAGAATATTGCTCTTTGAAACAACATGGATGGATCTAGAAGGTGTAATGTTAAAGTGAAATAACCAGAGAATGACAAATAATGTACAATTTCACTCATGTGTGGAATTTCAGAAGCAAAAATAAATAAAGAAGAGACCAGCAAAAAAATCACACTCAAGGGGCGCCTGGGTGGCTTAGTCGGTTGGGCGTCCAACTTCGGCTCATGATCTCGCGGTCGGTGAGTTCGAGTCCCGCATCGGGCTTTGTGCTGACAGCTCAGAGCCTGGAGCCTGTTTCAGATTCTGTGTCTCCCTCTCTCTCTGACCTTCCTCCATTCGTGCTCTGTCTCTCTCTGTCTCAAAAATGAATAAACGTTAAAAAAAATTTTTTTTAATAAAATTAAAAAAAGAAAAAAACACACTCAAATATAGAGAACTGGTGATTGCCAGAGGAGAGGTGAAGGATGGGTGAAATAAGGGATGAGCACTGAGTACTGTATAAAATTGTTGAATCACTTATTGTACACTTGGAATTAATATAACACTGCATGTTAATTATGCTGAAATTTTAAAAATAGATAAAAAAAATTTAAAGTAAAAAAAAATGAAATGAGTCTAGAAGGTGACTAGAATCCACTGAATAAAATGGAAAACACTAGAAATGGTAAACATGTGTGTTAACAGAAAATACTCTATAGGTGTATTTTTTCATTTTGTATCTACCTACATTAAAAGATACGTTATATAAAGCAAGAATCAAAAAACTTTTATTGAGCTTATTACTTATAAAACTATAACTACATATGGCAATATTAATGCAAAAGGGGAGGGAACAGAATTATTTTCAAGTAAATTTTCTACATTTTAGTGGAACAAAGTTAACAGTAATCTAAAGAGATTGTGAAAAAATAGATTTATCTTATGATCCCTAGAACAAATGCAAAGTAAACAATTTTTAAAATATAGTTTAAAAATCAATGGAGGAATTAAAATGGCATACTACAATATTTACTTAAGACAAAAGAAGGCAGTCAAGGAGGAACAGAGGAATAAAAAGACAGAAGGCACATAGAAAACAAGTAGCAAAATGGAAATCTGAATTATATAATAATAATAAATGTAGTTGAATTAACATATCAACGGTCCAAAAACTCTAATTAAAAGGCAGTTGTCAGACTTGATTAAAAAAACAAGACTCAACCAACTGCATGCCGTCTACAAGAGACATACTCTAGATTCAAGGATAGAACTACGTTGAATGCGGAAGCATGAAAACAGGTATGAATGCCATGACTGGCCTGGAATGGCTGTAGTAACATCAGGCAAAATCAGCTCTAGAACTTTTACTAGATACAAAGAGATACTTTGAATAAAAGGGTCAATACATCCAGAGGACTTAACAATGATAAATATGTGTGTACCTAAAACAGGGCAAAAATTAACAGAATTAAGGGGAAAACCAGTCGATTTCAGTAATTGATAAGACAACTGGGAAGAACAGCAAGTCAACAGACAGAACGCTTTACCCAATGTATACAAAATATACATTCTTTTTGAGCTTACATGGAACATTCTCTGAAACAGACCATACATTATGCCATAAATGCTCAGATTAGAAAAGTGGTTTAAAATCAATAACTTCAGTTTCACTGTAAGCAGATATATAAAGGGTAAATTAAATCCCAAGTAAATAGAGTATAGAAAATAAGAACAGAAAGGAATAAAATAGAAAGCAAACAGAGAAAATTAACATAGCCAAAAGATGGATGTCTAAAAAGATTAGTAAGATAAATAAATAATACTAAAATGATTATATTAGCAAAACTGATTAAGGATAAAAAGAAAGGAAACTCAAATTATTAGTATAAAAATAAAGGTCATACCACTAGGCACCCTATGCTAATAAATTCAACAACTTCAGTAAAACAAATTCCTTGCAAACCTCAGTCTACCAGGACTGACAAAAGACAGAAAACTTAAATTGTCCTGTATCTTTTCAAGAGTTGAATTATAAAATATTCTCACAAAGAAAACACTGGCTCACATGACTTCAGTAACATATTCCGTCACACCCACTTAATGAAGAAATAGTATCAATCTTATATAACTATTATAAATAAATAGAGGTGACGGGAATAATTCTCAATTCTTTTTGAGGCCAACAGTACTGATATTCAAATCAGACAAATACAATGCAGGAAAAGAAAGCTACAGATCACTATCCTTCATGAGCACAGACTAAAGGTCCTAAAAATATCAGCAAATCAAACTCAGCCATAAATATTAAAAGGTAATATATGATGACCAAGTTAGGTTTATCCCGGAAAGAAAAAGACTAATTTAACATTTGAAAATAAACATGCAATTAACCACAACAACAGAATTAAGGACCGAGAACCCATAAGATTTTAAATGATGCAGGAAAGTCTTTAATAAAATGCAAACCCATTCATAATAAAAACCCTCAGAAAATTAGGAATTGATTAGAAAATTTTAAATCTGAAAAAGAGCAACTGCCAAAAATCTATATCTAACATCACACTTTATAGTGAAATATTGAGCATTTTCTCGTAAAATTGGGAACAAGGAAAAAATATCTTCTTTTACCGTTTCTGTTCAAGAAGTTACTCTGAAGTATAATAGGCTAGTGCAATAAAGCAAGAAATAGAAATAAAATGTGTAAAGACCTGAAAGGCAGAATTGTAACTTTTTATTTCCAAATGACATGATTACGTATCTAAAGAATGCTAAGGAATTTACAAAAGAATTATTTGAACTCATAAATGAACTCGGCATAATCATAGGGCATATAAGGTTAATATAAAAATCAACTGTATTTTTGTATACTAGCAGCAATTAGAAAATTATATAAAATAGTTCCACTTAAAATGACATATTAAAGTTTTTAAGTACTTAGGAAAGAATTTTTAAAAATGTATAAGACCTAGGGGCACCTGGGTGGCTCAGTTGGTTAAGCCTCTGGCTCTTGATTTTAGCTCAGGTCATGATCTCATTTTGTGAAATCGAGCCCCAAGTCAGGCTCTGTGCTGACAGCATGGAGCCTTCCTGGGATTCTCTCTCTCCCCTTCTCTTTGTGCCTCCCTGCTCACACTCTTTCTTAAACATTAAAAAAAAAAAAAAAAAGAAATAAAAATGTGTAAGACCTGTTCACTGAAATCTATAACGCACTGTTGAAATATCCATGTTCATAGATTGGTAGACTTAATATTGTTAGGATATCAATTATCTTTAAATTCATCTGTAGATTCAATGGAAACCCAATCAAAATCTCAGTGGGCTGTCTTATAAAAATGGACTCATTTTAATATATACATGGAAATTAGAAAGATCTGAAATGGCCAAAAGAATCCCAAAAGAGAAAACCGTGTTGGAAAACTTACATTACCTTATTTCAAGACAATATGAACACATACTGATACTGGAATAAGGACAAAGTGACCAACAAACCAGAACATAGTCTAGAAACATATCCACACACACGGGGTCAACTGATTTTCAACAAAGCTGTTAAAGCATTTCAGTGGGGGTAAAGAACATGTTTTAGACAAATGGCACAGGATCACTGGATAATGTATAGAAAATGAATCCTAACCCTGGTCCCATACCTTATATAAAAATTGATTCAACCTGCATCAGAGACTGAAACCTAAAAGCAAAAATTACAGTTTTCAGAAAAAAAAATATAAGAGAATAATTGCTATCCTGGAATAGGAAAAGGTTTATTTGGACAAAAAAAGCACTAAATATATAATTGGTAATTTTTCACCAAAATTAAAAACATCTGCTCATCAAAAGATATTTGGAAAATGAAAGGCACATGTTATAGACTGTGAATAAATATTTGCTATATATATGTTTGAGATATATATATGAGATATATATATATAATACATATATATATATATATCTGACAAAGGACTTGTATCCAGAATATATAAACAATTTTACCAATCAATAAAAAGACAAAAACCCAAGCTGTTAAAGACTTGGAATACACCTCACAAAAAAATATGTACGAATGGCCAATATGCGTAGGAAAATGTGAATATTAGTATTCCTCAGAGGGATACAAATTAAAGCCTCAATGTGATACCACATCACACTCACTTGAAGACTGACAATATTGACTGATGTAAAGTACCTAAATCACAACAAGTTTTTACAAATTGACAGCCTTTGAGTCAGTAATTCCACTCTTGGGTATTTAATCAACAAATGAAAATATATACAATGAAAGATTCTCAAAAAATGCTAACATCTCAATTCATAAGAGAAAAAAAAAACACTGGAAACCTCAATGTCATCAAAAGAATAACAATAATATGTTTATAAGACAGAATAGTACTTAGCTGAGTGAACTATACCACACAATGATGAATTTCCAAAACCTTATGCTGAGTGACAGAACGCAGATGAAAGAGTACCTATTGTATGATTCCACTTGAATGAAGCTCAAAAATAAACAAAACTAATCACTGGCAAAGGGATTAAGAAGAGTAGTGCTCATGAAGGGTGGAAACTGATGGGTGAGGAGTCCATGAAGAGCTTCTGGGGGCAAGGGATATGTACAGCTCCATTAGGGTGTGGATACACAAGACAAAACATTGTTAAAACTCATTAAATTGTACCCTTAAGATCTACATATCTTAATGCATATAAGTTTCACAAAGGATTACTGGATCATTCATAGATAAGACTGTAGATTAAACTTCCACTTTTTAGTTTAATATTCTAGACCTCAGTCTTGTGTAGCTCAGATTCTCCTTAATTAAAAAGTACAATCAACCATTAAGAGCAGCACAAGAGGAGACAGCATCTGGATGTCCAGGATCAAACCAAATTGTGACTGGCATCATCAATTTCAGTATACTCCTTTTTTAAAAACTTACTTGTGATTGTAAAACACATGTTATTTATTCTAGCCCCAGATACAGGCTATTATATTTAATTCCTATGAAATCATCCATGCTCACATCTATGTAATACTAATAAATCTGGAATGCACTCTAACTGATCTTACTTGGCTAAAAACAGACTTTCTTTCTTTCTCTCTCTCTTTCTTTCTTTCTTTCTGAACAATTAATGGAAATAAATCCTGAGGATTTATGCTTTAACAACATTTAAATAACTATGGATGCAATTGGTTATGCTGGGTTTTTGGGAGAATCCTGGCGCAGATACTAATTTGCCGCTTTAAAAAAATTTTTTTTTAAGTTTATTTACTGAGAGAGAGAGAAAGAAAAAGAGAGAAAAAGAGAACATGTGCATGCATAAGTGGGGGAGGGGCAGGTAGAGAGGGAGAGAGCATCCCAAACTCTGCCACTGCCAGCACAAAGCCTGATGCGGGCTTCAACTCACAAACCGTGAGATCATGACCTGAGCAGAAGTCAAAAGCTCAACCCACTGAGCCATCCAGGAGCCCCCTAACTTGCCTCTTATGCTTAATATATTGCATAGTACACCTGTCTTGTGGCTCCTCTATTTGCCTCCAGTCTCTCTCACCTCATCAACTCACCATTCATATTGCTACCAGAATAATTTTCTTAAAAATGGATTTCCTCATACCAACAGTCTGCCTTCTCCTTTAAATATTACCAAATAGCCTTTTACAAGCACTTACCAATTATAGGACACATCACTAATGCTGATGAGTGACCTTACTGCATAAAAACATCATATGTCAACCTAGTTTTGTAATTGTCTTATCAACATTCAAGCTACGTTTTGTAATACTGCATATTCATTGGATGACTGTCTGGCAAGGTACTGTCCAAGGTGCTACGAATCAACGCATGCATAGAACAATCCCAGTTCTTTAGAAGTTAACAATGAATTTGGGAAACAAGGCATAGACACTAAAGTGAAGCAATAATGTGAAAGGTCTATGATTTAAAAATCAGCATTTAAGCAATAATTTTCCCAGGAGTTCATTCAGAATGGTTTCCTGCAAGTAGACCTTAAAACTGAAACACAAATGTTTCATTTGGGGGAATATGTGAGGGTAGAGTACAGGAAGAAATCAGCTAGCTGGTAGGATGATGCCAAAATATGAAAGCCTAGCAACTCAGACTCTTAAGTTCAGACTTTATTCCAGAGGTGGTGAGGGGTAATTTAGAGGTTTCCAAGTTGAGAAGGGGGAAGCATATGGAAATAGTTTCTTGAATACAAAGCTATAGTCTTTCTACAGAGGACTCCTACAGGAAGTAAGACGGGTCATAGGAAGAGGTAAGGGTAAAAGCTCATAAAGAAGAGTAGACAACCTATGACACTGGGGTCAAATGGCTTTCACAGTTCTTATTACATGCAATTATTACTTTCTATTTCTTTGTTTCTCTCCCTCATTAGACACAAAATCCTTGGAGGCAGAATCAATTTATTATTACTTGTTATAATGTTTTCCATTATTGTTACAATATTAGTTCCTGGCATATAGTAGGGACTCAACTCTTGTTTTAAAGAACACATTGGGGTGCCTGGGTGGCTCAGTTGGTTAAGGGTCTGTTCTTGACTTTGGCTAAGGTTATGACCTCATGGTTTGTGAGTTTGAGCCCTATGTGGGGCTCTGCACTGACAGGGTGGAACCTGCTTGGGATTCTCTCTCTTTCTCTCCCTCCCTCTCTCTCTGTCCCTCCCCCCTTTGCTTGCTTTCTCTCTGTCAGAATAAACTTTAAACAAATTTACAAAGAACACATTAAGAGTGAGAGGTATGATTGCAGGACTCTGGATGCAAGATCTTTATCACTCCAAACTTAAAGTCTTTAACTTTTGTAGGTCTATAGATTGTGGCTAGATGCATCCCTAGGTGAGGTGCTCAATTCAAAGGAAGAGTCTTGTCATCTACATTTTCTAGAGAAAAGGCATATCAAAAAAAAAAAAAAAATGGACAGGACCCCTTGATGTCTACACTAGAGGGTAAGACCCTCCTTTTGTTCTGATTAATAGATTCATAAGAATTCTTAAAAGCCACAGGCTCTGATGGAGTTGATACTGTCAAGGGCTGCAATGCTTTTCTCCTTTTCCTCAGCATTTTTCCTGCAGCTCCTTACCTCCCTCGGTTAAACGGCAATAGGTTCCTTAACATGAGTGACAGCTCCTACTATGCATACATAATCATAGTAAACCCTCAGTAAGTAATTAATTGGATGACTGCTTGTATGAATCATAGCAAGTTATGGAAAAACTCCTATTCTGCAATGACAATTTCTAATTAATGTGAACATGAAATATTTATGATTTATAGCAACACAGTCATAAGAAGTGGTCTCGGAATCAGGAGACAGTCTCCACCTAAAATTTAGTTTTCTGTTTCTCTGTGTTTCCTTTATGGTCACATGCATTCTGTAACAATTCATACTCTTTGCTATAGGTCTTTTTCTACCCTGAATTCTACTCATCTTCCAAGTTCCAGCTCAAGCGATGACATTTTTCAAGTCATCAAGCTCTTTTGTATACTTAATTTCTCTGAATTTTTAGCACTTATTTTAATTAACCTGGAGCTGCCTCAAGATATTGCTTCTTTTACCACGTTATTTTCAACTGCATTTAACACACTGACTATACATTTACTATCGGTATTGCACAGTACTAGGTGCCAGGTGGGAGGGGTGGGGTGACAATGAGAAAGACATATGCACTTCCTCTAAGGATTCAGTGTGTTGGTATAACGATCCAGAGTAATATATGATCAATGTCATGAAAAAGAAGATAGAGGTGGTGTAAGTAACAGCAATATAAATTAAGATATATAAAGTGGGGTTTGAGAAGTAACACCAGGTTGGAGGCTACAGCAAGTATTTTTTTTCCAACACCTTTTTCCTTCTTTCACCTCTTGTGAGAATCTTTTCCCCATTTCCATTCTCCAGCTTCAATACGTGACCATCTGGACACAGTGATTGGTCTAAAGGCTGAACATGTGACCAAAGCCAAGCCAATTGAAGTCCTTCCCACCCAAGTGTTTTCAAACTCTAGTTGAACGAGAGACTGCTTCTTCTTCTTTTTTTTTTTTCCTGCTTAAAAGTTGTAAAACTGTGAGACCGAAGTAGCCTGTGGCCACATCTATTTCCACCAAAGTCAGAAGTGTTGGTCTGAGATAATTTGGTAGGCATGTGGAGAGAAGCAAAAAGCAGCAGCACACAGTCCTAATCATGTTCAAGCTCCTGACTGTTACAAACTGAATACCTGTGTCCCCCGAAATCCATGTTAAAGTCCTAATCCCTAAATGTGCTGGAGGTAGGGTCTCTGTGAGGTAATCATAAGGTCAAGAAGGTGGAACCCATATTGGCATTAGTGCTCTTCTAAGAAGGGAAAGGGAGACCACAGCCTTCTTTCCCAGCCATGTGAGGATAGAACAAGGCATCCTTCTGAAGCCAAGATGAGGGCTCTCACTAAAAACTGAATGTACTGGCACATTGCTCTTGGATTTCCCAGCCTCCAGAACTTTGAGAAATGAATATTTGTTGGTTTAAACCACCCATGCCTATGGTATTCTGTTGCAGCTGCCCAAACTAAGACACCGATCCTACCTATTTTCGAGGTCAGATTCAGCCCTGACTTGCCCCTACACCATTAAATTGCTGGCATTAATACAACTCCAGTTCTTGCTTAAATTAGTTTGAGACAGGCTTCTGTCCCCTGCAGACAAAGTGTGCTGGCTAACCTGGGAAAATCACAAGTACTGAAGGGAGAACACTGCATTCAAGACCACTCTTGAAGGATGCGTAGGACTCCAAAAGGTGAACAAGAAACAGGAGGATTCACAAACAAAGGCAGAGAGGAGAGAAAGGGCAGGGCTGTAGCCAGAAACAATGCACTTAGGGGGTTTGGTGGGAAATGAAGCTGAAGGCAAAGACTGTTGTTATAGCATCTTCAAATCTTGGCCGCAAGGGTGGTTTTTTGGTGGCTTAAAGTTGTGGTAGGCTAAGTAAGGCCCCTCCCCCAGAACATTCAGATTTTAATCCCTAGAACCTGTAACCATTACCTGACATGACAAAGGGGACTTTGCAGATGTGAATAAACGCAAGAACTTGAAATGGGGAGATTATTTTGGGTTATCTGAGAGGACCCAATAATCACAAGTGTCTTTATAAGAGGCGGACAGAAAGATCTGGTGAGAGGAGGAAGTGTGACCATAAAAACAGAGTCAGAGGTAGAGATGTGACAATGGGAGCAGAGGTCAGAAACAGAGACCTGAAGGTGCTACACCACTAGCCTTGAAGCTGGAAGGGGCCACGAGGCAACAAATACAGGCAGACTCCAGAAGCTGGAAAAGACAAGGAAAGAGACTCTCCCCTACAACTTCTAAAAAGAATGCAGACCTTGTCAACACCTTGACTTTAGCCCAGAAAATCTGAGTTCAGATTTCTGATCTCCAGAACTTTAAGATAATATATTTGTACCGTTATAAGCCACTAAATTTGTAGTAACTTGTTAAGAAAGCAACAGAAAATGAATTCCAATCTTTTATGTTTGTTAGATACTTTCTAACTTCAGATGTCATTGTCAGTAACTACACTGTAAGCTCCTGGATATAAATCCCATGTCACATACTTCTGTGTGTCTTTACACAGAGACTGTTCAGAGCTGGGTCAATTAAATCTTAGGAGTTTGTATAATTCACAGCAGCTGACCCTGTTTGAACTACAGCATTTGATAATCTGGATCTTGAGGACTTACTCTCTTTTTTAAAATATTTATTTTGAGAGAGAGAGGATGCGTGTGTGTGCCGGGGAGGGAGAGAGGGAGAGAGGGAGAGAGGGAGAGAGAGAATGAATCTCAAGCAGGCTGTGTTGTTAGCACAGAACTTGATGTATGGTTCAATCTCACAAACCAGGAGCACATGACCTGAGCTGAAATCAAGAGTCAGACACCTAGCTGACTGAGCCACCCAGGCACCCCATTACTCTCCTTTTGGAAAAGAATTATTCAATACTTGATTATCACAAAGTATTCCTTTTTTTTTTTTTTTTTTCCCCTTCCACAGCTTCACTTTTTTTGGAAGGTAGAAAAGCTTACAATCAAGTCACGGAAGAGGCTGGACTGGGCTTGAGAGGTAATAACTTGCTTGGATCGGATTTTAATATTCTTGAAATTTGTATTATTTTGAGTATTTAATGGCAGGGAGACCTATTTTGAGATTCATTCTACCCTACAGATTCTGCAGTAAACACTCCTGCATATTTTGATAGTATAATTCTTATGGCAGAAACATTGTGCCCAAAACAAATGTATTTTTTTTAACTCCTAATGATTGAAAGATGGTATTAGAGGACTACAGTATTTTAAAATATACTATACACACCTAGGGGTGCCTGAGTAGCTCAGTTGGTTAAGTGTCCAACTCCTGGTTTTGGTTCAGGTCACAATCTCACGGTTCATGGGATCAAGCCCTGCATCAGGCTCTGTGCTGACAGCATGGAGTCTGCTTGGGATCCTCTCACCCTCCCCCACCTCCCCTATCTCCGCACCATCCCCCACTCACACTTTCTCTCTGAAGATAAACAAACATTAAAAAAACATATACTATACACATCTCAATGTGATTCGTCTTTAGAACTTAAATGGGAATTAAACATTTTTATGTGTGCATAGAATATAGTTGCATCAATGATACAGGGCTAGATCCTGCCTATTTTGCTTCTGATTTTATTTCTTATTTAATGAAGTCTCATTTTTCATCTTTTGAACATTTGAAAATGTCTGGTTATATGTTAAGGGTATTTGTTTTCATTTTGTTCTGTTAGGGCAGGGAATTTTAAATGCTACCACCTCACCAGCTTTCAAATATAGACAAATATCTGCTTGACATATGGACACATCCAGATATAAATACATGCAGCCTCCTTGGGCAAAAATCTCCAGAATGCTGAGTTTACTGACTGTACAGCAAAATGACCTATTTAGGAAAAAGGTCAGCTGATTATAAAAAAATCAAAATGATGAACAACGCAACTCCAGGATGGGGGAGGATAGAGAAACCTCATTTTACCTAAGGGAGAGAAACGATACAGACCACACATCCACCAAAAGCAAAGCAAACTCTTCTGAAGTTCTGGAAAGATACGAGGTTTAAGCCAGCGATTTCACCTTCAGTGAGCCACTCAAATTCTCCATGTCTTCCTACATCATAGGAAGGGGCTGATAAAAAATCATCACCTATCCCATCTGAATTCAGCCAGGCACTAAATTAAAATTGACAGTTATCTGTTAGCTTTGGGACTGGATAGACAGATTGAAGGAGTCCACGTCTAAAACCTCCCCGGGTCTGTTGGTGTTATTTCCATCAGAAATGAATAGAATGGCTGTTAACTGCCCTGCTGCCATAGTCTGGAATCTCCATCATAATAACGATCAGATACACCCCTAGCACTCTCTTTAATTGCTATCTTGTTTCAGGAATGCTCAGAAAGTGGTTGTTTGTCATCTCACTGTGTAAAGGAACTCAGTAAATGTTCAGGAATAAAAGCAATCTTTAATTAATTCCAATGATCATCCAAAGCCCTACTGCTAAAATCATTTCTTCTTTTTTCATTTTAAATAATTTAGGGCCCATTCCAGCCTATCATTCAAGGGTCTCAAATATTTTATCTTCACACACCTCAGCACACCTCTGATTTTTTTTCCCCTGCTGTATTCTTCCTGAATATTCTCCCCTCCTCCTTCCCTCTCTGCTTTTTCCTCTTTTCCCCTTCTTTCCCACCCCTGATGCCCCCTCACCACCTACATGTACACACACACACACATACACACACACTCATTCTACTTCCGTTCTGAGTTATCAAACCAACAACTAGCATTAGTGTGTCCACTACTCCAGGCACAGTGCTAAGTGCTTTCCATACATTATCTCATTAAACCTCACAGGAACTTTAAGTCAAATGCTATTTTCAGCCCAGTTCAGTGATGAGGAAACCAATGCTCGGGAAGGTTGAGGAGGAAGACGCACTGCCACAAAGTGGGGGAGCCCAGATACCAGACCTAGCGCTTTCGGATTCCAGGACCTGAAGCCACACAATTCTCTGTCATGGTTAACATCTTGAAAGCTTTCACAACCCGCGCTCCCTCAGCCTCCAAACCAGACTGGAGAAGGGAAAGAAGCAGACAGCTCCAGCCATGCAGGATTTCTCTAATGAATGAATCCACGAATGAGACTCTTGGCCACCTTGGGGATCTGCTACGAAACATGTGGCTTATGTGTTCTCCTTTGCAGACTGTTCCATTTTCCTGCCTCAGGTATAGGTCTAGTAGATACAAAATGCCCTGGGATCCTAGTAGCTGTGAAAGCCGCACCATGTAGCCCCTGGTTATCCCTGATGGGGGTCACATCACAGCTGCTGCTGCTGGGCTGCCAGAGGCCCTAGGCGACTCTCTCTCAGGCCTCTAATGTTGACAGCCATCACTCTCTCTCATGGCTGCTACTGCCCTCACCGAGGCCGACATGGTAGTGTTGATGGTCCTTGCCCCATCAACTTTATCATGGGCTCCTGAATGACTGCCCTGGTTTCTACTCTCAAAGAATTTTCAACAGGGTTCCTCAGGGCTTTAGTTCAAGCACATGACAGGGGTCCACCTGGAGATATACCGAGAAGCAAAGCAGCTTGGGACGCTTTCCAGCACCCAGAGACTAAGACGGACCCCACCCTCTGCCACCTCACAGAGGACTTCTGATCTGCCCAGGTCACATATGAGAAGGTGGCTTCTTCTTTTAAGAGTCTTATTCCCATGGTTTAGGGCACTCTGTCACCTGCTAACTCAAAAGATCCAGTAACTGTGTCTCTTATCCCCTTCTCTTTTAATTCCTAGAAGCCAGAGTAGGCAGGGGATGAAAGTTAGGTTCCACATCTTTTTACTCTAATAGGATGCTGAAGGAACTGCTGAATGAAAAACAAACAAGTACAGATCAGATTTGTAACAAATCTGCCTTGAAATTTTCTTACACTCACTTTTAAAAATAACCCGAGTCAATAATAAATGTACTCCCCCACAAATAAACAGTAATCCTTATCTTTTATGGATAAAGTTGGTTTCTGGAGCTAAGCCTAGAAATTATGCTAAAAGAACATGGTGGCCCCATGTGATCTGGCCTCCCTAAGTTCCCTCCAAAGACTGATGTTCAACAGAGACGCACTAAGCACAGCTTACTGGTTGCTTATAGATGGCATCTGTCCTGGTTGGTTGGTACCTGGCAATATGGGGGTACACACTTTTGTGAAAACTGCACTGCCTCCATCTATTCCCCACCACACTGATCTTGCTGCTCCTTGGGTCTCCAAAGGCATGCCTTGCCACAGGACATTTGCACTTACTGCTTCCTCCTTCCACTTACTGCTTCCTCTTTCCACTTACTTCTTGGCAGAAGTGCTTGGCTCCCTTCCGCCATTCATGTCTCTGTTCAAATATTATCTCCTCAGACAGAATTTCTCTGACCATTCATTACTGGGAGACGGTACCTGCCCAAATGCTTCCTCTTTATCTCACTCTACTTTTCCTCATAATACATACCATCACCTCCATAAACTTTACAAATGTATTTGCCTTTTTATGTCATGGTCCCTCCATCTGAATGTGACAACCACAAGGGGTAGGGGTAATGTGCAGTTACTTAGCATTGCTAAGTTCTATCCTCAAGGCTTAGAATGGTGGCTTGTATGCAGAAAGCCATCAACAAACACTTGTTAAATGACTATTGTGACTCTGATTAAAAATGGGGTCTGAGAGTAAAAGGAAGAAGGCATGCCGATTCTTGTGGCTCTAAAACTTCCTTCTGGTGATAATTCTACGAAAGCACTTTTTAAAACGTTTATAATAGTGCTGGCTTTGGCACCACGTACACTAAAATTGGAATGATACAGAGAAGATTAGCATGGCCCCTGCACAAGGATGACATGCAAATTCGTGAAGTGTTCCATATTTTTGAGAAACTTAACAGAAGACCATGGGGGAGGGGAAGGAAAAAAAAAAGGTTAGAGAAGGAGGGAGCCAAAACATAAGAGGCTCTTAAAAACTGAGAATAAACTGAGGGTTGATGGGGGTGGAGTGGGGTGGAGGGGAAAGCAGGCGATGGGCATTGAGGAGGGCACCTGTTGGGATGAGCACTGGGTGTTGTATGGAAACAAATTTGACAATAAATCTCATATTAAAAAAAATAAAACGTTTATAATAGCTATGGCCTCGTAAGATGTCAACCTTGATAGGCAGCTGGAAATAAACATTCTGGCTTAATACAGACAGAATATAAATGCTTCCTAACTGTGTCATCATGGGACACATCTTCCTTCTCCTACTGAGTGGGCAACAAAGATACCATGGTGGATGAGTTGTTCTTTTGTTTTTGTTTTTTTTTTTGAATGACTGTCAGCTAGTTGAGCCAGGCTTGATGTCACTTCTTTACCCGCTGAGGTGTCAGCAACTCCCAGGTAAACAGATAATGGAGCTAATAATGGTAACAATCCTAGTTAACATTCAATGAAAGCTTATGAGGTTCCAGGCATGTGATAAGCATTTCACAAGCTTTACCTCATTTGAGCCTCATAAAAATCCCAGCATATTTTCAATTTTAGAGATAGGCAAATCTAGGATTAGAGGAATGGACTGCTTTAAGGTCACGGAGTCGGGAAAACGGCAGTCAGAAAATGGCACACCGCAAGTGCTCCAACCCAAGTGTTTCCGACTCCTGAGTCTGACCCTTTACCCTCTATTACTAGCCCCCGTAAGCGTTGTGTGCTGTACATGCACACACAATGCATTCCACCACAAAATTCAGGGTAGAGAGCCAATCCCTTCCATCCAGGAGTTCACACACAACCATCTGACCCCAAAGCCCAATGATTTTATCATCCTAAAGTCTCATCGGTTGCCCTAAGGAAGGGGCCCTTTCTGCGTATTTCATCTTGCTCATGCTCCCCATCTTCCTACTGAAACTTTGGTCAGAGTTCCTAAATCCCGCCCATGTCGTCCACTGACTTGTGCCCTTTGTTTTACTTTCCACATTCAAATCAACAGTGCACATTCATGCAGTAGGTTCAGAAGGAGGACAGGCACTATTATCCCTCTTCTTCAGGAGATGGAATGGACATGGTCACCGAGTCAGGAAAAAGGGCTATTAGACCCCATACTCCCTCTTCCCGCACAGAAATAAAACAAGACGGAACTGCCGGGGAGTTTCAAAGAAGTGGGATAATGTAATACTGGAGCTGAAAGATGTCCCAGAAGGTCCTGTTTCTCAGCCACTTCATTCTGCAGATGAGGCAAGTGTCCCAGAGAAGATGCCCAAGGTCACAGAGCTATACCGTCCAAACCAGACATTTCAGTCCATGTTCTGCCCCCCACCCCTTACCACCTCGCAATGTCTCCAGGACAAGAACATTCTCCCATATGCGCATACAAGGCCACCAGAAGGCGAGGAGAAGGTCTCTGGTGAAAACACAGCCCTCCAACTTCTAAAGGGCTGTTACGCAAGCCTGATGGCACATGACTTAAAAGGAACATAAAATGAAATTTGCCATAAAAAGGATGTTTCAGAAAGTGGCAAGGTGCCTAACTGGTCCTCAAAGACACAATGTCGCTAGCCCATACCACTGGCACTATTGCCTTCTCACTGTTCTTGTGAGAAATGCACAGGCACGTAAAGCTGCACGGCCACAGTCCAGGTTCACGATGGACCTCTCTTCACCTCATCCCCAGTCCCTGATTTCCCGGTGGGAAGGCACCCGTCTCCCCCCACTTCCTCCTCAGTGGCTACAGCAGGAGACGGTGAGCTATATGCGTAGAATGTGGCTTACTGGGAACTTGAGCCTCAAGGCTTGGGGATCCTAGGGCTGGGCCTCCATGGCCAGCCCAGTGGGCACCTAGCTGGCCTGTGGGTGAGGCCCTATCAGCCCTGGGATGAAGGAGTAGGGGAGCCATACAGGCATGAGGAGTTTGGGTATAGTGACGGAGGGTTACTTCACTGAGGAGGGACTGGAGACAACAGGGACAGAACCACCACAGGAGGTATGGGATTTGGGAACCAGAGGTGGTCTTGGCAACAGCCGGACCTGCAGAAACACCCAGCATGGCCGGGGCATGAGGAAGACTGCCCCCACCTCACTGCCCTCTCCACTTCCATTTCTCTTCAGGGGTCTTTAAATTCAGCAAGCATTTCTTGAGTAAATACTGTGTGAGCACTACTGTTAACACAGTCACTTAAGAGTCAGTTTCCAACTCATGTATTTGAAAGAGTTTTTTTTTTTTTTTTTTTTTTTAAAAAGGATGATTCTTTGTTTCTGCATCGGGCTCACTGTTTATATACTACAACAGAATTTAGTGCTCAGAACTCCATAAAAGAGACAATGGAGGGGTTTTGTTTCTGTAGAAAGGAAGATGGGGCGGCAATGCAAGCTGGTGCAGCCACTCTGGAAAACAGTATGGAGGTTCTTCATAAAACTAAAAACAGAACTACCCTATGACCTAGCAATTGCACTACTAGGCATTTATCCATGGGATACAGGTGTGCTGTTTCAAAGGGACACATACACACACCCCCATGTTTATAGCAGCACTACTAACGATAGCCAAAGTATGGAAAGAGCCCAAATGTCCCTCGATGGATGAATGGATAGAGAAGATGTGGTGTATATATATATATACAATGGAGTATTACTCGGCAATCAAAAAGAATGAAATCTTGTCATTTGCAACTATGTGGATGGAACTGGAGGGTATTATGCTAAGTGAAATTAGAGAAGGACAATCATAGGACTTCACTCCTATGAGGACTTTAAGAGACAAAACAGATGAACATAAGGGAAGGGAAATGAAAATAATATAAAACTATATAATATAAATATATATAATATATATAATTATATATATAATATATATAATATATATAATTTATATAAATATATATATAATATAAAAATAATATAAAAACATGGAGGGAGACAAAACAGAAGAGACTTATAAATATGGAGAACAAACTGAGGGTTGCTGGAGGGCTTGTGGGAGGGGGGATGGGCCAAATGGGTAAGGGGCACAAAGGAATCTACTCCTGAAATCATTGTTGCACTATATGCTAACTAATTTGGATGTGAATTTAAAAAAATAAAAAATAAAACAAGTTAAAAAAAAAAAAAGGAAGGAAGATGGGACTCATGGTTCTAGAAACCGCCTCAGGTCACAGCACTGGTAGATAGTGGGCAGTACTGAATTGAGAACTCTGGGGTTATGATTCCTGGATGCCCCAGACTCACATGAAACTCACAGCCTACCAGTTTGCACGGCTGTCCCCCTGGCAGACAGAAATCTGCATACCCATGTGAGGTCAGCTTATACACCCACCTGCTTACATACCCGCTGGGGCTGCCCCCCAGAGCAGAGGTCTGCTTTGATACTGCTCATGGGATTTGCAAAAGTGAAACCTGTTTTTTCCTCCCTGACAAGGTTGACACAGACTAATTTCTGAAAGGATAAAAAGAAGGAAAAACAAAACATTATACAGCAAGTACTGAATCCAAAAAAAAGTAGTTTCAAACAGTTTTTTAAAATCTCAGTAAAAGAATGAAAGCACTTGGCTAAGCCCTAAATTTCGTTTTCTTCAGATAATCCTATGGGGCACATAAAGGGTGGCAGGCTCCTAGCCTTCCTCCACCAAGCACTCTGGCTCCCCTATCCGGAGAGGGACCAGATTAAATAGCTAGCCCTTTTCTAGTATAACCCAACTCCAAACTTGAGAAACAAAACTGTTTTGGTTTCAAGACTTCTAGATTCTGGAGCGTTCTCCTTCATTTCATTCTAGTCTGAAATCTGCAGAGCAGAATCAACAAAGAAATGAATGATAAGCACTCTCCAGATTGAAGTTAGCATCCGCCTGTCCCTGGACCTTGCACTGACTCAGTCAAGAGACCCATCTCCTCCCTCCCCTTCCCATCTCCTCTCTCCCCTCCTCCACCCCAAACACCAACACACAGGAATATCTAGATCATTTGCTTAGTATAATTCGGGCTTACAATGACCATTACATGCATACAATAAGAATTACCAACTTATGTGGGGCCCCTGGGTGGCTCAGTGATTTAAGTGTCTGACTTTGGCTCAGGTTACGATCTCATGGTTCATGGGTCTGAGCCCCATGTGTGGCTCTGTGCTGACAGCTCAGAGCCTGGAGCCTGCTTTGGATTCTGTGTCTCCCTCTCTCTCTGCCCCTCCACCACTCTCACTCTCACTCTCTCTCTCTCTCAAAAATAAAAAAAATAAACATTAAAAAAAATTTTTTTTAAGAATTATCAACTGACGTAACCATGGGGTCATTCTATCATATGGCCACACAGAATGAAATAGTTTTCAAACATGTGTGAGGTCTGTATTGAAATCCTCCCTAAAGAGGGATGTCCCTTTTTGTGAAGAGTGGTCCTTCTCACATGAATGTGGGCACCAAATACGCTTTGAAACATCGTAGCAAACTGTGCATCAAGGTCTAAAAGATTAACAGGGGTTAGAAAAAAGACAAGACTTTATGTAGATTAAAGCAACATTAAAGGGATTCTTTATGTGTGAAAGAAATTATGGTTTTTAGTTTAAGATTATAGCACACCCTACATTAAAAGGTGGAAGTGCTATCTTTTTATTCTTTCTGAATGTCATTTTATTGAAATCTGCTTGTTATCCATGGCTTTAAAAAGAGAGTTGGGGCTAATTTTTAAAAGCAGGTTTTAAGTAGATCTGCTCTGTTATTTAGAGATGGAACTTAGTAACTTAATACCTTATAATTTGGGCTGAATTCATATTTATGTGTTAAAACCATCATTTAAAAACGGTGTTTTTATGTAGTTGCCTCTAGCTAAAAGCATACGTGATTACATGGGTGGCATAATCTGGGAAAAGGGACCATTTCATGCTGCAATTTACAAAAAAGTAACTTACTCAAGCAACTGTCATTCCTTTGAAACCTTTATCCCTCGTTCTTTTCTCTAACCCCCTGGGCTTTTAGCAAATTCGGATCTAGAACTTTTGAGTCCTTGATATCTTTCAGGCATTGTGTTAGGTGCTTGCGTATTTCACTTCTTTCCCACAATGATCTTGCCAGGTAGTTATTATTGTGACCAACCTTCAGAAGGGACAATGAAGTCTGAGGAAACTAAATACACAAATTTACAACAAATCTTGGGATTCAAAACCAACTGTAACCTCCAAGTTCTTTCATCTTACCCAGTACGTACTATAATGCATTTATTTTATTTTACTAATTTGTTTATTGCTGCAAAACATATCAAAATCACTGGCTTAAAACAACATTCATCTTCCCCTTACATCTGCAATTTCGGCAGGGTTCAGCAAGGAAGGCTGCCGTTTGCCTCACATGGCTTCAGCTGAACTGGGAAAGCTCAGTGCCCGTGGGCGGAGATGCACTTTCAAGGGGGCGCATTTTCCTTGACCGCAAGGTGGCCGATTTCCAGAAGCCTGGGCCCAGAAACTGGTGCGGTGCCATTTGTTCCATATTCTATTGGCCAAAACCAGTTGGGAGAGCCCAGATTCAAGGAGAAAAGTCATAGATTCCACCTCTCAGTGGGATGCATGCCAAAAAAAAAAAATTGGGGGCCGTGTAACAAAACCCCCACACCTTCTAAGACTTCAGGTTCAATGGTGATTTTGTTAAATTGTGAGACTCCTCTTTTATGAATGCTTTCATCCCGCATGACTTTGCAGATGAATGCCCCCAAAGGCAACTCCTCCAAGGTGGGAAGGTCTGGGTCTTTTCCCATTTTTTTTTTTTTTTTTTTTTTTACATATTCTATGTAGATTATTCAGGCTTCTGAATAGCAACCCTAGGCTTAAAAGGGAACTTTAATTTTCACATCTTCTTTTTCATGTTCTCAGATTTTCTTTTTTCCTTTAATATGTAATATCTTTGATTAACTCTGTTGCTTTTTAATTACTGACCTCAGTAGTTTCTGAATTCTATTTTAGAGAATTTTCTAGAACACTGTCAACCGAGCACGGTCTTCTGCTTGAAGCTACACCCTTTGCTTAGCAACTAACGAGCATGCAGGTCCTACCACATGCAAGTAGGTTTTCAGTCTCTTTTACAGCTAACACATTTTTCCTCCTTTAAAAAGTGGTGATTCTACCAGTTCTGTCACTTGGGCAAGAACATTTCTCACCTGTTATTTCTTGGGCATTTTTTTTTCTATTTCACTCTGGCTTGTTCTCCTTGCTTTGGCCAAATGAACCAAAACTAAACCCTTCTGTTTGTTGCTTACCCCTTCCCCACTCAGGGTTCACAGTTGCAAATTCACTGCACAAAGAAGGATACACCCCATTTCTTACCCACAGGAGACATTACTAATCAATCCCTGAGCATGGGGTGTGGCCCCAACGCATTTGTGGCTGCAAAACATTTCAGTCAACCACTAATGATTAAGCAATGAGAATAGCTTGCCTTCCAGGGTATATACTATTCCGTGTCTCTGTAATGCTTCGTCATCTTCAACTAGGCCAATCAAGTCTTTCTAATCTCTCAGTGCTCTGAATTCCTTGTTTGTATTGAATAAGGCTTCCTGCTGCCCAGCCCCAGCATGTACTCTGTGAAATATCCAGAACCACACATCCTGCCACCTGCAGTGATGGCTATTCTCAGCCAGGAAATATTTCCTATTACTTTCCTAGTTCCTGTTTTCCCAACTCTCCTGAGACTCAGGGTCAGATCACTCAGACAGCAGCTGTGGCCCTGGCCTTGGATTTCAGTCCTGACAGCAGCCGACACCTTTCTCAGGACCTGGGTCCCACCTAAAGATGAGGGGCTGGGATCCTGCCTTGATTTTGCCAGATGCTTCTTACTATCCCCTCTGTCTTCCCCAGAGTCCCTATCTTGTGCCCGAACCCCTCCAATTATTATCCGAGTAAACTCTGAAGTTATACTGACACTCAAGGAAATGAAACAAATTTCAACATATATGTGCTCACTATGCCTCTTTGGTAACAAATGCTTTCTCTTCAAAAACAGTGCCTTTCTCTTGGATCTAGACTTACTCTCATCACCTACAACTGACCCAGTTCCCCACTGGCCACTCCTCTACAGCAGAGAGGTCCATTTCTTAGATTTGACACATCCTGGTCTTTCCCTTTTCACTAAATTTGATGAGCTCATGCCTGACTGGGATATCAGACACCACGGGTTGATCCCAATTTTTCCAAGTGCCCTTTGTGTGAAATACCTCACAAGCATGGTGTTTTGTTTATTTTTGGGGGGGGGGGAGGGAGAGGGGGGGGGAGAGAGAGAGAGAGAGAGAGAGAGAGAGAGAGAGAGAGAGAGAGAGTGTCTGTGTGTAAGGGGGAGGAACAGAGAGACAGAGACAGAGACAGAGACAGAGAGAGAGAGAGAGAGAGAGAATGCCAAGCAGGCTCCATGCCATCAGCACAGAGCCCAACGAGTAGCTCGAACCCATGAACCATGAGATCATGACCTGAGCTGAAACCAAGAGTCGAGTCGGACACTTAACCTACTGAGCCATCAGGGTGCCCTAAGAACAGTATACTTTTGGTAGTTATGCCTGTATTGCCTCCTAGCTGCAGGAGTCTCAAGAATGAAGACAGTATGTATCTCTTACTTCCTCTGTAACTCTCCACACCAACCAGTTAGGAGTTTGGCTGTACACAATGGGTATTTAATAAATACTGCAGGTGACACTTAGAATAAACTCTGAAGGAAATCTATTCAGTGGCAAGAATCTGACACTATCCATAATGGATCAGATTAAACTTTATGAAAGATAGCTTTTTAATTTTGTGGTTTCATTTCTGAGTTAGATTCTGTAATCACTCTTAGAAAAAGACACCTGACATCTGGGCTTTGCTCTTTGTTTTGATTGTACTCATGTCAAAGCCTAGCAAATATTTTGGATTGAAAATGAGATTTCAAGGAAGCATTTCATTAGAAGTGGGTATTATTCTCTTAGAAACTACAGCTTTGGATGCCATTCAATCTCTTTATTAACTTTCTATCACTTATCCTTTTCCTAATTATACATTAGCCTACTTACTTTAATTTGCAGAAGGAATCCTGTTTGATTTCAGTAAAAAATATGAAAGATAAAGCTTTGAAACAGCAACAGGAAGGAATCGGTCTTTAAGTTAGTAGCACCAGACTTTCTTTTAGATTGTCCATAACTCAGCATATACGTATACTTTTGAACCACCTCCTAGGGGTTTTACATTGATTTAAATCACATGACCAGTAAGGGCAAAACTTGTAAGAATTTTTTTGAGTTGCAAAGAACTCTAAGCCTTTATCAAACCCAATTACCCTGTAGATGAATTCCTGTCACACTACAGGAACTGTATCATTTGCCATTTTAAAAGGTGTTTGTGAGTTTGTTTTTGTTTTTTGTTTTTGTTTTTTTTTTTTGGTTGTCTATTGCTGCCTATCAATCTACCCCAAAATGTAGTGGTTTCTAGAGAGATGAAGTGACCCCAAGGCCACCTGAGCCACTTGAAGCACTTACCTTATGAAAGTATCTGATACAGACAGCTGATACAGTTATTGCTATTACATACAAAGCATGTCATACCTTATAGCTTAGCATCTTGTGTTAGATACCGGCTGGGATAGAATTTGGGCTGTTTCAAACTAGACATCCGATATAAGTGATCCTGTGTACAAATGTTAAAACTGAAAGAGGTAAGTATCTGGGTTAGGGGAGAAGCCCTTCTTCCCCTAACTGGAGGCTTCTTCTGGAGCATGGGACTCCTGGGTTCCTTTTACCTCCTTCCTTACTTCCTGGAACAGGGGTGGGAAGGTTTAAGGGGTGACTCATTTGACTGAAAATGTGGGAAAAAATAAACCAGGCAAGCTCAGTCCACTCGCTCACTCCTTCCCCCAGGAATTGACCTGTCCACACAGAGGTCATGCTTTCTCCAGGCTCAGTGTTTTGTGGGGCAGACCCTCCAGTGGCCAACCACTGCCAGTGTGTGGGTAGAAGAATGTCTAATTCTGGAGTTTAGTATCAAGAAGCACAAAAGCATTCTCCGTTATTACCTTTTCAGTAACAATGGTGGTATTTTCATCTATTTGCAGGCTCTTGTTTTTCTCAGTTTAGAATTTGGAAGGTTCTACAAGGGCACTGTGCACGGAGTCCCCATCAGTGCTCAACAACTCACTGATCAGCACAACTGTGAACACCTGTCGGGCACGTGTTACGTGCCAGGCCACCAGTTTACTCACTTTGCAAGCATTTACTCACTTAACCTAATTAGGACAACAACAGGCCAAAGAAACTTCACAATACAACTGGGGTTTGGGTAGCTTTTGAAGTTGGCCACCATTAACTCCTACCCCCCCCCCCCCCCCCCCGCCACGTGCATCTACCTCTGCTCATCTGAGAGAGAGGGTCTATTTCCTCTCCCTCTGAATTTAGGCTAGCCTAGGACTTGCAATGGACAGAACACAGTGAAAATGACATCCTGCGACTTCCAGGGCCTTAAGAGGCCTGGTGGCTGCCATTTCCCTTCTCTCGGGTAGCCAATCCCCTACAACGAATCCTGGGCTAGACCTCCGAGTGAGGAGAAAAGCTGGAGAGCAAGCCCTCGTGGAGGAGCACTGAGGAGCCAGGCACAGGAGTGAGGCCTTCCTGGACCTTCCACAGCCCAGTTCCACCCAGGCTTAGCTGAGTGCAGTCAAGTGAGTGACTCCAGCCAACGCTCGGCAGAAGGTACCTACCTGTCTTCTTCAGGCCAAGCCCTACCTGGATTCCCCGGCAGGCACAGAACTGTGGGAAATCATAAATCATTGTTTTAAGTCACTAAATTTCAGCGTGGGCATCATGATACATGGCAGCAGACAACTGAAAAAAATAAAACGCATATATACACACACCCTTTAAAACAGTAAGTGGTGTCATTGCTACAGCGTGACAAGAATCTTAAAAGAGCTGTAGATGATTGACTAAACCATAAAGTCACAATGTCTTTGTAGCCGGCCCTATATACTCAAGTCGCACTCTTTTAAATGGCTTTCTAAATGGGCCACCTTTAAGGGACAAACCATAGTTATCACCTCAAGACATCAGCTCCATTCTCTTGTTCAAAGGGATAAAAGCTCTTCATTGAATAATAATCTCTTTCTATTCCCTCCAGAGAGCTCATCATCACTTTGCCTTGTATTTGATTACCATGTAGGATAGTGTTTACACCCTGGCTCCGTTGGCTCCTCTGGGGAGCCCTCCCAACCCTCATTCTGAGCTCTAGGCTGGCTTACTCCTCCTCAGCGTCTCTCTACTGCTCTGCTCATATCTTTAGCACGGTGCTCATTGCATATATTATTTACGTAAACTGCATGAGAACAGAGACCTGCCTGTTTTGTTACTGCTGTGTTCTAGGCACCAGAACAGCCCTCCATGTGGAGTAAGTGTTCCATGAATGTCTCCTGGTTGAATAAGTCAATGCGCCTGCTTCCCCCCTGGACTAGACCCTGCGTGTTGGTGGTGAGTGTCCATCACCGCTTCCTTTCATTCTCTCTCTTGTGCTGGAAGCCTGGAAGGGCCTAGACTTACTCACTTCGAGGGTCCAAGTGCAATTCTGACTCTGCCGGGGGGCGGGTGGGGGGTGCGCCTGCATGAGATATGGAGGACAAGGGAACAGGATAAGTTCTGCCTTGAGTTGTGGTGGCTGATACGCGGCTTCAGCAGACGGGCGTGTTTGTACAAACTGGCCAGCTACACGGCTCGCAGCTAGGACAACTGGCAGTGGCTTCTACGGTTTCCTGCCCTCTAGGTGACGGCTTTTGGAAACTGCCTAGCGGTATCCCTTTCACTCCTCAGACTCTTAACAATGACTTTTGGGACTGCTGAGTTCCCAGAAGTATCTGGAGTGCTTCTTGTTTTCCTGTGGAATTCTAACTGATATGCTTCCATAGACTCCATTTCTATAAGGAGGGGAGGGTTTATCCTTCCATACCCAGGCCTGCACAGGATCTGGATCACAGCGGAAACTAATAGTGATAAAGAGAATAAGGGTGACCATGGCAAACATTTATTTCATGTTTACTATGGGCCCAGCCCTGTTGTAAGTTCTTTATTTATTCAGTAACCCTGCAAGGCAGGCACTATTACTGTCCTCTCTCTACAGATTAGGAAACTGAGAACAAAGTAGTTAAGCAACGTGCTTAAGAATCACAGCACTAAAAGGTGGACCGTGGAGGCAAGCCCGGGCAGTCCGGCTCTCTGGTCTTGTACCTGCATCTAACATCTTCCCCTGCCTGAATGATATCTGCTCCAGGACATGAAGATACAACCACTAGAAGTTGAGAATGCAGTATAAATGCTCTATGTGCATTTACCATAAAGTAGCAGTTCAGTATGTTCTCCTTTAAGACTATTAACTTTGTGGTGCAAATAGCTGTGTGTATACACGCGCGCACAGTTTTTTTTTTTTTTTTTTTTTGCCGTGTTAACTTTATTTTTTCTTTTTCTTTTTTTTAAGCATGTATTTATTTTTGAAAGGCAGAGAGAGACAGAGCACAAATGGGAGAGGGGCAGAGAGAGAGGGAGACGCAGAATCTGAAGCAGGCTCCAGGCTTTGAGCTGTCATCAGCACAGAGCCTGATGCGGGGCTTGAACTCAAGGACCACAAGATCATGACCTGAGCCGAAGTTGGCCGCTTAACCGAGCCACCCAGGCACCCCTTAACTTTATTTTTTCTGATTACTCCCCAAAACAATGAAAAAGCAGGAAGCCTTAAATGGGGCGCCTGGGTGGCCCAGTTGGTTAAGCGTCTGACTGGCTCAGGTCATGGTCTCATGGTTCATGAGTTCAAGTCCCATGTTGGGATCTGTGCTGACAGCTCAGAGCCTGGAGCCTGCTTCAGATTCTGTGTCTCCCTTTCTCTCTGCCCCTCCCCCACTCATGCTCTCTCTCTCTCAAAAATAAAAATAAACATTAAAAAGAAAAAAAGAAAAACCAGGGAGCCTCAGAAATAATTGACATTTCAGGGAAGGTAAGAAGAACCACAGTGAAGAATATTCGTAGCTTTCATTTGAATTTCTTGATGCACATCTTTCTGCCTCTTGCCTGGGAGCACAAGATAAAGTAAAAGTCAAACACTGGTTGCAACAACTGTAGGGAAAATATTTCTCTCTTTACTGTGGCTTCTGCCAAAATGGAGAACAAACGTTTCTACTAAGACCTCAAAGACATGGAAGAGAGAGCACGGGAACATGCAAAGACATACAAAGTCCACGTGGAAATGGACAAAGCAGCTGATCACGAATACTATGGACAACGTGCACGACTCTCAAAGTCGACCAGTGGATAAATCGGAGCGGGCGTGAAAAGGGACAAAAATAGGTGTTGGAGAAGCTTTTTCTCCAATCCTGATGTCTCCCAACACACATAGGGAGATCCACTAGCAGAGTAGCCCTGGACAGGGCCATTACTTACTATTCAGGGCAGAAGTGTCTTAATCAGATGGATGCATTTGGAAGGAAAATCTGAGCACAAACAGTCCGGCCCCCTTTGTTCTCTCTTGTAAGTGAACCTGTCATTCTTCTCTGTTCTTCTTCCATGTCTTAAATTTTCAAAGGGCCAACTCTGTCCACCAGCTGGGGGAAGGGGCAGGTTTATGCCCTGGTCCATTGCTGACACTGCCTGGGAGGGTAAGTTTATGCAGTTCTGAGGTTCAGCACTGGAAAACCCTACTTGGCTCGAGTCCAAAGCCATATTTCCCCCGAAAGGTCCACAGTCCTTACCTGCACTTCCAGAATCCACAAAGTAATGAAAACAAAAAAATTTTTCCCCGATTCATCTGGCAGCAAAACCTTAAGTGACCTGAGTCACCAGTGGCAAAACGTGACCCTAACAGACATGAAACTACTTAAATCCTCATTTTTCCCCTTAGAGCATTGTGTTGCATGTCGTAGCCAACAGCCCCATGTGCCTATTTAAATTTAAACTAAGTTACAATAGATTCTCAGTCCTACCAGCCACATTTCAAAAGCTCAGTAACAGCTATATTTAACTAGTACTACCACACAGGACAAGGCAGATGAAAACCTTCCAGCACTGCAGAAAGTACAGCTTAGAGTGAAGCCATGTTTCCTTATACACACATTCATATTTGCTTACGGGATATGACCCAGACCCTACGTAATAAATAGCATATGTACCATTTTCTTCCTAAACCTAAAAAATATGAAATTCCAAAATCATATCTGGCCCAAAAGATGATAAAGGAGCATGGGCCCACATCAGTTCTTACCAGTAATAAAAGCAATATCTTGACCTTCTATTTGCTTTAGACATTACCAGTTACGGACTAAATGGTTGTGTTCCCCCAAATTCACCCAAATTCAGGGGTTGAAGCCCCAAGCCCAAAAGTGATGGTATTGTGGGGCGAGACCTTTGGGAGGTAATTAGGTATAGATGAGGTCACGAAGGTGCCCTATAATGGGATTACTGTCCTATTTATAAGAGGAGGAAGAGACATAATAGTTCTCTCTCCACCACATGAGGACATGACCTTCTTGCCGGTGACCATGGAGGCAGAGGCTGGAGGGACAAAGCTGCAAACCAAGGTCCACACAGCATGGACCACCAGGAGCCACCTGAAGCCAGGAAGAGTCAAGGAAGGGCCCTTGCCTAGAGCCTTCAGTGGGAGCACAGTCCTGCTGATACCTTGATTTGGGACTTCCGGCCTCCAGAATCAGGAGACTGTAAGTTCCTGTACTTTAAAACCCAGTTTGGGGCCAATGTCATGGCAACTCTAGGAAATGAAGACAGAGTTTGCTACCAAGAGGCAGGTGCTGCTGTAACAAACACCTAAAACATGGGGAAACAGCTTTGGAACTAGGTAATGGGTAGAGACTAGAAGAGTTGGGAGGTACATGCTAGAAAAAGCCACGACTGCCACAAAGAGACGGTTACTGGCAATTCTGGGGAGAGCTCAGAAAGGAAAGAGGAGAGCTGTGGAAAAAGATTCTTAGAGAATCCAGAAATTGTGAACAGAATATGGCCATTCTGCTGAACTGGCCATCCAGGCGACACCTAAGACTGAAACCAGGAACATGTTATCGCCCAACAGAGCAGAGGCAAGTGCCATAAAGTGGTCAACTATGTCACTGAACTGTGTTCTAGTGTTTTGTGGAAGGTAGCACTGGTAAGCCAGGAAACTGGACAAAGGGGTGGCTTGGTTCCTCCTGCGTAAGGAAGGGGGGAAAAAAAAAGGAGGAACCGAGAAAGGAATTGTTAAAACAAAAAGGAACCAGAACTTTAGGATCTGGAAAAGTCTCAGCTTATCCGTATCACACAAAAGGACAAACCAAGAGTTTTTTGCTCTGAAAACCAAGAGTGTGGTCAAGCAACCCTTTGATATGGGTGTAAATCACGGACCACCCCAGCAGGGGCAAGGTTCAGCTGGAACTGAGGAAGACAGGGGTTGCAAGGAAGATAGGTGGACTGAGATCCTGCAGGATTGAGCCATAAGGCCATTCAGCTGTGGTTCTTCAACACAAAGGGAGAATGACCTCAAAGGAGATTTGGAGATCATCAGGGTTGCCTCTTGGTTCAAAGGTAGGGGAAGGCATCACCTGGACTTCAACAGGGCAGATGGCGTCGTCCAAAGCCTTGAGGGCAGCGCCTCCTGGAGTCTTGCTGGGTAACTCCCTTCCACAGAGTTACAGATGTAGCACTGCCACCCCCAGGGGGTATGGAAAGCAGAGCATCAAACCAAAGACCATTATTCTAGCGCTTCAAGACCTAATGGTATTTGCCTTGCTAGTTTTTGAACTTCCTTGGGACCCTTCATCCCTTTTTTCATTCCAATTTCTTCCTTTTAGAATGACAGTCAATCCTATGCCTCTCCCACCATTCCATTTTGTAAGCACACAACTTTTCTCGTTTCACACGCTCACAGCAGGAAAGGATTTCTGCCTCTGGATAAATCATATCTGGAGTTTCACCCATATCTGATTTAGATTGTATTTAGACGACACTTTGGGCTGTAGACTTTAGAACTGATGCTGGAGCAGGTCGAGACTTTTGGAGTTGTTGGTATGGAATGAATATCATTTGTATGCTACAAGGACATGAATTTGGGGAGGTGCAGGGACAGAATGTTATGGCCTTAATATTTCTGCCCCTCCCCCATTCATATGTTGAAGCCCTAACAGCTAATGTGATGGTATTTTATTTATTTTGAGAGACAAACACTGCACAGGGGATGGGCAGACAGAGAGGAGAGAGAGAGAATCCCAAGCAGGTTCTGAGCTGTCAGCACAGAACCTGACATAGGGACTCAATCTCTAGAATGGTGAGATCATGACCTGAATGGATATCAAGAGTAAAGCATGCTTAACTGACTAAGCCACTCGGCACCCCTAATGTCAGGGTATTTAGAGGTAGACCCTTTGGGAGGTAATCAGATTTAGATGAAGTTATTAGGGTGGGGCCTCCATTATGGGATCAGCATCCTTATTAAAGAAAAAGAAGAAAGACCAGAGCTTGTGCTCTCTGTCATGTAAGGACACAGTGAGAAGATGGTCATTGGAAAATCACAAGGAGGTCCTGCACCAGGAATCACACTTGCCAGCACCCTGATCTTGGGACTTGCCAGCCCCCAGAACTGTGAGAAATAAAAGGTCTGTTGTCAAAGCCACTCAGTCTATGGTATTTTGTTGCAGCAGCAGCCTGACCTAAGTAAGACATTACTGTGCTCTAAACTGATTAAGAGTTAAGGCAGGGGTGCCTGGGTGGCTCAGTTCGTTAAGTATTCGACTCTTGGTTTCAGCTCAGGCCACAATCTCTCAACTCATGGAATCAAGCCTGACATCAGGCTCTGCACTGACAGCATGGAACCTGCCTGGGATTCTCTCCTCTCTCTCTCTGCCTCTCCCCTCCCTTCCTCTCCCTCTCTCCCTCTTTCTCAAAACAAAAACAAACAAACAAAAAACACAAACCAACAGGAATTGAGGCAAAGAGGATTATTTATTAGGCTCCCATGAATTTCAATACAGGGGGAGAATTATGCTGGCTCTTCTCCTCCACATATTCATGGACAATTCAGGCTCATCACAGTGGAAGATTTTATACACGTTTTAGAATCACTGTTCCAAGAAGGTATATGTGCCATTCTGGCAGAGAAGCATGGCTAAATAACTAGAAGACTCCCAAGGATTAATACAGAAGCCACAGATGGAATTTCTACCTTGGGTGGAAGGTGGGACTAGATGAAGTCCAAGGCTTATTCATGTAAGAGAATCTGGGACAATGCTATTGTCTCCCCCACACTGGTTCTTCTCCAGTGTCCTTAATGTGGCGTGGACTGGTCGTATGCAGATATACTTTTGGACCGAAACAGGCCCATTAGAGTCCAGAACATTCTGAAATTTCCTTGAATGCCCTTGAGGCTACCCCTCTGGTGTAAGTGAAGTAGGTCAGAGCAGCCATGTTCCCTCTCTGTAGTCAGCTTCTGGCTGGCTGTCAGGATTCAAGAGTAAGGATAACACTTATCCACTATATATCCAGCTGATTGTCTTGTCCATGTGGGTGGAAGAGATTTCACAGAAATCTGGCATAAACCTAGGCTGGCCCACAGAGTACCAAGAGAGATGTTTTGAGTCCCCTGAAAGCTCCACGTTATTTTGCTATCCAGGTTCAGGCAAGTAGCTTAACCTGGCACAGCCTTAGTTTCCTTATCTATGAAACAGGGAGAACAGCCCCTGGTCCACCATCCTGACAGGATTGGGGGATGGAAATCGAAATTAAAATACTGAATGAGCTAACACATGGGAAAGTAATTTTTATGCATTACCTTTATTATTGATAAGTAAAGTCCATACAAGCCTTTTAAAACAACACGTATTAACACAATAACCTAAGGGAGACCCTAGCTGAATTCTTAAACATACTGCTAGGAGTTCAACACAAAGCAGCTTTTATCTAGAGCATGAATTGATTTCCACTTGTAGAGAAAAGCATGAGATAATGTTCTTTGTCTTAATTGGACAGTGGAGAAGCTCTTGAGTATTGGCCAAGAATCTAATATTGGATGGAACCAAAACACAACCATTTGCTTCCTGAATTGCATCCACAAAAATTTCGTGGTGGAGTGCTGCCTCTGATAGAGCATTTACCAACATTGCACGGTTTCACGCACAGGCCCCCCAAAAATATCCGTCTCTGTCTCTTCTATTTAATATACCCTCGACTCTCCAATTTGATCAAATCTGGGTGCTAACCCTGTTACAACTTCTCACGTAGAGGTCACATTTCTGGTCCTTCAAGATCAATGTACAAGCTTAGCTCAAACAGTAAGCAGGAAACACGAAAGCCTCCCTTCTGTTTGCTTTCCTAAGAGTAACATATGTCAAAGCTTTTAAGAAACTAGAAAATTTGAAGAATCATATGGACAAGCTTATGAAAAAAATGACATTAATCTTAAATATTAATTCATTATTAACCTGACTTAACACACATTCATGATCATTGATTTTTATTTTAGAAATTACAAATTTAAAGGAAAAACAAACTACTGATATTAACATTTTCACAGTATTTTTGAAGGAACATGTTTAAAGAAAAACAGTAATTTTGCTGGTTCTACATCAGCAGACTTAAACACTTCTCATGAAATTTCTTTCAAGCTTAGGAGAAGTGAAAATTTTAAGACAACATTTTCTAACACAATTCTCCCAACCACTTAAAAAAATGTTTTAGCATTAAAAAAAAAAAAAAAAAACACCTTGAATACTTAAATTGCAGATTACCAGTAGTCTTTAAACAGGCTGCATATCTCCATGTTTTCCTTTATTCAGACTTAAGTAAAAATCCTGGAAGACATATCTGAGATTTTAAAAGGTTTTAAAAGGGTGGACAGTAATTTCCTAAATGCCTCAATTATTAAATTTTGTAAAAATGAGCTGAAAACTTTATTAGCACAGTTGTGCCTCTGTCTCAAAAAGTATACAGTCTTTCTATTAGTATATAGGTAACTGTGAGTTACCTATTTGAGTCTTTCCCCAATGCCCTGACATAATGTAAAGTTTCCCTGAGATTTTTGTTTTGTTTTTTTACAACTTCTTTAGAAAGTGATTTTTGTTAGTCTCTCAAAATGCTTTTCAAAAGCAACCAGACTCTTGGGTTAAAAAGATTATATCTAATGATTGTTAACGCTTACTTTTTGTCAGACTCAAAGCTTGTTAGAGTGCATAAAAAAAAAAAAAAAAAAAAGGCTCCTGCAAAACTTATCTTATGGCCACACATTTACTTTTTCTAGAAAAGAGCAATTCCTGCAGTTTTATCCAGGTTAAGTCAAATGCTTCCTACTTCTTCACTTACTAGTAAGGAAAGTTAATATTCAGGTCCCAAAACTCAAAGGCAGTGCTGAGCAAAAAAAAGAAATGAACCATCCAGCGCTCAGCCGCTGTGATTTGCGAATGCGAGAAATCAACAAGTTTGCGTTTGGCGCCTACCAGGTGCCCAGCCTTGAGCAGAAACAGGCCTGAGTAGGTCAGGTTCCAAACCGGGAAATCAAGCCCGGGGTCCAGCTGTGGAGATGAACTCCTGAGCGCTCGCCACGAAACCAGCGCCGGGATGAACGCCCATCTATCCCGGGGCCCCACAGCGCGTTTCCTCTGCAATCGCCGCGGGCCTTCGATTCACAGAGGATTCTTCTGCCCTCCAAAGCGAAGGGCACAGTCGCACTCACAAGAGGCTAGTCTCAGGGAACCCCATATGCTCACCCCGCTCGGCGCGAACAAGTAGCAAGGGAGGAAGCCCTCCTTCAGGACCCCGCAGCTGAGCCGGGAGCGAGACGAACTACTATTTGCGTTCGCGACAACCCCGGAGAAGACACCGCTAAAAGAAAAGGTGGTAGTGGAAGCAGGTTGGCGCTTCCAGAAGCGTCTAATGCCTCGGACGTTTCTTAGCTCGATCTGAATTAGTAACCCGGGAGAGGGGCGCGAGAATGGGGGTCCCAGGGGAAGCCAGCGAGCAGAGGGGATGAGCGAAGGGAGAATAAAAGTGATTCAAATGAAATTCCCACGCGCTCAGGCCATCCACGCTTTCAGCTGGAGGAAGGGAGATTGGGGCACGCACGGCGCGCCCGGCTGTGCTGCGGAAACTCTCCGGCTCCCGGCGCGCGCGGACGGACGGAAGGACTGACGGGCAAATCCGGGCGAAGGACTTACCTTCAGGGTTGGCGCTGATGAAGACCCGCACGCTTCGCCCGGCGGGCACGAGGTGAGAAGGCAGGGCGTTGAGGTTCCCGGAGAAAGCCGCCCGCCGGAGCGCAGAGTCCCGGGGACAGGGCAGCCTGGTGCCCGCGCCGGCCGGCCACATCGCCCTCTGGGAGGAATAGCCGCCGCCGCCGCCTCCTGGTCCTCGGTTCCTGCCCGCGGCTCCGCGGAGCAGCTAGGTCGATCCCCGCAGGCGGCGCGGCTCAGAGCCGCCCCGAGCCCGAGGCGCCGCCGGCGAGCTCCGCGGCGCACACCACCGGCAGGCGCGGGGCGGCCATACGGACCCTCGGGCCGCTGACGCCGCCGCCTCCCGGCCCTCTGGGCGTCAGCCTTCGCCCGCCGCCGGGGGCTCAGCACAGCAGCCGGCGGGAGGTCAGCGTGGCGGTGGCGGCGGCGGCGGCGGCTACGCGCGCGGCGCCTCTTTGCGCCGGGAAGCGCCCGCGCCGGCCGCCCAGCCCGCGGCCATCTCCCCGTCCGTGCCTGCCGCGGGAAGAGGGGTCGCCGAGGTGACGGGTACCGAGCGGAGGAGAGCTGCTCGAACTTTATCTGCTAAAGGCGTCCGACTTTATGGGAACGTCCTTCCGCGGGGCGGTGAACTCACCCGCGGCTTAATGGGCGGCAGGGGCGGGGGCGCGGGGGCCGCGGGCTGCCCGTGGGCCTCCCGGGCTTCTCTGAGGACGATCCCGAGCGCTCGTGGCTGTCTCCTTGGTGGAGAACATGAAAGAAACTAGCCCGAGATCCCTCTGACTCCTCCAACTCTCCTAAAGGTCAAACAAGCCCTCAGCATTTTGGGGAACGCACGCCTACCGGCGCCGGCGCCTCTTTGCCTACGTGCCGCCAATTCCGGCCTCAAAGTTAGACTCACGCACTGAGCCCGGCCCCCGAGGGTGCAAAGCATCAAAACTCGGGACCCTTTTGAGCGTCCTGGAGGGGCTGTCACCGTCGCCCGGCCTCAGGTGGCGCAGGTGACTGTCTTGCCGCTCCGCTGGCCTCACGCTCGGCAGAGCCGGGGGTTTTTATAGAGAAGCCGCGCCGCTCACGTGCTCCTCGCCGCGTGGTCGCGGAACCTTTCCAAGAGTGGGTCTCCGCGGGAAGCCTTCCCGAGGTCTGGAAGGCTCCAGAGGGGTCCTTCCTGCCCCCGCCCTGGCGCATTCCTGGGCCACTCCGCGAGCTGGGCGGCTCCAGGAGCCCCGTGCCGCCCGGTGCGCGCCTGGGCCCGGCAGGCCTTTGGGGGCTCCGGGGAGCGCTGTTTGGCGCAAGAGCCCGCAAAGTGCAGGTGGCCACGGATTGGGGCGGGGTGCGAGAGATCAGAGTTGGCTTTTGGCCGCTTTTCCAAGTCCCTGCAGGCTTCGCCTGACGCTGATCCGACGGGGCCAGAGCGGTCGCGGAACTCTGCTACCCCGGGGTTGGGAGTCGTAGCTCTAGGGGTCTGGTCTACGGCGGGGTGACGTAAGATGCCGAGGGACCCCAACGTAAAATCACCGTCTCCGGTGCCCGCTCACTGCCCTTGCCAAGTACTGCAAATTCCAGGACAGGAAGAAGACCTCGTAGAATTAAAAGTGTGATTGTACTTGGGGTGGGGGAAGGGAGGAGGTGTGTTTGGAGCCTTAATTGGAGTTTGGCGTCCAAACCTCTCATTGTGAGCTTTGGGGCAGGAACTCCTGGCTCTTAGAGAGGAAGAACGGCTTTTCCAAACCTTTGGGATTGGAAAGGGGGTGCTTGGGCACAGGGTGCGGGCAGCTCAGCTGCAAATTTTATCTTCTCACCTGGGGCTTCTCCTGGCCTCCTCCTGGCCTGCACTTCTCCTAGGTCCTGCTGGTGGCAGTGAAGTCCTATGCACTGCTGTTTATTTTCTGACCCCACCCCGTTCCCAAAACATGCTTTCTGGGGTAACCTTTCGGAAGAATTGGGTCTTTGGGTTTTTAAGGCTGCCTCTCCACTACTGGGAACCAGGGGGCAGTCAACCGTTCGTACTCTGTAATAATTTGATGCAACCAGTAAAGAAACGTTGAACATACCCAGGCATTTGTTCAACTGATTCCATTTAGCAAATTATCTCCTTCCCTCTCCAGCTTTATTACTCCCAGGTGGGAACATTGTCCGGCAGGAAGGAGGTCTCTGAAAGATTTCCTGATATCCCAGGAGGTATGGACTGAGAGTTCTGGAACAGGTCATGAATATACAGTGTCCGTTACAGTACCAGCCTTTATGAATATACAGTATTTATTACTGGAGAAAAGAGCCAGGACCACTTTATGCCTAATCTCAATGCTGTTTATAAGAAACTGATAAGAAGTTGCTGGATTGTCAGGGACCTGCCTTCCTTTCTTTCGTTTCCCCCTACTTATTTGGTGGTTTCTCTCTTAAAAATCAGATTAGTGTTTGTGTCTTCTGACCTTTGCTTCACATCTCAAAGTGTTGCACTTTCTTAAGATGACTTTGGGATTTTTGGCAGCCTCTATAACCTAATTAACTGTTCTAGACAGGCCGAAGTTTAGCATCTGCCAGTGTCACTGCAGACCAAGGATGCAGAGGAGAGAGACTTTCACATTTTTTGTGCGGCGGTGTTTTAAAGGGCTCCCTGCACAGCCAGCTTCACATAGGTAGAGCCAGCACTGTCTTTGGGTTATCAGGGAGCTGTCTACCTTAGGACACCTCCTAAGGACACTACCCAATCAACCACCTCCCTCCTCCATACACATATACACATACATCTCTCTCCTATCTTCGAAGTTTTCTGTCTCTTGCTAATATCTGATCTCCTAAAACCAGAGATTCATTCATTAGTGTGGAAATGGCATAAGGGAAATGTCACCCTTGGCACTAACACTGTTAGGAATTAACTAGATTTATTTCCCACCCCAAGGCACTTGTGACGATACCAGTGGAGAGAGAAAGAAAAGAGAAAAGAACTGAAAACGGAAGGGAAGGAGCTGGTTTGAATGTGGAAGGCAGGCCCTGACTTCTAGCTAGGAGACTGTTTTGTTTTGATATCCGTTTAAAACACTTTACAAACATTTTCTCCTCTTCATCAAATATTGAACATGTTATTATTCCTTCCATTTTACACATGAGAAAACCAACGTTCAAAAAAGAGAAGGGGCTTGTCCAAGGTCATATAACTATGGGATCCAGGTATTGTGGCCCCAGTCTTAGCACTCTTTGCAACAAACCTCTTCTATTTTCTAATTCTGCCTGGGTCTGGCCCTGGCTGACATCTTTAGTAACCTGGAAGATAGATGTTCAGGTCTGCGTTCACAGGTGTGGAAGGCTGGTTATCACCTCTGCTTCCGTGTGGCAGAGAAGGTCTATGTCTACAAGATCACACTGGACTAGACTCTCCCAACGTAATTGCAGAATGCCTTGTATTCCTGTTGTTTCCTGATAAGACCACAGGTAAACCCATATCATCCTTGCAGCTGGCTGGAAAGTTTAAAGCGTCTAGAAATTGGAAGATAAAAGTACAGGAAAAATGGGTTGGGAACCTCGCTTGTGACCAAGGACGGGTATTCCCCTCTTCATCCTCCCACACACCCCGGTTAACAGGACAGAGGGCCACAGAGAGGCATGGTCTTTAGGCAACAATGGTCGCAGCCCTTGATAAAAACAGGACTGTTCAAAGGTTCAATTACTGCTAGGTTCTTCCTACTCATAGAGCTAGGAGGAACGTTGTGCTCATGGACTCCAACTCCCCTTGGTATATGATAATGCCCCTCTCACAAGGTAGTTTTATAAAACAGGAGGAAGGAAACCTAAACTAATATATTGATATACTGAGCACTTGTAAGCTAGACACTGTGATAGATTCTTTAAATCGCACTGTATCTGGGGCCAGGGCCCAACACCTCTAATATCCCCACTTGATATCCCATTTTGGACACAGCTGTCCCTTGAATACCTTTTATGATGTGCACACAGCATCTTTGGCGATGTAGGTGCAGGTTCCCCTGTCTAAGGTCCATGTTATGGAAATATACCTCACCTACTCCCCTTCCCTGCCCTGGCAGTGGTTTTTCACCCATCTGCATGGCTCTGTCCCTTGGCCAGGTCATCCTGCTGAGATGACAGGGCTGGTGATCATAAAGCACACAACCAGAGCCCCTGCCGCTGACTCTGACCCTGCAGAAGGAAGGGCCACACCTCAAGCTGTATTTACCTGTATGTACACTCACTTTTCTGCATGTCAAATATCCTGGGTTCTTCTGGACCAGTGTTCTGTATTTGTCCACATGGACAGAAGTGGAAATAGAGCCCCTGGTGTTATAAAAATGACCAAATTATCACACCCTATTCTAACTATCTCAGGAAATCTAGCCAATGAAGCCAATGATGTGTTTTTGTGTTTCCCAGACTTGAACAAGAATGTCAAATTTAATATTACATTAATGTTCATGGTGGCCCTTGGATGTGAGTGATAAAGGTTTGAATCTGCTTTGGGGATGTGAGGAGTAGATTATACAGGTCCACTCAGATGAGGACTCTGCTTTCCAAGGTTCCAGCTCAGGAGAAGAGCTGGGCCATCAGGAACCCACTTACTTGTTTACAAAGTGGAAATTTTCGGTGTATGTGAGAATTTGTCAGCATAACAATTTGCCAACAGAGAGGGTTGATTCAGAGGTGTCTGTGACATAATAGAATTCACAGCAGCTTGGTTTTAAATAAAGTTACACCTTTCTGAAATTGCTATCTGATGTTTTCATGACTCAGAAATTCTAACTTTATATCCACCCCCTTCCAAATCTGTTTAATGTATTTTTTGATCAGTCTGCCTCTTACAACCTTCTAAATACTCACATTGTTTTGTAAGCACTGGGCATACCACACAAAGTAGAAGAAAGTAAGGTGAGTTGTTTAAAAATTTGTAGTTTATTTCATATTTCTCAGTCAGATATTTCATTTTCATTATATGATTGCCAAATATTTCCCCCCTCATGCCATTAATCTTAAACACAGTACCCTCTCCTCTCTTGTCCCTTTATCTGATACTGGTTTGGAGAATTGCTTTTTACAAAGCTCTTTCACACATGTTAACTCATTTTGATTCTAACCCTGAGAGGTAGTTTCTGCATTAACTATACTACCCTTCCCCCCTCCCCCCCTTTTTTTAATATGAAAAAGTAGATCAAGAGATTTAAGTGGCATGTCCAAGTTCATTCAGTTAGTGGTTGGCAGAGCCAGTATTAAAACTAAATCTCTGACCACCAAACCATGGGTTTAATTACAATGTATCACATGACTACCAATATATAACAAGATCCATCTGGCCAAATTGATGGACATCATTTGTACCTCTCTATGAAATTTATATGGGTTGTTAGGCAAGCCAAATCATACAGGGTATAAAACACTCCACCTGGATTGCAATGTTACTTACATGGCTTATTGACATTGGTTTCCGTATTTTTTATTGAGCAAAAGCTAGGTTCCATATCCTTTAATTCTATTAACAGCTCAGTTTTATAGTAACAAGTAACAAGAGGTTCCGAGAGTTTAAATAATTTGTCCAAATTCAGGTAGCTAGTAAATAGCAAAGCTAGAATGTGAGCCAGATTTCTCTCCCTATGTTATTAAATGAGATCTTTCTACCACAGAAGACTGAATCCACATGAATAAGATACAAAAAATATTCTCTTTATAGTATTCCATACTGACATGGCCCCAGTATCTTAAATGTACTGCCCGGGTCAATCATCTCATTGTTTAAATGCTTGTACTTAACTAGAAGAGTATTAAACTTGAATGTATGCTAATTTTACTTTTGGTCCCCCAAAGTTTTAATGGGACCAAGTGTTCTTTTCCTGGGTATTTTTCCTGTAAAAATTAAGCATAGATGATAATTCTATCACAGTCTCTCTAAACATAATTCTATGGATTCTATTTTCTAAAAAAATACTCTTGCAGTTCTGCTTTATATTTGTTATTTGATTGAAATTACTTCTTCACAAAATAATGGTCCCCATCACAGTCCTTTAGCCTGAATTAGTGACAGTTACACCATGTGTCTGCTTGGGTCACATAATGTAAATGATCCTACTGACTAAATTTAGAAAACAATAGGCAGAAATTGACAAGTTATTTACATTTAGTCAGGGTAAAGAGTAGGCAGTTATTTACCATTGCTTTGAGGTTTTGAGAAACATTTACAAATCAAATGATTCACAAACAGGTTTAAATTCTGTACTCCTATCACTTCTTGGAAAGTATGGGAAGATCATTTGGCCATCATTTGGAGTCTTTGGAACAGATTTAAAATTTAGGGGACTTATTTTCTTCCTCTCAAAATAAATATGGTGTAGAAATATAATATCTATTATATTTATATATTTATTTATAACTATAATATATATTGTAAAAATATAAGTATATGTGACATTTTTAAAAGACAGTGAATACAAATCTAATTCTGCATTAGACAAATTTTTTTTTTAGTGGTAAATAACTGCAACTAAGGAGGAATTTCTTTTAAAAATAGGAGGTTTAGGGGGCCTGGGTGGCTCAGTCAGTTGAGGGTCCAACTTGTGCTCAAGTCATGATCTCACAGCTTGTAGGTTCCAGCCCTGTGTTCGGCTCTGTGCTGACAGCTGGGAGCCTGGAGCCTGCTTGGGGTTCTGTGTCTCCTTTCTCTGCCCCTCCTCCACTCAGGCTCTGTCTCTCCCTATCTCTCAAAAATAAATATTTAAAATTAAAAAAAAAATATATATAGGAGGATTTGTTTTGTTTTTTGTTTGTTTGTGTTTAAGAATATAGGATCTTATACAGACTGCACGGGCAGAAGTGTAAATGAATCTCAAGAAAAACTGGACCCTAGAATTGGAAATGTGCTTAGGAAAAAAGATATTATTTTTCCACATTTCATCTCTGGTTCTTGCTTAGCATCATGAATATTCTCTCTCTCTCTCTCTCTCTCTCTCTCTCTCTCTCTCTCTCTCTCCCTCTGTCCCCTCCCCCCTCCCACATTTTTTTGGCATCTAATACTCATTCTGGGTATGGTCAAGCCACATCTCAGGCCTTAGGTCATGGAAAGAGTAACCAAATCTTTTTTGAAATCTTTTTAGAAGTTAATGGACACAAAGTGATTGTACTCATTTTGAGTTGATATTTAAGTGTAGATCTTCCCATTCTTTTAAGAAGTTACCATACCTCAACACAAATACTAATGTCAAATTGTGGTAGATTGTCTACCAAGCAAATTTTAAGCATACAATACAGTATTGTTAACCGTAGGCACTATGCTGTATGGGAGATCTCCAAACTTATTTCTCTTGCGTAACTGAAATTTTGTGCCCTTTCGTCATTCTCTCCCCGTTTCCCCCTTCTTCTAGCCCCTGGAAACCTACCATCCTACTCTATAAGTTTGACTATTTTAGGTTCCATATTTAAGTGAAATCATGCTTTCATTTGTCTTTCTGTGTCTGGCTTATCTAACTCAGTATAATGTCTTCCAGGTCCATCCATGTTGTTGCAAACGGTAGGATTTGTTTGTTTGTTTGTTTGTTTTTAAGACAGAATATCATATTCCAGTATGTGTAAGGACCACACTTTCTTCAGTCATCCATTAATGCACATTTAAGTTGTTTCCCTATCTTGGCTATTGTGAACAGTGCTGTAATAAACATGGGAGTACAGCTATTTCTTTGAGATCCTGATGTCAATTCTTTGGATATCTACCCAGAAGTAAGATTGTTGGATCATATGGTAGTTCTATTTTTAATTTTTTGAGGAACTTCCAAATTGTTTTCCATAAAAGCTATACCAATATACCTTCCCACCAACAATGTACAAAGATTCTCTTTACATCCTTGCCAACACTTGTTATCTTTTGTTTTTTAGAGAACAACCTTCCTAATAGGTGTGAGGTGGTATCTCATTGTAGTTTTGATTTGTGTTTCCCTGATGATTAGTGCTGTTGAGCATTTTTTCATATATCTGTTGGCCATTTGTGTGTCTTCTTTGGAGAACTATCTATTCAGTTCTTTTACCCATGTTTTAGTCAGATTATTTGTGGATTTTTTCTTTTTGTTTTGTTTTTGCTTTTAAGTTGTATGAGTTCCTTATGTATTTTGATTGTTAAAATTTTTTTTTAATATTTATTTATTTTTGAGAGAGAAACAGACAGAGCACTACCAGGGGAGGGGCAGAGAGAGAGGGAGACACAGAATCCAAAGCAGGCTCCAGGCTCTGAGCTGTCAGCACAGAGCCCGACACAGGGCTGAAACTTACGAACCACGAGATCATGACTTGAGCCAAAGTCAGATGCTTAACCGACTGAGCTACCCAGGTGCCCCTATTTTGATGTTAACCCCTTATCAGATACATGTTTTACAAGCATTTTCTTCCATTCTGTAGGTTTGTTGGTTTCCTTTGCTTTACAGAAGCTCTTTAGTTTGATGTAATCTCACTCAGTTATTGCCTGTGTTTTTGGAGTCATATCCAAAACATGATTGCCAAAACTAATAGAAAAAAGAATCGTGAAATTCACAAAAACTCCAAATGGCCAAAGTAGTCTTGAGCAAGAACAAAGATGGAAGTATCACACTTCTTGATTTCAAATTATGTTGCAAAGCTACAGTAATCAAATAGTATGGTCCTGGCATAAAAACAGAGCAATAGAACAGAATAGAGAGCCCAGAAATAGACCCATGCATATACAGTCAACTAATCTTTAACAAGGGTACCAAGGAGACAAAAAGGGGGAAAGATAGTCTCTTCAATAAATGTTGTTAGAAAAACTAGATATCATGCAAAAAAAAAAAAAAAAAAGGAAAGTTGTAACTTACCTTGCGTTATACACAAAAACCAACTCAAAATGGATTAAAGACTTAAATGTAAGATGTGAAACCATAAAAATTATAGAAGAAAATATGGGAGGAAAAATGATTTTTAATTTTTAATTTTATTTTGAGAGGGAGAGAGAGAGCATGTGAGTGTGGGCGGGGGGGGGGGGGGCGGGCAGAGGGAGAGGGAGAGAGAGTCTTTTTTTTTTTTTTAATGTTTATTTATTTTTGAGAGAGACAGAGTGCAAGCAGGGCAGGGGCAGAGAGAGCCAGAGACACAGAATCCAAAGCAGGCTCCAGGCTTCAAGCTATCAGCACAGAGCCTGATGAGGGACTCGAACTCACAAGCAGTGAGATCATGACCTGAGCCAGAGTCAGACACTTAACCAACTGAGCCCTGGGAGAGAGAGTCTTAAGCAGGCTCCATGCTCAGTGTGGAGCTGGACACAGAGCTTGATCCCATGACCCTGGGATCATGACTTCAGCCAAAATCAAGAGTCTGATGTTAACAGCCTGAACCACCCAGGAACCCTGGAAAAAGTGATTTTTTCTAAAAATGATCTAAATGCTACTTGCTAGTTTCTCAGGTACTGAGAAGAGTAAAACTAAACAGGAAGTGGTAAGTCAAAACAGAATTTTGACACTTTCTCTGAGTGTGTTAATAAGAATGTGAACAGTTAAATTTACTGACTGTAATCAAATATATAGCTAAACTATGGTTTGAAATCAAGTGATTGCCTTATATTATGATTTAGATAGAAATACAAGAAATTACCCACATGTCCTACACAGGGTTCTTGGCTGAAAAAAAAAAAAAAAAACCAGAACTAGTGCTGATTGGTTTAAGCATACAAGCAATTCACTGGAAAATTATTGCATTATTGCGGGAGGGCTGGAGAACCAGGCTTGTAAAATGGGAGCAGATTGAAGAGGTCAGCCCATTGGATCCACACTCAGTGCTACAGGAACAGACATCCAGGAGAGCATTTACGCCATTGCCACCACGAGTACCATTTACTGGATCCCACCATGGCTCCATTGCCATCACTATTGTCCTGTACAGTTCTTTACTCTGGCTTCTGGGACTGGGAACCTAGGAAGAGATACTGTCTGCCCTGTATCTAGACTTAGGCTGTGTAGAATTCTCTAAACACTAGAAAGAGGTTTAGAGGTTAGATTGTCAAACCATTACACAGCTCAAACCAGCAAAATACACTTCCTGTGCTCGTAAGTGGCCCAGAACTTTGGATGCTATGGATAAGAGGTGAATTGAATGCTTTTTGCATTTCTTGTAAGAAAATTAGAATAATCATGCTCCACCTCTCTAAGACTCAGATGCCTGGCAAAGCTCACCTCTCTTGGACCACAACCAAAAATAAGAAAGTGAGCTAAAAAGAATTCCCTAAGCAGCTAGACAGCATGTTACAATGTTAATACACACTGACCCTCACTGGACTCAGTGGGAAATCCCCAGAGGCTCTCTGTCAGGGTCTTTTCACACTTACTATGTACAAAATTCAAACAAGGTGGCTTTTCCTGGTTGGCAAAACCACAGCAGATTAGAGACAATGAACAGCTGCTATCTGGAAGAAATGACTGCTCACAGTGAAGAGTCAGATAACATATGACAGCAGAGGAGACAGGTATTCAAACACACACACACACACACACACACACACACACACACACTACATCATGATCCAGAGGCCACTTAATTTCGGAACAGTAGAATTCTATATATCCCAAATGGGACAGAAAAAAATCAATGAATCCTGAAGTTGAGACAGACTAACTTTAAAGTGCTGTAAGTACTTAGGGGCAATTTTCAGCAGCAGATAACCCACGATAATTAGCATTCATGATATCCACTAGTAAACATCAAGGAGGTGAAGGTAAACAGCAAATGAAGTAGGCAGAGATTCAGTTAGAACTGTACCTCCAAGAAGAACATTGTAGGTGTCTTTTACTTAAGTGCCTAACGTAGCGGTATTATTATTCTTATTATCAGTAATGATAATAATATGACTTTTATGGGAATTATAGATATTACTTCATTCTAAGTTGGAATCTCTGAGAAGGAGGAGCTATTATTCCCATTTTCCAGATGAAGAGACGGAGGCAAAGTAATGTGAAGGTACTTGCCTAAATCACACAGGTGGGGTGCGGTGGGGCGTAGACTTTAATGCAGGTAGTCAGGCTCCAGAATCTGAGTTTCAAACATTGATATACTCCCATCTGTAGGTGCTAGGTAGCATACCAGGCAAAAGAAAACTAGCTTAAGACAAGGAAACTCAGGTTGCAACATCTGTCTTAAAGGAAAGAGAAGGGAAGGGAAGGGAAATAATGCTCAATGAATGTTTACTCTGTGTTGTGTTCATATGGCCTTCCATATGCTGTACGATTATTCATTTTACAAATGAACAATCTGAGGCTTAGAAAGGTTAAGTAATACATCCATCTTTACAGAGCTTGTAAGTGATGAAGCTGGGATTCAGTTTCCATGATGGACTCTGCCTTTTTTTTGCTAAAGGGTGACATTGCCTCTAAACAGTGCAAATGCCAGTTGCAAGAATGATCTATTAAATTTGTGTATTCATAAATTCATCTATTTCATTTATTTTTTTTTATTTATTCATCATTTGTTAAGCACGTCTTTGCTCTGAGCTCAGCCTTGTTCTCAGGAAATTGCATCTAATATGGGACTCTAAAAATGATTGTGCCTGTGTGGGGCAAGGCTCTAATGAAATGACCATCAATCAGTTTAGAGGTTTCTCAAATACAAATAAAACCATGAAGAAAAGTACATCCCTGAAAAGACATTGGTTAACACTCTAGAAAAAAGGATTGAAGGGAAAAGGAGGGTCACAATGAAAGAGTGTCACGACAATGCAAGAACAGGAATCTAAAAGGGGTTTGATGAACTCTGCTCAAAAAGGCAGTAGGCTATAATATTAGGATGTGAGTTTTGGAGACAAATTAATGTGGGTTCCAGTACTGGCTCCGACACTTACTAATTGCAGCTGTAGTAGTAAATCTTCTTCTCTAAGCCTTAGCATCCTCTGTGAAAAGGCAGTAAGATGCCTACTTTGCAATGGTGAATGGTAAGCATGTTAAAGGACCAGCACATTGCCTGGTACTCACTGGTGGTAATTATTGTTAGAAGAGAGGCCCACTTTGACTCACAATTATTGCTTTAAAAGAAGATCGTGGGGCGTGTGGGTGGCTCGGTTGGGAGTCTGACTTCAGCTCAGGTCATGATCTTGCCGTTCCTGAGATCTAGCCCTATGATGAGCTCTGGGCTGACAGTGTGGACCCGCTTGGATTCTCTCTCTGTTGCCCCTCCCCTTGTGCTCTCTCTCTCAAAATAAATAAGTTAACTTAAAAAAAATTTTTTTTAATTCAAAAGAAGATCATGACAGCAAAACTCTGCCAGATTTCTAAAACTTTATAGTTTGTTATTGTTTATATCCATAGGTTGGAGTAAAAACAAAATCAAACCAACCAATTAACAAAACTTCATTTGAGGAATTTTGGCCCTTTTGTGTCTTGTTTTTGTGTGGATGGGGACAAGGGTTGCAGGGCTATCAGTAGCAGCTGAGGACATTGGGTTTTTCTCCACAGGCAGTCTAGCTAGATGAGAAAACCTAGGTGAGGAATGAGCTAGAGCAATGTGAAAAACACAGGTGAAGCACATTGATTCCTAGGCCTCTGGTAAAGCAGAAAGATCACAAAATGGGAAAGGCATTCTTGCAATTTGAAAGTGGAAAACCCATGCTGTTCCTGATATAGGGGTCCAGAATAGAAGATAGAGTCAGGGACAAGGTTCACCATTAGATTCATACTCAGTAGCTAGTAAATATCCTCTAGTTTGGAGCTGGGGGGTTCTGGAAGCCTGAGGAGGTGGAGTCTAGCTACTGTTGGAGCTCTAAGTGTGAGCACTAGAGAGATCTTGGAACAGGCAGCGCTAACTAGCTATGACACTTGCTATTTCCTCTCTAGGTTTTTGCAGGAATCTCCCAGTTGATCTTTCTATCTTCATTCTCAGTTCTCCAGTACAGCTTTTCGCAAAGATTCTGTTCCCTACTTATATTTCCTGTCTTCTCTCCTCTCTTCCAGTACAGATTTACTCTAAGTAAAGGCAGAGAACTCAATATTGTATTTTTTCATATTGAATGGTTTCACTTCAGTCCTTCAAGGCTTAGCCTCTCCAAGTCATTCTTAGAAGTCTTTCCTAACAACCAATGTCAAAATCCCAGGGATTCTTTTCTTCAGCATCATACTGGAGGTTCTAGATAGGGCAATTAGACAAGGCAGAAAGAAACAAAAGGCATGAAATTGGAAAGGGAGAAACAAAACTATCTTTATTTGCAAACAATATGAACTTCTATGTAGATAAGCCCTAGGAATCCACTACAAAAATACTAGAACTAATGAATGAATTAATCGAATTTGCAGGACACAAGACCGATATTAAAAAACCAACTGCATTTCTATATACTAGAAATGGACAATGCAAAAGAAATTAAGGAAACAATTTCATTTACAATAGCATTCAAATATTAAAACTTATTAAAAATACACTTGGCCAAAAAGTGTAAGACTTGCATACCAAAAACTATAAAACTTGTTGAAAAATTTAAAGATCTAAATAAATGAAAAGACACCCTATGTTCATGGATCAGAAGACTCAATATCATCACAATGGCAAAACTTCCCAAATTGATCTACAAATGTAATGCAATCCCCACTGAAATTCCAACTGGGATTTTTTTTTTTCTCTCCTGTTTTTAAGAAATTGACAAGTTGATCCTAAAACTCATGGAAATGCAATAATCTAGATTACCCAAAGAAATTTTGAAATAAGAATGATGAGGTTGAAGGACTTACACTACCAGATTTTAAAACCTATTACAAAGCTACAGTAACTAGTATAGTGTGGTATTGGCATAGGATAGACACATGTAGAACAGAATTGGAAGAATAGAATTAAGAGACCAGAAATCAGCTCTTATGTTTATGGTCGGTTGCTTCTTAACGGAGGTGCCAAGATAACTCAGCAGGAGAAATAGGAATCCTTTCAACAAGTGGTTCTGAGTTAATTGGATATAAACACACAAAAGAATGAATTTGGACCATTACCTCACACCATGCATAAAAATGTACTTGAGGGGCATCTGGGTGGCTCAGTCAGTTAAATGTCCTACTCTTGATTTCGGCTCAGGTCATAATTTCACGGTCATGAGACTGAGCCCCATGTCAGGCTCCGTCTCCGTGTTGTATGTGGAGCCTGCTTAAGATTCTGTCCCTCCCTCTCCCTCTGGTCCGCCCCTACTCACTCTTTCTCTCTTTCAAAAAAAAAAAAAAAAGACTTAAAAAATGTGCTTGAAATGGATCATAGCTCTAAAGGTAAGAGCTAATACTATCAAATTCTTAGCAAGAAGTCATAGGAGTAAATCTCTGGAACCTTGGCTTAGGCAATGCTTTCATAGACATAACACAAAAATCATAAGTGATAAAAGAAAAAAATAAGCCTTACAAAAATTAAAAAAAGTTTTGTCTTGCAAACCTATTATCAGGAAAGCAAAAAGACAACCCACAGAATGGGTAAAATATCCATAAACTATATATCTAACAAGGGATTTGTATATAGATTATACAGTGAACTCTTTAAACTCAATAATAAGACATATACACCTATTATAAAGTGATCAAAGTATTTAGTAGGCATTTTCTCCAAAAAAGATTTACAAATGATGAGTAGGTGCATGGAAGGATGTACAACATCATCACTTAATAGGGAAATGCAAATCAAAACCACTCAAGGTACCATTGCACACCCACTTGAATTGACTCTAATAAAAATGTCAGACGATAAGAATTGTTGGTAAGGAGGTGAAGAGATAAAAAGTTTTACACGTTGCTGACGTGAATGCAAAATGGTGTATTCACTTTGGCAAATACTTTGGCGGTACCTTAAACTGGTGAACACGTTATCGTATGATCCAGCAATTTCACTCCTAGAGAAATGTTTGTAGCAGCACTATTCATAAACACCGAAAAGTGGGAAAAACCCAAATGTTTACTGCACAACGAATGGACACACAAAATGTGGTAACTAGATAGAGTGTATTCAGCACTAAAAGGGAACATGTCACTGGGATACCACAACCCAGATGAACCTCCAAAACTTTATGTGTAGTGAAAGTAAACAGTCATAAACAACTGCATTTTGTACAAGTCAATTTGCTTAAAATGTCCAGAATAGGTACATTTATAGGGACAGGGGCAGATTAGTGATTGCCTAGGGCTGTGAAGATGAGAGTGAAATGGCAAGTGACTGCTGATGGGTTTAGGATTTCTTGTTGATGAAATCGAAATGGTGTTGTTTTGATGAAAGCATTCTAAAATTAGGTTATGGTGATGGTTGTGTAGTTTTATAAATGTACTAAAAAACATCAAACCACACACTTTAAATGGGAGAATTTTGCAGCGTATAAATTATATCTTAATGAAGCTGTTAAGAAATCATAGTAATTGAATACAATGAAAATGTATTTTCTCACTCATGCTACACACTCAATGAGGGCTGGGAGACGGGCTCTGATCAGCGTGGACACTCTTAAGACCCTGGCTGATGGAGGCTTTGCATTATCATATACTTCTATGATCACTAGGTAGGACCAAAGGAATATGGTGAATCGCCCATTGGCCCTTAAATTTTCACCTGGAAGTTATACACATCAGTTCAACTCATGTGTCATTGGCCCAAAGAAGTCTTATGGTCACATTCCACTTGAGAGGTGAGTCACTTCAACTCAACCATATATCTAGGAGAAAAGAAGAGCTAGGATATTTATGGAGCGTCCTAATGAACAACATGTAAGGCCTAACTTCTTTTTCTAGGTTTGAATTCCAGAGAACAGTGACTCTGTATTTCCTCACTGCAGTGGAAAACTAAGTCTCCTTCAATTCTTTTTTTAATTTTTGAATAACATGGAGGTATTTGCCTGAGTAAGATTAAAAAGAAAACACACGTACATGCACATCCAGAATAGTGCTTTCTTTACTGCAAATGTTTCATCATTGTGTGCCAGATGAATCAATGAACATGAAATGATTAAGCACAGTGCAGAGTCGTGAATGATTAAGAGCCCGATGTGTGAATTAAGAATGAGTGTAGCAGTTCAGAAGAGAGGAGCTCAAGGTGAGTTGAGGTGGCAGCAGCATGGCCATCCGTGTTCCCAACCCCGTGTCTCCTGTATCAGTACAGATGGATCACTGGGGGCTGCCGCAGTGACCCAGATGGACGGTGTTATCTGTGTCACTGTTTTCTTCTCAGATACGGCTTGGACAGAGCCCTACGAGCTTAATGAGGGCAGCAAAGAATAGGATCTGGAATCACTTCACCTTTCTGAATCTCCATTTGCAAATCAAGGCTGTAAACTGCGGCCATAGAACACTTGAAAGCCCTGTGATAAAAGATGCTGTGAGTATTGTGTGCAAAATCTATCAGCAAATGGTACTTCATAGATCTGGAATGTTGACTATGTCAGAGCCTGACTGGTCAGTGTGGAGGTCAACTCCATATGCTGCTGAATTCAGAGTTTTCACAGCAGTGCTTTAACGAAGACCCCCTTCTTTCCAGAAATTCATTAGGCGCTGCAGTTATACATAACTTGAGTCATTTTTACATTATGAAGAGGCTGTTAAATGAAAAGGAATCCTGAGTGTGGTTTCAAGGCATTGCTAATTCTGTCATTATATATGGACTCTTAACCAAAAGTTGAGCACTGTATTAGCTGGCAGAAGTCAAAATCTCTACTTCCTTCACATTCCTATTAAACATGTATCTTCATTAATTTCGGTTCTTTGGGAAAGAGACTTTTCCCTTAAGAAGCCTTTTTAATGTGTCCGTTATCAGTATTGGTTGTTATAGGGACCAAATAACCTGATAGCGGCCACACTCTACTTTATGGCTGGCAGACAACTCTGAACAGAGGGAACACTTACTCTATTCTTACGAATGGCCCTTATTGTTTTTTTTTTTTTTAATTTCAGTTAAAAATATTTCTTTCCTTCTGCCAAGAGAAGGGAACAATAAAAAGCCAGGAAAGAAAAAAAAAAGGCACTGAGCACTAGCACATGTAAATCTTTGTGTAAACTATTTTAAAATGAGAGAAAATAAATACGAATATGGGAGCAGATCTCAGTTTTTGAAAACTACTCTTATGATTATAGGAAGAATAAGGGATTGTGAATCATTTAACAACAGAAAAAGCGAATAAACCATTTCCTTACCATCACCAATTATGTTAGCTTTTTATTTATTGGAATTACACAGCACTTAGCACAGAGGAGGTGCTTAATAAAGGCTTCTGCAATGAATTGCCCACACCCTGGCAAATGATCTTGGAATATATTCAAAGTAGCAGACAGTCGGTTACATCTAGCAAAGCACAAATACCTGCAGTAACACCAAGAAAGCCATATGTGGAGCAGAATATTTTTAGTCCTTCCCTAAGGGAACCACACCTACTGCTAATTCTGAAAAAAGAGAAAAAAAAAAACAAACCAAAAACCTTCACAGCCTAACACTGCAAAGACAATAAAGAATAATACTTCTGAAATATCCATAAAGGACTTCTGGTGTGTACTGATGAATGCTTAAACATTGATCTCCTCCCTATTTGCTGGGTCCATCAGAGGGGAGATGGCGAAGTCAGTCATGTGACCGCGCACATGTTGGATAAACCCAGGTTATTTCAGAAAGAACTTATGGAGCACCTATTACCTTTTTTGTACCGTGAAGGGGATATATGTCACCACAGGATATAGAGTATTGAAGTAGGATCTTGAGGAAAGACAGAGGAAGGAAGAAAATGACATTAAATTTTTTGTCTTAAAAGAGCAGCAACTGATATTTGTTGTATCTATTGTTATTTTCCAATTCCCTTACTCCCATCTGGCTCAATGACATGAAAATTATAGTAAGTAAAGAAAGCTCTCCATCTGTTAAAAATGTAGCATAAAGCACTTGGTCTTGTGGGCAACCACACAGAACACCAAGAAATTTCTCACAACTGAAATGATAAGAGCCGAATCCCATTTCCGGTTAAGGATAGCTCATGCAGATTTCTCAAAGATCTCTACTATATGGATAGACATGTTTGCAAATGTTTCTAAGGGCTGAGTGCTTTTCTTTGTTCTCAAGTGAGATGAAATACACTAGGCAACTGGTATGATACTCATAAATCAGGAAGACAATTTGCCATGCATTATAAGTAAACTGTATAGTAGATATCCATTATGTGTGGTGTTTATTTTTTGTTCCTTGCTCTCCCACTCCACGACTTCCTGTCACATGGTTACAGGACTCTGCCATGTTCATGTGACATTGACTTAGCACCTCTCCTATTGATACTCCAAGAGTAGACCTGTCAAAACTTGGGTGACTTTCCCTGGGAATTTCAGTGGTTGGATCTGTAACAGGTAAATCCAAGAGGCATGTTTCTTTTCCACATGCACTAGAGAAGCAGAGGAAGCTGGTCTAGTCAGAAATTTAGAGTAGGGTAAGGGGAACTATAATAAGCACAGAAGGAGAGAAAGACCTGGAAAGAGAGAAGAGTGAGAGGGAGTGAGAGGCAACAGACACGGAGACAACAGGCAGAAAATGGGTCCGGATATGGCTTCGTGGGAAACACCTCCTCTACAATAAAGTCCCCCTTTCTGAATTCCTCAAATGGTTTATATTTGCAACCTTGTCCCTGTTATTTAGTAAAACCTTGGATTGCAAGAAATTTGTTCTGCAAGACACAAATATTTCTAATGAATTTTAACTTGACAAATGAGCAATGTCTTGCAATAAGAGTAGTGCATGACCTCAAATGTCACAGGATCACAGCTGAGCCAATGGTTCTTCTCTCTCTCTCTGTCTCTCTCTCTCTCTGTCTCTCTCTCTCTCTCTCTCCTTTTCTCTCTCTCGCTGCTGAACTGTGGGTGATTGTCTTCTATGCTCAGATGCTTAGTCTCAGGCTGTGGTGTTTGGCAGAAATCAATGATTTTTCATAACGTTGGAAGGTGCCCACAACTGGCACTTCAAAGCATCTATGGACAGTTCTTTGCTTTTCCATATGTGAGTAAGCTTAGGAATGCTTTGCTTCATTCTAGGTCAAGCTGCCTGCAGATATAAACCCCTTCCTCTGCTGCCTTATTGCCAGTTACATTAAATACAGTATATGACAAGAGTTTATTAATACTGTACTGTGGCCAGTATCTGCGTGAGCATATACAATGGCCCCCATGCAGAAAAAGGCTGAAAACAAAGGCGCTAAGAAGAAGGAGATGATTAGGGTGGAAGTTAAGAAGGAAATCATTGAGAAGTATGAACAGGGTATGTGAGTGGCCAAAACTTCAAGATTTTATAAGACGTCTACGTCTGCATCTCGTCTGCAGAGGGGGAGAAAAAGGCAGAGGAATCCCTGACTTCAAATGAGACGAGGGAGATGTCTAAAATGTGGGAAGCAGTGCAAAATTTTGTAGAAAAGCACCACCCAAAGAAGGCTGTAGCAGTGTGAGTGATGGATCTGTTTAACGACAATGCAATGTCACATTTCCATGAACTCTTCAAAAGGAGGCAAAAGCAAGTGTCATTGGATAGGTTTCTTGTTAAAGCTGCATGAAGAGGAAAAGATTCCATTGAGCCGTAGACAGCAGTGATTCTGTTAGTGATAGTGAAGGTTGTGCTACACAATAACCCTCCTCTCTCTTGTCTCTCTCAAACCAGCCAGGAAGGTTTTCAAAGGTTAGTGCAGGTTAGTTTGTTTAGTTTTCTTTATATTTTGTATTTTCTTTATTATTTTGTATTATATTACAGTATTGTAATCATTTTTATATGCATATTTTGGGGGTGTAGAACAAATTATCTGAGTTTCCATTATTTCTTATGGGGAAATTCACTTTGATATACAAGTGCTTTGGATTACAAGCATGTTTCCTAAACGAATTATGTTCAAGCAAACCAAGATTTTACTGTATCTCCAAGCAATAATGTAGTTGTTTCTGGGCATTTATTTGCCCTCTAGCCTCTCACTTGATCCAGAAGAAACTTTCTCCCTCTACCACCTCACAGCAAAGTAGAAACAAGGATTCAAACAATCTTCTATTGAAGTGACTGTTAAGAAGCTGCCTGATGGTCTATTTCTCCACTCCCACTTGAAGAGATTAGATGTCACTGCCCATGGGGAAGGGAGAGAGGGGACAGAAACCCGTCTAACAATCAGTGGAAGAGGAAGGATGGTTTAGAGGAACAAAGTGAAAACCTCAGTCAGGAGAATCAAGAGCAGAATGGAAGAACCAAGAGGATGAACACTTTCCTGCCTGCTCACTCATCACCTACCATCCAATAGTCCTGAGCCCTGGTAAGTCCTCTGATGAAAGAGGGGGAGATTTGGACCTTTGTCGGAGTTTGGATTGCATTTTGGATTGCATTATGTTATCACGACTGTGAAAAATTTCACAACTGTGAAAGGTTGTACCTCATACAAATTGCAGTTCACCACATCATGGCTGTTTCTCCATTAGCGTGAATGATTATCTCAATATTTCAGATACTTAAAAGGAAAGTAGTTATGACTGAAAAGTATTAATCAACTCATCACAACATTCAGGTCAAGGTCTATGATGGAGAGATTCTCAGTGGATGCCTGTTTTCCATTTGAGGACATGTTTGTTTGCAGCTATACCTGAAATCAGTTTAGCTCAATGTTAAGAGGAAACATAATTAACATAGGACTTTATTTGAAGGGAAAAAGTGCCATCCTTCCTTCGAACCTGTAGCTGAGAAAGCATAGATAACTCACACATCACTGGGACAATTCAAACCTAAATGTACTCCTCTCCCATTTGGAATACTCTGGGTTTGGGGCGCCTGGGTGGCGCAGTCGGTTAAGCGTCCGACTTCAGCCAGGTCACTATCTCGCGGTCCGTGAGTTCGAGCCCCGCGTCGGGCTCTGGGCTGATGGCTCGGAGCCTGGAGCCTGTTTCCGATTCTGTGTCTCCCTCTCTCTCTGCCCCTCCCCCGTTCATGCTCTGTCTCTCTCTGTCCCAAAAATAAATAAAAACGTTGGAATACTCTGGGTCTTGGGACTTTGTATTAACAAGAGGCATTAACAAACATATGGATGTTTGAGCTAATCCTGTCGTCTTTGTGTCTCTGAGAAACAGATCTTTGATGAGACACATGGTTTGTATGTGTCGTCCGCTTCTCTCTGCTGTGCTCATCCAGGAAGAAATGATGACTGAGGCTAGGCCCTGGCCAGAGAGCAAGTCAACTGACGTTGGATATCAACCCTGTATCCATAGCCACCTTTGTCACATATTTGCCCACTTAACTTCCGGCCCGCCTGACATCTCCAATCCTTCTTCCTCACCCTCCCACTCAATTTCTTCCAAATTCCACAGCCTTGCACGCTCTGATCACGTGCTCAACTCCCAGGCTACTGATACCCTGCCTACACTAGCCACGGAGGGTGCCATCTGTTTCGAGGGAAGTGGGAGGTCCCATCTGCTCAAACACATGACAGGGAACTCAGTTAGGGTGCGAGGAAGTGGGGGCAAAGGGAAGCCTGGAATGAAGCAGAGTGTGGAAAGAATTAAGCCAGAGGCTCAGGAATTCGACACTTGTTAATTGTCTAGGAATGGTTTTAGGCACTAGAGATCTAGATAAACATGAACCTCATCTTTTAGTAGAGCAAATAGAAAATAGTTTAATAAACAGATCAAAGATAATCTAGGCATGGATAAGAATTGATTTTTATTTTTATTTATTTTATTTTTAAGTTTAAATTCATTTTTTAAAGAAATATGATTTTTAATTTTTTTAATGTTTATTTTGGAGAGATGGAGAGAGTGTGAGCAGGGGAGGGGCAGAGAGAGAGGGAGACACAGAATCCAAAGTAGGCTCCAGGCTCCAAACTGACAGCACAGAGCCCAACGTGGGACTCAAACCCAGGAACTGTGAGATCAGGACCTGAGCCACAGGCTCAGCCACTGAGCTACCCAGGTGCCCCAAGAAATATGTTTTTAAAAGAGGTAGAAAGGGTTTGGGAGGGGTGTCCAGTTTAGATAGGATGGTCAGGGAAGGTCTCTGAGAAAATGGTATTTGAACTATGACCTGAATGATCAAAAGGATCCATCTATGCACTGATTTGGGGGAAGAATATTACAGGTAGGGAAAACCATGAGTGCAGGTGCCCTGAGTCAAAACAAGCTTGCTTGTGTTAGAAGAAAGTGGGATAGAGGAACAATTAATGAGAGGAAGGATGGTTCTAGATGCCTTGAAGCAAATATAAGCAGCAATCATTTCTTTTAGGGTCTTGCAGGCTGTGGAAACCATTTGAGGATCTAAAGGCTGGAAATAACATCATCACACATATGTTGTAAAAAGCTCAACTGGGTATAAAAATGAGCTATTGGACAGCAAGAGTGGAACCAGAGAGACTCCAAATGGATGGATGGCTTGGATTAGAAATGTTGAGTAATTTACTCAAAGACACTCAGCTGGTAAATCAGGGCCAAGTGAGATGGGGTTAGCCAGAATAAAGGAGTTGAATGGAAACACACCATTTCCTGCTTATGCTCACGTTCACCCTGACCTGGAATGTTGGCTGATATTCCAGGTTGGCCAAGAAATCAGGACAATGGACATTTGTCATTCTCCATGGCAGTCTGGCACCTTTGAACATATCTACGTTAGGGAGTTCCCTACTGTGTCAGCACGTCCCTGTGGAAGGTATTAGAAACTAATTTTTCCAGACTTTCTGCAGTTATGCATAAGCATGTGATCTAGGTGCTCCCATCCAGAGGTCTGTGTGTAGGTCATAGATTCGGAAGGGAGTGATGGAGGGAAGCAGGCCCAGGGAAGAATCTGTGGTGAAGACAGCCCTAGAGAGATGCGCAGTTTCTAGGGCCAGTGGAACAGAAGCCTCTGAAAGTGTATGCAGGCCCTCGTGTTGCTGATGCCAGATATGCTGTGGAGAGTTAACATTATATTTGGCCACAGAGCCTCAAGCCTGGTTCTCCATCCTCCCAGAGATGCCAAATCTACCCATTATCCTCAATTCATTTCTTTTCTGCTTAAATCAATTGGTTCTTTCTTTTGACTACTTAGGAACCATGACCGGTACCTCCATTTTCTGATAGAATGCAATTTCGTGCTGGAAGTCAAAGGAGAGAGACTCCTCATCAAGGTTAAAGGCTATAGTTTCAAAAGACTCTCTCCTGACCCAGCCTGCCTACAGGTTCCGCCACATTTCCCCCTTCCCATTACAAAATAAAACCTGAGAGCTGTTTAACATGCCTAATGTACTGGCTATATATAAGACAAGGCAAAGTGAAATTTGTCAGTGGGCTACAAACTGGGCAAATAAGCCCTACCTGTTAGTAAAAGCAATTTCCCATGAAATGGACAGGGCAAATGAAAACCAGTAGCCTTAGTTTTGGACTTTTTCACAGAAATCATTTTGCAAATGGTAGTATTCACTTAATACTTGGCTCCTCGTCGATATTACCAGAGAATGTGTAGTTTCTGAATCATCAGAAATATTTGTAGGCAATTTTCCCACTACAATTGGAAATCACACACACACACACACACACACACACACACACGTGAGAAAAATCCTACCAATGACCCCTTGTGAAGAATTCTAGTGAATAATAAGCTTAAAATATACCCTGAGCTCCCAACTTCCAGGGTCTGGGATGGTTGTTCCTTACAAATTACAAGGAAATAATAGAGAAAAAATTGAGAAAGACTTTAACAAGATTTACGAGTGTGCTTTTTAATATTAACCTTAATTATTCATGACTTCTAAATAGATTTTTCTCAGAAAATCGAAAAGGTACGATAAATCTGAATTTCAGATGCTGGTTGTATTGTTTCAGTCGGTTGCTCCCTCCTCCAGGGGTCTAACTTCACTGCGATGATTAGCCAAGGCCTTGGGACTGGATTTCCCTTAGGCCACAAAAGAAGAAAGGAACTGCCTCCACCTCCCCCATCAGATTACCGATGACCAAAGTCTTCCTCTTGGAGCCATTTTTAAGAAGTAGTATCCAACGGAGTCAGGTTGCCTTCCATGTAAAGTGTTTCAGGAACTCACATCCATTTATCAACGAGAAACACTTCTTTTACACACTTGGCTTTATAACTAGATTGTGAACAGAACTGGAGTCTTATGATTTTGTCTTCATTTTCCTTACTCCTCCACCTCACTTCTCAACAGTGCAGTGGATGCCAGCCTTACTGATAAGTGCCATGGAGCAAACCTGTGATACAATCTCCTTGGGAGGATTCAGGGCCAGGAGTGAGGAGGTGCTTTATACGCTTGTGAACAGCTTCGTGTGGGATCTTCTGTGTACATGTGTCCAAAGTGTACTTTCCCTTCACGTATGACACACTCCCTGGATTAGTTCATTAATTAGTTCATTATTAATCGACCATAGCGGTTGCTATAGACCGAATGTTTGTATACTCTACAATTCAGATGTTGAAACCTAAACTTTAATGTGACAGTTTTAAGAATGGGGCCTTTGGGATGTGATTAAGTCATGAGGGTGGTGCCTTCATGAATAAATTTGTGTCCTTGTGAAAGAGGCTCTAGAGAGTTCCCTTGCCCCTCTGTCTTGTGATGACACAGGAAGAACATAGCCATCTATGAACCAGGAAGTGGGATCTCGCCAGACACTGAATCTGCTCGTGTCCTGATCTTCAATTTCTCAGCCTCTGAAACTGTGATAAATCAATTTTTGTTGCTGAGAAGACCCAGTCTATGGTATTTGTGTTGTAGCTGCTTGAATGGACTAAGACAGAGGTATAATCGAGTGCTTTGAAAGTTGGCCTCATGGATTATCCAAGGCTTTCTAAAGGCAGTGACTTTGAGCTGAACCTTGAATGATGAAAAAAGTTGCAAAGGAAGGGGAAGACTCTTCTTTGATGAGCAAAGGTAAAGAAGCAGAAAGATTAGTGGACAGTTGTGGACTTGTATAGATGTATGGAGTTTGTAGGTCAGTCTGTGGGAAAGGTGTAGAGAACTGATCCCCGAAGCTTAGTGTTTGCTGTGTTCTCCCTCCTACTTGGCTGAGAATAAATATTCCATAACTACTTGAATGAATCATGCTTTGTGTAGGGGTTTGAAATTTACTGTGAGGGTAAGGAGGGAGTCACTGAAAGTTATGAAAAACATTTTGGAAGCTCTATTTAACATGAACAATATTCAAAGTGTTTCCTTTTCCTCTTCACAAACTTCATTTTCACTACCTCCCTTAACCTACCTTTTCAAATACTGCTCTTGCTGCCGAATTTGTAATCTGCTTTTCAGTGATGTTTGACATTGCACTGTTATTCCCGTACAAGGGTGTGCTATCATTGACTTTTGTTGGCATCCTGCTATTCCAGAATATTCTCTATCAAAAATTATAAACTCATTGAAGATGGATTCAGGAGAAACTCTTGAGGATACCTCTGCACAGTAAAGGCACTCTAATGTTTTTGACAAATGTCTGGGCTCACTTTTGGTGGCAATCCTGGGCCAGACATTCTTAGCTCAGAAAGCTAGGACAGCAGGAAGTAGGACAGAATTTCTGTTTCCTCTCCGGTCAATCAGATAAGACACACAAAGATAAGAATACCCCATGTGGCTGGGAGCGCTGATGAGATGGTATAACCCCGAGTGCTATAAATTTTAGTTGAAGTTTTGATGGTTTGGATGGCAGATAAACTTTATAAATACAATTTACACTTGGGCCCATTTTGCCCTCTAATCTTCACTTTGATTCTGCTGGCAGGTCTTGCTTCCATACAAACAGCAGCTCTGGATCAAACTATTCAGCTGAGATGGGAATTGAGTTACATGCTACAGTGATTTATTTTATTAACATTTGGCTTAGGTATCAAATGCTCTCTCAAGTTACGTTGGCTAGAATTTCCTGTCTCAAATTATGTTGTAGAAATTTGGAAGTACAAACCTGATGGTGCAACCTATAGCAATAGTCACTGATTTTACCTTGTCAGGTGAAACAAGATGGGAACCTAATTAAAATGTGAGGGGGCTCAAAATAATATTTACATGGAAATTAATTTACTAAGAACAGTCACATATAGTCTCCTTAATACCCTGCCATTACTTTGGCTGATGACATTTCCATGTTTGTCAACCTGTAGCTCATCTCATCAATGGGAAATGATGCTTTTAGGCACCATGATAGAACAAATAGGTTTTGGTTTCTCTGCTTTGTGAAAGATAATATTGAGTAGGAGAAAAGAAAAGTCATGGATGAAGAAAAGTCGTGGATGAAGGAAAGACAAAAGGAAAAAAACAACTTGTGAAACAGATGGTGCCTTTTAAACAGCGGGTAATCAACTCGTCTCTCCCGCTTGACTTTGCTATATGACAGTGGGTGGGGCCAATTTCCTCTACAATATATCAGCTAAACTGATTAGCTGACATTTTTCCTCCACAGGCCAATATGTTGAAAACCATAAGTGTTATTTGCTTTCATTAGGTTATTTTGTAGAGATGAGAGATGGTGATGGATGAAACTCAAAGTTAATTGCAGTGGTTCTAGAACCATCCTTTGAAGCATCCAGCCCAAGAATGTCTCTCAAGGACTTCCTGGGACACTGTTGGCGTGACGTCTGGGAGAGTGTTCCAAGTGGCGTGTTTGGAGTCATGCCTCTCCAATGCCCTCAACAGCCCTAATTTTATACCTGTATGAAGGCAAACATAGTCATTTTTACAGATACACCAAAAAAAAAAAAAGAAAGAAAGAAAGAAAGAAAGAAAGAAAGAAAGAAAGAAAGAAAGAAAGAAAGAAAAAAGAAAGGTACTTTTTTTTCTGAGTAAAAGAAGAAAAATGTAGTTAGATACCAGGGACTTGATGACAAGAATACTGCTCGCATTTGGATGTTAGGTATTAGGCAACCTGGATACTAATCTCTACTCTGCCTAGCTCCAACTAACTAGTCCTTCTGTCACTAATTTGCTCAACTTGACTTTTTTAACTCCGCTTTCTCAACTGAAAAATGGGGCAACCCTTCTTAAATTAAAGTCAAAGTATGATAGAGCGGCCTTTGAAAAGGTGATCAGGGAGCACTGAGTCTCTCCCCTGCTTGCCTCATGAGACCTCACATTAAGCCAGAATGGGAACATGGATGAACTGATACAAAGGGTTAAGGAAAATTCACACTGGGAGCAAGGGTCAGAGAGGATCTCCAGCCTCTTGAATAGGAATTGTCATGGGGCACCTGGGTGGCTCAGTCGGTTAAGCATCTGACTTTGTCTCAGGTTATGATCTCATGGTTTGTGGGTTCAAGCCCTGCATCAGGCTCTGTGCTGACAGCTCAGAGCCTGGAGCCTGCTTCTAATTCTGTGTTTCCTTCTCTCTCTGCCCCTCCCCTGCTCATGTTCTGTCTCTCTCAAAAATGAATACATGTTTAAAAAAATTATATAAAAAAAATTTTTCTGAGCTTCCATCTCCTGACTTATAAAGTGAGGAGACGGGGTGGGGGCGGCACCTGGGTGGCTCAGTTGGTAAGCGTCTGACTTCAGCTTGGGTCATGATCTCATGGTTTGTGAGTTCGAGCCGCACACAGGGCTCTGTGCTTACAACTCGCAGCCTGGAGTCTGCTTCGGATTCTGTGTCTCCCTCTCTCTCTGCTCCTGCCCCACTCACACTCTGTCTCTCTCAAAAATAAATAAACTTTTAAAAAAATTAAAAAAAATAAAGTGAAGAGATGGGACACAATGAATGGCTCTTAACAGCAATTCTAGTTCTAACAAATGTTAGACTTTATGACATCATCATGACATTGGATTTGTGTGCAATGGCAATCTTCTAGAAACCCTTGAAAGCAGTGACCCAGCATGAGAGGTTTTGCAAACACATGTCGGGTGATGAAAATATTTCTTTATGCATAAACACACACATGAATGGGGATTTTTCATGTATATGAATGATAAAAAACTCAAAGGTCAGTCTTCACGCACTGACATTTATTGCTGAGAAACTTCAGTGTTCCATGACTTGGAAATGATTAGCATAACTGAGAGTTTATGTTTACATAGTTATTTTTTAAGGCAGTTACTTGAATTTAGTATCTATTTACATCTTCAGTATTGGGTGCCTATGATTATAGATATACAGCACCATCATTATATGCTTCTTCTCAAAACAATTGAAGAAGGAATTGCTCGTGACAAGATAACATGTTCATTACAGTTTCCCCCTATTTATCAGAGAGAGAAGGCATTCTATTTTTGGTTGTGAGCATCCCTCCCTTCCCCCCTGCCAGAGTACAATGACAAGAAAATGATTAATGAATGCACTCCACGTTACTGTCAGCAGGAATCCAGTCCAGGCATGGGGGAAGCCTGAATAATTGAAGGCAAGAGGTAACGGTGGTAACATTAGTTATAACAGGTCAGAGAAGCTTTATTCCTGGGCTTTCTGCCCAGCTTAAAGGATCGTTTACACATTTCAGAGTGTGGTTTGCTTTGCTAATTGGTAAGCAACCCTTACCGCTCAGAATCGCAGCACAAGGCTCCTGGTAAAGTTAGAAAGGGAGGCTGGGCAGCATTACACGTCCTCCTGATTACTGCAACCTTTCGTGATAACACTTCCAACAGACGTTTTACCTAATGGGTGATAAATGACCACATTCCAGATGGGCACCTTATCTCATTTATCACCAGCTCTGGAGTGGAGTGCCACTAGAGTCAGAATCAAAACTATTGAAAAGGTCTATACTTTGCATTTACTTGGGATTTCTTCTCATCTCCTTTTGTTTTGTGTTTTCTTTATAACAGAAAAGACTGTATTGTATGGCTAAGGGAATTGGGGCCGTGTGAAGGGATATGTGAGAAAAAAGCACTTCACTGACTAACGCGCCTGAACAGAACCTATTTATGCAATTGTATGAAGCCCAAACTGAATTCAGCCGCAGCCTCAAAGCACTGGGGGCCGATTAATCCGTGCAATGGCAGTGCGAGAGGAAGAGGCATCTCTGTAATGACCCACATGGGTGAGCGGTGGACATCAGGCAGCCTGCAATGCAGGACTTGCTTGACAAGGGTCCACATGCATGCCTGTCTCCACGTTTTGGGTCTTGTTAGCTACTTGGGCGCGTGGCTAATGACCCTGTCCTCAACGGTAACTTGAAACCTGAAAGAGATGCCTTATAGCCATTCATACACATATACCCACACATGAACCCTAAGAATAGAAGGAGCTGTCGAGGGGATATAGAAGTTGTTGATGCTGGGTTAAAACAAGATGAAACCCATGATGACATTTAAGGCAAAACAAAAGCAACCCTGGACCAAATAGTAAGTTACTGGCTGAACGTAAAGGGAATGTGATACCATAAAGGTCAGCAAAACTATAGATCCTTCTTTTGAAACAGATCTTCAAATTGTGGCCCTCAGCCTGACATTACCTTTTAAGGAGCAATGATCAAGGGAATTTTGTTATTTTTGTAACATAAAAATTTACATTCAGTGCTTAATAACCTATGGGAAATTATCCTGTATATATTAATTAAAAATAGAAACTATATAAAACTTGAAAAAATAGAAACTATACAAGAGGGTCAAGAATTCTTCATAAAAAGTAAGGTATTTCATAAACATCAAATTCTAATCTAAACTTGAATTGCACTGAATATTAAAAAAAGAAATAAATTCCGTGAAAGAACAGATTTTGAAAAGTTGTTCTGAAGCTGAGAATTAGAAAGAGTCTGGAGATTTCCTTTCAAAACCCAGAACTCAATTTACGTGTTTGAGAAGTGAATAAACCTTAGGTTTACTTCTAATTCTTTATGTTACAATATTTAAAAAGTCAAGCCAACACAAAAGGAGCAACTTAGAAAATGCTGCACATCCAGCATGGCTTGGAAAGAGTTTGCTTTTATTTTTATTCCCGTGTCAAGTGATGGTGAAGTCCTGATTCAGCTTAAAAACAGACATTTATAAATATAAGGTATAAATGAGAGGCAATTAATTTAACTTATAACCTTCCCATTTTTGTTATTAATATGCTTCAAGTTCAAACATTTTTAGATGTTCTTACCTCACTTCTTTGTTGCAGACCTAGCTAAAAACCATATCTAATACCTCTAAAACATTGTGACTTATAACTATGACCACATCAACCAGTATATTCCCAAATAGAGGAAACTCTCTACTGAGCCACAAATCAGAAATGTCCTTCTGGAGCAGGATTTTGGAAACGTGTTTTACCTTTCTCTTCTGAGGACTACTTAATTTCAGCCTGCCCACAAAATACCGAAGCATGCAAAGCCCCTTTTATTCAAGGCAAATAATCTTTAAGGTGGAAACTGGTAATTAATGGTCAAGGAGTATAATTTGCTCTGCAAAACTGGATTCATTCCACTCTAACTGGATTTCGAGCTCAGTTTTTTTTTTTTTCCCCTCAAATCCAGAATGGTGATTCTTTCTGTGACATGTGTCAGACAGGAATCTCCGTTTTGTTGTGTCATTCTTCCTATGACCAAAATCTCCATATTGATCAAAATTGCTCTGTCTATTGCTGCCAGAACTTTACTTGGAAATCCAGTATATCCTGAATTCTACTCAACACTTCCTCAGCAGGTTTCTTTTCCTTAGGCCTTCATATATACCTCTGTGGTTAATGCAGTTGCAAACAGAGAAGATTCTGGAGGTAATATGTCTGTATCCAAATCTGTGTCCATCACTTATAGATATGAAACCATGGGAAAATTTCTCTGTAGTGGAGATTCCTCATTTTTAGTGGAAATGTGAACTAGTACAACCACTCTGAAAAAGCAATTTGGTGTTAGCTTGTAAAGCTGAATATTTGCGTTCTCCACAACCCAGTGATAGCTTACTGATGTATACTAAGGGGCATGCCAAAGAATGTTCATATATGTCACTCGTGTCCCACAAAAATGCCGTGAGAGTTAAGGTAGGTACATAGTTAGCACTTTTTTTACCACCTCCTCCCCCATCCTTCAGTGTCTATGGCAGACATCACTAATCCATGTCAGACGTCTTTCCTGCTGAGTCCAGTCTTAACCTCACAGTTCTTTTTTTTTTTTTTTTAATGTTTATTTATTTTTGAGAGAAAGCTTGTGCATGTGCATTAGCAGGGGAGGAGCAGAGAGGCGGGGCGGACAGGGGACCCGAGGCAGGCTCTGCACTGACAGCAGCAAGCCCGATCTGAGGCTGGAAGTCACTAACTATGAGATCATGAGCTGAGCCTAAGTTCTAGGCTCAACTGATGGAACCACCCAGGTGCCCCGTCACCGTTCTTTGCAATCCAGCTCCACAGGTGACACTGCCACGCAGTTGGAATCTTAAGATGACTCTTCTGCCTTCCTGGCTTTAGGAAAATTAGAGGCATTAGGACTGAGTCTACAGCACTTGCAGCTTATTCCAAATGGTTTGGTTTGGAAAGGAGGTAATGAAAAAACAGATTTCTAACTGCTTATTTCCTCTTTCTTTGTATAACATCTCATCCTGAGATGAGGCTCATTTCATTAACACTTGCGTGTTGTATTTTTCTCTTTCTTTCTTTCTTTCTTTCTTTCTTTCTTTCTTTCTTTCTTTCTTTCTTTCTTTCTTTTATTATTTTATTATTTTATTTTATTTTACTTTTAAATTTACATCCAAAGTAGTTAGCATATAGTGCAACAATGATTTCAGAAGTCCCTTACATTTTTAAGAACTGAAGTACATAACAGTTTTACGGTGAAAAATTATATTCTCACCTCTTAAATGCTTTGTTTTTACAGACTCTTTTTTTTTTTTTTAAAAAAAAAGATGTTTATTTATTTTAAGAGAAAGAGAGAGAGAGATGGAGAGGGAGAGAACGAGCTGGGGAAGGGTAGAGGAGATAGGGAGAGAGAGAATTCCAAGCAGAGCCTGATGCAGGACTTGATCCCATGAACCATGAGATCATGACCTGAGCTGAAACCAAGAGTTGGAGGCTTAACCAACTGAGTCACCCAGGTGCCGCAAATGTTTTTAACTTGTCTAAATGTCAAACTTATTTTGCTTTTATAATCCATATTGATCCATTACATATTGCAGCTAATTTTCAGCTGTCATTCAAGTGTTTAGGACATTTTGTCTTTGGATTATTGACACTGACTTTCTGCAAATTGCTTAGGCCTCTTTTGTGTGTAGCAATCAATGGAAAACAAAAATCTAAAAGGATACAGGGATAGGTTATATTAACATTCCTTAGAGCTACACATGGGTTCCCAAAATATGCACAGAAATTGCCAAATCTGTACTTTCTTTCTTCCCAAATGTTGATATATTATCCTTAGCCACAGTAGATATTGTAGTTCTTTCTGGAAAATAGGTTTAGAAGGAGAAACACTGAGTCACTGTGCAATAATTTTAAATTATGAGGGCAAGGGAACAAGAAAAAAAAATAAGGCTTTACATATAATAATTTTCAATGTTTCCTGTGGCTCATGGTCTAGGCTTTTTATTTTCTGGAATTGAGACCCTGGTTTGTAAGGGATTACTATAGAAACAGTGTAGGTGGCTGAGTGTCAATTTAGTTAAAAGATACCTTCCTGAAGAAGGAAAGAAAATCCTCACACCTTTAGATTAACTTTGCCACTGAGGCAAAGTTCCTCAACAAACTTCTCTTTCCATTAAGAGAACAAGTTTAATGCTTGGGAGACAACGTGGATTAAATTGATGCTCTTGGAGGCAAAGGTCATATAGAAGTTCATCCCCAGAATAATTTATGAGCAGTGTTTGTCTCCAGTAAAGTCCAGATCCAAGCCTTACACTGGAAGAACTAAGGTGACAGGCAAGGAGGCCAATTAGGAACACCTTCTCTTTGAGATGCCTGTCTTGCTTTTAGGAACCTGTACTCCCCAAAGATACCTCTTTTTTAAGTTGTATAGAGTACTTGACAATGAGGTTCACAAGCTCTAAGAAGTTCTTCACTAGGTCTAAAAGCTGGGGGAAGAAGGCAAGCACACTTCAGACCTGAGTGACGTCACATAAGATTCCAAGAAGTGCAGAGGTCAAGGGCATTGAAAATTAAGCTTCCTTCACCCATTTTGAGATAGAACAATGTTGGGAATGTTTGTCAAGATGAGGAGTTTTTCTCATGTAATAGATCTGATAACACTTAATTTTAGTAATACTCCAAGGGTATATGTAAAATGATTTTTGATGGTGAGAAACTAGAAGGGGAAGTACCAATAACTGAATTTTATAAATACTGAAATTAAGGTGCATACATTTTAATTACTATTCTGAAGTGAACACAATAGACTCATGGCCTACCTAACCAGGATCCCTAATGCCATACTTCTGTCAATTTTCAACCATTTCTGTCTCCCTCCCTCCGTCCCTTCCTCCCTGCTCCCCCCATAAAAGGCAGTTTTGCATAATAGCTAAGAGCATTGGCCTAGAGATTCAAATGCCTGGCTCTTCTACTCTCTGGCACTGTGACTAAAGACAGTACCTTTGCCATCCTGTTGGTACAGGTCCTCATCTATAAGATGGGGTTAATGATAGTACTTACTTCAGATGGGTGTTGGAAGACCGAATAGGGAATTACAGGTGAAATGCCTGCACAGAGTCAGGCTTTCCATACATGTTAGATGGCAGAATCCACCCCCCATAGCTTCCTCTGTGAAGAATTGCCTTCTCTCCTTCTGCGTGTTTTTTTGTTGTTGTTTTGTTTTGTTTTAAATCCATAGTCACCATCAACTCTTTCACCTGTGTTTGACTCCTGATCTCAGTCTTGGTTAACACCCCTCTTTCCGGATTTCCTTTGTGTAACTTCACTATAATTCCTGGTCGGTAATTGTTTACTGGTCTGTGGATGAACAGATCATGTTGGACGGGGAGGGGAGAGTGTGGTATGTGCTTGGTAACGAGATCCCCTGGATCTGTGAAGAGGCAGCGTCGGAAGGGACAAGAATGGAGGCGAGAATGCTGGTAAGGAGGCAGTTGCAGCCTTCCAGAGGAAAGCCAGTACTAAGAGAATGGCCGTGCAGATGGGGTGGAGGCAGGGGGAGAGGAGCTACATCAGGAGGCAGAACCTACAGAATCTGATTGCCAAGGATGTGAGGGAGGAAAGAGTCAAGGATAATGGCTGGGTTTCTGACTCAGACAATTGGGTCTGGAGATACAGATCTGGAGGTCAAAGCCATACTGGGAGTAGCTGAAATAATGGGCATGGGTAGGATGGCCAGGGAGCTGTACCGTACAGAGGAAAACGAGGAGAGGGCCAGCGCAGATGTCTGAGAAGTACCAGCATTTAAGGGTTGGGTAGAGCAAGAGGAGCGTAAAGAAACTTGAGATCAAGGCCTAATGCAGAGAATGTGAGCCAAGTCAGTGATAAGATCTGAGGGAGGCTTGTGCCACTGAACTCTAAGCTGTACTGGACCAATGAGTGGTATTTTAAAATTTATCAAAACTTGAAGAAACAAGAAATAAATATTTGTTAAACCTCTGCAGATGCACTAAATTTCTAAGTGTAGAAGTGGCAAAAAGAAAAAAAAAGAAAGAAAAAAGAAAATAAAGAAAATAAAAACATTCACATTGAAATAAAGAGGTTTACGTGAACACAGAGCTACCACTTTTGAATGTTAGCAATCAAAACAAAAAGGCAGGGGCCCCTGGTTCAGTCAGTTAAGTGACCGACTTCGGCTCAGGTCATGATCTCATGGTTTGTGAGTTTGAGCCCCGCATCTGGCCTGGAGCCTGCTTCAGATTCTGTCTCTCTCTCTCTGCCCCTGCCCTACTCACGCTTAGTCCCTCTCTCTCAAAAATAAATAAACATTAAAAAAAATACAAAAGACAAAACAAAAAGGCAAACATCAAATTGAGAAAAATGTTTGCAAATACTGATGGTCAGGGAAATAGCGTCTTTAGAAAAAGTCTTTATATAAATTAAGGAAATACCATTAAGAATGTAATAGCTCAGTGTGTAAAGGCCTTCATGGGAGAATTCATAAAATGTTCTCAGCACAAAATATAATAATTATTGGACCTGGTGGAGGTGTTAGCTAATGGTAAGGTGGTAATCATATTGCGATATACAAATGTATGAAATCAATGCACTGTACATCTTAAATAATATTATATGTCAATTATATCTCAATTAAAAAAGGAATAAATACAACTAGCAAGCATGTTGGAAAGCATTTATTTTCACTACTAGCAAAGAAGCATATTTTAGAATAAAAAGGTGAAATTTTCCTCTCATTAATCAGCAAAAAAAATAAATTTAAATAATAATAAAACAGTTCTAACAAGTATCTGGTGAGGCCAGTCCTAATTGTTGTTGACATGTGTATATTGGTTAAGACTTCAGGGAAACATATTTATTAGAATGAATCTGGAACTACAGATTGTTCTTATAGAAAGTTTTGCTAGTGTCTCCTAAAAAAATCCAAATGATAAAATATGTGTACAAAGTATTTTTGTTAAATCACAGGATCATAAGTAGTCACGAAAAGATTAGAAATCACCAGTAAGGCTGTTGTTAAATAATATACAATGTGGCGTATTATGAAGCTGTTGTAAATAAGGGTTTATAAAGATCATGTAATAACCCTTTAAAATGACTATGAGATACGTTTGTGAATTAAAAACAGGGTCTATACCTATATGTCCACTGAATGTAGCTATGTAGAAAATGAATATTAAAATCTGGAGAGAGCAATGATGTGTTAGCATGCTTGGGCTAAGTGTGATATTTCTTCTATTGGCTATCATTCTTGCTTTCTCATTAGGTTGCTTTTGGAACTGAATCACTGAATAGTTGTTAGGTCTTCATTTATTTTTCTCTTTTCAGGCAAAATGAAACCGTACTGTTCAGTCTTCAATGGATATGCTGTTTTAGTTTTAAAACCATCTTGATGAAAATTATCCATAAGTCAAGAAAAATAATTCCGATGCTAATACTTGTTATCACATAACAGATTTACTGCCACTCGTTAAAAAAGTGACCCACTGATGATAATGACTGATGGTGATGTTGATGATCATTATGATTATAGCGATGATGATACAGTGAAGTTAGGTGAAAGTTTAAAATTTTCAAAGTTATTCTTTTGTGTGTTATCTCATTTGATCCTTTTTTTTAATTGAAAGGCTATTGTCTTTTATTTTGTTTCATTTTTTTAAGTTTATTTTTATCTATTTTGAGAGAGAAATAAAGAGCAAAAGGGGGAGGGCAGAGAGAGAAGGAGACAGAATCCCCAGTAGACTACATGCTGTCAGCACAGAGCCTGACACAGGGCTCAAGCCCATGAACCATGAGAACATGATCCAAGCCTAAGGCAAGGGTCGGACACTTAATTGACTGAACCACCCAGATGCCCCCTCATTTGATCCTTAATAGAATTCTATGAGGTTGGCAGGACTGCTATTACAAAGTGAGGTGTTATTATTTATTGACTGTGTGGCTGTAGGCTCTGGGGATATCACTGTCCGCATCCAAAGATGAAGACAATAGTCTGCCAGCATTTTGAATATTTAAGGTAAAGTACCTGGTATTAAGCCTACTGATAGGTGGCACTCAACATATATTGACTCCTATTCTTTAAATGGAAGTATGACCCTAAAGAGGCCATTGATCAAACACGTTGGATATAAAATGTGTTATTATGGTCTCATGAATGCATATACAGCATTCATTGGGAGGTTTGTGGACCAGAAGTCCTGGCCCACCATCTTGGATGTTCTCAGGGTTCCCCTTTGGAGTTCCAGGAAGGGGATCATGATAATCCATTATTGCAGAAGAAACTTTTACAGTTTACCGAAATGTCAACCAAAAGCATTGGAAGAGCCATTCTTTTTTTTTTCTTTTTTTTAAAATTAATTTTATTTTTTAAAATTTACATCCAAATTACTTAGCGTATATGGAAGAGTCATTCCTAATGTTACATTTGCCTGCCTCTCTGCATTTTCCTTAGACCTTCAGCACTGGCTGTCACTTGACTATACCGATGTAATATGATATCCAGTGTCACAACAATGTATTTTATTTTTAATATTTTGGCTTTATGGAACCATATTTGATAGCCCTCTTCAAAGTGGTCTCTATGGCTCCTGGATGCTCTGCCTGCTGAACTTACGTGAAAACTAACAGCCTAGGCCAGCGTATTCAGCATGATATTCATGAATATATTCACGTACAGTATATTTAGAAAGATTAAATTTTACAAGTGTGAAGATTAGTCCCAATTTCCTTCAAATACAAATCCTAAACAAAGACGTGGGAATATTTTTTCTTGAAACATATGTGTCAGGAGCTTTTTGAATGTAAATGGATGCATCTTGGAAAGTGTAAAGCCCTGTGTGGGTGTAAGGCATCATTACACTTTTGTGCTGATGTGTTCTATGATCTTGTTCTTTAACTTCCATATCTATGTGCTTCGTCTTCTTAACTGAACCGTAAATCCACAAAGGTAGGGATTATGGCTGCTACCCGTAGGGGAACCCTCATAGTGCTGAGCAGTTTTATGCACAGCTATAAGCACCTGGAAAGCTCAGACTTGGTTTTTCTGCTTTTTTTTTCACTGTGTGACCAAGGGAAAGTTACTCAAGTTACCATACCTCTCTGAGTCTCAGTTTCCTTATCTACAAAGTAGATTTGTAATAATATAGAACTCAGGATTTCTGCAAGATTAAGTGTGATAAGAGACGTATCAGATGAGAGTCACTTCGTAAATGTTAGAAGTCTTCTCCTTCTTACTTTTTGGAAACTTGTTGGGAAAACTGAAACACCTAACAACTTCTATTTATTTGGATTTACATGTTCCTGGATATACAGCACCAGAGATTCACTATATTCAAATGACAATAACTTTTCAGCAGATGGTGCACTACTCAATTGCTGCTGTTACTTTGAGACCGTATTTAATGAATCACAGTAGATATTACCCTTTGGTTTCACAGAAATTACAAAGCTTTTTAAAAAAATTATTATAATTATTATTATTATTTTTTAATCTTTCAGGTCTAAAGCCAGGAAAATATGTCTCCTGTGATTAATTAATATGTGGTCATTAGTAAACCTGAACCCCAACTTGAGGTCTTGTTTGTAGGTGTAACAGGTGAGAGCTCCTGAGCTCATTATAAATTCTGTGAGTCATCTGGTTAATTCCTTCATTGATGATGCCAAATTACCCTGCATGATGAAGCATCTGTTCAGAATAACAATAAGATTCTGACAGGGTCTGGACAATTGACCAGCTCTCCATGTCTAGACAGAGGCTGTTAGGGAGCATTAACAGACGGCGAGCCAAAAACTTCCCTGAAATCTAATTCATCAAATGTTATTTTTACATAATATAAGGCACTACCCAGTTTTCCTGTATTGGATGATATCTATCTATGGGGGTCTCTGACCCCATCTTTTTCTCCTCTAAACCACTTCAAGTTTGACTTGCTGACTTCAGATTTTTTTCTTTTTTTGCCTAATTCTCGAGGTGACATAGTGTTGACAAAAAGCTGACTCCTTCCCAAGTTTACTTTCACCTAAGTTTAAAGTTCCTAACACTTAAGGCACATCTTTATGTCAGCATTGATGACCGTTGCCATTCTCTGAGATTATCATTCGGATGCTGGTGTGGGTGGGGGAGGGGTCTTGTTCACGGTACTTTGAGACTGAAGACTCATAGTTGACAATTTGAGTTTGACTTCACAAAAGACTTAAACTTTTCAATTAGTTTCTGTGCCCTAGCCAGTTTTCCTCAAACAGTGTTAGAATATAAAGTCCACTAGAACACAGGTTTCCCAGGGGCAAAAATTTGCCTATGTGTTTTTTGTTTTTTTTTTTTTTACCTGTGCCAAACAGGGCTTGCCCCATGTTAAGCATGTGATGAATAATTGTTGAAGGGACAGGATCTAAAAATAAGAGAGAAAGATGTGAGCCTTCTTTAACGGGCTGTTTATTCCACTCCCATTTATTCTTGTCTCACTGCACTTTTCTTTACCTGGAAATAGAATTGTAAAATGTGTATAAAGAAGAGGAGAGAGCCTAGGACCACTCCTTTGAGCTCATGGCTTGAAACTTGGAGTCCCCCCTGCAGATGGTGTGGTGAGTTAAAATAGCTCATAGGGGTTCCCAGGAAGGGCTGCTTTCCATGGAATAGTAAGAGGAAGTCTGCACAGCTCCTTTATTTTGAGGTAGCCTTCAGGAGGTTCCTATCCTCTAAGCTGAATGCAGCTTAATGTAGGAGATGACTACGAATCCTCAGCTGTGGTGGGTCTTTTCTAATAATTTCTTTCACAAACATCGGTCCCACATTTGTAAACATGTGCCACATGCTTTTTGAGGTGAAACTGGATTAACTTCAAAGTATTGCATGGAGAGAAGATGAAGCTTCTGGCAAGTTGAAGAGTTTCTTCCAAAAGACTCTCTGCTGAATGGGGTAACCTTAGTCAGAGACGTCTCTGAGACCCAGTTTCCTTACGTACGTAAAGAAAGCAATACAAATCCTGCTCAATAAATGTTGGTTGAATGAATGAAATATTTATTGTATGAATAAGAAAGAATATTCATATATTAGTGAATCATCATATATGTTTTTGTTCTGGGAAGTGGATTGCAGGGTGTAGTGAGGGCTCATTAGTCTGAGGCAGAAGATGTGGGCTCAGTCTTGGTGATGTTACTCATCCTGGGACCGTGGTGGGCACTTCTGGATTCCACCCAAGCATCTATTACTCAGAGCCCTAATTTCTCTTTGTGAAATTCAAAGTTCTCTTGCTCTCAGACATGTGATTTGGGTTGATTAATCTCTGCCAGCATCAAGGATACTTGCATAGGGTGTTGGGAAAGCTAAGTGAGTTAGTATATGCAAAGCACTTAGAACAATGCCTTCCTGGTCCTTAATAAATTCTGTTGTTACACAGGCCAATATTTTCTTTGTTTGTAAGTAATTGCTACTAGATCTTGCAGTAATACAAATCATTGGGATAAATGACATTCTGCTATTTTATATTAAACTTCACAGCCTCTCTTCTTTTTTATGAACTCATTCAACCAAGTAGCCAAACAGTTTTTATGATGCGGCTGGTACATGTACTATATTATTACATTATATTATTACGGTGGCATATAAAAACAAAGCCAACATGGTTTATGTTTTCATGGAGCTCACAAGACACTTGTCTTATTCAGAATTTTCACTCACCCAAGGAGTCTGAAGCCAAGACTTTCTATCATACTTGGTACAAATGAATAAAATGTGTATAGTTGCAGTGGGAAAAAGGCCCATTTTTACCCATTCATGATTTAATTGGGTGTAAGTAGGCAATTTGATAAGTCTTACATTATGTAAGGTTTTCCCCCTATATTCCAATGTCTCATATACAAAAAGGTAAGAGGAAATAGAAGGGAGGTCTGATATATGGATTCAGTTGCTTGGGATACTTTTAAACTGAGGCACATAAAGACCACCAAATATATTTTCAGTAACATTGGATGCTCTCGCAAAAGCCCTCCTTGGCCCCTGTGGGAAAATCTGTAATTTTTTATTCTGTTTTATGGAATCACATATAAAAATAGTACATTTGTCTTTCCTAACCATAGCAGCATGTTTTAGACGTCAGGCGTTTGAACTCAATATGTCTTACAAGTGAAGGTTGAATCTATTCTTATGCCCTAATTATCTCCCCTTATGCCCCATTTCTCTGGGGGAAATTTATTGGGGAAAAAATCTAGTGATAGTAGGCTTATATAATGCCCCCATGATATTGATGCAATATATATCTTTAAATGTATTAAATAAGGGTTGATAAAACATATAAAGCTTGGAAAATCTTCAGATCTTAAATACTATGGATATTTCTTTCATTTGATTATAAGGATTTCTCTCCCAACCCGTTTATCCTGGCAAGCTCCTACTCAATCCTGCAATACCCAGTTCAAATATCATGTTCTCCAATCTCCCATCCTCTCTGCATTCCACACTCTGAGTGTTTCCTCCTCAGAGCAATAACTATAGTTTGTAAGTATCACTGTCATTGCTCTTGTCCCATTGCACTTAGATACTTGTTGATCAGTACAGATTTCTTTCTATGGTGTGAGTTTCTGGAAGGTGGAGTTGGTGCCTCACTTATCATAATTATAGATCTTGGACATAGCAAGTTGCCTATTCCAGAGTAGTGGCTCAGTAGACATCTGTGGAATGAATGAACAAGCATCTCCCATTCTGTGACCTGATCAGGCTTTGGGTTTACATGGAAATTAGATGGTGTATCTCTGGAGGCTCGGGATGTTAAAGACTCAGATTATAAAGACTGCAATTATTGGTTTGGTGGAACGCCCAATCCTGCTAATCCTTTTGGGGAAATCTGTAATTCTGTGATACTGTCCCTGAGTTTAGGTCAATGGATAGTAAGCCATACAAAAGTGGAGGAAATACATATACTTTGCTATAAAATAACATTTATTATTATATAGTATCCTCCTTAATACTACCTTTGGTGAACTATTAGATTTTTGAAAACAATTTGCCTGTCTGCATGCCCACATTCTTTGCAGCATTACTCACAATAGCTAAGATAAGGAAACAACCTAAGTGTCCATCATTATATTAATAGAATAGTATTCAGCCATGAGAAAGAAATAAACCTGTCATTGGAGACAACATGGATGAACGTTGAAGTCATTGTGCTAAGTGACACAAGTCAGAGAAAAGCAAACACTGTATGTTATTTACTTTTATGTGGGATCTAAAGAAGCTGAACTCATAGAAACAGAGTAGAATGGTGGTTACCAGGGGTTGGAGGGTGAAGGAACTGGGGAAATGTTAAGGGTATAAACTTGCAACTGATAGATAAATAGGTTCTGGAGATCTAATGAACAACATAGTGATTATAGTCAATAATACTGTATTGTAAACTTCAAAGGGGCGCCTGGGTGGCTCAGTCGGTTGAGCGTCCAACTTCAGCTCAGGTCACGATCTCACTGTCTGTGAGTTTGAGCCCCGTGTCAGGCTCTGTGCTGACAGCTCAGAGCCTGGAGCCTGTTTCAGATTCTGTGTCTCCCTCTGTCTCTGCCCCTCCCCCACTCATGCTCTGCCTCTCTCTCTCTGTCAAAAATAAATAAACATTAAAAAAAAATAATAAACTTCAAAGTTGCTAAGAGATGAGATCTTAATTGTTCTTACCACAAAAAAAAAAAAAAGATGGGAATTATGTGATATGGTAGAGGTATTGGCTAACACTATGATAGTAATCATTGCAGTATACAAATGTATCCAATCAACACATTGTACACTTTAATGTTACATGTCAATTCTTCCTCAATTTTAAAAAAGGGGGAAAAAAAGAGAATGGATGTGATAGTCATTCTATGATGCATAAAAGACAAAACAATTTGCAAAAACCTGATATTCTTAAAAATCACATAGTAACAGAAACTGTGAATTAGCTACCCCCAAACCTCCTTTCCCTTATCTTCCTCTACTTTGGAGAGTACGAAGCTGAAACATCTTCCGAGATCTCCCTGCAGCTAGCACTGATCATAGCATGCATATCTAGCCAATGAGACAAAGGCAGAAATCTCCAAGGATGCCTTCCTTCCCCAAAGTAAAAGACAAGGGCTCACCTCTTCTTCCTGCTTGCAACCCGGACATGATGCCTATAGGAGCAGGAGCCATATGATACCATGAGGACTAATGCCACAACCAGAGATAATAGGGTAGGAAGATGGAAACAGATTTGGCATGGAATATACTATTGAACCACCCAACAAGCCCTGCATTACTTCCTTGGGCATTCTAATGCTGTGAGCTAATTACACTTGTTTGTTCTAGCCATTGCAATGGAGTTTTCTGCTTCTGTCAACAAGAGACAAACACAACTGATACATGTTGCAATCGGTTAGGCTGGTTTATGCTACAATATATGAACAACCTGGAAATTTCAGTGGCTTCCTACAAAAAGAGTTTATTTCCTGCTTCTGGTATGCTTGCTGTGGTTTAGGTGATATCCACGAGTTAGCTCAGCATTGCAGGTATTATGACAATTCCATGTCAACACATGCTACCATGAACACCGCAGCAGGGGAAAGATTGATTCAGTCAAGTACAGTTAATTACTCTGGCCAAAAGTGACACACTTCATATCTGCCCATATTTCCCTGGCCAAACCAAATCACCTGGCCAGGACTAACCTCAAGAGTGTAGAGAACAAGATATCCTTGCATACCTGGAAAGAAGAACCTATAACTATGGGTGAGCAGCCCTGATGTCTTCCACACACATCAAATGTCTACCATTTCATTATAAGTTGCAAACTGAGGGAGTGATGTTGAAAACAATAACAGGGCAAAGATGTAAAGATGGCTTGATAAAATAAGTGTTGAGAGCAAGATCCCTCAGGTCTAGTATAGAAAATAATACAACCCTCTTATCTTTCCTCCATGGTGTTGTTTCCCGGTGGGCCTTTGCTAGTAACTGGCATGGAAGGAGGTGTGATGCTCACAGTACAAACACAATGCAGTAGAACTCAGAAATATTCTCATTCACTCACTGGCAATTTTCTGAGAGCTTTCTTATTTTTCTCCTCCAAATGTTGAATCTGTTGTGATTGTAAAGATGAAATAGGAAGAAATGCTGCTGACCTGTAATTGCTCAGGACACTTTCCAGCTGCCCTCTCAGCAGGTACTTCTGGGTAGCTTGTTTTCTCATCATGGTAACTCCAGTAAAGTGATTTTTAAAAGTGCCTGGGAGTTTGGTAACAGAACTGAGTTGAATCATGATTCAGAGCACCAGGCTCTCACGTGGACTCAATGCAGAAGTCGTCCGCATGCTGTAGACAGGATAAATGGCTCAAACTGTGCAAGCATCAGCCAATAAAATGTGCCTTTTTAAAATAGTGCCCTGTTGTGTTATCATGGACATTTGGGGAGTGGAAAGGGAATGAGGAAGTGTGTGGGGGGAAGGTCTCTCTCACGGGGTTGGGTCTGCTCCTGGGTACAGTGTTTCGCACTGTGATGATCTTTGAAGTCAGATACTTGGGGCTTCTATGCCAGCCTTGACTCTTTCTGGTTTGAGTGCCTTAGTCACATCCTCTCTTTAAACCTTAGTTTGCTCATCTGTATAATGGAGATGATACCACCTATCTCACAAAATACCTGGGAAGATAGACAATTGTAAGGAAATTGAGATTTATTTGATTTACTGTTTTATTGCTTTCTCCTGTCCCCTGTGGGTTTCTTTTTTCTCAGTAGAGAGAAAATAATTATGGGTTAGTTGGTTTAAATTGTTTTGAGTTGATTTATTTATTTTGAGAGAGAGTGAGAGTGCTTGCAGGGGAAGGGTAGAGAGAAAAGGAGAGAGAGAATTACAAGCAGTACAGAGCCTGATGTGGGGCTGGATCGCATTAACTGTGAGATCATGACCTGAGCCCAAATCTAGAGTTGGAAGCTCAACTGACTGAGCCATCCAGGCACCCATGATTTAGATTTTTTTAAGATCAGAATAGATCTTTTAAAGTTCTCACCTAAAAGTTCTTTTTTTAAAGTATTATATTTCATTAAAATACTTCAAACGTAATAGGAAAAATCCAGTTCCTTTCTTCTCAGAAGTCCTTAGAAAATTATGTGATAAAAATTAGCATTCAAATTACCTTTCTTTTTTCCTTGGTTTCTTTCTTTCTTTCTTTCTTTCTTTCTTTCTTTCTTTCTTTCTTTCTTTCTTTCTTTCTTTCTTTCTTTCTTTCTTTCAGAGAGTGACCATGAGCATGAGCAGGGGAGGGGCAGAAAGGAAGAGAGGGAAAGAGAGAATCTCAAGCAGGTGCCATGCCTAGTGTGGAGCCCGACAGAGGACCTGATCTCATGACCATGAGATCATGACCTGAGCTGAAATCAAGAGTCATATGCTTAACCAACTGAACCACCCAGGCACACCTCAAATTAGTTTTGTTTTTTGTTTTTTGGGTTTTTTTGTTTTTGTTTTTGAGTGGAGGCATCCCAATGCAAGGTTAGAATACAGGGGGAAATGCTTTGATTAAACTCTGGCCTTGCTTTATCTATTGGAGGCTAGATTCACTGGTGTCAGGGAAGAGGGATGAGTTCAGGCCAGATGCAGACACCAGGGAGACACAGGTGAGACACTGTTGGCTGGTCAGGATGGATACTAGATAGGATAACATCTTGAAATCCTCAGATGGTGGTTGTAATGGGTTCTGACCACTCCTAACTGCAATGACATACATATAACCAGGCAGATTAGGTTCAGTATATGGCCTTGAGGAACACAAGTGTGCAGAGAGAAAGAAGGTGATATAGATGGCAATAGTGACAATTATAGCTAATAAATAGTGACCTACAGCATGGTACTGTGTTAATGATAATAAAAAATGGCTGGTGTTTACTTAGAACTTATTGGCTGGGTGTCAGGCTTAGTACTTTATAATTTCTATCTCATCTAATCTTCAAAATAACCCCATATAATGATTTATATCATTACCCCTACTTTATAGACAAGAAAACTACAGCTTACCAATTTCAAGTATCTTTGCCAAGGAAGTAAATGGTCAAATCACAATTTGAACTCGGTGCTGCTTGATTGTGAATTCTGTTTCTTCTCCCCTGCTTTGCTATACTGTCTCCATATCAATGAGGTTGCAAGGACTCATCTGCTGCTTAAAAATGCTGCAGAGATCAGACATGAGACGGCAAAGAAATGAAGTAAAATAGTTATGAGAGGGAGTAGTTATTGGAGAGTTTTAGTAGATTATGTGAGGAAGATGAAATTGCCTTGTAGCTGACAGTTTAAGTCATCAACATGGAGACATCTCGAGCTCTTCCTTGGTCCTGTCATTTTTGCTCCCTGTTTGTCTACTTTGGTTGAGCACAGATGCCTCCCCTACACTCAATATAACCAACAGAGACTCCTCCTTTAGTTGCTCATAAATGTGATTTTAAAAGTGATGAAAGCCAAGATCAGGAATGGACAGTATTTGAGAAATATAATATCAGAATTGGTTTCTTCCTTTCTTCTTGCAATAGAGGGTGTTGAGGGAATATAAGGGTAATGTCTTAAAACTAGTACCCACTCTATTCAATCCCAGGGCAATCTCATAGTTGATGGACAAAATTCCAGCAACCAAACGTAATTTCAAAGCAACCCAAGTGTTTCATATATGTATTCTTATATTTCCTAAGCACCATGATTCTTAGATTATCCACTCAATTCTAAGTATTTCCAATTTTCTGTTCTATCCACTGCATTCAAACACTGCAGCTGTCCCCATATGTCTTGCTTCAAAATTCCCTCTGAGAGTTCCCTTCTAGTCTATGTCTACAAGCTCTTGTCTCTTCCCTCTTAACTCTTTTCCTGCATCATAAAGCTCCTCTTCTCATGGTGGAAGACCCAAATAGTAAGAGGGTCAAGATCAAATCCTCAGCAGTAGGCTGTCTGAGGAAGAAACCTGGAGACAGACACTCTTACATTAGTTAACTTTTGTCCCATAGTGCAAGCATTTGCTGACCACCAACTCTTGAGGTAGGGGGAGAGGGTGGGTTGGGCAGCTGTTTTCACATATGGCATAGAAAGCATTGTGGTGGTACTAGGTAGACCAGTTTGCCGTCTTTGACATGCAGGCCCTTGGTTTCGGATTATCCAGAGGGTCATGAAAAGCTATTAGTTTAAATTTAATTTGGCACTGGAGAACACTGTTAATGTGGGCAGGCTCACCGAGGCAGCTCTCAATTATGCTGAAATATTCAATGAGGGACATGTTTGGCCTCTAGAAGTAATTCATACTCAGTAGTCCAGAAAGAAGAACCCCCAGTAGGATAAATGAGAGTATCTTTCTACCATACAAAAACAAAATGTATTACTGCTTCAAGCCAAACACCTACAGTTGATAATTGTATCTCATTATGGTTCCTTAACCCTCACTTCACTACAGTCTTGCTCAGTGAAGAAGACAACTGTTTATTAATTTGAGGGCAGATGAAAAGCTTCATAGATTTTACTATTATGCCCAAAAGAGCACTGTTTGAAAAATATAATTGGTACCTAGCAAATTGTATGCAGACTTTGAGTGCGGTACTTTCCTACTCAGGTTTAGTGCATTATTTTCTGAACTGTGGTCAAGTTGCAAAAACTTTGAGTCAGCTAAAACATTCAAGATAAGAACTGCTAGATAATTCTAGAGTCAGGTATGCAATTTAAAAAAAAGAATATGATAACTGTATTTTTGGGAGAAGGTTTATTTTTAGGAAGCAAGATTTATACCATTGAAGTAGAAAACAAGGAAAATAACGTTGACTTAATTTACTTTACCATCTCTCTAGCTGGCCCAGAATTTAGTGGTCCCATAAAATAACAAAATTTATACGTGGGCTGAGGGATTGTGATCATATATATGCTTGGTTTTATGGAGGAAGCTGAAGCAATAATAACAGTAATAAAGGAGACCATAAATGACTAAAATGCCAGAGTAACCAGGAACCTGGCTGTGACCAATAATCTGACAGTTTTCCCATAAAACCTTTTATCTTCATGCTTCATATGTAAGTAAAATGGAGAAATTTGTGTTTCATGCTCGAGGTACCAACTGTTAATTTATGTTCTGTCTCAATTTCTCCCCGTTTCCCTTTAGTAATAGAACCTCTCAGATTTTGACTGGGCACATTGCTGACCAGGTAATGAATAACCCCCAGTAGGATACTGGGAGTTATACTGGGAGATACCAGGGAGCCTCTGGTGTGATTTGATGGGACCATTTGGCTAAGTTTTGGTCAAGGATGTGTGAACAGATGTGATATGTGCAACTTCTACTAAATGCCCTATGAGTGAAGAAGCAGGCTTGAACATGGCCTCTCCTGCTTGCTACTTACATGCATGATGTTGGGAGTGGAGCAGACATTTGGAAACAGGGATGGAGACTGGAGGTTGAGAACCATGGATCCACCCTCCCATACTTTGTCTACTATTCCTGGGCTATTGCAAGAGAAAGAAATAAACTTCTATTTTGCTGAACTCTCTTTGCTTTAAGAGCTTAGGTTGTGCCACAATTAACATAGAATTCTATTATTTTGCACCCATTCTTTGGGAGAGAGTTGTCAATGCGCAATCAAATGTTCTCAACAGGCAACTGGAAGAAGTAGTGTACAGTCCCTTCTAAATGATGATGTGAATGAACATGTTGGAAGGAAGGAAAAGATGCCATTACTTCTATTTAAAGCATTGGGGAAAGCCTCACGGGAAAAAAATGGCATTACACTGAAGTTTGAATGATCATTTGGGGTTTATCAGCTGGGAAAATCTGAAACAAAACTTGGACAAATGTGGCTAAGTATGTAAAGGTTCTGGTGAGATGCCTAAAGTAATTTTATGAAGCCATATTTGCAAGACTACCGTATGCTTTAAGGAATTTAGTCTTTGTTAGATTAAACAAAAAGTGCCAACTTAAATTATGGAGTTGAAAGGATCAAATCTTTGTTGAGAAAAAATACTCTGGCAGCTCTGAAAGAGAAAAGCCGAAGTGGGGAGAAAGTGGAGGCAAGGCATCAGAGTTTCCAAATTCCTGGGGCACCTGGGTGGCTCAGTATGTTGAACATCCCGACTTTGGCTCAGGTCATGATCTCACAGCTTGTGGGGTCAAGCCCTGCATACTCATCAGGCTCTGTGCTGACAGCTCAGAGCTTGGAGCCTCCTTCAGATTCTGTGTCTCCCCCTCTTTCTGCCCCTCTTCTGCTCACACTCTGTCTCTCTTTGTCTCCCAAAAATGAATAAACATTAACAATTTTTTTTTAATTTCCAAATTCCTGTTACCCATCTAAATTTTATTAAGTGTTCTATCTATCTATCTATCTATCTATCTATCTATCTATCTATCTATCATCTATTTATCTATCCATCATCTATCTCTATCATCTATCAGTCTTATCTATCTATCTAGTTTATACTAAGTATATTTCAAAATTTGGCCTTAGTGTATTATATTTTTTTAAATGTGATAAAAATACATCTTTTATTTTTAAAAAGTTTGTATATGCACCTCTTTATCCTGTGTATCTTCACAATACACATGCCGTACTCATGACAAAAATTCAGCTGGCATACACTGATGTGGCTTTTAAGTTGTTAAAATATTGAAATGCCACCTTACCAGTTGTTAAACAGTGACTGCCCTGAGCTCCTGAGTGTCCCCCCCCCCCCCACCTGCCTAGAGCTCTGGCCACCTGCTGCACCTCTAGGGACTCAGGACCTTCTCCTGATTTAGCAGCTAGCACATTTCCAGGGCCTGTCCTGCATTACAGCTGACTTCTGTTCTGATTGGTCAAGTCGTCATAATTCATTTTTAAATATTTTGAATAGCAACCCTGGAAACATATGTACAGATCACAGATTATTTTGCCTATAGAAACAGCATGAGGAAAGGATATGAGAGAACAAACGTGAGACACATTTTGAAGGTAAATGTACAGGATTTAGTGACTGATTAAGTGTGTAAGTGAAGAAAAGGAAGTGTGACCGTTCTGGAGTTGTGCAAGCAGATGGTTGGTGATGCCATTAACTGGAAAATGGATACAGCATACACAAACTTGAGAGGAGATAATAAGTTTGGTTTTAGACATGTGGAGATTGAGATGACATTCCAACTGATGAACATTCCATCTCTGTGTGGATGGATGCATTGATATGTTAGCAAATGTTTAACATCTGACTTTCAAACAATGAAGAAAAAAATTTCTTTCTTGGGGGGGTAGCATTTGTTTATTTCCATGGTGTAAATACTCTCACCATGTATATTCTTAATTTTGTATGTTTTGCATATATCAATGGAGCTATACTACTTATAGGCTTTTCTCATTGAACATTATTTTGTGATTCCCTCATTTCCATTTGCATAGCTGTAGTTCATTCGCTGCACTGTTTGACTAACCCAAAATACACCTCTCTCTTCTCCTGTTGTTTATCTCTCTTCATCTTCGTTTTTGCTTGTTTCTTGGTCCTAATGTCATTTTGGCTCTATATTTTATCTTCTATACTTCTCTACCTCCTTGTTTGATATGTATGACCTCTGATTTGAAATATGGTTCATAGCTGTGCCTTTGGTACCTCTTCAAGACTTGTTGTATTTGTCTCATGCATTGCTTGGGTAAGATGTTGTACCCCATCTCTCATCTTGCCCGTTTCTCCAAGAGCCTACCTTCCGGATTCTTTTTATCTCATGTATTTAAGGTAATACTCACTTTATTCCCACCTTGACAGTTAAAGACTTATTTTGCCAAGGGAAGACTTGAGGATATGATGCAATTGTTTCTTCCTCTGGTTTAGGGGAATTACTATGCTTTTCATTTATAATATGTAATATATATATATATAAGAGGAAGAACATACTGGTTTAAAGCTAAGTTTTCTTGGGGCACCTAGGTGGCTCAGTTGGTTAAACATAAGACTTCAGCTCAGGTCGTGACCCCAGGGTTCATGAGTTTGAGCCCCACATTGGGCTCTCTGCTGTCAGTGCAATCCCCCTCTCTCCATGCCCCTCCCCTGCTTGCTCCCCCACTTGAACTCTCTCTCAATAATACATAAACATTAAAAAAATTTTAACTAAATTATCTTAGCATTAGAGAGTTCACATACATAAAAACAGGTTACAAAGGGATTGACGATACTTATACAAAAGGATTCATTGTGTGATAAAATAGCAAATGTCTTCAGTACGTTTAATACATAACTTGATTTATTAAGAAACTACTGGCTAGAAGTGAATCTATTAAGTAAAGCACGATACATCTGAAATTATATTTGAACACAGAGTCACTCTTTCCATAGCTTGCTTTTTATTTAATGACACAAAACTGATTTTCCCCTTGAGGAACCAATGCAATAAATTTTATGACTTGCAGATTGCTAGCACCTTTTATTGAGAAGCAAAGATATACAGAGCTAAGAGAATTCAGAAAGAGTACAATGAAAACTTAATTTTAAATAATTTCTAAAAATAGCAAGTGTTAAATCTTAGGAACCGATTATGTTGTTGTGGACATTGAGAGTTTCACACCTGAATGGAGAGACATAACATTCTAACTGTGCCCATCTTGGTTCCAGGCTTCCCCCCTTCATGTCTCACATTCAGATGACACAAGGAACATGTCCTAAACCATCAGCAGCACAGCTGGCCTGTCTACGCTTCATTGCCTATTGAGAAGTGCTTGTGAATCAATGAGAGAAAACATAAAAAAAAAAGATTTAAAAAAGAATATATAGTCAATCTGAATAAATGATACTTAAAAATACATGGAATATCTAATCAATACGGTAAAGTCTCTCTAATCAGCAAAACTTCTTGTCATAATCATTCCGTGAATTCTCATACTTTAGATTAAGGTTGCAAAATTGAATGCAAACTGAAACAAAAGTTATATAATATTAAAAAAAACAATTTTAATGTCAAGTGTTTTCTTTTAAAATTGTTTAATGTTATTTATTTTGAGGGAGAGAGAGAAAGAGTGCAAGTGGGGGAATGGCAGAGAAAGAAGGAGACAGAATTGAAAGCAGGCTCTAGGCTCCAAGCTGTCAACATAGAGCCCGATGTGGGGTTTGAACTCAGGAAACATGAGATCAGGACCTGAGCCAAAGTTGGATGCTTAACCTACTGAGTCACCCAGGTGCCCCTGTCAAGTTGTTTTAAAGTATACTGGAAATTTAGATGGGGTGGGAAGGGAAGTTTTAGTAGGCTAAAATCCCTAGTTTTTAGAGTGGATAGTAAAAAGTGCTATTTCATTCTTGATGGTGTTAACCTTGGAATAACGGCCAAAGAAGGTTTGGGAATACCTTAGTGGGAAAAGTCTATAAACAAAAAATAAGCACAATTTATAACTTTCAAATGATTGAAGTAGAAAAACATTCTATAGAAACAGAAGAGTAGCAATAAAGCATAGAAAATAAGAGCATAAAATGAGATATCTGAAGACCAAATATTTAAATTATGATAAGGGTTATGTATTAAAATCCTATTAAATGGCTAAGATTCTCAGTCTCACTAGATAAAAGAGTTAATTGTAAAGAAGATTTTTATTTATGGTTTTTCCCCCCTAATTTGTTAGCCTGATTTCAAGATAGGGAAAGACTTTCCATTCATAAAAGCATTGGAAAAATTGATTTTAAAACATCAACATTTTGATTTTTTACATAAAATTATCCTACACTTCACATTTCATAGTAGCCAAAATGAAAGACAAATTATGAAGTGAGATGCCTGTAACAAATATGAATGTTACAATTCCTAATTTTTGGAATTTTTACAAATCGATGATTAAAATACAAAGGTCCTAAAATATGGGCAAAAAAAATATGATAGAAACGCTAATGTTGAATAACTACAAGAAATTTTTCATTAACAAAAAATTGTTAAGTGTTCTTATTCATTTTTTGAGAGACAGAGAGAAACAGAGCATGTGCAGGGAAGGGGCGTAGAGAGAGGGAGAATCCGAAGCAGGCTCCAGGCTCCGAGCTGTCAGACAGAGCCCTACTCAGAGCTCAAACCCACTAACCGCCAGATCGTGACCTGAGTGGAAGTCGGCCACTTAACCGACTGAGCCACCCAGGTGCCCCAAGAAAATTTTCAATTCCCTCTTCATCGTGGCAATGAATATGTAAAAAGTTACAAATTTTCATTTATCAAATCAACAACAACAACAAAATGGTATTACTTAATGCTGGTGAGGGTTTGTGGACACTGTATTATGTTATGTTAGTTGAAGCATTAACTGGTACATGGTATTTGAAAAGCAATTTGGCCATATGTATTAAGAAAGCGTTTTCTGTTGTTTTGCTTAGTAATTTTACTTCTAGAAATCTATCACAAAGAACTACGTAGAGATGCGGACAAAGATCAATATATAGGTTACAGTTAGGACATTCATTTTAGCACAAATTATAGAGAAAGTTGGAAATCATCTTAATTTTTAAAATTAAGAGAATATTAATGTAGATTATGGAATGACACGTAATAATCATTAAAATTACATTTTCAAATAGTATTTCCTTGTCATAAAACAACAGGATACCAACCTTTCTGCAGTTTCCTTTAGTATTTTGGGATATTTTTTTCTTGTTTACTATATATACATTTCAAATTTTCTTCAATGATAGTATATTATTTCCACAATGACCAAAATGTTTATGTAAATAATTAATGTCCAGTAGCTTCTGTGAGGGCTATTGTTTGTATTTATCCAAGTGATAACCCTGGAAAGTTTGTGGGAACGTGGAAGTCACCATCATAACACAACCTTCTCATTTAACCTGGTCTAGTGAGGTTGTTAACTAGGTCACTGTATGACTGACTTTTCTACTTTTGCAATCCCTGATGCCAGAAGATCTGACGGAGGCAGTAGCATAATCAGAGTTGGTAACAAGCCAAACTTGTCCATTTTTTCCCCCTTTATGACTTTCCTTTTGTCTCGTAGATAGCAAAGTTTTGAGATGCTGTGCTATCCTGGGCATTTAAGGTTGATTTTGATTGCCATAATCACTAGAATAATGAGGTGGTCTGGGTTATGAGTCTTCAAGGTATTTTTGAGGTTATAAATAAATATTGAAGCTTGAATTATTTTGGTCATATGAGTCAGAAGAGTTGTCAGAGAATCATTAGAAACTCTGGGGTGGGGAGATGAACCCCGGCCATCATCTTGTTTCACTGGGACCACTCATCTTGTGACATCATTGGAATATCTGGCCAGATCGTTCTGTAAGGGCAGCTTTATCAAAAATATATCAAATAGTAGGTTGATTGCATTCGCTGGAGATAAAAATAAGACTTTAAGATTTTTTTCTTCAGTATCATTTTCTGTTGATTAGGTGATACTAAATGCTCAGTGTGACAAAATATTTTCCAAATTCTAATCATGTCATTTTCTTATGAGAAAATCAGCCTTCAATGAGTAGGCAATTTAGGTGAAATCAAACTATTCCCTTCCCCCTCTCTCCATTCTTCCTTCCTTTCATTCATTCCTTCTTAACTTCTTTTCTTTTTGGATTTGGGTTTGGGGAGGACTGTCCACTGCTTGGTAAAATTATACTCCTTCTCCAGGGCAAGAGCCACACTGCTTCTTTGCCTCTCGACCATCTGGGAAGAATAAAAGCTGTTCTTTCCGTGTTCCTACAAGACTTTGGAAATGATGCTAGGGTATTCCTTGCACAGCGTCAGAGCCTAGTTGCATATTTTCTACTAGATCATTCAGAGGGACCATGTTGCCCTCAGTTTTATATCCCAACCCAGAGCTCAACCCAGTGTCTGGCACAAAGCTGGTCTTTCATGAATGGTGAACTTCTGTTTTTCTGGTGATGTAATGCCTTTCAAAAAATGTAGATCCTCCCTGTTTTCTCACTTGTGGGAGAACTTGAGAAATGGAAGAAAAAAATATCCAAGAGCTTTGCAGTTTGCATTCTATTCCCTCTAAATATTTAAATATAAACTAGAAATAACAAATGCCCCTCGCAAAACCCAGAAATGATTAAGCTGAACAAAATAAGGATAAAGATTTAAAAGTATGTGGGAGTTTCTTTGTTAGATTTAGTCCCCACTTTTATCAATAAGGTTTCAAAAATATGTGAGCATTTTGGTGAACCTTAAATTACATCTGAGCTTCTGATACAGAATTTCTCTTCTCACAGAATTTTTTTTTTCTTACTTGGGCATCGCATTTCTCTTAGGGGGAGTAAAGGGCATCAATGCAGTTATGTCTTCCCTCCATCAATAGAATAAATAAAAACAAAAATATTCTGGCAGGTAAAGGCCATGTGTCGTTGGGAAATTATTTAATTGGCCATGATTTTAAAAATGTTTGTATTTGTATATTTCCATATATTTCTTCAACATAAAGATAATGAAATAGAAGCCTTTTTGAAAAATTTAGATATGTATTGTTTATCAGTTAAAAAGAATTTTGTAGTAGGGCTGGCTGATAAGAGAAAGAGATTCAGGTTAGTGGCTAAGCCTACAAAATTCATCTTAGCCCGGCAGCCTGCTGACAGCCTGGCAATTGGTTAGCACAGACCTTTAAAGAATGTGCTCTAGGTAAGAGAGAATATAAGAAGCTTCAGTAACTTTAACAGTATGAAGCATGGTGGCCATTCTCTCTCAATAAGTTGCTGAATGGAGATTTCTGTCTTGATGGAGAAGCTGGGAAGCATTGTATAAAAGTCAGCTCACCTTGAAGGGTGAAGCTATTTCATACACTTACTATTTGTGTTGTAAAACAGATCCCCTATCTGATTAGGTATGATTTAGTGCTGCAAAAGAATCAGATTCTACTACTGTAGGACTCAAAAATCAGAAATAGGATGTAGAGGGAGACGATGCCAATAGCATGTGGGCATCAGGTACAGGTCAGATCCTTTCCATAGGAACAATGAGAGAAGACCCGTTGTAGAAGCTGTAAGGAGAATAGAATGTGTTGAAGTCAGTCATCATTTGCATGGGAGGGGGTGACACAGAGAAGGAAAGAACCCCGAGGGAGAGTAAACCTACAGCTGAACTCTTCTACACACACAGAAAAGGAATGATAAACCAAACAGATTTTTTTTTTTAATTTTAGAGTGTCTGGGGAGGGAGAGGGCATAGGGAGACAGAGAGAGAGAGAGAGAGAGAGAGAGAGAGAGAGAGAGAGAATCTTAAGCAGTTCCGTGCTTAGCATGGAGCCCGAGTGGGGTTGATCCCACTACCCTGGAATCACCATCTGAGTGGAAACAGAGAGTAAGATGTTCAACTGACTGAGCTCCCCAGGTGCTCCCAATCAAACAATGTTAAAAAGTAATGAAAGGGCTTTTCCCTAGAAAATCGCTATATTCAAGGCAAATGATTTTTCATTTCCTCTAAATTTCCAGATAATTACCTTATTTCCCACTTTGTAATACACATACGTGCATGTAATTTTTCCTCCTTTGTATAACGTTTATCATAACTACAGCAAGATGATGATTCAGTGGTTTTATGCTCACCCTCGTCCCAGAAAACTGCATTGAATTGGTAAGAAATTATTTATTCCAAGAATCCTGGATTGCTGTAATTTTATGGGCTTTGAGAGTATATTTCACACCTTACAAGATCTAGAAACTTGATGGCCAATTTATCCAGAGTTGATTTGATCCAAGAGATATTTACCAATTTTATTCACTATCAAATGACCATTTATTCAAATCATTGACAAATATCCAAAAAGTGTGCTGGTTTAGGTGGTGGATTGTAGCAATGAACACAACAGACGAAATCCCTGTCTTCGTGGATCTCATCTTTATTTTCTCATTAATACACTAAGTATCTATGGAAAACAATAAGACAATAGAGGTGACTCAAGATCTCGAGTCAGAATAGTTGTCAACTGATCTCAGTTTCCCATAAAATGGAATGGTTTGTTTTGTTTTGTTTTTTGAATAGTGAATCAGTGGAGGATATTGGTGAATAGCAAAAGCTCAGGGTTCAGGCTGCCAATATTCAAGCCTCGATTTACTTCTTCCTAGCCGTAACCTTTCTGTGCCTGAGTTCCTAACTATAAATGGGATGGTAATGAATTTGTGTCTATCGTAGTGTTTTGTGAGGGCTTAAAACAGGGTTCAATAAGTGTTAGCAGATATTATGACAACTGAACTGCCCACATATGGAGGTGTCAGGATCAATTGAGATTGAATGTGAATCTCTGGGAAACAACAGAGCACTAGACACATGTTTTTTTTAATGAATTCACTCATTTACAGATACTCCATGAGTGCTAACCACTGAGCATAAGCTGGGGAGAAAATGCATGCAAGATAGTGCTTGCACCCAAGGAACTCACAATCTAATGCAGGATAAAAGAAACATTGTTGAATTTTTTTTTACAGTATATGATTCTAGAAATATTTCTTGATGTTACTATTCAGAGAACAGGATGAGAAATTTCTGATTTATATAAGTTAAATGGATATTTAGAAGCTTATGGCTTAGTAAATGAAAATGAGCAGTATGGCAGTGATAGAAAAGACATGATAGAAATCATAAGAGAATTACAGACAAAGTGCTAGTGGCATTCAGGGAGATATTCTTTGCACCTAAAGAGGGCAGGAAGGTTGTTATAAGAAAAGAGAGATTTGAGTTAGGTTGTAATGGTTATATTATTTTTAAAATTTATTTTTTAATTTAATTTTCCTTGGGATCATATTTGACAGAGAGACTTACCAAGTTGTTTGGGTACTATGGATGCATGGCCAGGGCTGTTCCCTGTTGAGCTTCCCTGTAGAGTGATTGGTGGGGAATAACTAATTCGCTGGGGACCCACCCATCAAACCTCAGCAGGTCTTTTCTGTTGTGCCCATTAGTTTCTCCAGGGAGAAATTCTCCAGTCCTTTGCCTGGGTATCAAAGCTTAACTTCCGGTGTTCTAGGAGCTGAGTGGATGGAGGTGCCTTGGATCATTCAGGAGAAGACCTTTACAATCCCCTTGTTTTCAGTCTCCTGCTTTCTCCCTGCCATCGCTGTGCTTACTTACAGGCTCCTGAGTCTCTCTGGTTCATGTGTCTGGAGAGTATTGGTGGTAGGCAGAATTCTAGAGGTGTCCTCCCAGGATTCCCAGCTTGGCTATCCCATTATATAGTAATCTATGCACTGTTTGGTACCTAGTTTAGTTATTTCTTTGAGGGGACTTTATAGATTAAATTAAGTATACTTATTAGCTGGGACACCTGGGTGGCTCAGTCAGTTGAGCATTTGACTTCTGCTCAGGTCATGATGATCTCATGGTTCATGAGTTCGAGCCCTGCATCGGGCTTGCTGCTGTCAGCACAGAGCCCACTTCAGATCCTCTTTTCCCCACTCTCTCTGTCCCTCCCCTGCTCTCACTCTCTCACTCTCTCTCTCTCTCTCTAAAATAAATAAACAAAAAAAGAATACTTAATAGCTGACTTTAAGGTAAGGAAATTATTCTGGGTTTTCCAGGTGCATCAACAGAAGAGGAATACACAAGAGGAAGGCAGAAAATGAGACGCAAGAGATATGGTAGAAGGGAGGTCAGAGGGATCTGAGATGTGAGAAGTACTCACTGTCCCACTGCTGGTTAAGACAGAGAGGGAAACGTGAGGAAGAATGCATGGAGATTCTGATTTAAGGGTGGCTCCCAGGTAACAGCCAGCAAGGAGATGGGGACTTCGCTCCTACAACCTCAAGAAACTGAGTTGTACCAATATCCTGAATGAGCCAGGTAGTGGATTTTGCCCAGAATTTTCTGATGAGTCTAGCCAGTCAAAACTTTGATTTTGGCCTGTGAAATTCAGAGCAGAGCAACCAGTTGAGCCAACCTGGACTTGAAACCAACAGAACTGTGAGGTTGGTTGTCTAAACTGAGCAGTTGTTTTAGACTGCTAAGTTTATGGTAACTTCTTACAGCAGCCATAGAAATCAACGTAGTAAAAAACTGGAGACGTTTGAGACATATCATTTTGGTGAAACAATAGTCTTAAAAATGATGTTAGGAGTGGTGTCTATTGTCAGAACATCTGAGCATGTGGACTGGGTCTAACATTATGAAATCCAGAAATAGCAGGGGCAATGATGAAATTCTGGCAGATTTACAAATACATAGTAGAGGAATGAGGAAAGAACTGAGGCCCATGAAAGGGAAGTGAGAAGAGAAGACCCAAGTGATGTATTAGGACCCATTTCACTGGAACTGAGGTTAGGATGGGCTCCAGTCCTATATAGTGAGGCCACTGAGAAGAGTAGAAGTGCTTGGACTTGACCTGCAGGTCACATATATGTTCAGGGCTTGCTTGGTATTGTATATTTGAGTTCTAGGTCTGACTGGCAGTAAAGAAATCTAAACACTCAGCAATTATGCCTGGGTAGTGGCCCTTGGTATTAATTTTAATACCCAATATATTATAAAAGGAGAGGTAGCTAGAGACTATTACCGTATTTCTGAACTCTTTTGAGACTGATGATAGAATTGGTGAGGACATCTGGGGATTTGGGAGTGAAAATCTAGGCCAAACCAAATGGGCAATCAACGTGGGAAAAGAGGTAATTACCATTTGGATACGACAAAATAGGGAGGAAGAAGAGAGAAGATTACTATTTGGTTAGTGCCAATGGCAGATAAAGAAAGATGAGTAGGATTGGTTTTGGGTGGGGAGATAAATGATTCTATTTAGCTCATGAAATTTGCTTATATGTATTTGAGGTGTTGACAAGACATCCACCAGAACTAGGGTATTGACAAGTTGTCAATGTTGGAGACACAAATTTGAGTGTTTTCATTGTATGATAAATTGTTTGCAATGAGATTGCCAAAGCTGGAGATAATGAAAGAGTAAAAGACAAATATGTAATGTGTTTTATTTTTTAAGAAGCTTTGCCTCCACTTTGGTCAGAATACTGATCATTAATTAGTAATGAGATGTGACTGCCAAGTGATCAGAATGTTCTTGTTGGTTCATCAGTGTATTCTGTCTCTAATAATCAACAGAAACCATAGATATTAATTTTGAAAACAATGTTGGAAATATAAAATGAGAGACAAAAATAAGATGGTCTTAAGTGTTGTTTTTACCAGAGTATAGGGGCCCAGTGAATCAGTTTCCTATTAAATGGAAAATCTTTAAAGTATTGACATAAGTTCTTTGTCAGCCACATAAAGCAACTTTTTCCTCCCAGTCATGTTTTAGGGAGACCTAACAATATCTCCTCTCAACTCTACTTTTTGTAGATTCTGGGGGTGTTGCTCCTTTTTGTTTGTGATGACTTTGCAACCTCATCTATCATTTCAACAGACTTTCTTGGCACATTAGAATTCATTTTATACTGATCACCTCTTCAGTTAGCATACAGGTAAGTCCTTCATTTTTTCAGAACTAATCACATAATATAGTAGTTAGAGTTGGGAAGTTTTCTTGTAGCCATCTCATTTCATTCCTGTTGGGGAGCAGCGTTGGTCTTGGTCAACTTCATCACAGAAGGATGTTGGCTTGGCTAAGATAGGCTAGGTTATGCAGTATAAAAGACAATATAGAAAATCTCTCTGGCTTGCATCAACAATGTTCATTATGGATAATGTTCATTATGACTCTGTTCCATATCACCTTCACTCTGGGATCCAAGAAGATGGATCAGCTTCTATCTGGAACAGTGCCAGTTGTTGCACTGTTTACACTGTTTACATAGGGAAGCACCTACTGGCTCTTGAAGTTTCCAGTGGAAGAGTCGTAGCTCAAATGTTCTCATCTAAGGTTACTAGAGTGAGAATTGTCACATAGGGAAGGGCAGCCAATATTGTTGAGTCCATCACAAATGTCTCTTTGCAATATCCTCACTCATTTACTTCTCTTGAATCAGTTTGTCATTGTCCCAAGAACTTAGGGCCTGAGTACTATGCTCTGATTGCATTTTACCTAATAAAAAGGTATAATGGTGCATTACGGTGGACCAGTGTGATGTTTTGCATAGGGTTGAGATGATGGAGTTCTCTTCAGATTATATTTTGACAGTGAAGAGCGAATGTAATCGAGGCAAGAGAATGAATGTGAACTGCTATGGACTGATGCTAATGAGAACTTCTCTTGATTCTTCTTCCTGATAGTATTTGAAAATAGTGCATTATATTTAAAAAAAATGCATTTACCAGGTTAATTAAGGCCAATGGTCTGTTCTAGTGAAGATATCACATCGGCACACCAGCTGCAATCAGGGCTACCACATGGTTAAGTTTATGGCAGTCTCTGATCATTTGCTTGATCTCCTTGGTTTATGCAGGGGCTTCACTGTGTGTCTTTTAAATTTTTGAGTGGTACTAATCTTTGATAATACACCTGGTATTTGGTATTGCTTCAGATTTACTATCTTGGCCTATAAAAGGGGACTATTGTAGGCTTTGGCCATTGCTACCGTGATGAATCTTATTCTGCTGGTCAGAGATCTACAGGAAGTTGTATAGCAACTACAATTATCCATCTCAGGTATGCACTCAGGGACTAGGGATATGACAACAGTATGCCTCCTTGGAACTATTGCACCTACTGTGATGTGGGCATGGGCTGAGAGTCCATGTATAGCCTCCCTCTGTATGTTTCCATTTTAACAGATGGGTCACAATGTACTTTTTGTTCTCTTGTCACCACTCAGGCCCTCTATCCAGCAGTCCTTGAAGGAACTGACTATTTTCCTTTCCCTACCTTGGTTCATCTAGTACGTAACTGTATGTTGTTTGGGGAAAGATTTTTGGGAATCCTAATCATATATACCTTCTGTGGTATTGCAAGATTCTTTTTTTTTTAATGTTTTTTTTATTATTTATTATTATTTTTTTTATTTTTGAGACAGAGAGAGACAAAGCATGAGCAGGGGAGGGGCAGAGAGAGAGGGAGACACAGAATCTGAAGCAGGCTCCAGGCTCTGAGCTGTCAGCACAGAGCCCAATGTGGGGCTCGAACTCACGGACTGTGAGATCATGACCTGAGCCGAAGTCGGACGCTCAACCAACTGAGCCACCCAGGCGCCCCGCAAGATTCTTCTTTAATGTTCCAAATTCAGTGGATGGGCTCTGGAACTGAAAAATCAGCCTCAGGTCTGGGAGGTGAAAGGGGGATCATGGCTTTTCCATGTAGCAGCTGCTCATCAGCTCTTGACCATTTTCATTTGTATAAGTCAAGCTATGTCCTCCTTGCCTCCTTAGCTTATCTTTCTTTTAGTGAACCAATGGTCTATTAACCCCTTGTTGCCATCCTAACTTCTGCCTGTTGTAGTAATTATATCCATTTTGCCTCTGATGATTGTGTGCAATACTTGGCCTCTGATGTTTCAGAATACCATCATCTGTATCACCCCATCAACAGGAGGGAGCCTGGCTCCATAGCAACATATCCTCCCATCGACCTTGGCTACAGAGAATAGACATTCGACAGATTCTCAGCAGTGCCAGTGCTCCCTCATTAATTCCCTATTGATTTAGTGAAGTAACTTGTTTTTTTTTTTTCCTCACTCTCTTGGGATCATGCAGACTGTAGTTCTCTGGTCTTACATAATAACACACTGTTTGTCCACCGCTGTGAACCTACTGACCCCTTTTTCAATCCTCTGTCAAGGCAATTCTGGCACCTTCATAATGTTTACTGTAGGTCATCATCAGAAGCATACGAAGACCATCTTCAGGTGGATGTAACCATCCCACAATTCATATGCTAGAACAGTGGTTTTCAAAATTTAGTTTACATCAGAATTCCCTGAAGGGCTTGTTAGAACACAAACGGCTGGACACTATCCCAGAGTTTTATATATATATAAACATATGATGAACGTGTTTTTTTTTATTTGTGTGTGTGTGTGTGTGTGTGTGTGTGTGTGTGTGTGTGTGTGAGAGAGAGAGAGAGAGAGAGAGAGAGAGAGAGAGAGAGAGAGAGAATCTTAAGGAGGCTCCATACTCAGCATGAGGCCCAAGGTGGGGCTTGATCCCATGACCCTGGGATCACGACCTGAGCTGAAATCAGGAGTCAGATGCTTAACCCACTGAGCCACCCAGGCACCCCTAAACATGTTTAAATATACACTTTTTGCAGTATGTTGATGCATAAGACTTGCTTTGCTGTTATGATTCTTTCTATGCTCCAACAATTCCTCAGGTTTTATTCTCGGACAAGGTAGACAAGTGACAGTGGTAAACCCTGTCTCTTTTAATGATGCCCAAGGTCTGCCCTGATTGACCTCTAGTTGGCTTCTGCATTTAAGGGATACGAGACCCTCAATAGGCATTCTAGCAATTTATGTTTTCAAAGTATAAACCAGAAAATATCATATCCCAAATTAAAATTTTGTTGCATGTTGAATTTTAAATACAATGCTGCGGTCACTGAATGAATTCTAAGATAATAAAATGAGCCAGAATAGAGTCTTTGAAGAAGATTGACAGTGAGAAATTCGCTGTCCAATTAATATTCAAATTTGGCTCCTCGCCCCAGCCCTCCACTCCCTCCTCATAAGTCAGTTTGTCTAAGGAGAGGCTACCAAGATCAATTGTTGTGAATTTCGAATGTTCAGCAAGCTGTCAGATGCTGCTTAGATGTTTCCAAGGAAACAGCTTTGCTTATCAGCAGTTGTCTCCACAGAAGGACCAGCTTTAAATACACGATTTCCTGAATATAGAAGCAATCAGCTAGGGCACTTGTACCACTGAAAAGCCCACAAACCTTATTTAAACTATACTGTAGGCAAAAATAAAGACATCTCATGGTCTTCTTACACTGAAAAATAGGTCCAGTAAGATATTCTATAATTTAGATTCCTGCATTTTCGATACAAACGAAGGTCTTGCACATGAAACTCTTAAAATAGCGAATAATCTAGTTTAGGCATAATATTTAAATTTCATTTATTTCGCCTACATCATAGCATTACTTTCAGCAAAACTATTTTAAAATGTTATCTTTGAAAGCTTATGACGTGATATTTTAATCTGTAGCATTGACCCCACCTGTAAATTAATTGTAGCTCGACGTCATATTCGGGAGAACAGGGTAAATTTGGATCATGATCTTGCACTTTGGTCAAATTTGAGAACCTGTGCTCCTGTACAATGTTGAAAATTGTCCATGTGGAAGTGTATACTGCTGACAGTGAAGGACACTCTCATCACGGTCCCACAAGTCTGCCATGAGCACATTTATCTGGCCGCTAATCTGGCCAACAATGGCCAGCAGCCACCCCGGAGGGTTACATGGGTGATCTCGTTCTCTTTACATCTGCTGTGGGTGTGTGGACAGATCTCTCCCCCAAAGAGCTGAGAATAAACTTGCAGTAAATGCACTTCAGCCTGTTATTGATTGGCTAACCTTTAAAATAACCTTTTGTCTTAGAGGTTTTAAAATTTCTTTACCTTTTCTTTTTTAGACAAGGCACGAATAAGCAAGGTAAAAGGGCAGGGAGGTAAATAGCACCAGTTCGGGGAAATGGTTTTAGACTAATTGAAACTAATGTTGGTTTAATATCCTTAGTGTGTTTGAGTCATGTAAAGGAAAAATATGTATATAACTTCCAGGAGTTTGTAAAAGAGTTGGAATGTTATACCTGTTAGGATACAAAACACAGAATAATAAACGAGAGAATGCCACACTGTAGGGAAGGAGAGTTGTAAGACTTACAATCAGAGAAAGCTTCATGAAAAGGGAGAGATCCCAGTTTGGGCTCTGAAAAAATACAGGATATTTTCCATATCTATGTATAACAATGGGAAGTATCAAAAATACAAGACTTGTAACACTTACCTTAATACTTCTTTAAAAATGGATGTTTTCTTTTTTCCCTAGGAATTGATTAAAAACATAATTGATGTGTGTACATGTGGGTTCGTGATATCTTTGTTTATATTCATTTAAATGAGGTTATAATAATTAAATTATGATGTTATCACTCAATTAGAATATTAGGCAGTGGTCAGAAAAGATAGCACAGATCCTCACCTTGATGTGTTGAATGAAAATAGCCAGACATTAAAGAGCGCAAAACCTTTGCTAATGTTTCTGTAATCTTTGAAGACTTCACTCTGATATGATGAATACCTTTTCTTTATAGTAATAGAAACTACTACGACCGGGGGCTGCTACTACTACAAAATTTTTTGGCTTTCTGTATGATGAGCATCGTGTCAAATTTCACACGTACCGCTTTTTTAAATCTCAAAAACTCTCTGAGAAGACTATTATTTTATAGATGAGTGACTTGAGAAGTGAAGCAACTTGCCCAAGGTCATGGTTATTGGCTTGTGGAGGTGGGACCCAAACTCAGGATTGCCTGGGCATAAATAGGATAAATCTATCTTACGAGCTAACGATGTCCTATCTTTTCCAAAGAATTTTTACTTTCATTCTCTCATTTAATTGTCACAGCAAACCTGTAAGATAAACTAAGCCAATATAATCACTTATCTATTTATGGGCAATTATTGTCTATTTTTACATTTACAGGTCTTCTTTGTAAAGGGATTTTTTGCAGATTTTGTAGCACTCTATGCTTTCTTTTTTGTTCACCCCTTATTCCTCTCTGTGAAGACTGCTGATCTTCCCTCTGCTGTTAGCAACTCAGATGCCTTTGGAAGGATGTATTCAACTCTGCTTCTCTGTGTTGGAAGTTTTACAAGGGCAGATGCCTTTACAGAGAGCTGCCTAGGATGGGGTGGCTGACTGTGTCATTCTGGGGTACAATATCAGGATGCCATTGTTGCTCTATACTTAAGTCACATTGACTATAATTTCTCATAAATCAAAGTACTATCTTAATTTACCCTCTGCGTTAGTTTTCCAAATTTAACTCCTCCATTGGATCAGAATGGAGGAAGAGTAAATAGGGGTGCATGGGTTGGGTCTCCTTTAATGCCACCAGTCACAAAGATTCAAAGTGAACTTGGTAATGTGGCATCGGGGCAGAAGCAGGGCCAAGAAACTTGACGGTTGTAATCCTAACATTGCCTTCAAGGGTTAAATCTGTAATTAGATAAATACAGGAGGGTGAAACGCTGGCGTGTTCAAAAACTAAGTCTTTGTGTGAAAAAGACTTAGAAGTTTAATTTTATCACAAATTCAGTGATTGGAAACTACTACACAAAATAGTAGCTATACAGCAGCTCTCTCAAACTTCTCTTGCATGACTGGAACTCTATACACATTGAACAGCAACACCCCGTTTCTTTCTCCTCCAGTTGCTAACAACGACCATGCTATTCTTTTTCTATGAGTCTGACTATTTTAGATACCTTATATAAGTAAATCATGCAGTACTTTTCCCCTGGTGACGGGCTTATTTCACTTAGCATAATGTCCTCCAGGTTTATCTGTGTTCTACCCATGACAGGGGTTACTTCTTTTTTATGACTTAGCAGTATTCTGCTGTATGTATCTACCCATATCTAGACATATGGGTACTTAGGCTGTTACCATATCTTGGCTATTGTGAGTAATAATGCAATGAACGGGGGGTGCAGATACTTCTTTGAGATCTTGATTTCAATCCTTTTGCCTGTCTACTCAGGGGTGGGATTGCTGGATCATATGGTAGGTGCAATTTTTTGAGGAGCTTCCATACTGCTTTTAATAGTAGCCGCACCATATTTTATATCCCTACCAATGTTGTACAAGGGTGGTCCTTTCTTTATATCCTTGCCAACACTTAACTAGTGATTACTATTTTTTTTTGTCTGATAATAGCCACCCCTACAGGCGTGAGGTCATACCTCATCGTGGTTATGATTTGCATTTCCCTGATGACTGGTCATGTTCAGCATCTTTTCATGCACTTGTTGGCCATTTTATGTCTTCTTTGCAGAAATATCTGTTAAAGTCCTTTGTCCACTTTTTAATCGGGTTATCATTCTTATTTTTGCTATTACATTATAGGAGTCCTTTAAGTATTTAAAATATTAACACTTGGGCTGCCTGGGTGGCTCAGTCGGTTAAATGTCCGACTTGGGCCCAGGTCATGATCTCGTGGCTTGTGAATTTGGGCTGGTAGCTCTGTTTTGGTACCAGCTCTGTGCTGACAGCTCGGAGCCTGGAGCCTGCTTCAGAATCTGTGTCTCCCTCTCTCTCTGCCCCTCCCCTGCTCATGCTCATGCTCGTGCTCATGCTCATGCTCTCTCTCTCTCTAAGAAGAAACAACATTAAAATATTAAATCTTTGTGAAATATATGGTTTTAAAATATTTTTTCATTCCACAGATTGCCTTTTTACTCTATCGATTATTTCCTTTGCTGTGTAGAGGCTTTTTAGTTTTCCATAGGCCCGCTTTTCTACATTTGCTTTTTTTCCCATAGGCTTTAGGTATCCAAGAAATCATTGCTAAGACCAGTGGCATGAAGATTTTCCCCTACATTTTCTTTCAGGAGTTTTACCGTTTTCTGTTCTTATGTTTGAGTCTTGAGTCCATTTTTTAAAAGTTTATTTATTTATTTTGAGAGGGTGGGGGGACGCACAGAAAGAGGGGAGAATCCCAAGCAGCCTCTGTGCCGTCAGCACAGAGCCCAGTGCGGGGCTCAATCCCATGAACCGTGAGATCATGACCTGAGCTGAAACCAAGAGTCAGATGCTCAACTGACTGAGGCACCCAGGTGCCCCTTGAATCCAGTTTTAGTTTAGGGTGTATGGTGTCAGGTTAAGAGTCCAGTTTCCTTCTTTTGGTTTATGGATATCTAGCTTTCTCAACATGATATGATGAAGAGACTATCTTTTCCCTATTGTGTGTGCTCGGTACTCTTGTTGAAGATCAGTATACTGTATATGCTGTATATGTATGGGCTTATTTCTAAACTCTCTTTGATTCCATTGGTCTATGTTTCTACTTTTATGCCAGTATATCATACTGTTTTAATCACGGTAAGTTTGTAATATATTTTGAAATCAGGAAGCGTGATGCCTCCATCTTTGCTCTTCGTGCTTAAGGCTGCTTTGGCTATTTTGGGTCATTTGTGCCTCCATATGAATTTTAGGATTGTTTTTTCTATTCCTGTGAAAAATGCATTTGGGATTTGATAAGGATTATATTACTTTGGGTAGTATGCACTTTTTAACAATATTAAGTCTTCCAATTCATGAACAGGGTGTGTCTTCCCTTTTATTATGTTTTCTCTAACTTCTTTCATCAATATTTTATAGTTTTCAGTGTGCAAGGCTTTCGCGTTTTCAGTTAAATCTATTCCTAAGTACTCGATTCTTTTCGGTGCTACTGTGAGTGGTATTATTTTCTTAATTTCCTTCTCAGGTAGTTTGTTGTTTATATACAGAAAAACAAGTGATTTTTGGACATTGAGTTTTGTATCCTGCAACTTTGCTGCCAATCGTGTCAGCACTCTGAGTGAGGTGGGACAGAAGTTGGCCCCCCAGGTGGTGCACCAAAAGGTTGGGACTTTGCAAGCCTGCTCCACTCCCCTCTCTTCCTCCTGGGGGAGAAGCCTGAGCTTCGGTAGCTTCTCCCAGTTGATCAGAACCTTGCCAGTCGCAGCAATTCCTTTTAGCTCTGAGATGTGCTGGCTTGCGGAAGGGGCAAATGCGACTAAAGTGAAATGGCCCTTCTTACTCATTTCAGTGCTGCTGTTCTTGGCTTTGATCTTGTCTAAGCTACTGAAACTTCACTGGATTCTGGGCTTCCTATAAAGGTATGAGGGCCCATATATGATTGTCAAGTCAACGTTTTTGTCAGGGAATTTTCTATTCCACCACCTTGCAGACCTAAAGAGCTGACATTGCCTGTGTTTGAGTCCATAGTTTGTCACTTGACTCATTGTGTGACTTGAATAATTCACCTCATCTGTCTGAGCCTCGCATTTCTTATCTGTAAAATGTGGATGATAGTCACACTTACCAATAGGCTTTTGTGAAGATTTAATGAATTGGTATCTGATAAGCCATTAAGAAAGTGATAGGCATGGAGTAAAATCTTGATAAATGCTAGCTATTATTATTAGTTTTATTATTATCATTTTAATATTCTGGGATGATGACATCTCCAAATTCAATTACCACTCATATACTGACTCACGTTAATGTCTTCAACTTTGAGATTACTACTTTTGCCCTCCAGGTTTGCTTACTTAATGTCACCTCCAGACTTAATGTGACCTCCAAGCTTAACATAGTAGAAACTGTACTAAGGACTGTACCCTGAAATTTTCTCCTTTTTCAGTGTGGCTTGTATTCATGAATAGCATAATCATCCTCCTAGTTGTACAAGGTAGAAACATAGGTGTCACCCTTAATATCTTTCTTCTTTAACTGCCATACAAATCCTTTGTCAAGTCCTATTGGTTTTACTTTCCTAAAAATGCTATTTTTCTATTTTCTAATCGCAGCATCACTACGCTAGTATAAGGCCCCATCACACCTTGCCTAAACTATTGTACTAATTTCGTAAACGCTCCCTTTGCATCTACTCTTTCCACTTAGCCCCTTTGTTCTGCATACAGAAGTCAGAGTGATAAAAAGTCATATCTAATCAAATCACTTGCCTATTAAAAAATCTTTGGGGGCTACCTGTTATTCTTACAATTAGACTTAAATCATTACTAAGATGCCAAAGATCTCAGTATGGTCTGGTCACTCCTATGTCTCTAGGTTCAATCTGCATTGCTCTATCTTGCACCTTGGCTTACAGCCATACTGGTCCTCCTTCAATTCCTCTAATACAACACAAGCGTTTTTGCCTTAAGCCCTCTGCACAGTGCACCTGCTGTTCCCTTCATCTGGAATCTTTCCCCTCCATCACCCAGGAACACCCATAAGTCTTCCAGGCTTCGGCTTAAATGTGATTTCTATGGGAGGTTTCCCCTGATCTCACAATCTAGGTCCAAACCATATTCATGTTCTCAGCATAATTTATATTTACTTCTAAAACCACTTATTGTAGTTCTAATAAAACAGTTATATACTTATTGGTTTAACTTCATTGGTATGAATTCTTTTGTAAAGAGAAGGTAAATTCTAGGAGGCAGGGATTATGTTTGTCTTACCAATATTACGTCTTCCGCATCTACCTGGTGTTGAGCAAAGAGATTGCTCGTAAGAAACATTTGCTGAATGAATGAATAAAACATTTGATGATATGATGTCTGAGTTGAGTTTTGAAGAACGGGTATCAGTTAGCTATACGAGTGGGGATGGAGAGGGTAGCAGGGAACGCTGGAGGGAAGGGGGCACCAGAAGGAGGAATGCAAGAGGTAGGAAGATGAGATAGTCAAGAGATGAGCTGGACATTCAGGCAGAAGCAATGAAAAACATTGCTCACTATTCTAAGACCTATGGACTTTGAAGACACTTGTAAAGTACAAAAGGTATTTAAATAGTTAAGTACCTGGATCAGATTTGGACTTTGGCATATATACTTAGCAGAAGTATAGAAATGTCCTAGAGAGAAGAACTTTTTGGAAAAGGAAGACCAGGTAGGAATCTGTTAGACTAATTGAGTTGAGAAATGATGGCACCCTGAACTAAGGCAGCAGTGTAGAGGAGAGAGGATGAATTCTGAAGATGTCAGAGAGCTGTCACTGAGAGGACTTCATCACTGACTGGATTTGGAGTGTGGGAGGGGGTGCTACGAATTCGTTATTGATTTATGGTTTGGACAACTGGCTGAATAGTGTTGGAATTTATAATTTTTTTACATTTATTTATTTATTTTTGAGAGACAGAGAGAGACAGCCCAAGTGGGGGAGGGGTAGAGAGAGAGGGAGACACAGAATCCGAAGCAGGCTCCAGGCTCTGAGCTGGCAGCACAAAGCCTGACTCGGGGCTCCAACTCACAAACCGTGAGATCATGACCTGAGCCGAAGTTGGATGCTTAACTGATGGAGCTACCCAGGTGCCCCAAAGTGTTGGAATTTATAAAGACAGAAGATAATGTATAAAAGACAAATTTAGTGGTGGTGGTAAATTAGTGATTTGCTTTTGTATTTTGTGTTTGAGGCATTTGTGAAATATCAGGGGAGCTACCTAGTGGTGTATACAGGAGGCAGATGATGTCTTAGGAGTGGATGTGCTTATGCAGGGAATATTGTAGAACTTCATTTCAAGAATCTTTTGAGCCCTTGGGGCACATGCATGGCTCAATCAGTTAAGTATCCAACTCGATTTTGGCTCAGGTCACAATCTTACGGTTTGTGGGACCCAGCCCCACATGGGGCTCTGCTCTGACATCGTGGAGCCTGCTTAGGAGTCTCTCTCTCCCTCTCTCTGTGCCCCTCCCCCATTTGTATGTGTGCTCTCTCTTTCAAAATAAATAAAATTAAAAACAAACAAAAGTAAGAGAATCCTTTGAGCTCTCAATAAGTACTCTTAAGTCCTAGAAGTATGCACACACATGTAGATACAAAATTTTGGATATAATTTTTTGGGATTCATAGATATCCAGAAGGACATTTGTCTTTTTTCTTTTTTGAGTAAAAATAAAGAAACAGAAAAGATAAACTCAAATAAATATAAAGGAGTGAGCAAGTAAGATAAGTCCAAGAAGAATACCACAATGGATTGACTGGAGACATAGGTGAGGATAAATAAAGAATTGTGTCAGAGAAAACAAGAGAGAGGGAATTTTTCAAAGAAATGTGCAATCAGGAGTGTTCAAATATTTTAGAAATGTTCACTGATAAAGACTGAGAATAATGATTCTAGTGATGTAATAAGGGCGAAAGCCCAGTTGCCTCTGAAGTTCATGGAAAGTAGGAAAGTAAAACAGTGGGTACAATATTCTTTTCTAGAAACTTAATATTATGGAAGAAGAGAATTAAGGCAACAGCCTGACAAAGCATAGGTTCAAGGCAAGGATTTTTTTGGTTATTTTTTATTTTAATGTTTTAATTGCTGCATCATAAATATGTATCCATATTGAGGGTAAAGAGGCATTAAAAAGTTATTTGGAGAGTTATTTGGTGATTTCTTTTCTGACTCAGTAGAGAAGAATTAAAAGGTTCTGAGAGTAAAGTTGAAACATCTGACTGATAATTGGTGAAAGTCAACAACTTAGTGATACCCTATAGTGCAGAATCGGGCCAGTGGGATCCTGCAAAAGAAGCAGGCTCATTGTCGTGGGAAGTATACAAGCAAAGGCTGGTAGCAGTTTGTTAGGACTAGTGTAGAGGGATTTCCCAATTATATGGAAAATTGAACTATGTGAACACCAATGTCCCTCCTACCTCTGGGATTCTATGGTCCTTTTTTTCAGGAATTCCTAGGAAGAATCAGAAAACCTTTTTTCTTTCTTGTTTGAGAAAACTGGTGCCCTAAATACAGAAAAGCAAGTTGCACTGCAAGCAGTATTTGAATAGTTTTGGGTTGATATGCCATGGGAACTATCTGTCAGATCTAGTTACAAAAAACATGTGATACTTTAGATTTAATCAAAGGCGATATGTCAGAGCTTCTGCCTGGGGAGTTTGCTAATGATGATGTGTTATTTTTTTTCTCTTTGAAGCCATCTGACAAATTTTGGGAGCATAGAGTGATATTTGCTACTTTCACCTTAATTTTTAAAAATAAATGGTTCCTTTTATATTTGCCCTTCTCATGTATAAAACAGAAAATATTCATGATATTAATGGCAGCAAGACTCAAAATGATTCTCTATGTGCAAGAATTCAATATATGTTCACAACGAAAAAATTTTTTTTAATATTTTTTTCAACGTTTATTTATTTTGGGGACAGAGAGAGACAGAGCATGAACAGGGGAGGGGCAGAGAGAGAGGGAGACACAGAATCGGAAACAGGCTCCAGGCTCCCAGCCATCAGCCTGGAGCCTGACGCGGGGCTCGAACTCCCGACCGCGAGATCGTGACCTGGCTGAAGTCGGACGCTTAACCGACTGCGCCACCCAGGCGCCCCCACAACGAAAATTTTAAAGAATATGTTAGAAAAGTTTAAGACTATAATTTTATCATGAACCATTTTAGAATGTGAGATTGCTAATGTGACACTATGTCTAAGCATTGTTACAACACTGTTTCTTTTAATATAAAGTACCCCAAATGCCCCTATGGACACAATTTAATGAATCTGACAAAGTAGAATTAGTAAATATTCCAGAATTGGAGTTTAATAATTGAGTAACCCTAAATAGCAGACTCCATTATATCAGAAAAGAAAGAATTATTATTGTCCCACTTTTACTTTATGTATTTGTGTGAGTGGGTACATATGGGTCTTGGGAAACTGTGGTTAATGCCTGATTGTATAAAAGGAAGGACAGCAACAGAAAGAGACCCTTTTTAGCCTCCATTTTGTAATGGAGCCAGATTACCTTGTCTTACTAAATTGGAGCACTAAAATAATGACAAGTATCAGTTAGACCTACCCAGCCCAAGCGTCCTAAGCGGTGTATCCCACTCTAGACTTTGTAAGAGTAGCCAACAGACTAGTTAATAAAAACCAAGGCCACTTGATGATGCAACTTTTTTCATGTAACTACTGAGTGCTTTTGCTAATAACTACCATTCTCTGCCTGCTAACTAAATAGATGGAGTCAATATTCGGGAGTAATTAGATTAGCATTGTAGATCCTAGCCTTTCAATAAATTGGTTCTGTATCTCCCTCCTGAATTATTGTTATTCATTCATTCATTAATGGAATCAAATATTTTAACGAATATTTATTGGACACTCTTAACGTTTGAATTTTGTCCTCCAGTTTAGTATGGTGAATTTCTAAGCCCCAGTGCCTCTGAACGTGGGAAGTAATTAAAGTTAAATGAGTTCATTGGTGTAAGCCTTAATACAAAACAACTATTGTCCTTATAAGAAGAGATGAGGACACAGACATAATCTGAGAAAAGACACTGTGAAGACAAAGGGAGAAGGCAGCCACGTACAACCCAAGGAAAGAGACATCAGAATGGAACCAAACCGGCTGATACCCTCATCATGGCCTTCTAGCTTCCAGATCTGTGAGGACATAAATTTCCATATTTTAAGCTGCCTAATCTATGGTATACCTTGTTATGGCAGCCTAGCAAACTAATAAAGTGCTTCTCGAACTTTAGTATGCACAGTGTTTATTAAAATAGAGATTCTGGAGCCCCACAATCAGAGTTTACAATCCGAGTTTGAGGGGGGGCCAAAGAATTTACATTTCCAACCATCTTCCAGGTGAGGTGATGCTCCATACTTTGGGGAGCTGGGGTATACTTTGGGAAGTAGCATTGCTTTGCGAATGCCTTTCAGAAGGGCAGTAAATAATCTTCATCCTTGATTTCGTCACTAACTGTTAAATTTTCAGGAATTTTGTAATCTTCTTGTTAAAAACCGCCATCCTTGAAATTGACAATGGAGGGAGTGTTTACATCACAGAAACTGGCAAATACTACAAAAGAAGGCTTTTATCCCTGGAGAGCCAGTGAGTGAGTTTATTAGATTGCTTTTCAAAAGTTATGGGAAGTAAGGGCATGGGCCTGTAAGGAATCCCCTAATGTGAGAGAGATAAAAAGAGAGAGGACACAAAGTAGATGAAAACTTATATCAATGACTTCAAAGAACTGAAGGTCAGCAATTTCATTACTGGATTAAATAATTCTAGCAGATCACTTTCAACCAGGCAGGTTGAACAAAAAGATAATTTGAACTTCAGTCACTGGTCTGGTGCTCACTGGCTGTTTGGGTATATAATTTAAACTTTAAAGCTGACATCTTCTTTTTTATATAAGATGTGGTGGACACAATAATTTGATCTGCCTCTTCTGTTTTTGAGATTTCTGAGTGCAGTAGCTTAATGAAGTACCCAATTCCCATGCACTCTAAGATGATTTTTTTTTTTTTTAGGTTCAAAATCTCTGGAGCTCATGATTGTGTAAGTACCTGGGCTGATGGGAGTATGGGCCCGTCCTAATTTCCTCTCAAGTTGGTTATGAAGGGTAAATGAGATCATGTATTAACAGAGCTTTGCAAACTCTACTGAGTTCTTCAAATGCAAGGTCAAATCAATAAGAGTTTGTGATTTGGGAGTTTTTTGAGTTTGGGTATGAAAACTTTAAGGGCAGTGATTTGTATAGTACTATATTGGTTAATGTGACTATTCTTGACATATCTTCCTGTACCTTCAGGAAATGGAGAAGTGAACTTTAACAATTTAGTTCGGTAGAATTCCAGAGAGATTTCTTCACACAGACTGAAAATACGCTCATGTTTGTCATTTACATTACTTTACAGTACACTAATGTATTCACTGTCTACATTAATTTCTTCACTATTCATTGTTATGACAAATATTTATTGAGCTTCTGTTATGTGCCAGCCTAGGGTTATATACTATGGATGAGCATAAGTCAGACATGTTCCTATACACAGGGTGTTTACAGGTCTAGAGAACATGAAGACAAAAGGACATTTGAAAAAAAAAATTATGACTTTTATTGCAAAAAAACCTTGTATTGCCTATTAGCATTTGCTGTACTCTTCCCCCAACCTCCAAAAATCAAATATGGTTTCTAAAAGAAGATGCAATTATTTGGAGCAAGATGTTGAGATGATAGCTATTTGGGTATGTGTATGATACAGAATAATTACATATATTAGACTAATTGTAGTAATTGTGGAGGCACTACATTTAATCTTGTTTGAGTGCAAACTGGAAAATATCTCTTTATTCAGAGACTTAACTGACTATGCCTGCCTCTTCAGAGTCCAAAGTCATAGCAATGATCTGGAAAATAAAGACACCAGAACAGTCCAGCCAAAACAATCTGAATACTTGTATAATTTCATTTTGAAAAAAAAATATGTTTTTAAGCGTGAGTAGCTTACTTATTTGTAAGATTACTAGAATTTAACATTTACATGGCACGGAAGAAAATTTAACATACAATTGAAATACTGTAAATCAAAAACACAAAACTGGAGCCCAAGACTGTATCAATCATGTTTTTATTTTCTGTATCTTATGAGACCTTGATGTCTTGGGGGTCTCACTGACCAAATTAATGTAGATAATGAATACATTAGCTAGACCAGGAAAAGGATGCCCCTCTCAGGCCTAGCTAACTCCTAGAGATAGGAAATGACTTGTCTATGAGCACACCCTTGATATGCCAACCAACCAATCCCAGAGCCCACACTCTGAACAAGCTTCTCTGCCTTCTATACTCCAGGAGGCAATATTCCCATGCCCTTTTCATCCCAAGGCCCAGTACCAGACCATTAGGGACAACCTCTAGAGCCCAGAACCCATAGAAAATATTCAAACGACACAATCCTAAACTGTTTACTCTGCCTCCCCCACTCCTTCCCACAAAACCACAATAAAGGCTTTTGCCCGTGTTTTTGCCTCACTCCTTCCATTTCCTGAGTGACCCTGGTGCTTCCCCAAGCAGCCCTGCATGGCGTGGTGTGTCCCTTTCTGTTAGAAATTGTGAAAAACACTTTTCAATGGCAGTTGTCTCCTGATCTGTTGGCTTCACTATATCTGAATAAAAACAAAATCCTGCGCAAAACAAAGTCACAGGAACTTGGGAATATTTTCAGGAAGAAATCAGAAGTTAGGGTGAGTTAGAAACGCCTTTGGTTAGGTGGAGGACATAATTGAATATGGAGTGAACAATCTAATAGGAACAGTCTGATGGCAAAATAGAGGTGACAGAGAGGAATGCTCCATGTAGATGATAAATAATTGTCAAACTGAAAAGCAGATCTATTCAGGCATCCATCTAGGGCCCATATCTGATAGCTGTAAAAATTTTCAACCTGCATATTGCTCAGTCCCATCCCAAGAAAGGGACATATTTTGATCAGCCTTTCTTAATCCAAGTGAATTAACTGATAATACAGATCTATCTAGGAAATATTTGATAACAGACAGCCAGTATGCAGAATGCACAACTGCTTTTGGGTGTTCGGCTATTAGGATAGCAGCTCAGTCCCCTGTACATCTACATGCACCTGCCATATGATGTGTTCAGTATTTTTTTAATTAAGTTTTTAATTTTAATTCCAGTATAGTTAACATACAGAGGTATGTTAGTGTCAGGTGTACAATATAGTGTTTCAGCAATTCTGTACATTCCCCAATGTTCATCATGATAAGTGTACTCTTTAATCCCCATCACCTATTTCACCCATCTCCCTACCCACCTCCCCCTTGGCAACTATCAGTTTGTTCTCTATAGTTAAGAGTCTTTCTTGGTTGCCTCTCTGTCTCTTTTTTACTTTGCTTGTTTGTTTCATTTCTCAAATTCCACACAGTAGCAAAAGTGTATGGTATTTGTTTTTCTCTAGCTCCACCCGTGTTGTTGCAAATGGCAAGATTTCATTCTTTCTATGGCTGAATAATATTCCACTATATATATATATATCTTCTTTATCCATTCATCAACCAGTAGGCACCTGGGCTGCTTCCATAATTTGGCTGTTGTAAATAATGCTGGAATAAACATAGGGGTGCATGTATCCCTTTGAATTAGTGTTTTTGTATTTTTTGGGTAAATAGTATTGTCATTACTGGATCACAGGGTAGTTCAATTTTTAACTTTTTCGGGAAACCTCCATACTGTTTTCCACAGTGGCCGCACCAGTTTGCATTCCCACCAATAGTGCAAGAGGGTTCCTTTCTCTCCACATCTGCACCAACACTTATTAATTGCATTTTTGGTTTCAGCCATTCTGACAGGTGCGAGGTGATATCTCATTGAAATTTTGATTTGCATTTCCCTGATGATGAGTGATATTGAGCATCTTTTCATGTGTTTGCTGCCAGTGTGCCCAGTGTTGTTTAGCAGCGTCACCAGTGATAACTGTTTTATACTTAAAACTGTGCTAAGAAGTAAATTACCCCTTCTCCCACAAATGAGGGAACTGGGGTACAGAAAGATGAAATATACACAAGTGTAGGTATGTTGCAGAAACTTGTTATAAACTCAAGCATTCTGAGTCCAGTTCCCCTTAACCCCTAGACTTTACTGCCTCTGCCTTCCTTACACCTCATGTTTCAAATGCCAGTGTGTCTTGTGAAAACTTTTCTTTGCTCCTTCTTTTGTATTTTATAGGATGAGGCATTCTTCTATCGTCATCTACCACAGTTAAACATGGTTTAGGGGCACCTGGAGGGCTCAGTTGGTTAAGAGTCTGACTCTTGATTTTGGCTCAGGTCATGATCTCACAGTTCATGAGATCGAGCCAGAAGTCGGCTCTGCACGACAGCATAGAGCCTGCTTGGGATTCTCTGTCTCCCTCTCTCTCTGCCCTTCCCTGCTCATGCCCCCTTTCTCTTTCCAACACAAATAAACATTTAAAAAACCCACATGATTTAAACGGGTTTAGTTTGTCTTATGTGACAGACATTCTAGGGAAGGCCTCACAGGGTTACTCAAGGATTTGCTATATTTCTACTCTACATCCTTGGATGTAGGATTTTGTCCTCATGCTTGTTGCTTCACAGTTGCAAGGTGACTGCTGCACTTTCTGGTATCTTCTGTTCTTGAGAAGAAGAGGGATGAACAAAGGGGCAAGGAGCTAAGTTGTATTTTTAGAGAGATTTTTGACTTCTTATTCAGGAAGCAATAACCTCTTCATGGACTTCTGCCTTAATCTCATTGGCAGAACTATATTGCGTGCAGGGGAATCCAGGAAATCAAACCTTTTTAGTTGGTCACATTACTATTGCAATGAAAATCAAGAGTCTCTTATTAAAAAAGAAAAGAGATATTTTAAATAGGGAGGTCTACACATGGAGTTCAACCCAGTGTATTCTAATTATTTATACAAGTTTGTCTTTCCTGGGCAGATTGGGTCTTTTCCTACCTGTCCATCCTTCCTCCTGACACACTGCGACCAGAACTCTGCCTGGCATATTGCAGAAACAGCAAACATTTAATGAATGAACCACAGTGATTCTTGCCTTTGGCTTTAAGACCGTAGGCATTTATTGTTGTTTTTATCTCAAGCTGGGGTTTGAAATTCTCAGCTCAAATTTACCTGGAAATCACTTTATACAATACTTGATGTCCTTTTGGAGACTGAAAAAATGCACAGTGCCTGAAAAAATTATATGATCACTGAATTAGGAACTTTCAGAAGCACAACTCAGACATTGTTCCAAAATGAACACATTCTGCCTTGTTCTTTTAGACAGGGCCACAAAGAGAAAAAATGGCCCACAGGGTGAAACAGCTGGGGAATCACAGAAAGAAGGATAGTGGACCATTCAGCTGCTGCTTCCGTTGACATTTTGGTGATTCATGAGATAGACTATGGCTGCTAGGGTAAATGGTGGGAATGATCTGTGCTTCCTTGGGAATTTAGGTTTGTGTAGACTTCATGTAAAAGAGAGAAAAATTGGACCCTTTATTATTCCTGATATGTTAGGGGAAATTTTGTTTTCTTCAGCTGATATTTTCTAAAGGGTGAATCACCTAAAAGGGAAATTTTAACTATTGACAAATGCTGGTAAAATAGTGGCAGAGGTGTAGCTTTTAGCTAAATAGTTCTGAAGTGGTGGAATGAAAAGGTGGAATCCAAGCCTAAGTAGTGGTATTTCCAAGTGATCTTGACATTTTTGGAGAAGAAAACTGAGGTGGGTCAAAGTGACCTCAACTTTGGAAGGCAATGCCATGGTTTGAGGGTTATCCCTGACCACTACCCCCATCATCTTCTTCTGCAGGAAGAAGCTGTGTTTTTACACACTTATATGTGTGATACAAAGTGTTTACTGTACTACTTTTATTTAGTTTCATTTGCATTGAAATACCTCCATGACTGTATCATGAATTTTAGAAATGCTCAGGTATATATACAAGAAGATATCTTATGTATGATGAAGTTAAAAATTTATCAGAAATCTTGATCATATTTGTATTTTGAGAAATAAAAAACCCTTTTAATAAAGTGCTTTTTTGTGATTAATCTGATCACTCTCCTCATTGGAGACTAAAGAATCAATAAACATTTTCCCTCAATAACTACTACAGACAGGTTGAGCACTGAAACACTGAAGACAGGTCGAGTACTAAAGCACTGAAGCACCGAAATACTTAAGACAGGTCAAGTACTGAGGTACTGAAGACAGGCTGCTATAATGTTATGTAGGTATTACAGCTTCAGTTCCCTGTAGTGAGTAGTAGTTGCACATGTTAGGGGTTGAGTTGATATTCTCTGACACTCCAGATGTACCTTCCACCACTGTCCACTCTTCCCTGTATCCTGGAAGACTGACTTCTCTGGACTGCATCAACCATGCTTTCCTAGGGAGAAGGAGTGGCATCTGGAGGAGACCTGAAGGTGAGCAGAGAAGGAGAGGTTGGGGTATTTGTTTTTCTGGTTCCCTCTCTGCTTGGCCATGGTCTAGCAGTTGCTTTGTTCCTCTCTCATATAGCCATACCTTTTGCCATATTCTGGTAGACACTTCTTTTCCCTCTTCCCTTTGCCCTTCAGATATTAAAGAAGAGTCTGCAACAAGGAGCTTCTAGCTTTGGAGAGCGTCACTCTCCTTTGTCATTTTCCTGAAGCACTACCCACAGTGTTGTGAGCAGCCCATCAATTCAAACCATCAATCCCCCATTTGAATTATGTCATTGGATTTTTGCTATGGCCCCAACTGATAAAAGGCACCTTATTTTATCAGCCTTGTGCTTCCATGAAGGGTCTTCAATTTTATTCCTCAAAAGAAGTGGTGGATAAATATTTGGGGGCCCATGGGTATTCTATCTCCCCACAAAAGGAAGAGTGGGGAAAATATCAGTGCAGGATCATAGTTTTGCATCTTGCCTTTGCTCTGGGATCAGCCTGCCTTCCTGCAATCTGTGTGTTCTCTCTTCTTCCTTCCGTGGAGAAGCTCCCTGGAATAGTGTTTTTATGACCTACTGATGCCTGTGACTGGGGAAAGATCAATTTTGGGGGACACAGTTTTGGAGCTTATATCCAAGTTGCCTTTTTTGGTCCAGCTTTACTAGCAATCAGGTTGATATTTTGAGCTCAGTGTTGCCTGTGTATAGTTATCAATTTGTTCAGAATCTAGAGGGAAAGAAAAGGTAATTGATTTGACTCATTTTAAATCCAAATAATAATCAAATTTTATATAGGAAAGTAAATAAGGAAGGAGACGTTGGTGGTTTATTTCTTGCCACAAAACCTTAATGACTTCTACTAATCTATTTCGTTGGCAATTAAATGGCTGTACCTATCCATGAAACCTATGTTCATAATCCAAATTTGCCACTTAAGACTTTGTCATTTTACTTTCAAGCTTTTAGTGCTGAGGTTATTAATAACAACTTTAAGATGATAAAAGAGAAGGCTTTAAGGAAAACTAATATCCTGGAAAGTTATTTAGTGTTTTCATTCCATCTGAAAAGTTGATTTTGACTAATTAAATCCATCATGTTGGGCAAGCTAAGTAACCTCTTTGGACTTGGGTTTGCTGTCTGTTAAGCAGGAGGCTTAAATTAAGGGAAGACATTTTGTTTAAATAAAATCTAATATGAAACATAAACATGGAAAAGAAATTCAACCAGTGTCATATTAGTATAAATGTATCATATATATTGAACTTTGGGACATTTATTTATATAATTAAAAAATAAACATTTTAAACCCTTGTTAGGAATGACAACTATATTCCTTAGCCTCCAATATTTTTGTTTTTTGTTAAGCAATAATCTAGAAACTTGTGATTTCTTATAGATAAACAGTTAAATGGAAGACGTTTAAGAAAACATTTTACCAATGTTTTCCTTATCATTTGTGCTTTATAAAGCTTTCCTTGAGAAATCCTTTCTATTCTAAATAAAATCCTTTTCATTACATCCTATAGGTGGTAAAGTTATTCTCCTTTGCTTTTCTTTAAAAGTTCTAAAGTTTTGGCTTTTTAATATTTGTCTTTAATTACCTTTGATTTTGTTGACCTTCGGAATCTAACCTTATTTTACTATGGAAACCACTTTGTTACCATTATTTTTGAGTATTCTTCTTTTCCAGTATCTGTAAGCCGCCACCGTTATATATCACTCATGCATCTAGCCCTATGAGTTTCTAGGCTCTCTCTTCTGTTCCATTGGTCTCTTTATCTTTTCCTACATGAGTATCACTCTGTTTAATTGCTATAGTCTTGTAATTTGTCTTGTTGCCTACTGGGAAAGTGGTTATCACACCTTGGGGGATATCAAAATCACCTGGGAATCTTGGTAAAAATACTGAGGCCTGGGTCTTGCTTCGACACACCAAGGCCTCTGTGTTCTTTATAATCAAATACACACCAAATGTTCAAGAACAATTGTCCACTCACTAAAAACATGCAGACATGTTTTCTTTTTTGGGAAATGATTTAGCTATTTTCGCCCTTCTCACTTTTAATTAATTTTTAAAGTCTGTTTGCCAGTTTTATATGATTGCTGTTGGGATTTAGACAAGGAAAACATTAAATCTGAAGGTCGTTTTGTAAACACTTGTCTGAAATTGCTCTTTCTTCTTCCTCACATGATCCACGTAAATAGGTTTCTGACCCACCACTTCACTAGGAAAGACATAAATTTATAGCTCTTGTTGACCACCAGGGTCTACATTTCTCATTGTAGTATACACGTATTTGAGGAACAGTAGAAAACCAAAAATAAATTGCATGGAGAGGAAGATGCTCTGTGTACCTCACATCAATGTATTGGTTGTGAGGACAGTGCTGCTAAAGAAGCTGGGGAGAGATTAAGAGAATTTCATCCCTCAAATTCATCTTTTCCTCAAATGCTAACGAGCACTGAAACTTGGGGAGCTCAGGAAATATATCACAATTCACTTTCATTTACCCATAAGAGTCCAGAGTGAATAACGTGCTTAAGCTGCAACAGGGCAAATTTTCTCACTTTTTGACTTCCAGAAAAAAGTCCATAGGAGCATTGATTGACTTGACACTTCCTTTACTCCTCAAGAAGTAAAAAAAAAAAAAAAAATGGTGCTTAAAACTAGGATGATGAGAAACAACATCATCCTTACTTGGATGTCTTGCTGTACAGGGAGTGGGAGAGCACATTGCCTCGATAGGAAGACACGTTTTCTTGAGCTACACGCTCAATTCCATGAAATCTCATGAGGAATGGCAAGGTGGTCACCATTTGCCTTCAGTTACTCCATCTGCATGGGGTCCGGGAATCTTGCTAGCTCTGACCTCTTTCTGAGAACAGAGAGGGAACTGCTGTAAGAGGCAAAAGAAAATGAATGCAGAGAACACCTATATTTCTTTATTTTTTCTTCTGTTCTCTCTCTCTCTCTCTGTGTCTCTCTCTCTCCTTTTACATTTGGCATTTATTTCAACCAAGAAGTTGAAAAACAATAATTTAGTAGTTTAATCTGTTTAAAGTCCAGCTCTGTCATTTATGAATTGTAGAATGGAGAGTTGTTAAATCATGTGCTTGATTAAAAACGGGGATGACAATAATTTCTTTGGGAGGTGCTAGATTCGTAAATACATGTGAAGAGTCTTAGCACTGGGTGGTGTTTTTTAAAGTGTACTTCATGATCATTAAGTATGAAATCAATATAGTGTACAGTGACTGGCTTAAAAACATTCAAGTAGAATAGAAAATATCAGAGTGTGTCACATTAATGAAGGTATGTATTGGATAGTGACATTTTCTTGCTTCAGTTTCACGCATACACACACACACACACACACACACACACACACACACACACCAAGTTACCATGAAAACTGTATTTCTTACTACAAGTTGAGGTAAAAGAAGTTTGAAAAGCACTAGTACAGGGCAAAGCAGTCAATACATATTAACATCTTTCTTTTCCTTTTTTATTAAATTTTTTTAATGTTTATTTATTTTTGAGAAAGAGACAGACAGAGCATGAGCAGAGGAGAGGCAGAGAAAGAGGGAGACACAGAATCTGAAGCAGGCTCCAGGCTCTGAGCTGTCAGCACAGAGCCTGACATGGGGCTTGAACTCACTGACCGTAAGATCATGACCTGAGCTGAAGTTGGCTGCTCAACTGACTGAGCCACCCAGACACTACTTTCTTTTCCTTTTTTATTTTACTTTTTGCCAGCCTTGTATACTGGCATTTGGTCATAATAAATAAAATTGATCTTTGGAATTGGTGAGGGTACAATAAAACCCCATTGAGACGTGGCCACTGGGTAGACTCCAAAGCACTGTCACTAGTTGTCTCAGAATATGTGTGATGTAAATGGAACCTTTGTGGGTACAGTGTACTACATGTCACGGATCATCGGAGACATTTGCCGATAATGAAGACATTGGTGGCATTCCAAATTTCAATGAGACCGACCCGATCAAAGTACATAGTTGTCCCAAGTTTAATATTCAAATCATCATATCAGGCTTCACGTATGTCATTTAGCCTCTTTCAAACCTGAAGTTTTCACCTGTCATATGGGGATAATATTATTTTCAGTGAGCATTGAATGAGTCAACATCTGCAAAGTATTTGGCACGCAGTAAACATTCCATAGATGTCAGCTATTGTCCCAGGTAAGGGGCCTAGAGAAACAGACTCTAGGTGAAGGTTTTTGTGCAGGAGCTGCTCTGAGGCTTGATCTCAGGAACATCACTACAAACAAATGAGGAAGGCACAGCTGGGCAGAGGAGGACGTCGAAAGTGGGGTTGCCACAGAGGCCCATGGGTCATCTGGTGCCGGGATGACCATTCAGATTGTCCTGGATTGAGGTGAGGATATCGGACCTCTTTTACCCTTGCATAAAACAGAGGTGAGTGGAGTTAAGGTAAGTCCTTTTGTTGAGAGAAAACCCCTGAAAGTGATTCGGTGGGGAGAAATTGTCTGCCCACGTTCCCAGTATCTATGAAAGTGGGCATGTTTCAGTCCCGCGGGGTCAGGTAGCACACCACAGTGCTCCCCCACCCCCACCTCATCCATGTAGCCCTTGGGTCCACTTCACACAGAGGATGTGTCCCGTCTGGGATGAATGCCTCCAGGATTCATCCAGGAGTCTTCCGATAGTAAACATATGAGAGGAACATTGGTGGAATAAACTCCAGTGTTCATTGCTGTGGCTGTCTCAAGGCCAGAGCCATACTCCTCATCTCCCTCCTCTACCACATGTCCAGAGCCCTCTCATACTTGGTCTAGGTGGCATAGCTGGTGGGCAACCCGGATCTTCATTCCTAGTCTCCATGCCCATCTCAGGCTGAGGCTGTTGTCTTTCTCCGTTAGCCATCAAAATGGTGCAGGGGAGTGCCAAGAAACACCCTTGTGGCCATCGGGGTGCTAAATCCGTTTTCCTCTGCCTCCTGTGTGTGACAGCTTTCTCTGGGTGATCACAATCCCAGCTCTGCCAAAATGGTGACTCCTTTCCACTGTCCTCTTGGCATGAACACCTTGAAATAACTTGGCAGAAGCTATAGCTTAAAGATTAATGGGACCCTTGCTCTGTGCCTTCTAGAAACCAGGACATTTAGGCTCATGCAGCACAAAGGTATGGAAAATGGGAAGCACGGAAGTCCCTGGGAACCAGATCCTTCAGGTGTTCTCATGGATCCTTGAGAGCGATGGTCAGTGAGGTCATTTCTAGTTTCACCCTCTGGTTCCCACGTACGTATATTCTACCGACAAGGAATATAGCACCAGCACCCATAATGGTCACCAATATCATGTATATGAGATGTCTTGGAGTGTACATAAGGTGGCCTCTTGTCTTTGCAAGGTATCATCTCAAGCCAGTGCCCCAGCAGTGCCTTCAAATGGCCATATCACTGCTAATCGGACCCCTGCTGCTAATTAGCAGCGGTATGTGCTAGGACCAGTGTGTCCCATTATTACGTGCCCACAGCATTGCCTGCTTGACTGTAAAATGGGTTCCTTGGACATATTGTATGGGATTCCATGTCAGCGAATCGAATACTTTGAGAGTCCTTGGCTAGTAATAGTGTTAGCTACGTCCACCTCACTTGAGGGGTTGCCTAAGAATGAAGCCAACACAGAGGAGAACAAAACAGAGAAATGGAGAAACGCTCCCTTAAAAAGTTTTGTTTTGTTTTGTTTTGAGAAAGAGAGAAAGTGTGAGTGGGGGAGGGGCAGAAAGAGAGAGGGAAGAGAGAGTATATCCCAAGCAGGCTCTGAACCATCGGCCTGGAGCCCCATAGGGGGCTCAAACTCACAAACTGTGAGATCACGACCTGAGCTGAAGTCAGACGCTTAACCAACTGAGCTACCCAGGCACCCTGAGAAATGGAGAAACACTTTTGATGACGCTGTTTGAGCACTTGTCTTTTTTTTTTTTTTTTTAGCACTGGGAATAAGAGCTCTCCTGAATTTCTGGCTAAATGATGTGATAAATTACCATTATTATTATCATTGCTATTTGAATTGGGCTTCTGTCACTTGTGTCCAAAGGAGTTCTGAGGAAGCCACCAATGTGCCTTTCACAGATACTCACACATTCATTCTTTTACAAAATTAATATCTAAATCAGGCCTTATTCTGCCTTGAGGGTCATTTTATAACTTTAGGCTAACTCCGTGATTGGATCCAACGTTGTGATGATTTTAGAGCTGAAATCTCAGAAACAGATATTTTCAAGTTCTCGTGAGTCTCACGATAGTTCCCATGGCTAATATCCAGGACCAGGGCCTGCGAGGCAGGAGGCAGCGATGTGGAGAGCCCAAGAAACACTACCATTTATTGAGCACTTACTCTGTGCCAAACACTGCTGAAACTGCCCTTGTAGTTGGCTAAGTTCATTCTCATTGCAACCTGTGAGACTGGGATTAGTTTTCTCATTTTGACATTGAGGAAACAGGATGAGAGAAGTTAGGAAGTTTACTTTAGGTCAGTCAGGGAATAAGTAGAAAAATCACAGACTCAAAACATGTTGCGCTGACTATATTGGCAGGAGGGGTCCAGGGATGTGCGAAATCAGTGCAGGCAGCAGGCATCAGAGAAGCTTCCTGGAGAACTGCGAACAAACCTCTTTTCTCCTTTTCACTATTTCACAGCCTGTAGAGAAACCGTGATCTGGTGTCCGGAAGGCATCCATCCTTCAAATTACTTGAACAATTACAGACATGTGTGGAAATTTATTTTTGATCTGTTTCTCAACCATGCTCATACAGGTACATGATTTTTATGTGAAAGGGATTATTTCAGACTTGCTTTTAAAATATTCTCCTGACTCACATTCCTGTAATAGTCGTTAAAATCATAACAACACAGCTACACCTGCCTCAGACCCTTCCAGCCTGGTCTCTCTCCATCTCTGACTGGCGGCGAGAGGAGGGTCTCGCTTGGCTCAGAGTCTCTGCCCTCGAGCTCACGTGAGCCCTGCTGTGGACAGTCATGTCGGACCCCTTGTGTGGGTTTTGAGAGTCTGAGGTATTTTCTTCAAAGCACCTCCCTTCAAGTAGTCCCTGAAAATCACAGACAATTTCATCTTATATTTAATTCCCCACATGCCAGTTTCTAATTGTATGTGCAAGGTTATTTTTAAAAATTTTTCTGAGCCCTTGATTGAAAGTATTTAGAGAACTTTCTAGGGACCATGTAAGCTCAGGGCAAAATAAACCCATGGAGCCTTGCATTCTAAGCTCTGCATTCATATCTAGTCTAGGTCAAGAATGAGTGACAGCAACAACTTTAGTACCCCTGGGGAGAGGGACTAATTCCATTTCTGGACCTAGTCAATTTGATTTTGTCTTTTGAGACTTTTAGGAAGAAGTCTCAGAGAGCCATTAAGCTTTGCTTGGGAGGTGCCATGGCCTTGTGGAATGAGACCATGTTTTAGAGTCAGAGTCATTTCGGGTTTTGTCCTGGCTCTGACTCATGCCATGTGACCTGAGAGAACTTCACCTCAAGAGGACTTGATTTCCTCATCTATCAAATTGGTATAATAGTATAAACCCTGCAGAGATTGCTGTGAGGAACTGTACACACACACACACACACACACACACACACCATTCACAACGTGCCAAGCACATTGTAATGTTTGCACTTTGCAAATGTTACCTACTTTAATACTCGTTATAACTTATGGAGGGGGAAATATTACTACTATCCCCGTTTTACATATAGGAAAACAGGCTCAGGGTAGTTGAGTAATTTAGCCAATGTCACACAGCTAATAAGTGGTAGACCTGAGTTACAAGTTTAAGCAGTCTGGTTTTGGAGTCTGTGTTCTTTACTGTTAGTATGCTGCCTCAAATGGTAACAATTTTTCAATCTACTTTTAAAATGTTTAATACAATGACTATAAATTACCAGATGTGTGTGTACATGTTTCTTCTGTAGGAAGTTATATTACTTGCAAATAGGAAATCAACTGAGCTTTCCTTATTAGGCCTTTAATGAAAATAAAATAGAGCTACCACATTTAAAATAGGTTACTTAGTATTATTTGAAAAGTTCTACATTTCTTCAGACTGCTGCCTAAATTCAATGTATTTGTCTTTGAAATTGAGAATGGCTGAATACGTTGAGGAGTAAATTGAGGAAGCTCTTCTCCACTTAGTACCCTGCACTTATACTGACATTCTGAAAGACACAGCACCTCAGTACAAAGTTTTTTTCTGAAATTCACTAGAACTATCCCCCCTCCACCCAAACAGACATCACAGTAATAAGTAATCATTGAGTTTCTACGATGAGTTAATAATCTCCAAAAGCAGTGATTCTAAGTGTGGGAAATCCTAGATCAGAGTTAAATATTTATTTTTAAACTTGACGACTTGGCTGAGCCTTTAACACAGTAATGTGCTTGTGAGTCTTTCCGAGAGATAGGGCATGTTGTGGTTTTCAACGGTTGGCTATGGGATATATGGTAGCTTTGTAACGTGTCAGCTTGGCTAGGCTGAACTACATTTCCCAGAATTCCCTTCCAGTTAGGGCAGGCCGCAAGTTACAAGGCGGAAATGGAGGAAATGGAGCACAGCGGTTTGTAGCTCTCACGTGGTTGCTTATCTGCTGACCCACCTTAATGATGTGGAGCCACCTTACAGCTGCCCCGGCAACTTCTCTACCTTTCCAAGAATCCTCTCTCAGCTTCTCCAACCCTGAAGCCAGGCGTATGTTTAACTCCCACGTGCAGAGCACCAGCTTCACCTACAGGAGGATGCCCATGCCAGTGTGGTAAGAGGCAGTGAGACCTGGGTGCTAGCTGTGCCGTTGGATTTTAGCGTACCTTTATCCCCCCCTTTACATTCATCTTTCCTTCTTCATTGGACTTCAAGCTCCAACAACAGACAGAAAGACAACGGCTTTACTGAGATTTCTTTAAAAGTTCCCAAATTATATAATATAAAATTTGTGTATTTATATGATATTTTTAAATTAAAAAAATTTTTTTAACTATTTATTTTTGAGAGAGACAGAGACAGAATGCGAGTGGGTTAGGGGCAGAGAGAGAGGGAGACACAGAATCTGAAGCAGGCTACAGGCTCTGAGCTGACGCGGGGCTGGAACTCACAAGCTGTGAGAGCATGACCTGAGCCCAAGTCGGTCGCTCAACGGACAGAGCCACCCAGGCGCCCCATATGATATGTGATATTTTTAAAAGCAGAAACAAATGGAGACTAATGTTGAAAATTCCCTGAGCAGACAAAACCAGTTTATTCATACAAACAAAGCTTAATTTAGCTTATTTTGCAAGTCTAACTCAACCAGGGTCATTTCTTGTTTATGCCTCTGGAAATCATGAGGAAAACTTGAACTATTTCCCAAGGTTGATATGAAATAACCACTGACTGATTCCCTATCATTTAAGAAAATTTACTATTATAACCGATCACTGGGAAGAAAAAACAGTCACTACTTTCTCACTATAGCAGCTGCTCTGTAACAAGGTACCCTTGAGCCTCACTCCATGTTTTGGTTTGAATGCTCCCAGTTTGCAAAGTGCCTTTTTGGTGTGTGCACAATAAACTGTTACTAATTGCACTTTACTTTAGCCATCTCTTAATTTTTGACAATATATATGTGATATATATGCTATATATCATAGATACTTTGCCTATGATACATAACATATAATATCTATCATTTTTTGGTTTTGCTTCTGACTGGGGCCCTAATAGATACATAACCCTTGAGTCCTGGCACAGTTAATTACATCTTCAGATATGGTATTCTGCAAAACATTAATTAGGAAATTCTTTTTTTTTTTTTTAACGTTTATTTATTTTTGAGACAGAGAGAGACAGAGCATGAACAGGGGAGGGTCAGAGAGAGGGAGACACAGAATTTGAAACAGGCTCCAGGCTCTGAGCTGTCAGCACAGAGCCCGATGTGGGGCTCAAACTCACGGACCGCGAGATCATGACCTGAGCCGAAGTCGGCCGCTTAACCGACTGAGCCACCCAGGCGCCCCCACTAATTAGGAAATTCTAATGTAGTTGGGTCATTTTTTGGATGTGATTTTCCCAATAGTTGAGTAAAAACATGTATAGAGCAAGTTATCACATAGCATCTAATTTGCCACTTCACTGAAGGCTGTGGTAAGAAATAACAAGATTCTGTTGTAGGTTGAATTATGTTCCCCCAAAGTTATAGTCTAGTCTGAACTCCTGGTACCTGTGAATGTGACCTTGGATATAAGGCTTTGCATGTGTAATTAAGATGCAAATTAAGCTGAGGTCATAATCGATTAGGATTGACCCTAAATCCAATCACTAGCGTAGGGAGACACAGGCCAACACAGAGAGGGAAGGCACATGCAACAGAGAGGCTGAGATGGGAGTTATGTTGCTGCTGCCATGAAACCCTAAAAATTGCCAGCAACGATAAAAAGCTCAAAGAGGCAAGGAAGCATTCTTCCTGGAGCCTCTAGAGCGTGGCCCTGCTGGCACCTTGGTTTCAGATTTCTACCCTCTGGAATGGTGAGATAGTAGATTTCATACCAGTTCTTACTGTTGTTTTAAGCCACCCAGTTTGTGGTAATTTGTTAGAGCAGCCCTAGGAAACTAACACAGGTTCCAAATGAACTTTCCGGATGCCCGTCCTGGTGGCCATAGGTCGGAACTCCCACTTTTCATAAAATCTGTTGCAGGAAATCACTAAAGGGGACCGTGGTGGCCCTTCAGACAGTCTCAGTAATCGTGTTCCTGTTCATTGTGTCTTGAGTTCAACCCAGGAGGGACCATGTTGGATTGTTTCATACCACTCTCAGGCCACAAGCATCCATGTCTCTCATACAAGATCTCTGGGTTGTAGAAGTCCAGGGTTCTCATGGTGGGCAGAAGCTAGGGCAGCATCTCCAGTGCCCTGACCAGTTATCTCCAGAGGGATGCTCCCTGGGCAGGAGGTAGACTCCGGGCAATTAGTCCTCCTTGGATGGGAGGAAGCATGACAACTTAGAACTAAGTCTGTCTTGACGTAACTCCCAGGTGCTCTCAAAGGAAGGTCTTTCCTCACCCTCCCGGTCTAAATCTTAGTCCTACTGACCTTGAGATTATTCTGTGTCTTCCTCTCTGATCTGAGAGCTACTCCTTCTTTTCCCCTTCTTTCTCAGTCAGGGTCATCTAGCTAATACCTGCTAGCATAAAAACTCACTCTGTAGATGTGTGCCTGAGTTCTGACTCAAGCTGATTTTGGTTTTGCTTCAGTTTCTATAGTGGGTTACGAGTTCAAGGCAGAGGTGGGGGTGGAGGGATGGTGGAGGAAGTGAAAATAGGCCTTTGGAGAGAACTATAATTAAGATTCAGAAGTATTATCCCATTATATGGATCAAGTTCCTTCCTTCCTTCCTTCCTTCCTTCCTTCCTTCCTTCCTTCCTTCCTTCCTTCTTTCTACCTCCCTCTCTCTATCCCTTCCTTCCTTACTATACCTATCATCCACATATTGATGACATAATGTGAGTTACTTAGCTAACCACTAGACCATAATGATGTTCCATGATTCTTGGTTTCTGGAGGCTCCCAATCTATCAGGGGTGCTGATACACAGAACTCACAATGTGTCAATTACTTACTACAAGGGCCTCTACTTCCAGGGGTTCAGTGATGGTGGGGAGCAGAGGATGCCAAACAGAAGAAATAGCATGGGCAAAACCCCTAAGGTAGAAGAGCATGTCTTCACCAAAGTAGATTTAGGGAACTGTGTGTAGTTGAGACATCTTATAGGAATCTTGAGAGATGAGACTAGAAAGGAGGGTGAGATCCTTGAAAGGACTTGAATGGCATACCAAGGAATTTGCAACTTAGTATCTTTACCAATAGGGTGGCGTAGGAATTTCCAAAGTTCCTGAACAAGGAAATAAATGATCATTACACTCTAGAGATGCCTTTCTACAGACCCTGTATGTAACATGTACTCCAGCCGGACTGTAATGCCACACAGTCGGGGAACATGAGGCTAGTACAGTGCTTGCTGCAGATACAGTGTTGTGTATCTCCCCAGTTGTGTGTTGAGTGAATGAATGAGGCTTAGAGAAGTAATCATCTGTGGCCAAAGCCTGACATTTGAATCATGATTCTGGGAGATTTACAAAGGATAATAGAAGACAAATCAGAGGAACTGTCAGCTTTGTTGTTGCCATCATCTTTCTCACCTTTACTCTAAATCTCTCCTGCTGTGATTCGGCCCAGAGCTCCTTGTCTTTTGTGGCAATGGGAGGTAACCAAGTAGCACCTTTCCTTGGAGCATAAACATTGGTGTGCTGACGACCCACACTGAATTGTCCTCAATATCTCCAGAAGAAACAATTTCTATTTTTTAAAATCAATTTTTTCACGAATCCTTTTTCCAACTATTTGATCATCTTTGCAGCTGACCTGGCTTTTCTGTCCCTTCCCCTCTGTTGGCTGCCAATGTCTTGCCTGGAAGAGACACAGCTTGGGCTACATGGTCTCTAAGGGAGCAAAGTCTGGCCAAATCCTTTGGGCTGATAAGGAAGGGCTAGGAAATGGTTCATATCTAATATTCGGATAATGTTTGGGTCCCAGTCAATAAACTAATGAGAAATTACGGAAGTTCTATCTTGCTGACTTAAAAGGAATTAGAATTCAATAAAATACGCAAAGCTAAAATGATAATAAACCGTGTTTTGAGGTTGTTGAGAAACCAAGGTGCATTGGCTATGAAGTGGGAGGGAAAACAATAGATGTTGAGGGCTTGCTTTGTATGAGAACTTTGCATACTTTCTTTTAATTCTTTAAAGAACTAAGAAGCAGACCTCTTTTCCTGTGTAAGGAGTGAGAAGATGAACATTGGAGAGTTTAATTAACTTGCCCAGGGTCTCCCAGGGACTGACCAGGCCCGGACGTAGCCCACTTCTGTCCAATTAAAAGACCAAGGCTCTTTGCCCATTGTCCTGAAATTGGACACAAAATCGAAGGACCATCCCAGAGTGGCTATTTATAGAAATCACCACCACCATTTATTGAGGACCTCTTAGACATCAGGTCTTTAGCCTAGATAAATCTTACATAAAGTATCGGATAAAATTTAACCTACTCTTTGTTGCAAAGCTGTTTCCCGAGAGTTATTATTCCCATTTCACAGATAACAAAACAGGTCCAGAGAATTTAAGGAACTCTTCTGTTTTTACAGTTAGTAAGGGACACAGCTGGGAGTGGAGGCCAATGGATGCCTCTCCTTCTACTTCATTTGAGTGCCATCAGTTATGGCAGTCAGGAAAGGCTGCTCCAGGCTCAAGAGCAGGGGTACCAGAGGGTGCCGACTGTGGGGAGCAGCCCCAACTTTTATTAGAGCAAGAGCCCTGAGGCAGATGGTAGCTAGATTTCACTTTACCAATCTGACAGTTTTACTACTGGGAGCATTCATACTCAAAAGATATCAAAAGCTAATGTTCCTCCCTTAGATCATTTTTCCCCCCTGGAAGGTTGGGACAGTTACTTTTATCAATTAAAGTCCTTCTGAATGGCGTAGAGAGTGGAGTGTTTCTCCAACTTCAGTGTCCCAAAAGAATCGCCCTGGGTACCTGATTAAAATATGGTTCCTAGACCTGACCCGTATGGAGAATTTCTGATTCCATAGGCCTGGAGTGGACCTGAAGAAATTTGTATTTTTAACAAGTACCCTAGATGTTGTTGATGCAGGTGTGAATTCTGCCTGTTGAAACCCTTGTGTAGTGGTTGAGATTCTGAGTCTGGATCCCTGGTACCATCACTGTGAGCTCTGTGGTGGTGAGTGAGTCATTTAACCTCTTAGCCTCAGTTTTACTATCTATGAAGTGGGAATAATGATGATACCTACCTACCTGTCAGTCATGGGAGGATTAAATAAATAATGTCTTTCTGGTACAAAGTAAATGTTCAACTAATGTTAGCAATTTTTATACTAATGAGAAGTTAGTCATTTACAGAAAAAAGATTGAGTCATTCTTTCCACTAGAAATTTTTTATGTCTTTGTGCCTATGAAGATGGGGGCTGGGTAGGAATGTACCTGTTCCTGGAAAGGTGCATAATATAGGAGTTTTTTCTTCTGTAGTACTTATTTCAAATGTTCTTTTTTATTTTTCTTTTCTTATTTCTTTTCTTATTTTTCTTTTGCCAGTATTTAAATAAATAAAATTTATTTATTGGAGTGCCAATGGATTCTTTGTAAAGGAATTCCTTGCACATTGATAATCACTAAATAGATCTCTGGTTGATGAGTCATTCATTTTCCTATGGGTCCTGTCAGGGCTCCTTGGAAAATTTCCTTTCCTCTGGCTTTTTAAGAGAAATGATAATGGAAGAAGCAAAACTCAGAAAGTTTGGAAAAACTTCCTTTTTCCCTTCACACTCCCAGGTCAGAGATGCCCACACCTCAGAGAGAGCCCTCCCCTGGACTGGAGGTATAAGGACATGAGCCAGGTAGGTCTCCATTCCAGCCCTCTGACGTCAGGGCTGCAGCCAGACCCCCCAGGCACAGGATCTGTGGAAAAACACCTGTGCATCCTGGCTTCCCTGGAAATAAAGTCCAAGCTCTTCCATGTGTGTATATGACCCTTTAAATGTCCTTGTTCTGGTTCCTGTTTATCTTTACAGGTGCCTCCGCAGCCACCCCCCCACCTCCTTGGTCCTCTTCATACTTACAGTTTGTTTATTGGAGCCTTATTTTTTCTCCACTCTGGGATTTTCTAATGCTATTTCTTTGTCTAAGCATGTTTTCTTCTGTTCTTTCTACCTTCATATTTCCTGTAGATCTTACTTGGATGTTCTTTCCTATGGGAAGTCTTCATTAGGTATTAGTTGCCCTCCTCCATGTTTCTAAAACCTAACAATTATTGCTATTACACGTTTAGCAAAATATAACATTGTTTGCCTTTGTATTTGTCTCCTCTACTAGATCAAAAGCACCCTGACTCAGGGAGCTTACCTTTCTTACTCACTTTCTACCCACAGGACCCCTCACAGGCACAAGGTAGAGACTCATTAAATAATTACTCAGTGAATAAAGATGTTGTCTTTTAACACCTGCCAGAGCACTTCCAATGATAGGAAACTTATTATCCCCTGAGGCTACTGGATCCATTTTTGGAAGGATCTGCCCGTTTGAAAGCTTTTCCTGATGAATGAATAGAAATCAGTGGTCCTATAACTTTCCAGGAGAGCTGGAAAGTTTCCACAGTCTTGGAGGCTGAGATAAAATCTCGAGTCCTGTCATCATCTTACGGTCTTGGAAAGGCTCTCTAGTTAAGATTCAAGTGCAAAATGAAGATGGCATTTTTAAGGAAGGGCTACTGGATAGAGATAGAAATGTTGTAAGAGTCAAACTGATCACTCGTCTGAGATAGAGAACATTGTTGTTTTCTTACTACACAAGCAAGAGAGGTGAAAGGAGTACCTCTGGGCAACAGGGATGGAGTGGCCTCCCAGAGACAGGTGCTCTGTGTAATTTACTAAGAAAGCTTGAATCATTCTAAGATGTTCTGATTCATGATTGAAGCTCCTTGAGTGAAGGAGATAGTGCCTTTCCTTTAAAAATGGAAGGAGCACAGAGCACAGAGTGCCTGAGTGGCTCCGTTGGTTAAGCATCTGACTTGATTTCAGTTCCGGTTATGATCTCACAATTTGTGAGATCGAGCCCCATGTCGGGCTCTGCACTGACAGCATGGAGGCTGGTTGGTATTCTCTCTCTTTCTTTCTCTCTGTCCCTCCCCTGCTCTCTCTCTCTTTCTCCCCACTCTTTCTCAAAATAAATAAATAAACATTTAAAAAAATGGCAGCAGTACCCTGAGGGTGTTAGCATCTGTTCTGTTCCAGGGTGGTAGTTGTAACTTATAGTCCATTGAATTTGCTTTTTTCACCCCAACCTCCAGAGGGAGATTTAATTATCCTCGATTTAGAGGAGAGAAACAAATTTCATGAAGTAATTGACCCAAGGTGACACAGTTAATAATTACTGGGCTGAGACCCTTTTCCCAGTATTTTCCCACCACTTAATGGAGTTTTGTATTTTTACAACATACAAAACATACGGTCACTTATATAAACACAGTATTTCAAAAGATAAGATTCCACCCTCACCTGCTTTTAAAAATCGCATTTTGTCTTCTAAATCGTCCTGACTTGAGAGGTCATGTACAGTGACATCTAAATGCTAAGTTACGTAAAACAAAAGAATCTAAAATAGTGCCATTTTCTTCACTACTTGCTACACATTTTAACATTTTAAAACTGTGATTGAAGCACACACACGATTTCTCACCTTCAGTCAGAAGAGTATTCAAATTGCCTAAATAAGTATGTGCTTGTAATATGTCCTCAGAGACTATTTCCATATCAGGGATAAACGTATAGGTGTAATGAAACAACTAATTGAAAACTGATGGCAAGGGAGGCTCTATTATTCAGAAATAGTGATCATTTTCTTCAAAATAACTGAGGTAAATAAAACCCCACTATTTGCTGTTCGTTATTCATCCGTTCTCTTCCAAGCCCTGAGACTCTGAGCCAGCCTCACTGGGCCAGTAATTTGTTACGGGCACAAGCATGACAACTCTCCTTCCAGTCCAACCCCAACAACGTCAATGGCACTTGATGAGTCTGAGGGGCATCAGAAGGCCCTGGCTGGATTGCAGCACTGAGATCTCCCTTGGAATTATGGGATCAGAGTCTATCTTTGGCATTAAGATCATAAGTTTTAGAGGGGTGCCTGGGTGGCTGAGACGGTTAAGCATCCCATTCGATTTCAGCTCAGGTCATGATCTCATGGTTCGTGAGTTTGAGCCCTGCACGGGGCTCTGTGCTGACAGTGTGGAGCCTGCTTGGGAATGTCGTTCTCTCAAAGTCAATAAATAAACATTAAAAAAGAAAGTTTCTTTAAAAAAAAGATCATAATTTTTCCAGAGCAAAATTTAGGTTTCAGAGAGAGAGCAAGAGTTGGGCAGAGGGACAAAGGGAGAGAGAGAATTGGACGCAGGGCTCGATCCCAAGACCCTGGGATCATGACCTGAGCCGAAGCCAAGAGTTGGATGCTCAATTGACTGAGCCACCCACGCGCCCCTCCAAACTTTAGGTTTTAAAAGAGAACTCATGAAGATGGGTGTTTAGGGCCCATCCTGGGTACACTGTCACATTGGCAGTTCTTTTATTTTGCAGTGTCTTTCCAACTTCCTGAGCCCCTTCTTCTCTGGTAACCTGCCCAACTTCCTGTATCACCAAATGCGGCAGGCCATTCATTTCCCCCACCTTCTCTACCTGGACTTGATTTTATCTGAATCTTTTTTTTTTTTTTTTTCCCTCCTGCCTCAGCCCCATTCATTCAGGGCCTTTCCAGATGATTGGGCTAATTTCCGATAAATTCATTCAGAAAAGATAATGGCTTAATGTGTCAGACATTTACGAGGACTTGCATTTCAGGGGATTAATCCTAATCGTGGGAGGAATCTTGAGAATTTCAAAAGGACAAAAAAAAATGTTGATATTATATACCAGACTGTACAACAGAAATATAACTTGAGCCACAAATATAACCTGCACATGTAATTCAAAATTTTCTAGCAGTTTCTCGAGAAAGGAAAGAGGAACAAGTGAAGTTAACTTTAAGAATCATATATTTAACCCAATATATTCAAAATATTATCCTTAAAAATATAATCTGTATAAAATTTATTAATTATTATTATTACTTTATTTTCGTTCTAAGGTTTTGAGATCTGATGTGTATTTTACACTCACATCTCAGTTTGGACTAGCCACCTTTCAAGTGCTCAATAGCCGCATGTGGCTTGTGGCTACCATACAGGACAGCATGATCATATTCAGATAAATTAAGAGCACATTTTCTGTGTGTCTGTGTGGAGATGAGGCATGGGAGGGGAGTGGTGTGTGTGTGTGTGTGTGTGTGAGAGAGAGAGAGAGAGAGAGAGAGAGAGAGAGAGAGAGAGAGACTTTATTGAGAATGCAATGAGGTGATAGGACTGGAAACAACAAAAGAGAGAGAAGTGTGTGTGTGCTTAATTTCCAATTGAATTTAAGAGGCAGTGTGGTATAATGGGAAGAGTGTGTGTAATTTAGATTACAATTGAAACTCTGCTGTGTGTTATTGGATACATTACATAAGCTCTGTGAACCCCAGATTAACTTGTTTGCAAAAGAGATATAGTAATAACCACTTTAGAGGATTGCTGAATTTAGAATTTAACAATAAATATACAGAAAAGCCTGAGTGGAGAACTCTCAATGAATGCAAATCTGCCTGTCCAATCCCCCACCCCTCCCGCCCTCACCCCCACTAAGGCTCGGAAACCTTTACATTTTTCCTTCTCTTTTCCACACCACCTACCCAACCAACTCCTCCTCAAATGCTAGTTAAATTCTCAACTTCTCTATGAAACTTTAAAGAAAAATACTTCTGCAGTTCTTACTAAACATCCTAAAGAAAAATTGGCAAGATCGTTGAGATTTGATATCAAGACATAGTTCAGCCCCATATTTACCAGATTAATTCCATTTCTATGGCTAACATTTTGTTATCTGTGAAATGCTTTTATCCTCTCTTTATCTATCTAAATTCTATTTTCCGTATTGCCAGGCTCATATTCCAACTTGTGTCTGAAACATTGTTAGATCGCTTGAGTCTGCAATCACCTTGCTCTTGCTACAATCATATCACGTCTTCCCCAGTTTCTATCAAGCTGGATTCTATGAATGAAATTTGGTTCCTATGGCTAATTAATAGGTTTTCTTGAAAAAAAAAAGTTCTATGACAGAAAAAAAGTAAGCTGATGAAATTCTGAGTTAAAGAAGTTGAATTATTTTATTTTCCAGTGCTTCACAGGGAAATGTATATTGTGAAACTACAAAGGGGGAGGGGGACAATTATTTGCAGCATTTCCCAAATTTATCAATCAGGGTAAAAAGTTCCTATTTTTTCTTTTAACTACTTCATAAACAAGCATTTCAAAGAACTCATTTTGGGATACACTAATATATATTATGAACCATGGCAATTTAATATGTGCATCCGTAACATCTCAAATACACTTTACTATCATTTGTTTATGCCTAAACTTCCCAATAGCAGCATCGTGATGCACATTGGGACTTAAAGCTTAGAAAGTTTTCACGAGTTTCTTTTTTCTTTTCTTTTCTTTTCTTTTCTTTTCTTTTCTTTTCTTTTCTTTTCTTTTCTTTTCTTTTCTTTTCTTTTCTTTTCTTTTCGTTCTTCCTTAACCTTTAATTTGATCTTAACAACAATATTCTGAGCCAAAAATATTTGGGAAGACCAATATTCAACCAGTATTGATTGAGGAATATGTAACAGGCCCTGAACTAGCTTCTCAAATACAGAGGTAACCAAGAGAGACTTCATAGCAGCAGATAGACATTTAACGAAACTTTCACAAAATCCTTAGGTTTTTGAAGAAGAGTAGTAATTGCTAATACTTATGCAACCCTAAGTCCAAGCCATTTTCTAAACACTTAAATAATTCTCAAAATGACCTAGAGAGAAGGTCCTATTATCTCCATTCTGCAGATAGAAATTGAGACACAAGAGACACAGTGACTTGCCCAAGGTCATACAGAGCCAAGATTAAAACTGAGGCAGTCTGGCTCTAGAGCTTGACCTATGTTGTATCACCTCCATCTATAGAAGTAAGGGAGTATAGCAAGATCATGTGGCTGGAGACCTTGCCTAGTGTGCATTTTCATGGAAAGAGCTAATGTTTAAACTGCATATTCCAGGGGCTCCTGGGTGGCTCAGTCGGGTGAGCATCCGAGTTCGGTTCAGGTTATGATCTCATGGTTTGCGAGTTCGAGCTTCACATCAGGCTCTGTGCTGACAGCTCAGAGCCTGGAGTCTGCTTCAGATTTTGTGTACCCCCCCCGCCCCTCCCCCACTCATGCTCTGTGTCCCTCTCTCTCAAAAATAAATAAACATTAAAAAAAATAAACTGAATATTCAATAGTGAGTAGGATTTGGCCAGCAACATGGGTGGGAAAAAGCATTTTAAGCAAGGTGAAAAGCATGTGTGAAGGTGTTGAGTAAGGAACAAGTTTGGCACTTACAAGAAACTATATAAAGGCCAAAGTGACTTGACTCTAGTGACCTAGGATGGAGAGCAGTTCATGCTTGTCAACCTTGTTGTGTAGTAAAAATATAATCTTTAGGAGATGGGTAGTGCTGATGGTACTCAATGCCATAGAACTGTACACTTAAAAATAGCTAAAATGGTAAATTTCATGTTATGTGTCTTTTACCACAATCAAAAAACAACTGAACAAATGAGAAAATAGAGGAAGGAAATATGATAAAATTGCAATTATTAAGGCTAGGTGATGGATATATGGGAATGTATCATAGTATTTTCCCTACCTTGAAGTATATTTGAGTTTTTTTATGATACAGTTAAAATAAATGTAATAAGTATTCTTTTCAACCTAAAAACAATGAATAGTGATTGAAAGACTTTAAGGAGAGCTATACGGTTTTTAAGATGCTATGTGGAGAATAAAAAGGAAAGTTCAGATGGTTAGGTAGAGGAATATTATTTTGTCTATTCAATAACCATGAGCAAAAGTGGATGCATTTAAAAATATTTAGGGCGGAGAATCATCAGACTTGGTGATTGGATATTGTGACATTTCTGGCATGAGCTACGGCATAAGAGGAACAAAATCAGGAGGGTATAATGTCTTGGAAGTCAAAGAGAAAGGTAGTCAATGTTTGAATACCGAGAAGATCGCAAGCGAAATGATCATTGAAATTAGGAACACAGGGGCACCTGGGTGGCTCAGTCGGCTGAGCGTCATGATCTCACTATTCTGTGCTGCTGTCAGCACAGAGCCTGCTTCAGGTCCTCTGTCCTCCTCTCTCTCTGACCCTCCTCCGTTCTCTCTCTCTCTCTCTCTCAAACATAAATAAACATTAAAAAAAGAAATTAGGAATATAGGGATTATTGTAACTTTTACCTAGAGGGCTTTTGGTGGAGGGAATAGGAGTCATTTAGTTGTAGGTTACTGTTACAGACTAAATTCTTATGTTCTCCCCCAAATACCTATGTTGAAATCCTAACCCCAATGCGATGGCATCAGAAGGTGGGGCCTTTTGGAAGACATAAGGTTTAGATGAGGCCATGAATGTGCAGATGGATTTGTTGATATGAGGTTGGGAAGTTAAGGGAATTTCTATCCAGTGGCTTCATCTTTCCTGTGAAAATATAATTAGAATCATAGGAAAACTTTTACTGATGGTTTATTGACAGCCGATACTGTGTAAAACATTTACATGTACTGACTCACTTACTACTTACAATAACCTTATGAGGGAGGAACTATTACTATCTCTATTTTACTACTACAAACCTAAGGCCCAGAACTGTTAGGACATATATGCCTAAAGTTACATTAATTTTTAACATTTGTTTATTTATTTATTTATTTGCTCAAGTATAATTAACATATAAAATTAAGCTATTGAGACTACCCTAAGATGAAAAGCTTTTTGCACAGCAAAGGAAACCATCAGCAAAACAAGAAGACAGCCTACCGAATGGGAGAAGGTATTTGCACATGATGCATCAGATAAGGAGTTAATATCTAAAGTTGCATTTAGATAAATTGCCGGAAGCTGAATAAAAGCCTGGACGGTTCGCTTTTAGACAGCTGGCCGAACAACAAGCCATGTTTTGTTAAGGCCATCCAGAGATGGTGAAGGGGATACGGGAGGGGTTGGTCATCTGAGGAGTGTGAAGGGCAAGAAGAATCTGCAGAAACTGATTGGAATAATGTGATAAGATCACAAGGGATGTTGAGAGCTACGTTGAGACTGGGAATTACAAATTGAAAGTGCCATCAATCAACCTGGTGATGTGATTTGTTCCAGAACATTTCAGCTATTTGAATGCAGGTACTGGGAAGACAGACAGTCGGGTTTACCTAAGGTTAGGACTTAACTGGGTGTGGCAGAGTGACAAAATGACAATGGAGAGTGAGGGTGGCTGCAATATTCTATAAGGAAAGAGGCTTTTGGGAATACATCCCTCTCATTCAAAAGTCTTTCTACTGTGGTAGTATTTTTCCTCTCACTGGTCTTTTCTGGCAAAGACTTTGGTGAATAGATCATAGCCTTGCAATTCAGTTAATTCAACACACTGTTACAGCAACTTCAGTATCTGTTAGCCTCTCTGATGTGTGCTAGGTATTTTTTTTTTTCAACGTTTATTTATTTTTGGGACAGAGAGAGACAGAGCATGAACGGGGGAGGGGCAGAGAGAGAGGGAGACACAGAATCGGAAACAGGCTCCAGGCTCCGAGCCATCAGCCCAGAGCCTGACGCGGGGCTCGAACTCCCGGACCGCGAGATCGTGACCTGGCTGAAGTCGGACCCTTAACCGACTGTACCACCCAGGCGCCCCTGTGTGCTAGGTATTTTAAACTAGGACTTTGCTGTTTATATACTATTAATGCCATTGGTGCCAGAGATTTTATCTAAAAGCAGTGCATAAGATACTTAAATGCCTTTGCTCTAGCCTACCCATTTATTCCATTTTGGTCACAAGGCACATCATTGATTACTTTCAGATCTCTTTCACGTCACTTATGTCACTCCATACTAAAAAATGTTAATGTTATAGTCACGTGAATAGACCCTAAATTTACACCTTAAATTTTATTGTATAATTTAAGAAGTTAAGATTCACATCTGAGAAAAAAAATCAAGAGTCCAATTAAAAAAAAAATTCTGTATACATCATAATGACCCATTTCAACAAACCTTTCATAATTAAGACTTGGGTTATTGGAGAGCGCTGAATAATCTTCATGGTTGGTTGGACATAAGCTGGTCATCAATACACTGTGAAAAACTTACTTTTAGAATGATTCTGATGCCCTGAAATAGTGGAATGGATTCTGAATCACAAAAATCTGGCATAGATTAAGCAATAATGAGATGGATCATTAGAAGTGATTTTATTTTGAACCTATCAATGCAATTTGCAGGCATTCAAAGTCTATAGAATGCAATAGAATTCGTTGTTAGAGATGCAGAATCTTGTGCCCCATTCCAAAGTGACTGAATCAGAATCTTCATTTTGATAAGAACTTCAGGGAATTTGTATGCACACCGCAATGTGAGAAAGCACTGGTCTAGGTCAGCATTGTAGTAATTAAGTATTGTGATGGCTTGCGATGCTAACTCACATAAAACACCCATTGGTTTTTATGGTTTTGGTCTAAAGATGAGCTCATCACCTGTAAGCCCTGATGTTTTTTAGGTAAAAGGCTAGTTTGAGAGGAAAACAGGGAGGAAGATGTGGGCTTTATTTTATTCTAGACCTCATATGACTGGTCTGCAAAAGCATCCATTCACAATTCTGATATCCATTTTCTCCAGTCTTTCTCCCCTCTGGCTCTCCTCTTTCCTTTTACAATTGCTCATGCCCCTCAATTTAAAAACCCATGATTTGCAAAAACACTAGTTTCTAGACTCTCAGCAGCCAAATATTTGTTGATAGAAAAGAGTTAACCTAAAGGGCATATAAGGATGGCAGGATTCTTATGGTTCAGGAAAAGTTTGAAAATCATCACATGGGGCTTTGACTATTGGAATGGTTGACAGGTTTTTGTTTTTGTTTTTTTTTTTCCCCCATGACATGGCAGAATGTTGACTCACAGGAATTAATGTGATTAACCTTCAGCCAAGGCATGTTTGAGGCAAAGAGGTGAATCAGACTCATTAGTTTTTGGTTCTGGAGCAATGAAGGATCATGGCATTTGCCCTGTCCGTGTCCTTCTGAACAGAGATCACCCCAACTCTGTCATTACTGCTTCTGAGCCTTTTTCTCCATTTTTCCCCCCAAAGGCATAAAATGCCAAGCTGAGTAATCAAAAGACAGTGGCTGTTCAGTGTATGACGATGACTTCCAAGCTAAGGTTTTCATTTTGTCAGATATTTTCATCGAGAGCATTTTGTTTTTCCCTCTCCATGCTGTCTTCTTGAAAGAGAGATAATAAATGAGAGGTCAGAGCATCAGGGCAGTCAATGGAAGGCCTCCAAACAGGCAAAGGCAGTTTCTATCTCTTTCTGCATGATTTCTCTCTCATCTTTAGGATTTAAGCAGATGCTTTTAGATAGACAATGCCCTATGGAGCAAAAGTGAGAATGCTCTATTGCTCAGTTATTCTAGGTATCAAAGCCCATTGTCAGGATTTTGAATTAACGTTAGATGTTTAAGGGAATGAATTAAAGCTCCGTGCGGTTGTGAATATAAAACTGACACAATGGCTACATCACTGAACTGGCAAGGGCAAATTGTCCACTCTAATGATGATAATATTTCTTGACGATTATTACAGGCATTATCTCATTTAATCCTCCAAGTAACCCATATGAAAGTGGTATTATAATTCCCCTTATTCAGATGAGGAAATTGAGACAAAGAGGTATTATACAACTTGCTCAGGATCACGTAGCTGGTCGGTGGCATACTTCCTGTCCTTTACCCCACCTTCTCCCTCCCCGACAGCTAATCTACAGGTTACAAGGGACTATGAAGGTATTTATCCATGATTTCTCGATCCTCTCCACTAACACCTTCTCATATACCTTGTAAAGCCCTTTGGTACACTAAGAAAAGTTTCAAAGTGATGCTTCTCTTCATGTCCAAATACATTTGGGAATATATTAGCAATTATGAGCAGGAGTCATTTCTCTTTCTGACGGCCACAGACAAGATACTGATTTAGAACACATTATTATCCCTTCAGCTCATAAAGTGAATTTAAATAAACATTGCCTGTGAAGAGAGTCCTAAAAGGAGACTTTTATTTTCCCTTAATATTCAAAATACCACCAAAGTGAGAAAAGCAAACAAACAAGAACTCCTTTGGCAATGCCCTTGCTTCAGTTTCCTAGGGATTTCACTCCATAGTTTGCATCAACTCTCTCCACCTATGGAAAGAAAATGACTACATCAGTAAGCTGTTGTTTGTTATGTGGGCTCCATCAGTCATCTTATTTATTTGTCATGCTCCCTTTCTTCCTTCTTGGAGGTCTTGCCCCAACAATTACTCTCTTTGTATCCTGTATCTTTAGTATTCTTCTATTGACATTTAACCCTGATATTAATATTTAAACATACCAGATCTCTCCCTTCTTAAGCAGTAATGGGTAATAATAATAAATCAACCATATATTGTTTTAGCTATGGCTCTGTTCTCTTGCTCTTTGCAGTCAAGCTTTTCAAAAGAATTGTTAAAAAGTTGTATTTCTTCTCTTCACTCCCCAACCCACTCTGAACTCTCCCCACTGCTTTACCAAACCAGCGTTTCCCAAGTCACCGGTGACTTTCTCATCTCCCAACTTATCTGGAAAAAAAGTTGATTGTCGATCTACTTGAAGTCAAAGCAGCATATGATGTGGTTGACCAGAGGGTTAAACTTTTTTGCTCTTTATGCCTGACCCCTCTGTCTAATCACTAAATTGTATTAATTTTACCTCTTAAGTATCTAATACACAACTTCTCTTCATTTCCATTGCCTTTAGCCTACTCCAGGGTTTCTCAACCTCAACACCATTGTCATCTTGGACCAGATCATTCTTTGTTGTGTTAGATCATCTTGTGCATTGTAGGATGTTTAACAACATCCCTGTCCTCTACCAACTAGATGCCAATAGCAACTCTTCCTCCTTCCCCCTAGGTCCTGATGATAAGAAATGTCTCCATGCATTATAAAATGTTCACTGGGAAGCAATAATGCTTCCAGTTGAGAACCATGACTTTAGTCCCAGTTAATATCATTTCCCTCCTTATTTAATACAACAGCCCGAAATGGTGAAAGATGCAAATCTGATTATGTTATCATAACTTCTTAAAAAACTTTATTTTGCTTTTCCATGACTTTAGAATAAAATTCAGAGTTCTTAAAAGCATTCTCAAGTGCTTTTTCTAACAGCTTTATTGAGGCATAATTTATATACAAAAGACTGCACATATGTAATATATACAATTTGATGAGTATGACAGGCATACCTGTGAAACCATTACCATAATCAAGATAATAAACCTATCTATCAGCTCCAAAAGTTCCTTATGCCTCCCCCTTTTTTCTTCTTTTGTGATAAGAACACTTAACATGAGATTTACTAAATTTTTTTAAGAGTGCGCAATATAGGCACTATGTTGTACAGTAGATCTCTAGAACTTCTTCACCTTGCATGACTGGAACTTTACATCCGTTGAATAACAGCTCCCCTGCTAGCCTCTGACAACCACCATTCTAGTCTCTGCTTTTGTTAGTTTGACTATCTTAGGTACCTTATATATGTGGAGTTATGCAGTGGTTATCCTTCAGCAACTGGTATTTTACTTAGCATAATGTCCTTCACGTTTATCCATGTAGTCACATATGATGGGATTTATTCCTTTTTTTTAAGGTTGAATAATATCACATTTTCTTTATCTATTCATCTGTTGATGGACATTTAGGTTGTTTCCATATTTTGGCTATTGTGAATAATGCTGCAATGAACATGGGAATACAGATATCACCTAGAGATAGTGATTTTTATTTCCTTTGGATAAATACCCAGAAGTAGGTTAGTGGATCATATGGTAGATCTACTTATAATTTCTCGAGGAAACTCCATACTGTCTTATATCTTGGCTGCACCATTTTCATTCTCATTGATAGTGTACAAGGATTCCCATTTTTCCACAACCTGTTTACTTTTTTTTTTTTTTTTTGGTTTTTTTTTTTTTTTTTTGAGAATAACTTGGTATGAGGTGATATCTCATTGTAGTTCGATTTTCATTTTCCTCATGATTAGAGATGTTTAGCAGCTTTCCATGTATCTGTTGGCCATTTGTGTCCTTGGAGAAATGTCTGTTCAAGCCCTTTGCCCATTTTTAAGTTGAGTCACATGTTTCTTATGGTTGTTGGTTTTTTTAGTTTTTGCTATTGAGTTGTAGGAGTTCCTTATATACTTTGAATATTAACTCCTTGCAAATATTTTCTCCCATTCCATAGGCTGCATTCTCATTCTGGTGATTGTTTTCTTTGCTGTGCAGAAGAGTTTTAGTTTGATAGAGTCTCACCTGTTTATTTTTGCTTTTGTTGCTTGTTCTTTTGGTGTCATATCTAAGAAATCATTGCAAACATTCCTGTCAAGAAGATTTTATTGGGGCACCTGGGTGGCTCAGTCAGTTAGGCATCCGACTTCAGCTCAGGTCATGATCTCATGGTCCGTGAGTTTGAGCGCTGTGTCGGGCTCTGTGCTGACAGCTTAGAGCCCAAAGCCTGATTTGGATTCTGTGTCTCCCTCTCTCTCTGCCACTCCCCTGCTCATGTTCTGTCTCTCTCTTTCTCAAAAATAAATAAACATAAAAAAAAAAAAGATTTTCTCATATGTTTCCTTCTAGAAGTTTTTTATTTTCAGGTCTTACCTTTAAGTTTTTAATGTATATTGAATTGATTTTTTGTATAGTATGAGTCCAATTTAAATTCTTTTTTATGTGGATATCCAGTTTTCTCAACACCCATTATTGAAGAGACCATCCTCTCCCCATTTTATATTTTTGGCACTTTTGTTGAAGATCAATTGAGTGTATACATGTGAATCTATTTCTGGGCTCTCTATGCTGTTCCATTGTTTATATGTCTGTCTTTATGTTAATACCACTTTGTTTTAATTAGCTAAAGAGATACAAAGATTTAATGCTATGCCCATCAAAATACAAAGGCATTTTTTTAACATAAAAATTTTATAATCCTAAAATTCACTGGAATTACAAAAGACCTCAAATAGCCCAAACAATCTTGAGAAAGAAGAACAAAGCTAGAGGCATTAAATTTTCTGACTTTAAAATATATTATAAATCTACCCTAATTATAAAAGCATTCCTAAGTTTTAACCTTTACTTACCTCTTCAGTTTTTGGGGGCTGTATTGGATTTCTTCATACTGGCATTTCCCAGAATACCAATTATCTATCCTGAGGCTTCACAGAGCTTTTCTTTTGCTTGGAATGTTTTCACTTTTCCCTCTCCATTCACCTAGTCAATTGTCCATAATCCTTTAGGTCTCTTTTGACATGCTACTTCCTCAAAGAGGCCCTGTTTAACCAGTGTCAGTATCCCTCTCTACCGGACTAATGACTGGTAGACTAATGCTGCATAATGACTCATGCTACCCAAACTACATGCTTTCATATCAGATTGTATTTCCCCTCTCACAATATGTTTTTTGGTGGAATTATCTATTCAGTGTTTCATTTTCCTGTCAAACCATACAATCTCTGAAGATAGTTTCCATATCTATCTCATACTCTGTTGTTTAATTGGAACTTTCTACAATGCTGGGCACATAGTACAAACTCAATATATATTTGTTGATTGAATGCTTTGGAGAATCTATTGGAAAAAAGCCGTGGTATCTCACAGACTATCTACATAGGAAATACAGAAAGTCTCGCTCACTACCAGAAGTAGAAACTATAAAGTCAAGAACCCAGGTCACATCTTTCATTTGCGGTGGCCAAATGGTCTTCTGTCTGCTTTTGCACACTTGCTTTATGTGTTTTTCTCTGCCCTTTACTCTCTCGTCTTACCTGTGTCAAATAAGCCCTAAGTCCACAAGACCTCCATACTGATTGGTCCAATACCAAGTAATAAGTGCTTACTAAATCCTATGTTTTCTGTAGTGAGAAAGAAACATTAGTGGATAAATTGGGGGCCCTGTATTCTGAAATTAGTGAAGAAGAAGAACAGTGAGATGTATGCCCTTATTTCTATGACTCCTCCTTAGGATTTTTTCAGAAGCATTTGAAGGACCTGGGACACTCAGATGAAATATCCAAGGTCGTTTTTGTCTTAAGGTCCCTTTGAGGATCACTCCCATCAGCAACATCTTCCTAATAAGAATGTCCTTGAATATCACAGCAATGAAGAGATGAAAATAATTCACGTAGAAAGTGGGAGACAGAGGACTTAGAAAATTTTCCTATCCTAAGCACTTCACAGACTGTCTTTCCCAGAGCATCGGAGTTTGGTTCCAAAAAAATAGAGCAACAACTCTCATAGTCCCTGAATGCTGACAGAACCACCATTGAATGTGGAAGCCAGCCAACATGAACTCTTTCCCTTGATAAATGGACACCACAGGAAATGATCATCAGTGGAAGAGCTAAGTTGATTTGTTTCATGGCCCTCCATAGACAAAGTTTTATTCGTTTTTTAAACAGAACTAGAAATAGTTTCTTAATTATTATTTTTTTTTAATTTCACTTTAAAGGTTTGCTCCCAGGCATAGGAAAATTGTATGTCATTGAAGAGCATGTATGGTGGAGCAGATGCATTTATGCCAAGACACATTCGAAGAGGAAAAGTGGGCAAATTATGCAGGGGCATATGGGCTTTGGTGACACACTCAGCCAATTGTCCCTACATCTCAAGAGCGAGACACAGCTTATATTTTGGAACAACTGAAGTCAGACTTCTATTTTGTGGATGTAGATGAACGCTCAAATGTGATACATCAGGCAGCAGAGGCTGCCACTTGGAGCAATCCTGATTTATTTTAGGAAAGCTAAGCCAAGGGAAACCCATAATTTTCTAAGGAAGAGATTTTGCAATCATCTTTAAACTTTCAGATGCTAATTCCTATCTTATTTCTATAACCACCCGCTCTAGAGCATGTTTAATGAAAATAAGAGATGATGGCTGTCATATCTTAAGTGAGCTAAATTTTATCTATGCTGAAAATCACTGTGAAATAATCTCTAATTATAAAGCTGGGAAACAGAACATTTCAGCACATTGCGTTGAAGTAGGCCCCCAGTTCTTACCACTAGAGCTATCTTGAAAATCTCACATCTGCTAAAAGGGGAAAAGATTGAGCTTCTTCATCAGTATTTTAAATAATCTAAATATTTTGCAATCACCATGAAGTTTGGCCTAAAGACCCATTTTTCTGTGTTGGTGATTAAAAACATTTTATTTTACATGAAAAATGTCTCTGATTAGTATAATATCAAATGAAGAAATTATGTAGCATACCATACATAATTTTACAAATGCTAAATGGATGCTATGTGCCAGGTGTAGTGCTAAATGCCTCAAATGTTATCTGCCTTATGTTTGTTTTCCTGCCAAGATAATGAAACTCTACATGGGATAACCTCAACCAAGAAATTTCCAAAAGATTCAGAAATCTACTTCCAACCTTTAGACAACAACGTAACAGTAAAAGGATTGAGAAAAGAACAGAAAAAAAAAAAAAAAGTTTTTATCTGCTATATAGCTACTTTAAAAAATTTAAAGGGTTAGGTTTTTTTATGGATTGGGAAACGTGGTAGTGTTCATTATTTATCCTTGTACTTAAATAACAAGTCATATTATTCTAACTCAAATCATTAATCTATGTATGCTATATACTGCTGGATGCTGAGCTACCCAAGGGAGGTTTCCACACAGAGCTCAACTCATAAACTCACTCCTTCAACTTTTCTGCCCTTTCAACTCAGTAATCCACTTTCAAAATTGCAATTATGAGGCAATAAATAGCAAAAATAAAAGGATCCCCGACAATGTCACAAATAATTGTGCCATGTAACACCTGATGGTCTTTTTTTTTTTTTCAGTGAAAAAAAAAATGATTTCTACAGACGTTAAGAGCTATCTTGAAGCTTAATGGACAAATGTTCATCTATTCCATGTGGGTAATTCTTTCTAGACTGGTCATGGAATGACCAGCTTTGTGCTGGAATGTGTGTTAAACTTAACATGGTATGCTGATTTCAAAACAACTGTCAGATTTTTCTTTTGTTTAGAGATATACTTCATGGAAATGTTGCCGTTAGCTTGAAATTCTCACTCAGGTCTCTTAAAAAAGCCTGCCCATAAACTTAAAAAATCCTAACCCACCTCAGGTGTCACTAAATAAAAATACATTTGTCACATTTACCTATGTGGGGGGGGGGGAATTAACCAAATTGACTCTTATGAGGTTCTGTTAAGTCTTTTTGAATTGTTATAACAGGCATTAGTGGAATACTGATTAGTAACTAAAAGCCAAAATTGACTTAGTTGATCAAGGAACGACCAAAAAAAAAACCAACAACAGCAACAAAAAACAACAAAAAAGAAACCACCCTGGGAAACGTTGATCTTATTATTTTGCTTTTTTAGGGATATCCTTAAGTCTGGGTCAAATCAGTCCATCATCAACAACTCAACTGAATACTTGGTATTCTACCTTGGAACAAGGAAACCCGATCCATCGATTACTCTAATATTATCTGAGATACACTAAATTACTCTCACTTTAAAATCTGTTAAACAGAGAATGTCAAAATCTTTTATGCTAAGAAGGAATATTCTTAGCTGAAATTTCATGACTGAAATTTGATGAACTTTGTGCATTTCTTGGTGAAATGTTGCCTCTCAGTATATTTCAATGTCTTCTGGCTTAAAGAGTCAACTCTATGCTGCAACTTTTGAACCAGGATGTCTATTTTATATTAAAATGATATGTTTACTATTCTGCACCAGCACTGCAAGGCATGGGAAGGAAATGCACACCCTATTCTAATGCAGGCTGCCTTTAAGAAGCCACCTTAACTGACAATCATATTTCAGTGTATATTTTCATGAAGTCGCTTGGTCAGAAATGTGTTTCATGGTTTACCTACCATTTTAACTTGTCTTTTCAGTATGAACCCTAGGTCACTGAACTGTGAACAACATTTAATTATAGGCTCAATTCTTCATTGAAAATGACAGGATCTTATACATATATATTTGTCAAATTGACTATTATGTGAAAATGAAGATTGAATATAAATCTGGAAGCTCTACAATAATTACCTAATAAAAAATGCCCAGCCTTTTCACTTAGAATAGTAAGTCCTTAAAAATCCCAAGATGTGATTCTATGGTATTTTCCAATGTCAGTCAATCAATAATTTCTTAAGTACCCACGGTATGCTTATGTTTTTTTGTATAACAAATTTCAATATTTTCATCTAAGATGAGGAGACAAAAGCCCAGAGAACCATTTGTCATAATCACATTTTTTTAATAAGAAAAATAAGGCTATGTCTTCAATCTTCAACTCCCAACTAAACTAATTTAATTTGTATTTATATTGATCTGAGGGTTTTGTTCTAGCTCCTTGATGCTCAAAGCTGGTCTGCAGCCCAGATATACACCTGTCATCTAGAGTTTGTTGGAAATACTTGTAAACCACCTATCTGATGAGAAGTTAATGTACAAAATATATAATGAGCTTATATAACTCAATGGCAAAAACCCAAAATAATCTGATTGAAAAATGGGCAGAGGGCCTGAATAGACATTTTTCCAAAGGAGACATGAAAATCACCAACGGGTACATGAAAAGGTGCTTGACATCACTAATCATGAGGGAAGTGCAGATCAAAATGAGACATCCCCTCCTACCTGTTTGGATATCTATTATCAAAAAGACAAGAGATAACAAGAACTGGGGGAGAATGTGGAGAATAGGGAGCCCTTGTGCACTATTGATGAGAGTGTAAATTGCTATAGCTACTATGGAAATCAGTATGGAGGTTCCTCAAAAATGTAAAAAGAGGCCCACCACATGATCTAGCAATCGCACATCTGAGAATATACCTGAAGGAAGTGAAATCACTATCTTGAAGAGATGTCTGCAACCCCATAGTCACTGCAGCATCACTCACAATAGCCAAGACACGGAAACGACCTATGTGTCTATCAATGGGTGAATGGATAAAGAAGTTGTGTTATATGCATATATGAAATAAGTCAGACAGAGAAGGACAAGTACTGTGTGATCTCGCTTTCATGTAGAACCTAAAAATGTCAAATTCATAGAAGGGGAGAGAGAGCGGAACACTGATTGCTGGGGCTGGGGGGGTGGGGGTAATGGGGAGATGTTGATCAAAGGGCACAGACTTCCAATTAGAAGATGAATAAGTTCTAGGAATCTAATGTACTGCATGGTGACAACAGTTAAAAATGCTATTATATACTCAAAAAGTATTGTTAACTAACTTGGATTTAAATTAAAAAAAAAGAAAACAGAAAAAAATAAAAAAATCATTTGAATAAACTGTGGATGAAAACTTTCCATATTTGATGAAAATTATAGAAGCACAGATCCAAGAATCTCAAAAACCCCAAGCAGAAGAAACAAAGAAAACCACATCAAAGCACATCATAATCAAATTGCTCAAAACTAATGACAAGACAAATACCATCTGATTTCACTCAGATGTGGAATTTAAGAAACAAAACAAATGAGCAAAGGGGAAGAAAAGAGAGGGGGGTGCAAACTAAGAAACAGACTTTTAACTAGAGGGAACAAACTGATGGTTATCAGAGGGGAAGTGGGTGGGGGGATGGGTGAAATCAGTGATGTGGGTTAAGGAGGGCACTGGTGATGAGCACCGGGTGTTGCATGGACGTGCTGAATCACTATATTATACACCTGAAACTAATATTACACTGTATATTAACCAAAAAAAAAAAGTGTTAAGAGAGTAAATCAATTATTTATTTATTTAATTTATTTAAATTCAAGTTAGTTAACATATATGTAGTATCAGTTTCAGGACTACAGCTTAGTGATTCATCACTTACATGTAACACCCAGTGTTCATCCCAACAAATACCCTTCTTGATGGCCATCACCCATCTAGCCCATCCCCCCTGCCGCCTCCCCTCCAGCAACCCTCAGTTTGTTCTCTGTATTTAAGATGTTTTATGGGTTGCCTCCCTTGAAAAGAGTAAATCTTATTTTTTTAATGTCTGTTTATTTTTTGAGAGAGAGAAAAAGAGAGCACATGTGGAGAAGGGGCAGAGAGAGAGGGGAACCGAGGATTTGAAGCAGGCTCCATACTGACAGCAGGGAGCCCGATGCAGGAGTTCGAACTCGTGAACTGCGAGATCATGACCTGAGCTGAAGCTGGAAGCTTAACTGACTGAGCCACCCAGATGCCCTGGGTGTTCTAACCACCACACACATGCACACACATACACACAATTACACACAAAGGTAATTATGTGAAGTGATGAAGATGTTAACTAACCCTGTCGTGGTAATCATTCCACAGTATATACGTGTATCATATTACATTGTTCACCTTAAAGTTACACAATGTTATATATGAATTATAGCTCAATAAAGCCAGAAAAAAAAGAGATACCATATCTCAGGCCCCACCCTGACCTGTTGAATCCTAATCTGCATTTTATATGATTACCAGGTGATTGATAAATTTGAGAGTGACTGATACACATTGTACCAGGAAATTAGAAGTTTTAAAATATAATTTTAATATTGGAGGAAAGGGCTATTAAGATATAACTAATAACGTGATTAAACTATTCAGTGGCTGAAGAATGAATTATTCATTGTTACTAATTATTGGTTTATAAATAGATTGAGGTTTTTGCTTTGTTTGCTGATGAGCACTATTTACATGACAATGGAATAACTCCTTAAGGATTAAGAAATTAAGACATTTTTATATAATACTAAATAATTAGTTCGGATGACTTACTGTCTGAATTAAATATTTATTTTGGAGGGATGTACGTGAGCTTAAATGTTATGTCTCAATGCTTTCGTGTACAGGCATGGTGGGTGCCATTATTTCAATTCTATAGGTGAAGAAAATAAGCCAAAGAATTTAAGCAATCACAAAGCAGGTTGGACACATTCTACCAGCTTCACATCCACAGTGGAAAAAGGAACACTTGCCTGTCTTAGCGGCTGGGGCAGAAAATCCTGGAGAGTACTTTCTCTGCCCCATTTTGAGTCACTTTGGCCAGAGGAATAGGATAAACGCTTGGACAGGGCTGGGTCGTGTGACCACTCCTGTGGCCAAGAGAAGAGGAATAAAGAAGTAATAGGATTCAGGGCATACAAAGTGGGAGGAAGAGGTTGCCCCTGGAAAGAGAGCTTCTGGTTGTAGAAGGCTAAACAAAAATCAGTATAGATGGTAAGTGTGTGAACTGCACCATGATCATACACTGAGGCCTTTTGATTTCTTTTCAATTACCCTTTACTGAAGCGTTGAAAGAGTAGTTTTCATTTGGTTGTGGTGATGAGATGCATCCATATTGAAATCTCCTGGAAGAATATGTAAGCACACGCTCACCAGCATAAAGCCCTAGACTGATACAGTAAGAATCTTGGATGAGAGTGGGTGGGACAATATACGTGTAGGATCTCAGGTTTCAAGAGGTGTCTATTTGCACTTAGGTATTTTAATTTATTCAAAATGTTTTCTGAATTGCATTTTAATTGCACAGTGGTAAGTGATTAGGTAGTGTAAGGCTTCTTGGTTTTAAAAATGTTGTCTTTTTATTTCAAAGAAAATGAGTATGTGTCATATTTCTTCTTTAGGTAGCCACACCTATGGAAAGTCCACCGGTTCATTTTGAGAATTCGTGTTAGTATTCATGCAGCAGCTGGGGCCTTACCTGGGAAGAGATAAATAGCCCCCAAGCATTTGCCTTGTAAAACCTTGCCAACAACCCATCATTAAAACTCAAGGTAAATGTTTGTCACGTTTCTTTAATGCTCCCAGTATGTGTGATGATCAACATCAATGATTAAAATGAGAATTATCAATCTTGAGGTTATTAATTACTAATGTCTTTTAGCCCCATTAATAGGAATAAGTGTGAGAAAAATATCAATCAATGCTATCTTGCTTAAGTAATCTTTTCACTGCATGCATCTGAAGGTTAGGCTGTCGAAAGTCTTCAAGCCCTTACCAAAGTCCTCAACCTCTCAATAAACATGTATTAATGCATTCTTTATCTCTTCCTTGAGTGTCCCTCAATTCTAAGATATTTTTCACTTTTGGATCTTTATTGTAAAGTGTTTTATTTAAATCTCTCTTTTCTAGTCTTTACAGGTGATAGCTACCAATCATCTCCAAATCAATTGCTCATTTCTTTCAATGTAACATGATTAATGATACCTCCAGTTCTTTGGCAATGACTATATCTGCAATAATAGAATGCTGCTTATTCTTGTTTGAAATTCCCTTGCCCTTTCTAATATCTGCCCTTCTATAACCTTTTCCTTTTTCAACAGGGTGCGTGACGAGATACCAGTCTCTAACCATTTAGTTCATAGAAAAATCCCCTGAAGTCTTTTGAACCGGAGTTCTTTTTAACCCAAACACTGAAAGCCTCTTCTGTGTAGTACAAATCTTTCTTCATCTTCTAAAAGTCACTTCAAAAGGTGTTTCATTTTTCTAGAAAACTAGTAAACCTCATTATACTCAGATGCCATCTTGTTCAAAGCTTTTAATACTTTGTTTAAGGCATGTTACCACTGTGCTAGGGAAAGGCTTACCTCATGTAAAGATATTTACAGCGTCTGAGTAGACCGTGTAATCCAATCACCTTGCTCAGTGTAGCCAGAATGTGAAAAAAAAAAAAAAAAAAAAACACTCAAATTAAGCTGCTCTCTTTCTATTCCTTGACTCTAACTACTTTAACCTCATACCTTCTGAAAACCAAAACCAACTATTAAAATTAAGTCATGTAGAAATAATTCCTTCTTTCCCAAGTTCCTAATAAAAACTGAAATTGAATTTTATGGATGGCCCTCAAATTAAGCTCTCTGTGGTTTCATTCTCAACATTAGCAACAAGACGACTATTAAAAACGAAATCAAAATCCAAGATTCTGCTCTTAATCTTGCGTTGCTAAATTTAAGAAGCTTTATGTGTCATGGACATGAAATATGCCTATGTATTCATGAGATATTTTAAGCCTAAAGGCAAGCCATCTGTCCACCTTTGTGTCTCCCTACTCTTCATGCTACTCTCCTTCCCACCCTTAGTATCTCTTCCTTTTAGTTTTAAAGCAACAGACGGGTTTCAGAAAAAATACACACATGAGCTCATTTGTTGGCAAAAACTATGTGTGTATCGTTTATGTTTATACAATGTCTATTTCTGTTTACATACCCATATATCGATTTGGATGCACAGAAAAAGCACTGGAAGAGACTCACCAGGTTATTTACATGAGGAGGAATGGGATGAGTTGGTGTGGAGGACAGGGTATAGAGACAGACTTTCCCGCACGTGTTTCATTTTCCATATTTCAGTAAAAACATACTTACGTTTAACTTGTGTGAACATTTTACAAAGTTAAGTGCACTTTCAAACTATTGCTTGATACTGATAAAGAACTGGGGGCATGGGCAAAATCCCAGTTCCTTGGTCATTGACATCCTACCCTGCCAAGCATCGAAGTGGAAAGAAGTGATTTTTAATAAGATAGAACAAACAACAGAAAACAGAGAAGGTGAGGAAGTTGAAGAATGGAAAGGAGCCGCGGCTTTGGTAGCAAGAATTCATGGGAGATTTTCAAGAGCATAATTTCAGCAGAGTAGAAAGCAAGAGTAGAAATCAGAAGTTGGAGTAAGCTGGGGGACTGGAGGAAGTGTGCGGAATTTTTCCAGCCAAGCGTGAGCTACCTGTTCTAAGACATTGATACTTTAGGAAATGAGAGAAGCAGAATCAGCCCAAAAGAATAATGGAGCAGGAATGATTTTTCTCGTATTGGGGTCTGAGGGGGATAAGAATATAGTCAAAGTCTTATGGAAATATAAGAATTTGGGTATTTGATGTAATAAACTCCAGGAGGAGGTCTTGAGATGACACAGGAAAAGTTTTACAACATGACTGTATAAAAATATGCAATGATGGCCAATTCTATTGAGAGACTGGCATCTTTACCCAGTAAAAATTTTGGCCAAGTAAACACTGGTCTTTTTTTTTTTTAAGTTTATTTATTTTGAGAGAGAGGGAGAAAGAGAGTACGAGTGGGGGAGGGACAGAGAGAGAGGGAGAGAATCCTAAACAGGCTTTGCATTGTCAGCGTGGAGCTCAACGTGGGGCTTGAACTCACAAACTGTGAGATCATGACCTGAGCTGAAAACAAGAGTTGGCCCCTCAACCGAATGAGCCACCCAGGCACCCCAACGCTGGCCTTTTTTTTTTTTAAACAAAGAAAAGAACTATAGCCAGATGTTTTGGTCTCAAAATACTCCATTAAGAGAGAAGGGCCACAATAATGACCTTTTACTTAAGCACTTCATTTGTGTCTACCTCAGCAATAACACAGCAATGACCAGACCCTCCAACAAATCCTTGCAACCTAGTTAGCTTTTCTGTTCCTCCTGGCATGTGATGCTGAAACCTCATGGGGAGAACTGTGCTACTTTTTAATAAAAACTATCTGGACAGCATTTAACTGGAGCATTAACCTGTTTTGGAGAACAATAGATCTGCTGACACTTGCATGTCTCTGGCAATTAAATGACCAGAAGAAAAATACAAGTGACACTTCTAAATTTAGAGAGTGAAGATAGATTAATTAAGGCCCCAAGTAGATACACTCATGTAAAATCATATATATGTGTAATGAACTTGTAGGGTATCTACAAGATGCAAGGCGCTATGTTGAGTATCAGGGTAAATAAAAGCAGCTTATGTATTTGAGGAAGATGAACATCTTTTTAATACATTTAGGGTTATATATTTAAATTTGTAAAAATGTCTCTTAGAACTATAAAAGTACATTATAATCCTCCTATAAAAGTTTTACATGACCATTAAGCCTTGGAAAATACAGCAATGTATCAAATGGAGAATTAAAATCACTTTTAATCCCTCTACCACTCAGAAATGGTGCTATTCATACTTTGGTGTATTTACTTAGTCTCTTTTCCCCATCCACTGCCTTCTACCTGGCCAATAGCCTAGTATCTCCACTGGTTGGAGCCCTCAGAGTAGAATTACTGGATCAAAGGGTACAGAGGTTTAAGACTCTTGAGATGTATTACTTAGTTGATTTCAAGAAAGGTTGATTCAGCTCATGTGCACTTGCCTGCATTAAGTGTATATATCTCTTAAAAATCTTCACCATCTAGCGTGGACAAAACGTGCAATTTCATTGTTTTAATTTTCATTTTATTTATTTGAAGAACCAACATTCATTGAAAAATTACCACGTGCTGAGTGCCAATCTGAGTGCCCCTCTTTAGACATACATGTGAATATGACAGTCTCTGTCCTCAAGAAGCCCAATACAGAGGACAGCACTCACATAGGAGGTGGCTCGAAAAATAAATGCTTTGATGAGGCATTGTGTACACCCCGTGTAGTGGGAGCAAAAACGAAGGGGTATTTAACTTTCCGTGGAGCGATGGGCTGAGTCGATTTTTATTTTTCTCATGGAGGATGAAAAGTGAACTGAAGTTGTAAACACCCTTTAATTTGAATACAAGGCTATGAAAGAAGGTTATCATTTCCATTTTACAGATGAAGAGACAAAGTTAAAGAGGTAATTATTTACTTTGGGTGACAGATTCAGCAAACAACAGAGAGAAAATTAGAATGTATGTCTGTCTTACATCAGAACCCCAGCATTTTATATCCTTCCTACATTGCTTCTCTGCATCTCCCAAGAAGATATTTGTTATATACCCCTTTTTTGTTAAGGTATTTAAGATCTCTATCTCTATCATCTATCTATCATCTCTCTATCTATCTATCTATCTATCTATCTATCTATCATCATCATCTATCTATCTTTCTATCTATCATCTATCCATTCATCCATCCATACACATCTTTTGTTTGTTTAACCTGGGAATCCTGGCCTACTTCAGAGGTCAATTTGACTTTCTAGTCCTGTTCCTGCTCAGATGCTCGAAGCACTGAGGGAGCTCGAAGCTCAGGCTGAATGGTACACCGAGGCCACCAAGAGCCACCTGCTCTTGTTTCAGCTGAGGAGGCTGAGGCTCAGAGAAGGGGGCGCCATAGTCACTTGTGGTGGAGAGAACACAAACACTGACATTTCCGATTTCTGCTCCACTGGCCTGCCTCCATACCACACTGTCCTTGGTGTTTGCAGTTTGGTTCAACAAAATAGGAGGTTTGGACCCAAATCAAGTGCAATTTAAAATTTGTGGGTCAGGATCCATTTTTGTTCAACTTCTTGCTCTTTGTTGGCTGAACCGTACAGAGGTATTTAGACAGTCTGCTCTGCTCCATCCCGTAGGGATGAGGAAGGGGAAATACTGAACATTTAAGTACCTCCTCACTGTATGCCAGACACTTATGTACTTTACAACATGCAGTCCTCACAACTCCTTCATGTATCTATTATAAGCTCCAAGTCACAGATGGGAGCATAGGGGGAAATGTACAGGGAGTTTAAGGAACCTAAATTGCTCCGCGTAGAAGTAGAAGTGGGAGAATTGGGACTTGGTCTGTTCGACACCAAAGACTATGCCCTTTTCACTGAATCCCACAGCTTCCGAACCCTTATCCAAAACTGATGAAATCTTACATATTGGGCATATACATTATGATCTGGTGGTAAATACTAAGTTCTACTTCATTTTCTGCTGCTCCTAAATCTAAACGCCTGCCCCTGTCACCTTAGCTCCAAGCATATGGAACTTCTTTCAGTTCCTGGAATGAGTCACTGGATCTCTTGCTCGGGACTGAGCAAGAGACAGTGCAGGATTCTAAGGGAATTGTAGGAATTCTAGGGCCAGACTTTTTGGATGCAAGTCTATTTTCAACTACTTACTACCAACGTTGTTTCGGGCAAGATCTATAAACTCAATGTTCCTTAGTTTTTCTGTCTGGAAAATGCGATTGATAATACCTCACTGGGTTGTTTTGATGATGAAATGAAATCATGTATGTAAAGCACTTCAGCGTAAGACCTCACATATTGCAAACGTACAGTAAATGGCAGTGATTTTCACTGTTGCCTCTGCAGTATCCACGTTCTGTTGATCTGGAGCATGCTTCGTTCTTAAATCCATTTGTCTAGCTAATTTCTATACATTCTTCAGGTCTCAGTTTCAGAGCCAATTCTCCAGAGAAGCGTTTTCTGACTGTCTAACACTGTTTCTTCCATATATTCCTACAGGAGCCTGTATTTATCTATCAATGAACACAAATACACTGCATTAAAATGAACTCTTGCTATACGCCTCACCAAACTCCAAGTTCTCTGAGGTGAGGACTGAATCTTTCTTGTTCACCACTTTCCCTCCTTCACCAAGTTCAAGGTCAGACCCGGAGTAGGTAGGCATGTTCCTGGGTAAGTAATGGAATTGCACGCTTGCTTGTATTTTACCAGTGGACTTGGGGAAATGTTGCCTCTCAGGGGAGATGAAGGGGCATGAAGAGTGACAGAAAAGATGTTTTGGTTTTCTGGCCTTCCTGAAGGCACAGCTGTTAGGCTGGGCCAAGCTGCCTGGTTGTGAATCACACAGAATTTCGGGGCTCCAGGATTAATTTATAATTGTGTACAATTGTGCAGTTGTGAGGTTCAGTAGTGATCAATTCAAGGAGTGAAAACATAAAGGAAACAAATGGCTCCAGAGGCATACACTGAGATAAAACAGTGAAGAAAAAAAGAAGACATCACCTGGAAAGTGATCAACAGTAGTTGAAGCTGTCGTAATGGCTTTTGCCGCTGGCTGGGAAATCCTTGCAGATTCAGTCAGTCGCTTGGAACACTCAGATGCCTCCCTTTTCTCTCGGCATGTGGAGCCACTGTCACTATATTGATAGGTAGTGAATTGCTTTCTATTGCTGCTGTAACAAATCACTGCATACTTGGTGGCTTAAACAATGCACACACATTCTCTCATAGCTCTATAGGTCAAAAGTCCAACGTGCGTCTTCTAGGCTAAAATTCGGGGCTGAGTCCTGTCTAGAGGCTCTAGATGGAAATCCATTTCTTTGGCTTTTCCACCTTCTAGAAGCCTGCCCACGTTCCTTGGCTCGTGGCCCCCTTCTTCCATCCTCAATGTCAGCAAGAACAGATGGAGTGCTTCTCATATTGTTATATCCCTGCATATGTGCAGCCTGTGAAGTTTCTCTGCTCTTAAGAATTCATATGGATGCATTGGATATACCTGCATAATTCAAGAAAACCACTTCATCTCAAGGTCCTTAACTGTAATCCTGTGTGCACAGTTTCTTTTGCCATGTAAAGCAACACAGTCCCAAGTTCTGAGGATGGGGGGTGGACATCTTTGGGGTCCGTCATTCTGCCACTACAGTTAGTTCCATGCCTTTTTAAAACCTCATTGAGGCTGTCCCCAGATACATCATTGGAAACACCCTCGTGTGCTTGGCACAGTTTAGGGGGTGATAGGGAGGTACACGCTGCCTATATTCTCTTTCCATGACAGGGAACCCATCCCTCCAGCTCCTGGGAATGATCATGGTGACTTCATGCAGCTTGGTCTTTTTTTGGGAATTGTCATCTGTTGAAGATCATCATCACACGAAAAGTCACTGTGCCTTCTGAGGGAGAGCCTGCGTCTAGTGACTTGCCATTGGGGGTGTTACGAAAGCCCAGCTCCTCAGCCTTAATGTGGGGGCAACTCTGAGGTCATTCGAGCTTCAGCCCCACCCCTGCCGTGATTCACTGTGACTTCATTTCAGTTCAGTGTCCCCTTGTACCCAAATCCACTGCCTTCATTTCCCTACAGGGGTTGATCCCAGGAACACTTCCCAGTAAACCGGCTGCAAATCACCCGTTCAGAGCTGGTTTCCTGGGAACCATCTGCAATATACCCTGATAGAAGATGTGTGGATTCCTGCAAGCATTTGGAGCTTTCCTAAATCTGAATACAAATAGGAATGAAAAGAGCTTTCAACAGTGCACTCTCATCAATGAATTGAAGATTGCCTCCCGGGTTTGCACCCACTAACATCTTAATACCCATGCATCTTAAATGCGGTCAATCCTCATTATTTGCAGAAACGCTGCTTGCACACTTGTCATCTCCCTGAAATTTGTTTGTAACCTCCAAGCCAGGGCTCCCAGCACTTTCAGGCTTTCCAGATATGTGCAGAGTGATGAGAACTTTGAGTTGCCTGACACAGACATTCCCAGCTGAGGTTGAACAAGGTGACATTCTGCCTTCGTGTTCCAGCTCTCGCACTGAAAACAAATGTCCTTTTCATGGTGTATTTAGTTTAGTTGTTTTTTGGTTTTGGTTTTGGGTTTTTTTTTGCACATTTTGTCTTTTCTTTTTGTTGGTGATTTTGCTGTTTAAAGTGGCCCCCAAGCACAGTGCTGAAATACTGTCTAGTGTTCCTATGCTACGGAGAAGCCTGTGATGTGCCTCTCGGAGAAAATACTTGTGTTAGATGAGCTTCCCTCAGGCAGAGTTATAGTGCTATTGGCTGTGATTACTGAAGTAACAACATATATTGAATAATGTCTTTAAACAGAAACATACATAAAGCAAGTTTATGTGTTAATCGACTGATGAAAGTGTTATGACCAGAGGCATATAGGAACTTAGCCCGTATTTCCCCAAGAAGTAATGGTTCAGTATTTGCTAATTCAGTGTTCACGGTGACTTTATAGAACATAATCACCATGAATAATAAGAATCAGGGGCGCCTGGGTGGCTCAGTCGGTTAAGCGGCCGACTTTGGCTCAGGTCATGATCTCATGGTCCGTGAGTTCGAGCACCGCGTCGGGCTCTGTGCTGACAGCTCAGAGCCTGGAGCCTGTTTCAGATTCTGTGTCTCCCTCTCTCCGACCCTCCCCCATTCATGCTCTGTCTCTCTCTGTCTCAAAAATAAATAAATGTTAAAAAAAATTTAAAAAAAAGAGTCAACTACACATATAAATGCATTTTTTCCCCCCACCAAACTAGCAGGTACCTTGAATTGCTTGTTTTGTTGTCCTGTACTTTCTGGAGGTCGTAGGTGTCCTGAATGAATGTTGTAAGCTTGCATGCCTAGAATTATGGGAAAAAGAAATCCTCTTACATGCCACATTCTATTCTGTTCCATACTCCTCCTCTAACCCCATTTGTGACCCAAAGGAATGAGATGATTATGGAACCTTTCTTTGCAGACACCTATTACACCTTGGGAAAGAGAACCCAAGCTCATAGGTGATGCCCTGAGCAGCTTATGGTTGGTGGTCTCTGTGGATTACTTCAGTACCAGTACCCTTGCTGTCTCACCCGTCACGTCTCCAGGGGTTCAGGGCCTTTAGCAGTCAAGGCCATGCCCTTATCGCTCTTGACTACACGAGGAAAACTTCTGTGTCTTCCTGTGCCACAGTGGAAAGCAGGAGGACTCTATCAGACTGCTTTAGGTGTCTCTGCCCGACTGTGTTTTGTGGCCATTTTCATTGGCCTGTTCCCCAGTGATGGGGAGCAAAGGTGTCTTTTCTTTACCTGCAAGGCCAGGTACAGATTCCAAACCTTTGCTTTCAATTCTCCAAAGCTGCATCCTCATAAAAATGAGGATTTAATGAATCTGAGACTCCCAGTGCATATTATGTGTAATTGGAATTACAGACCTGTGATTTGCATAAATTTTTGAGAGGCTCACTTGCTTCTGGACCTCAGGTGAGAGGTAAGACACAAGATCCTTAACAGGGACACATTGAAGTAGCTTTCCTCTTTCCCCTGGCAACTCCTCCCCCGCTAGTTTATAGAATTCAGAGGACAAGGTTACCCTGGCCTTTATCTATTCTCCCAAATGCATTTTTTTATGACATAAACTTTATGTCTTGAATCCTTCAGGGCTTCACTTTGATTCTCAAAACATCTTTTCTTTCAAACTAGTGCCTCTGCCGTAAATTTCAAGAGACTGTAGATTATTCAAAAATCACAGAAATGACTCCCTTGTGATCTTTGTTCAGCTGGTAGAATCTACCCTGTGGCGAGGGAAATATCAATCTAGTTTGAATGGGGAAGGATCAGGTACCCCAAGACGGTGCCTTAAGAACAGATTGGGGATGTATGGGACACACTTATTCACATCCTAGACGTATTATTATCCAGATACATGTGCTTTGATTACACATGTACCTTATATATAGAAGTTTTTATCATGGAAAGTCTTAGAACATGTTATACTTCCTTCCATGTTTGTATTCTCTCTTTCATATCATATACACAAATCACATTTTCTTACAAGAAATAAATGTTTGATGATGAGTTATTTAAGTAATGGACCAAAGTTTCTAAATATGCAAATATCCATCGAGGTCACCTGCCTTCTGCTGTTTTGCAGCATGCTAAATAAATTGAACCATCCATCATTATATGACTCTACTTGGGGAAGATTAAACAAGACAAAACATTCATTTCTTTTATCTTTTTTGCCTGCTTTCTTTCATGTCCCCATCTCTTGATGAAGCAATGAATTCTAGCAGCACATTCTTGTCTCCAAAAACAGAGGCTTTTTTTTTTTAATTGTGAAAAGGCTTAATGAGAAGTGACAACCTCCTTCCTTATCATGGTTTAATTTTTAAACTATCTGAAGTCTGCGAATTAATTTCTTTCCAATGTGAGTTTCATCCTTCTTAGCATTTTATTGATTCATGGATTAAACAACTGCAACATTCCTATTGAAAGCAAATGTAGCATCAATTAAAATAATTTTTTCTTGTGGGAGCTTAGTTTCCAATGCTCTCACCCATAACCGAATTTCCAAGACACAGAACACAAATATTTGAATGGTTTTTTGGGAAGTAACATGTACTTCCCAGAGCATGTGTTCCCAATATGTTCTTCTCCAGCGGCCTTCTTTCATTTTCACTTCCCCCTTCGCCAGGGTAGACTTAACATTTGTCACTATAAAGATGCTCTCACTCCTTTGCTCCTTTTTCCTTTTGTCACGCTTGATAGCTAAGCCACCACACAGACATACCAAAGCGACACTCAAACAGCTCCTGAAGCAGAATGCCATAGCCACTGGAAAAGAGAAAAGCAGCCAGTATGAAAACAATGAAACATGAACCATGATCTGGTAGATGAAGCAGTGGGTTTAGATTTTAAAGCCCCACTCAACCGCAACTATCGCAGCGAGAGATATTGAGAATTCCCCTCAGTTAGCCTATTGATATTGAAACAGGTAACCAACTGGGCCAGCGTAACCTAGACTGGGGAGCAGATTCAGATGGGTTAGGTCAGGGACAGGAAATTGAGGCGATGAAACAGGAGATGGATATAGAACTAAGTGGAGCCAAGAGTGAACCGTAATGTAAAGTATGGACTTCGGGTGATAATGATGTCAATGTGAGTTCGTCAGTTGTCACAAGTGTACCGCTCTGGTGGGGAATGTGGGTAATGGGGAAGCTTTACTTGTGTGGGGGCAGAGGGTGTCTTGGAAATCTCTACCTTCCTCTCAATGTTGCTGTGAACCTAAAACTGCTTTTAAAAATTTATTGACTTTCAATAAAAATTTGAAAAAAGAACCCCCAACTAGATGGACTATTTACTAAATAGTTCTGTCCTGGATCTCCTATATTGTGATGAGTAGGACTCGAAAACTAGGATTAGTGTGTTGCATTAATCTCTGGAGTTTGGAGTTTGCCATACATATTTAGTATACATAAATTTAGCAAAGGATATTCAAACTGCTTACACCTTGCTTATCTTCTTCCATTTTAATGAAGTTTCTGGTTATTTGAGTTATTTCAATGACGTACTCCTGAATCAAATGAACCCTGGATAATTTTGGTGAACATCCCTCAGAAGACTGTTTTCCTTCCTTGACAGTAGCCCTGCAGAGCTGAAAGCAGAAGCATCTTATCTAGGGGTTCCCAGCCTAAACGTCTTCTGGTGCCAGAAGGGAAATAAAGTGAAAAGCTAATATAAGAGAAAAACAAGGGGGAGGTGGTAGGGTCTTGGATGACTGGGTGATGTGTAATCTACCTAAAGACATTCTAATTGCAAAAAGACCCAAAAAACAAAAGACAAAAACAAAAAAAACACCACCAACAATAAAAAAGCAATTACATCAAACAAAACCCACTTGTAGACCTTATTTGGCCCACAAAGATCCAGACCATCTTTTTTATATTACAGATGGAGAAATACAGGTCTAGAGAAGTTAAGCTATTTATCAATATGGTGTGGTGTATAAGAACAGACCCTCTAGGGTCCAGTTCTGCCTGCACCACTTACTGGTCATGTGATGACTTGGGCAACTCACTTCATCTTTCTGTGCCTCAGTTGCCTCTTCTGCACTGTGATGATGGCGGTAATTTTCAGTTTGAAGGTGAAATAAACAAAGAGCATTCTTCAAGATGGCTGGCACGTTCCTTTTATTTTTTCATCCCTAATTCAGTCCTGCCACCTAGAATGTAGTTCCTACCATATTGAACCAAAAATCAAGGGCTCTGGCCTAACGATGGTAGAGTTGTGAAGACCAAGGAGTTTGGGTTGCTGAAATTCCATGGAGTGAAGCTATCTTGCCAGCCCTAAAAACTGGCTTCCAGACTCCATTTATGGGAGAGACAAACTTCGAACTTGGTTGGTCACTATCGTTTTGGCTTTTCTGTCACTCATAGCAGAATCCTATTTAATATGTAAGTCTTCTCTATCCTGTTACTTCCAACCATCTGTGTGGTTGTTTTAGGGGTGTCTTTTCTGCATTATATAACTAGATTTTGTTTTATTTATCCATTCTGATAGTCTCTGTCTTTTAATTGGTATGTTTAATGATTATAATTTGTTTTAATTATACTCCACAGAACATCTTTCCTATCAATGTTTTTCTAGAACAATTTCCTTAACAATGCCTTCTTAAACCATTCCTATTTTGCAATACTATGCCTTCTGGCTGCTGTCTACGTATGAAGAAATTATGTTTACATCCAGTCCAATACTAACATTTTCAACAAATTGACGTATGAGAAAACTCTTGTGTTATATTCCAAATGCAATGAATAGAATTTCAGAATTATTTGGGGACATTTTGATAAGTGCACCAATGTCCACAAAGAGGAAATGTGACTCAGAGTTCCTGGCAATGAGGGAGATCATGCCATTGGATATAAAGCAACTGTGTGCTAACAATCATATTAACTGATCATCAGGAAGCAATGTTTTAAGCATTTCATCACCTATCATTATAATTTGTTACTTATACAAATAAGCTTTTTTTACTTTGTCATAGTTTCATTTTAGAAAATTGAAACTGGGTGAGAATTTTTTTTAAACTTTTTTTAATGTTTATTTATTTTTGAGAGAGAGAGAGTGACAGAGCATGAACAGGGGAGGAGCAGAGGGAGAAGGAGACACAGAATCCGAAACAGGCTCCAGGCTCTGAGCTGTCAGCACAGAGCCCAACGCGGGGCTCAAACCCACAAACAGCGAGATGATGACCTGAGCTGAAGTCGGATGCTTAACCGACTGAGCCACCCAGGCGCCACTGAGAATTTTTAATTGAACTGTACCATTCATATTTTTTTTAGCCCTTAAAACAAAGGAGGATAGGCTTCTGGTTAGTGTTTTACATGGAATATCTGCTTTTAAGGACTGATACTGACTTTAGGAGAAAAATGTTTCTATTGGGATATTTCTACCATCTTCAAATTTTCTGTTGATCATCCCTTCTCTTCTTTTTCATTTCCTTTATTGTTTTCTGTTGCATAATAAATACTTTTATATATTTGTCTTTCCCTTTTATGGTTTGTAAATCATAGATTGCATTTCTATTCTTTTGGTGAATATCTTCCATTTCAAAAACGCATACTAAAAATAATTTTGCATTTTTGTATATCTATGAGGACACTTTAACTGTTCGTTTAACACTTGCTAACATGCGATATTGTTTTCTATTGTTTTTCTTTTTAATACAAAAAGTGGGAACTCAAAAATTAAATTCACTGGCCTATTTTATGAACTCAGTCTTCCCTGGTTCAATTTTGATCCCTGTTCTGGGTCAGATTTATTTTTTTTAATAGATCGTCTCCTTCATTATTTCCTTTTATAAAGGTACTTGGCAGCTAAATTCTCTTTGCATGTCTGAATATGTCCTTATTTTGCTCTTGCTGTTGAATACTATGAGGTTAGATATAAAATTCAATATTGAAAGTAATTTTCTCTTCATCATGTTGAAGATATTTCTTCTTTGCCTTCCAGGATCTATAGTTGTTCATGAAAAGTCTGTTGTCAATCTGCCTGTCAAATTTTTGTAATTAATCTTGCTTTCCCCTCTGGCACTTTTTAAAATTTCTGTCTTCCCTTCCTCCACCCCTGTTCCCTTGATGTTCTGTAGCTTTGGTAAGAAAAACTCTAAGACTAGGTATATTTTTATTTGTCTTTTTTTTTAATTATTATTCTTGCTCTGTAATCCTACTGTACTTTTGATTTGGGGACTCATGCCTCCCTTTAGCTGTGAAAATGTCTTTTGTCTTGTTAAACATTGTGGTTTTTTTCTACTCTCTACATTCTCTTCTGGATCTGCCATTAGGTTTAGGTTAGAGTTTCTTGCCATTCCTCCTTCACTCCTAACTCCTGTCATATTTTTTGCATGCATTATAGGTGCACCTTTTTGCACCTTTTGCACCTGTCATCTCTTTTTGATGCATTATAGGTGAAATTCTTATGAACGCCAATTCACCAGTTCACTTTTTGTTTCCCGTTTAGAGTTTATCTTATCTAACACGTATTTAAATTTTTTTCAATGATGATTTTTCAATTCCCAAATTTTCTAATTTTCCCATATTTACTTCTTTTTATTTCATCTATCTCCTTTTCTAGTGAATACCTTTTTGTTCAGTGTTAGTGAATATTATTCCTTTATTTATCTCTTTAAGCATCTTAGACATAACTAAGGATAATTCAATTTATAAACTAAATGCATTTTGAAGTGAATATGATCCCACATTAATACATGTGTATATATACACACAGATTGAAGAACACAAATATTTGTAAACCTTATCTAAATTGATCAAGTTTTAAGGGTTGATGGAGAGAGGTGGGTGGGAGATAGGTTAGATGGGTGATGGGTACTAAGGAGGGCACTTTTTATGATGAGCACTGGGTAGAGTTTTTAAGTGATAAATCACTGAATTCTACTCCTGAAGCCAATATTGCACTGTATGTTTACTAACTAGAATTTAAATAAAAATTTGAGAAGAGCAAAAAAATAAATTGATCAAGTTCCTCTCCTAGTTTTATGCAGGGCTAATACATGTCTGTATGGCCAGCATCCGTAGCTGTTGATTGTTTCATGCCTGTGCTATGCTAGTTGCCATATGTTTGGAATACCCCTCTGACTTTAGGTATAATAAGAGGATCATAGCGTGAATTCGAGTTGCATTTTTTTAAATAACAGAAAGAATCGTAACAGCAAAGAAGAAAAAAACAAGCTGGAGAGAGAAGCACCATAGAATTGCTAGTCACCCATTAAGGAAAAATTGACCCAAACTCTGGAATTCATGTCTACCTTGTTATAAATGCTCAAAGAGAAAAAGCCTGTGTAGAGCCTTGGCATTTTTCTTCCAGAAGAGGAAATATTACACAGAACCATACAATATTAGAATGGAGAAGGATCACACAGCCCACCAAAAAAACCCTCACTCTTTACAAAGAAAGAAATTAAGAAACAGAAGAGTTAACTTGTCAAGATCTTCTGGCTCGAGAGTGTACAGGGTCCAGGATGTGGTCCCTGTTTGTTCCTTGATGCCCAACCCAGTACTCTTTTCCTATTTCATGGTTGCCTTTAATTCCAAGACAACTCTAGCCTCCCCAACATTTTTTTTTTAAGATTCTGACATATGCCAGCAAAACTGTTCAAATATCTCAACTTATGCGTATCCTTGCTTTGCCAGATTTTTCGCTAACTTTATCTCACGTGAAAGAACCATGAGAAGTACTTTTTTTTAGCATGTAAACCAGCAAGATCAAGTCCCAAAAAATGGTTGTTTGGTTTCATATGCTTTAAATAGCAGAGTGATTTTTTTCAGTATTGTTTTTCACTCAACTCAAAATCGTTTGAAGCATATCGTGCTTGTTTTCTAAAAATATTGAATGCACGTGGTACACACCTTTACACATTTAGCCTCAATATATTCTTATCTAACAAAAGTCCACTTCTAATAAACTGACACCTTAGAAATATAGGTAATCCTTCTTTGCATGGTCTTTTATGCTGCTTTATTAAAATAAAATCTTCCAAGATTAAGTTAGTATTTCGGTACTTAAAATGTAAAGAGTACTTCTGTGTATATTCTATATATTGCATCCATTGCTTTTTAAATATATTTGAGCACACATTTTACTTTTCGAAAGTTAAGACCTCTCAGAATTTATATGGTATCTATTACAATGATTATTGTTAATAATTACTGAGAATCTACCAAATGTCAAATTCAGTATTTTATGTATTTCTCTTGCCTTATTTCTCACAGCAAGGCAGTAATGTAGACTTTATTGTTTCCATGCTATATATAGGACATGGGGAACTGAGGAACATAGAATAAGGAAATTTTTCCAAGGAAATTTCTAGCTGATGCAGAGGTGACATGTAACCCATATCTGTCTAATTCTAATCCATTCGTTTTCTATGTCATGCCTTTCCCCAACCTCTGTTGCACTATTACTGAGTTCTTTTGTATTAAATAGATATTTTCTATTGTGTCATTTTAATTCTTTTGTCATTTCTTTTACTATATTTTAAAAATCATTTTCTTAGCCCTTCCCTGATGATTATAATTGAAACTGTCAGTTTCAATTCTGAACCATCGTTCAGATTTTCAGCAACTTAATTTAACAGTGTATAAAAACTTTGCTCCTATATAGCTCCAACCTTTCCCCCTCCTTTGTGCTATTACTGGTGTACATATTACATCTTTATACATCAAATGCCTAGCAACACAAATATATAATTATTGCTCTATGCCATTGTCTTTTAAATTATATGGAGGGAGGAGCACCTGGGTGGCTCAGTCGGTTAAATGGCCAACTCTGAACTTTAGCTCAAGTCATGATCTTGTGGTTGTGAGATCAAGCCCTGTGTTGAGCTCCATGCTGAGTGTAGAGCATTTTGGAGCCTGCTTGAGATTCTCTCTCTCTCTCCCTCTGCCTCTCTTCCCTGCTCAAGTACTCTCACTCTCAGTAAACCAACCAACCAACCAACCAACCAACCAACAAATAATAAATCTTATGGAGGGGAAATAAAGAAGAGCTGACAAAAACATACATTTAACCTGTCTCATATTTACCTGTAATTTCCCTTTACCAATGCTCTTTATTTTTTCTTTATTTTATTTTTTCTTTATCCTAGTATCTTTTCAACTCCACTTGAGAGACTTTAATATTTTTACAGGGCTGACCTGCTAGAGAAAAATTATCTCAGTTTTTGTTTATCTAGGAAGGCCTTAATTTCTTCTTCATGAAAAAAATTAATTTTGCTGGATACAGAATTATCGATGGAGAATTTGTTTCTTTCAGCATTTTAAATAAGTCATCCTACCAACTTTTGTCTCCATAGTTTCTGATGACAAATTAGCTGTTAATCTTAGTGAGAATTCCTTGTATAGGATGAGTCACTTCTCTCTTGCTGCTTGTAAGATTCTTTTCTTTTGAAAGTTTGATTATGATTTGTCTAGGTGTGGATCTCATTAAGTTTATCCTTCATGGAGTTCATTAAGTTTCTTTAATGTATTAATATTTTAAAAAAAATCAAATTTGAGTGGGTTGACATTATCAAGAGGGTGACATAGGCTGTTCATGACTCAGTCCCCATCACAAGAAGATCAACTAGCAATGATCCAGAGCCAAGACACTATTGTGTTAATCCCAGAATGTGAGAGTGGAACTGAGGCATCCCCTGGACCACAGGGACTAAAAAGGACTGTATTAGAAGGGTAACAGCCACTTTGACTGCATTGCCCTTGCCACAGAGCAGTAAGAAGCCAAAGTAAGAAGCCCTTCATGGGCCCACAGTTTCTCCAGTTGGTAAAAGAGAACCCAGGGTGGTCATCCAGCATCCCCAGCACTGGGTGATGCTTCCTGGGAGGCTTGTTAAGCTTATTAAGCTCTCACTTTATGGGATCATTGGGGGAAACTTCAGAGCTCCAATGTTGCAGACCAGATAGAGATGGAAAAGGGGAGCAGGGCTTAGAGCAACCAGTGCGGAGATCTTGGTGGACTATGTTCCTATTTATAGCAGTGCCCAAGCAGAGATCTCAGACAGCAGCCATTCTATAGAGCTGAGCTGGTGGCCTTGTCTGGCCAGAGACTCAGTTCTGCCCGATTTGGATCCCCACCCAATGAGCCATGCTGGCTGTGGAGCACATCCTATGGCCTACCCAAATAGGGAAGCAAACTTATAGTCCAACACAACTGTTCAGCATGGCCTTTAGTTCTGCCCCACTGGAAGGCATGGCCACAGATGCCCAGCAGCTGAGGATCATATCCTATGTCCCACCTGGGAAGAGAGCCAAGTCAACAGTCCCACCCAACTATTCAGCATAGCTTCTGGCCCCAGATAACCAGGATGCTTGACCAGTGACCCTGAGCAGTCTCAGAGGCCAGTCAACTACCCTACCCACCAGCAGAGCCCAGCATATAGTCATGCCCAGTTGGTGAACAGAGACTGTAGATATGCCCAGGCAGGGAGCTGAGTCAGTAACCAAGCCCAGTCACAGAATATAGCTTGAAGCCCTACCAGACCTGGTATCCCAGACAGTGACCATCCCACCCCAACTCAGAACATAGTCTCTAGCCCCATACAACTGTGGGGTACAGCTGGAGGATCCAATCGACCAGAGAGGCTAACCAGTGATCTTGCTCAATAGTGTTTCATTCACTGTTATAATCCAGCAGTAGAATAATGTGATCAGTTCATGTGGATAGGTTAGTGATAATTGGGATCAATTTTGTCTAACCTTCCTTACTCTTCTAGGTAACTCATGCGCTAAGTACGAATAGCTATGATCATAATATTTTGATAACACTTTAACATTTCAATCAATTCATGTAGATGCTCTCCCTCATTAGTATCAGTAATGACATTCATTCGATTTATAAAATAATTTCATCATTAGTCATGGACAAACATTTTGCCTAGAAAGTTATCTCCAACTCATTTTACTAACAATGGAAGCAGAAACAAATAAAAAGCCCTGATAGTTTCACATAAGGAATTACTAAAATGTTATCTGCAAATAATTTTTTTTTTCCTAATGGACTTACTATTAAGTTGTACTACAAAGGGTATATTAGGAAAAAAACCCGAAACAAACAAACAAACAAACAAAAAACCAAATGCATCATAAGCACCAGGGTACTTGACAATATTCTAGTCCAATGTGAATTAAGTAAAAATTCCAAAACAATGCCTGAATTCTTTAAAACATTTTTTTTTAATTTTAATTTTAATTTTTGAGAAGGAGAGCACATGCAAGTTGGAGAGAGGCAAAGGGAGAGGAAGAGAGAGAATCCCAATCAGGCTCCATGCTCAGTGCAGAGACCAATGCAGGGCCCCATCTCATAACCTTGGGATGAAATCAAGAGTCAGACACTTAACTGACTGAGCCACCCAGGCACCCCCAATATCTGAATTTTAACAAAGTACACTCATGGGACTTAAAAACAGAGACCAGACTATTGAAAAGAAAATGAAGCCCTTAAGAAGGTTAGGCAGACAAAGAAGAAATAGTGGAATGAAATGCTTATTAGTCTAATTCACTACCCTCAGGCCTAGAGTGATATATTTAATTACCTGGCATTCTCCCTCCAGTTGTATATGGAGGTTATAGATCAGCACATTTCTGAATCCTTAGCTGTTGGTTCAACACCTCCCTGAGTTTTGCTATATTTGCGCACCTATAACTACCCCTGTAATGATTTTTCTCATGGTGAATATACCACATTGTTACTTGCTTAGGATTTTGCTTTTACAACGTTCTTGATTTTATTTAGAACGGAAATTTTGTACGATAGCTGGGAAACGGAGAACACATAACCCTTGCCATAGACATAAGATAATATAATTAAAACTGTATACTGTTCTTCTGGATACTATTGTGTGTGGAAGGCTCTGAGCCTGAGACCTATTTTCTATTGGTTGGAAGAGGGAGACAGCAAGGGTGCGTGTTAAAGGCATGCCAGCACTAGAATGAGGCACAATCTCAAGGATCGAGAGAAGGTTGAAAGAGAATGCTAATCTACCAAACGATTCCGTGGTGTTTAATGCCATACCTGTGAGCGAGTAAAGCCTGAAATACGTCATATTCTTCTGGCCTACAAATTTGGGAAATAAATCAACATGAGTTCATGTCCTTGCTCCGACAGTCTCAAGTTAATAAACTTTTTCTATTAAAGTTTTTTCACTTGTAAACTGAAATGTACCTCATTTGAATGGTGAATATTCGCGTGATAGCAAACAGAAAGCTTTTAACCAGCATGAGTAAATCTTCGGGAAAAATTAACTGTTACCGTTATGTTTTCTGCACTCTATTGCCGCCGGACCTTCCTGAGCTTAGAAATGTAATTATAAAGTTGTTATCCCCACTCTTGCTTACTATAAGTCATAGACTACTTGTCACATAAACAGTTAAAAGACATCAGCGAGGAGGCACATCGCATCTAGAAATATTTACTGAGCAGGAGGACTGACAGGTAGGGTGATGCACTTTTTGGTTTGCACAAAGGTGCCTGGGATGGTGAGAGCAGGTGGGAGCTGAAACTCCAACTTTCGCTCTGCAAACTAATCCATGGGCCCTGGCGTGGGGCTGCATCAGCCTCGGTGAGTGCTTCCCGGGATTTGCACAAAAGCACCTTATCAGTGGTAGGCGCTCCTCCTCCTGCCTGCCTGTTACCTATGCACGCGTCATTGATCTGCGCATTATGAGCGATAATAGAAGGATCACATATAAAGAATCCTAAGAGGGGCGCCTGGGTGGCCCAGTTGGTTAAGCGTCCTCCTGACTTCAGCTCAGGTCATCATCTCACGGTTAGTGAGCTCCGGGCGTGTCGGGCTCTGTGCTGACAGCCTGGAGCCTGGAGCCTGCTTCAGATTCTGTGTGTGTCTCTCTCTCTCTGCCCCTCCCCTGCTCATGCTCTCTGTCTCTCAAAAATAAATAAACATTAAAAAAAATTAAAAAAGAAGAAAAGAATCCTAAGTGAAGGAACTCAAATAAGGCAGCATGCCAGTGTCCTGGCCAAGAAGGACCAAGTCAGAGCTGGTCCCAGAGCCCTGCGCAGCCCTGTCTCCATCCAGGGTCGTCTTGCCCTTCTGTTTCTGCAGGGGCTCGCACAGGCTCTTTTTGTCCTTCCAAGCAATGGCAAAGTTCAGTTAATCATGGAGTTTTGAAGGTGGAGCTGAAGGATGGATGGGGACTGGGTAAACAAGAGAGAGAGGCAGGATAGAGAACGAAATCCAAATTTAGCTGTGGCATAGTTGGGTTATTTTTATTTTGGCTAATAAGCAAAATGCAGAAAGGGATCTTTCCCCTTTTGTTAACTTTTAAAGAAAGAGACCGCTGCCTGTGTCACTTGCAGTAGTTTCAGGGGCCATCCTTCTTCTTCTCAGGGGAGGGAGAAGAGGAGACGATCCAAGGGCTGGGTTTCTTTGATCTGGCTCTGCCTCCTTATCCTCATTTATTTGCACCCTCCCCGCCTGTGACCCAGCATCACTGAAGGCCCGCGTCTCACCGGGAGGCTAGACATCTTGCTCCCGGGGCCTCCTCTCTTTGTCCACCTGGGTAATTGTCGTGGGATCTTGGGCGGCCCCTCCCCTGTCTTCCTCAATGGCTTTGGTGGAATTTCCACCATGTGCTGGACACCGTGGCCAGGGGTAGCCTTTCATACGCTCTTCAGAACAATCCTAAAAAACGATTAGCTTTTAAACTATTTAGCTTATTATTCCCATTTTTACAGAAGACGGTGAAACACCCAGAGTCTAAGAGACCCCCAAAAATGAACCACCAGAGTCCAGAGTCAAAGCTAAGCAGCAAGAGTCATTTATTGCAGGTTCGAACCTGGACCTCTGTGCCCCTGTTGCCGGTGACGCCAAGAGGCCCTGAGAGAGGTTTTTACACCCCTTTTATAGACAGGTACAAACAAGTCATGAGGAAATCAGGAATTTTCCACAGTTACAGAGCTGCGATTGGTTGGTGTTTAAAGTTGGACACTTAACAGTATTCGATTGGTTCCTGCCTTTAGATCAGACCACAACCGGGGGTACGGGTATCACAATGATTGATCAGGAATACACGGATGTGCCAAGCAACAATGATTGATCAGGAGTACACGGATGTGCCAAGTAACAATGGTTGATCAAGAATATACGGATGTGCCAGGCAATAATGATTGATCAGGAATACATGGGCGCGCCAAGCAATTGTACAGAAGCGGAACAAGCTGGTTAAGCTTGGTTAGGTTCCAGTTTCCCGTAACTTAAGCTTTTAAGTTTCAATTTTCTCAGGCCTCTCAAGGGCAGTGAGGTAACTTGCTCAAAGAAATGCAGTGATTAAGTTTCAGAGCTTCATCTGAAAAGTGGGCCTTGACCATTTCCGGGAAAGAGGCCTGTGTTCCCAGGGCTCTCTTGGTACTTCAGACCTTTCGTTCTACAAGGTCTAAGCTAACAAATCAAGTGACTTACTATTAACCAGTGTAAAAATGCTTTATCTTGAGGGGGTTTAAATAAAGTATGTAAATATGGCACTTGTTCAACCTTATATTTTGTGAGACATTCTGTGTATACAGTGTGGCCAACTAGAGCACCCCCAGATGCGGGTGGCATTGTCAGCTCCAAGGTTGCCCTTCTGTTGTAAGTGCCTTGGGGGCAATGGGGGCTTTGGGAAAGCCCAGTTGAGGGTCTCAGGGAATTCATCCAGTGGGAAAAGGACTGGCTCAATCTCTTGACTTCCAGGAAGGTAAAAAAAAAAAAAAAAAAAAAAAAAAAAAATTGACATCATGGTCAGTAAAGGACAGACTTTCTGCCTGTGAATGCCTTGTCAGAAGTTAGAGGAAAAGAAATAGAGTACACTTACCAACAAGGCACCTCTGAATTGCACCCTGCTGTCTCTGTAATGTTTTGTCTGCCATAAATGAAGATAAATTTGCAGATGGGACCCTAGAATGCTAGCCTGGAAACTCTAAGATAGTCTTGGGTAGGTGTGTGTGAGCTTCTGTAGTCTGGAGCACAACACGAATCATTATTCATAGCCAATTTAAACGATGCTGTCTCCCCAGTTGCAAAAGGCAATTGCAAAAATAGTTTTCCTTCCCTCAGCGAAGTCTTTGCTCCTTTGGTAACTCCGTGAACCTTAGTGATTCTCAATCTGAGGTGACATTTTTGGTTCCTATCATCAGGGAGAAATAACACTGGAGAGTCTGTCCGCTGTTGTGTTTGCAGATTCATTGGTGACACTGCAGTCTGGTGCCACCCTGTCTGCTGGGGGCCAAGGGCACCAGGCTAGGAAGTGTTATCAGTTGCAAGAATTTCTGCTCCTCCGGTATTATAATTAATTTGTCTTATTACCATCCAGGGATACCAGGAACGAAATTCTCTCAGAGTTTCTCCCAAACGGGCCTCCCTCCAACTCTGTTCATCTTCTTCCCTATGCTTAAGGCGTTTGTTGATGTTAACCTATCATACCAGGATTTCTGGGTCAGTAGGTCTGTAAATATCCACAATGTTCAGTGCTTGGAGCTGGTCTTTACCAAAGACTTCGGGCATTGTCTCAGGCCACTCAGCTGCTATAACAAAATACCTCAGACTTGGTGGCTTAAACAACAGAAATTTCTTTCTCCTAGTTCTTGAGGCTGGGAAATCCAAGATCAAGGTGCTGGTAGATTCGGTCTGGTGAGAGCTTTCTTACTGGTTTGGAGATAGCATTTTGCTGTGTTCTTACATGGTGGAGTACTGGTCTCTTCCTTTTCTTATAAGAATACTAATCCCATTGTGGGGGATCCAGCCCCATGACCTCATCTAAACTTAATTGCCCTCCAAAGGCCCTACATCCAAATACCAACCCATTGGGGTGTAGGGCTTCAATATATGAATTTGAGGGGGACACACACATTCAGTCCATAGCATGCATGACCCCTGTTTTCCTTGTTTACACCTGGTGGAGTGGGTATAAATACAATGGGATCTCTGTAAATTGGGGCTACAGCATCCTCTACAGTTGCTCCTACATAGGAAGCTGGTCCAGGGTTCCTTGTGCACATGGAGCCGGGGTCATCTACCTTCACCACTGTAATTCCTCAAAGTCGGTTCCATGCCTCTGGTGCAGAGGTCATTAGTCAAATGTTATTTTGTCCTCTAGTCTCATAGCTCATCTATTTCTTGTTCCTGTTGAATGGCCACTGGACTAATCAAGATATGTCTCCAACTGTTTGGCTGATCATTCTTCCCATTGGTCACTTGATTACATGTGGTTAATCTAGTTACAATGTTTTTTGTTTTTTGTTTTGCTTGGCGATTGGTTTACAATAAAGGACTTGCCTTCCAGTTGGAACCCTGGATCCTGCTCTGGATCTCTGCCTTAGAGATTAGTCTCATGAGGCACTTGTCTGGGGCAGGGTGCTTGATGGCTACCTCCGTCTCTCTCACAGCAGGTCATCTAAATGGACTAGACAATAGCAACCTTAGATAAAAGAGGAGAAAGGAGAGAGAGGTCCACACAGAATTGAGTACCTGGTCACTCTGGGGTGTTAGACGTATACAAGACAATAGGAAAACCATTTGAAGATGTTGGGAAGAGGAAATTTCAGATGATTGTTGATAATATGGCTTAGCTCTAATGAGTTTAGTCCTGGACCTGATTATCTCGTTTAAGCAAATTGCTTAGTCTTTTTTAGGCTCCAACTTCTGCCCCAATAAAAGAGGCTATCTTTGCGGTACGGACTAAATAAGATAACATAAACAACACCCAGTGCCTGGCCCTCTCGTTGTTCTCAGTGCCACGTTTTGAGCCTATTGGTGGGTTGCTAATGGAGACATGGATCTTCTTTGATAATCCTAAACTTTGAGCAACAACATTTGACATGACACATTTTATCACAGATCCTGTCTCCAAAAATGTTCGATTTTTTAATGAACGTCATTGTAAGCGAATCAGAAAGCCTGAGACTGACTTCTCATTGACCATCTTTGGAAACAAAAATGAAAGGCTATACTTTAAACGAGAGGGCTAAAACAAATTTAGAAGAACAAATCACATAAATATTGCCCAGATAGCGATTCTTATTTCCATCTACATCTTCCAGTTTTAAGGCTCAGCCTTACCCGAACTGGGTCGGCAGTCCTGAGCCCTGCTCAGGTGTTTGAGGCAGGGCACTTGAAGACCTTTACCATCTCCCCGTGCTTGCTGCCCTTGTAATACTTTGTGGATTGAGAGGGGCAAGCAGCCAGCCACGGGAGGGAGAGAAGTGAATGGAGGTGAGTCAGAGGGCAGAGAAGGGGTTGCCAGGGGAAGAGGATGGCAGAGGAAGACGTACTCACTGAATGGTAACTAGGAAAACTCCCAGGCCCCATTCCTCCCTCTCCTCTCCACGCAGGGGGAAGAATCTCTATGCTAATGTGCTCAATCTAGCATCTGTTAACGCTTAACATTTCTCCGTAGCCCCCGTGCATTCTGGCACAGTCTCTGCCTCAGGCATGCAAATTTGCATTTTCCCTTGACACTGGTACAAGTAGCTTTCTAAATTTGCCTGAAATATAGCATTTGCAAGGTATTTTGGGAGACTTATGAAGAACTGGGCTGGAGTTAAGCTTCATTATTATTTTATAGACTTTCTCTTTTTTTTCCCTTCATCTAATTTAATTTCTAAGGAAATTGTGAAGCTACCCATAATTTGAGAAATTTAAAGTTATAAGACAAAAAGAATTATAGCCCCAGAGACCACCTTTTACTGGCCGAAAGATGGAGGAGATGATTGAAGTTTGCTTTGAAATTAATTAAAAACATTTGTAACTGCTGAAAGTACTGTGCTCAGACTCCAAAGTAAAGATGTCCATTGTGTAAATAGATGTAACACCTCGAAGTCCTCTCCACTTCATAGGGATGGAGAGGAATTGGCTCTCTGGGATGTGAAGTCTAACTGTTTATCCTGATTAGGTTAATAGCTTCACAAATTTTACGTTAGCCCCTTGCATTCCCTAATTACTAATCAGTTTTACACTTTCAGAGGAGCCATCACACAATTTATAGAATTGAGTTAACAACAATTTAGGAAATCATTCAGGCTTTATTCTCAGATCCTCAACATAATGAAGCGAAATCGCTTTTAGTTGGTTTGGCAATGAGACCAAATGTTTTAACTAGGGAGGGGGCTGGAGGAGGAGGGTCCAGTTGGTGGGCCCCTTCTGAACCACTGCCTTGTCTGTTCCCTGGCCTTGCTAACTGCCCCGCAGACTGAGGAAGGGATGGGGTGGAAGCTGAAATCAGAATCTACCTCCTCCCAATTGAGATGATTACAGCTCCGCCATAGTCATTATGAGCCTCGATCTCCTGCTTCCTTAGCCCCTCACTCTGGCAGCCAGTAAGTTTGCTTCCTTCTTTCCCTATTGGTATGTTTCATGAAAACAGTGATGCTGCTCAGAATGTTTATTTGCTTAGTTTTTAAATATAATTCATTGTCAAGTTAGCTAACATACAGTGTATACAGTATGCTCTTGGTTTTGGGGGAAGATCCCGGTGATTCATCGCTTAAGGACAACACCCAGTGCTCATCCCAAGTGCCCTCCTCAACGCTCATCACTCATTTCCCCCTCTCCCCTGCTCCCCTACCCATCAACCCTTGGTTTGTTCTCTGTATTCAAGAGTCTCTTATGGGTTTGCCTCCCTTTCTGTTTGAAACTATTTTTTCCCTTTCCCTGCCCCCATGGTCTTCTTCTGTTAAGTTTCTCAGAATGTTTATTTTAACCAAACATGGTTTAGTTCTTCAGAGCGTAGACCTGAGAATAAAGACAAATTCTGAGATGGATTTCCATTTTTATCTTTTATCACTTCCTAGTTTTGTGATTTTTTTTATGTATTTTTTTTTTTTTATTTTAGAGAGAGAGAGAGAGAGCATGGGGGAAGGGCAGGGAGAAAGTGGGAGACAGAGGATCTGAAGTGGGCTCCCCACTGACAGCAATGAGCCTCACACAGGGCTCAAACTCACAAACCATGAGGTCATGACCTGAGCCAAAGTTGGACACTTAACCGACTGAGCCACCCAGGTGCCCCCTAGTTTTGTGATTTCTAAGCAAGTTACTGTAACTGGACAAACGCCAATTTCTTCATCTGTAAAATGAGAATAATGCCTACGTGACAGTGTTATTGTAGGGTATTAAAATATCTGAATAGAACTCCAAGTGGGATCCAGAATATTGTTGATTGCGGAGCTGGTAAATTAGTGACTCATGCACACGGGGCTTGATTTTCTTTTAAAGCAGAAAAAAAGAAATTTTCAGGGGTGCTTCATAAGCAGAGGAAGATGAGTTGGAGGAGGCAGATGGAGAGGGAGTCAGGCCATTTGTCACCCTCTCAGTCCCTTGGTTTGATCTTGGTCACAGTGGACGGAGATGGGAGCCAGACATCTACAAAAATTCGCACTCGGAGTGCTGGTTACAGCGAGACACCATTAGAGAGAAAGGGCGTTCTCCTCCTCCTGCATGGACCACAGAACTACTATCACCCCTTGAGGACTGTCGGCTCTGAGAGAAGCAACGGTGAGTGTTTTCATGGTGAACGGCTGCTGTGGTTGTCGGAGGCACTGTCCCATGGCTCAGTGGATGGCCATCAGATGGAGATGGGGCATGAGGAACAAAAATGCCAGAGAAGCTTGCTGGAAGATGGTTTGAGATTAGGACCAGTTTGTGAGCAAATGGGAGGCACCTTGTGGAAAATACCAGTTTTGGGGGGTGGAGGAGTGTCGGGATTTAAGTTACTATTGCTGACATCACCCCATTTCTGTCCAAAACCTCGTAAGGACATTTCAGGCTGCAAAAACTTAAATGAGATAATGTGTATAAAGTGCCTGCTACTGAAACAGATTCACTGCTTCCTGGATGATCGTTATGGTTATTAATCATTCACAAATACCATAGTATTTTTTGAGAGTCTATTAGGTGCCAAACACTGTTCTAGGCATGGAGGGTACAGTGATGAACAACAATATTGATAAAACCCCGATCTCATGAAGCTGATAATCTAGTGGGGGAGGAGAAAAATAATGTGATTTCAGATAATGATTCACACTGTAGGAAAAAAAAAAAGAGACAATTAGATTGGAGAGGTTAGGGCGTTATTTATTTGAGGCAAGTTTTCATGTGTGCGTGAAGCAGAAGGGGGTGTGTGTGGGAGTGTGGGGGGTCCCCAGTCATGTTGTTTGACTTGAACAGAACTGGGTGATGACAGTGCTAAAGGACACCTCATGTTCCACGTGCACATATTTCAACAGGCATAACCCAGCATTTTTCTCATTGCCCCAGTTTCGTTTTCTTTCCAAAGAAGCCATTACAACCATCTTGGATACATGCAATAGTTTGGTTACAATTCCAGCACCAGTGTCTTAGAAACCTATCAACCACCATGAGATGACACAGAGCCTCTGGATGGGCCTGGAGAAATCGCAGTGTGGCAGTCTCCACTGCTGTGAGTGGTTTTATTTTATCCGGCCCCCATCTTCTGATGTAACAACAGGGGTGGTCTTGCACAGCAAAGACAAAAATTGTCTTCAAGGGTTTGGCGAGTTCTCCTCCAACAGTCGGCCTGGGTAGCCTCCAGTAGCTTCTGTTCCAGCACAACTTTCTCTTGCTACACAGTGTTAACAAGAGGGCAGGGTGCCTGCTGCTGGCTCTCGTTGTTAAAGCCAGATCAGTTGCTTAGACTCAGAACTTACTGAGTTTGTACCCAAAATGCACTAGTTGGTAAATATTTTGAATTGCACTCCTGCTTTTATTTGTTAAAGCTTATTTATTTTTGAGAGAGAGAGAGAGAGAGAGAGAGAGAGAGAGAGAGAGGGAGAGAGCGTGCACGAGAGCAGGGGAAGAGCAGAGAGAGAGAAAGAGAGAATCCCAAGCAGGCTGGTTCCATGAACTGTTGAGATCATGGCCTGAGCTGAAATCAAGAGTCAGAGGCTTAACCGACTGAGCCACCCAGACGCCCCTCCCCTCCTGCTTTTAAGCACGTATCAGTGAAGCTAATTTCCAGCACAGTATATGCAAATACATCTCGACTTACTATGTGTCCACACCCTTGCCCATCTTATTCTGCAACATAAGAAAACAACAAGTCAGCCCATCTCTCCTGGCGTTCGCACTTGAGATGTTGTCTTTCTCCCTGATGCCACTTTCCTGTGGCTCTCAACAGGTGGTTGGTTTGTTAGGGGAGGGGCCAGCTCTTACTGATCTTTGCTTCACAGAAGCCATTTGAATGGCTTTCATGAAGAGATACCTAATGAACGTGCCGATTAAGAAACAGTGTCCCAACTTATTCCTTTCCCTGTAGAACAGATGAAGTGGAATTTTAGAGTAATTGTTGACAGGTCCTTAACACACTCATCTGATATGTGATTTGGGTTGTTGAGACTGCCTTTTATCTTTAAATTTGAAATGTTTCCCAGCTGGCAAGGGGCCACTTTCGGTAATAGCTTCCCTCCTCTACTTAGCTTTTCACCAAAGCCAGACTCTGAGGTAGTTTTCCTATTCTGCAGTCCCCTTCAGCCATAAATTTATTAAGGAAGGGCACCAGGGCTATAAAATCGGGGATGGCAGGATGACATAGTATTTCCAAAGTCACTTCACGAGGCAGGTTGTAATAACAGCGGATCAACAAATCATTCACATTTTTCCAGTAAGTAGTACATGCATACGTGGTCTCGTAACACCTACATGAAAGTTTATTGAGTGGTACAAATGAACACAAAATTAAAATCTGCTGAAGGAACTTGTTTAGATTGCACATACTGTGCAAATATGGGAAACCTTTTTTTATTATGACAGATGATCTTGTCTTGTATATTCTCTTAAGGCAATTTATTCTTAAGCATTAATTGAAGTAGCAATTCACTTTATATTTCTGAACACCTAGAATTCTGCCCAAGTTAGCCACTCCTATAGCTTTAGGGTCAATATAAATACATATGAAAACAGTCTCTAATGGGGGCCCTGCTGATGTCTGTTCTTATTTTTTAATGTTTTCTTTATTTCTGAGAGAGAAAGCGAGAGCATGATCAGGGGAGGGGCAGAGAGAGGGCGACAGAGGATTCGAAGCTGCTTTTATGCTGACAGCAGAAAGCCTGATTTATGAAAGTTAAAAATGCATAAATATGCATGTATATGTATATATAGATATAAAAATACATTTACACTTTATATAATTAAAAAAAGCAGAATGCTTCTCAAAGATACAGTTAGAATTTTAAAGTATGATTTTCTTAAGAGGTATGTGGCTCACAGTTGACCCAAGTGTACGTTCCCTTCTTCCTAGGCACACAGCAAGACTACATTTCCCAGTTTCCTTTGCAGTTCGGTGTGGTCATGTGACCTAGTTCTCCACATTCAGTGCTGAATATCGAAAACCTATATGGGTGATTGATCTTTTAGGATTTCTTTCTCTTTCAGGATTGAGGCAGACAGCACAGTGCCCTTAGAAATTAGAACTTAAAGATAATAGAGATACATGAGGTAAAGAGCCCAAATTCCTGACTCACTGATTAGAGATAATATCCATTTAAAATTTTAACGTGTAAGAATAAACTTTTATCCTATTGAATCACTGTAAATTTTGGAGTTTATTAGTGTAGCTAACTGTGCTATTTCTTGATTTCCAAACACCCTGCAAATATGAATAACGGCTGCCATCTGCTCTCCCTGATTTCCTTCACCATGGGTATACAGAGAGCTTCTGCTTCTTGTCTCGTCTCTCTTACCTCAACGTTAGGTGATGGTAACTTGCAAAGTGGTTCTTCTTTACTCATTGTCCTCTCAGAACTTGGAAAGAGAAAGAGAGAGAGTTCAGTCTTCAGAGCAGCTCAGGACTTTTAGTATACATATGTTATGAATTAAGTAAATTACACTTAATCAGGCTGGCCTGGATACCAGGGGGAGGCTCTCTTGAATGACAGGTAGTACAAATGAACATCAAGGGGAGTGACATATGAAAATGCAGAATATATTATCCTTCCTTTTCCAGGCCTCAAACCCGAAGGAAAAGTTCTGGGTCATTGCAATTATTTAAATATGATTTCCAAATAATTAAATTTGTTTTCTTTGGCCATCTTTCAGTGGTTACATCTTGCCTATAGTCTCTGCTCAAATGTCCTCTCTTTTTTATTTATTCCTTCTCTCCTGCCATTTGACTTTTCCTTCATGAGCTTTGAAATTGCTGAGAGAGATTGAATGGAGGCAACAGCTTTTTAAGGCTGGGAGAAACTCCAGCACCTTAGGGCACAAGGATTTTCTAGTACCATGGGCTAGGGATACTCTTCCTACAACACTCACATCAATTACATTCTTAAGGGGCTGGAGAAGTATGCAGTTGACCCTCTTTGTTGTCCCCCTAATATACTAAGGTGAGAATCTCTCATTTATTGCCTCAATGCTAGAGGAAGATGTTACTCCCTAAACATGCCTTCATATTATTCAAATGTAGCCACATCTATGGCCAAAAAATACCTAAAAACCTTAATTGTTAGCTAGAAGACAGCTTTGTGTCACATAAGCTAATCTTAGGTAGTAAAGAAGTACTGAAAGGCTAGGAATAACCATAGAAGAAAACACTATCCTTTCAGGCATGTGAAAGCTGATATAACACTTATTTAGGATACAATCAATAACGACAATGGTAGTAGTAGTAATACATAACATTTTTTTGAGAACTTACCATGTGCCAGGCATTGTCTCCAACAATCCTATGAATTTGGTATTATTATAAACATATAATCAGAATGCAAGTATCTATCTACCAAATGAAGAAATGGAGATACAGAAGGTTAAGTAACATGACCAGTGTAAAAAGACTACCAGGTCTTAAGGAAGTAAGGTGTATTAAATATCATGTTATTTTAGATAACCATGCAAGTTGGAGAGAAGTTACCATAAACACACTCATTGTAGTATTTGATCACATTTATTATTTGATTAGCCAGAGATGCAAAAAAAAAAAAAAAAAAAAAAGTACTGGAAATGGGTTGACCACTCAGAGAAGGAAGTGATACACTGTGTCACCGCAAAGCCTTTTTTGGCTGGCAAAATCTGTACTGGGGACACAGTAACTGTGAATACTATATGAGTAAGGAGGGAGACATTGGGATATGAGAAATCTTTTTCTTGCTGTGCCCAGACCTTGTATCATCAGGACATACATTACCATTCAGAGAGAACTTAGAACAATCTATACCTCTGACCATCTATATTTACACATATCATCCAAGAACTTTTTGGTCCTTGCTTTCTATACAGATCAACAAGGTTGTGTCCTTGCAGAAAACCTATTTCTCTGTAGCAAATAACCTCACTCTGATTTAATGCCCTTTTATTAGGGAGGTTTCTGATACTGAATCCTGGGACCCCACTCATCAAGCCATTTCACTGTAGATCACACTCAAACTTGGACGGAGAGGTCATGTGGTCATCTCTGCAGCCATCATTGGTCATATATTTATGTTGTTGAAAATTTTTAACATAAAATAACCCATACTTTCTGGCATAGTTTATACTGTTTATTCATTTTGAGCTTCATCATGAATTTATAGTTGTTTTTCACTTCAGTTGGTTCCAATAATTGAACTCTTTCTTAGGTTTTCTCATGGTACTGCCCTGTGTTCTAGTTGTGATAGTATAGCAATGGAAGCCCATTGGATCTAGATTCTTAGTTTAGCCATAGAAAGCTTTGGAAGAATCCATGTTTCTTTGCAATAACAAAATGTGATAGACTAACCTCAAGATTTTCTGCCCTGAATTGAGTCAGCTATTCTGCAAGGAGTCCTGATTCCTCTTAGGGGGGGAATGATAAAAATGTACATTCACATAATGATTTATAATCTACTTCTATGTTTACTAGGTTTAATTTCTTTTGGTCTTGCTTTAATATGAGGCTTTATTAATCTAATAGTCCTTCCTGCTCTCTTCCCATTTCTTTCTTTGATCCAGAATTTCCTTCACACTCCTCACACCCCCCCAAAAACAACATGGGACAGTAGTTTATAACTGTTCTCTGGAGTCAAACTCCCTCTATTTGTTTTTCAGCTTCGTTGTTGGGCAAGTTATCAATCTGTACTTCATTTCCCTCTCTATTAAGTACCTCATAGGATTGTTGCTTAGTGCATATAAACCTCTCAGAGTCATATTTAGTTCTAAGTGCTAAATAAACAGTGGTTATCATTAATTTTGGAACTACATGTTTTATATTATGATAGGAAATCATGGCTTCAAACTGAAATATTGCCTCCAAACTTGAAAATATTCATTTCATTTTCTATGCTCAAACCCTTGGCATCCTGAAATTGACTAAAAAATGTACTGACCTAGATGATTTCCTTTGTCAGCATCACATTCAAAGAATAGTTGTCTAACAAGAGAAAAGAATCCTAAACTTTTTATAAGAGGGCATCCAAGCTGCACAGTAATAGTACCCCTGGATTCTTACAAAAATGTTAATAAAAAATAGCAATAACAAATATACTCTCTCAGGTCTTTATTAAAATTCTATTTTAATTACTTATTTTCTTGGCCATTTAATTATCAATTTTCTTTTACCACAACAAGCTTCACTGTTGAACTCAAAATACTTAATAACTTTCAGTGGAACTATAACCATAATTCATTAATTCTATAGTTTTCCAAAAGTTATTTACAAGTATCAAAATACTGCTACAGCAAAATTAATATAAAAAATCACTGGAAAATTTTTAAATTTCGACTTCAAACGTTTATGGGGACCCATTTTAGTAGGTTCATAAAGTTACATCTTGGAGCCACACCTAGGAGCCACAATATCTGACCGAAAAAAAAAAAATCCTAGGGGCATCTGGGTGGCTTAGGCGGTTAAGCATCTGACTCTTGATCTTGGCTTAGATTATGATCATGCATTTAGCGAGTTTGAGCCCTGCATTGGGCTCTGCACTAATGGTGTGGAACCTGCTTGGGATTCTGTCTCTCCTTCTCTCTGCCCCTTCCCGGCTTGTGTGCACTCTCTCTCTCTCTAAATAAACAAACATTAAAAAAATTTGAAAATCCTAGATATAGAAAAAACTAAAATTTCCTTTATATTATAAAAATTTCCTTCATATTGTTATTTGCTTGTGTTCTAGTGACAAAGCAGCCTTAGACAAGGTCACTTAAAGAGCCATTCTTGTGAATTCGGTTCATCATTTGCTTCTAGTTGGTGCTATACAATCTTTCTGCTATCTTTAAGAACTTGTAATGAACCCCATCCATTTGGTTCCAGCATCTTTCTTAACTTTTATCACCACATCCTCTATGCAAATCATATGCCCTGACAAAACTAGTCTTTTCATTTTTTCCCAACGATGCCTGTGATTTCCTACCTCTGTGTTTGTTCACATAGGTCTTTCAGCCAGATGGCCTCTCCTGAAATCTATGCCCACTTGAAGAGCTGAAAATAACCATTTTCCTTAAAGATGTCCCTGTTCTTCCCAACTGGAAATGATCCTCCTCTATTATTATATGTGCTATGTATTACTTACCATTCACTGTCTATTCCATTTGTTCCTTTTCCAATTAGATTCTATTATTTTTTAATGTTTATTTATTTTTGAGAGAGCGATTGCCCCTGTGTGAGTGGGGGAGGGGCAGAGAGAGAGAGGAAGGAAGAATCCAAAGCAGGCTCCTGGCTCTGAGTTTTCAGCACAGAGCTCAATGGGGGGCTCGAACTCACGAGCTGTGAGATCATGACCTGAGCCAAAGTTGGATGCTTAACCAACTGAGCCAACTAGGCTCCCCCCTCCAATTAGATATTTAACTGTTTTGCATCTGTGGGCAACAAAAGCTAGTTGGGTATTTTATACCAGGCATGGCATTCTAGGTGTTGAATGGGAATAAACCTAGATTTTATTTCCTAAGAATAGAGACATAAGCAGTGAAAGAGGTTGCATGGAATCGAGGGTCCACTTCCAGTTCTGGCTCTACTCTTTGGAAACGTCACCTTCTCTGATGTCCCTGTTCTCAGCTGTGAAAGGAATGGGATGTACTTGGTAAACTCTCAAGACTCTTCTTCCTCTAAAATTGCTTTGCTTGGTAATAACTTCCGATTACTCTTTACAAATGAAAATGCACTTTGATTGTTCATCCATAACAGTTTTAAATTTGAAAAATATTTTGCATGTATCATTTTTCATTTGACAAGAAATTATTGTTAGCAACTGAAAACAACTATACTAGGAAGATATATTTAAAAATATTTGGATTCCTGGGGCACCTGGGTGACTCAGTTGGTTAAGCATCGTGACTTCAGCTCAGGTTATGATCTCATGATTCATGGGTTCGAAACCCGCATTGGGCTGTGCTGACAGCTTGGAGTCTGGAGCCTGCTTTGATTCTCTGCCTCCCTCTCTCTCTGCCTCTCCCTAGTACTCTCTCTTTCTCTCTCTCTCTCTCTCAAAAATAAAAATATAATAAACATTAAAAAATTAAAAATATTTGGGTTCCTTATAAAATGATTGAATTATCAGAAGTATCAGGAAAATTTCATTTTATTGTCATCTGTTCCAAAGACCTCAAAGATGCTGGTTTAGAAAAGAATCATCCAAACATTTAAAATCTATATTAAATGCCTATTGCTTAGGTTTAGTGACTTTGAAATATGACTGAAGAAAGAAGTACTCATCTAGCCCATTAACTTAAAGAAGTATAAAATATTCCTTTGATATTTTCCCAAAGTTTGTGAGCTGTGTCCTTAAAAAGAAGGATTAAATTTAATTTCTGGTAGACTCTCACTAACTTTTTTTTAATCTTTTCCAATTGGAATATATTTTATTTCATGTGTTCAAAAAATCAAGTGAGGAAATGTAAAATTATGTTGATTTTTAATAACATTTTAAGACTTTGCCATATTTGAATTGCTTACTTTTATACAAATTTAATTCTAAATCAGAGAAGTAACTTTAATTGCAATTAAATAGAATCTTAGCTCTTAATGAATATAACATTGAAGATATGTTACCTAAATTACTTCATTTTCACGGAAATTAACATTTCAATGTGTCGTGCTCTGAAATGAAAATATCTTTGGAGAAAACAATTATTGATGAAATAAAACATCTGGTGGAACTGACTCAGAGATTCTCTGTGGAAACAGACACCTTTATAATCAACAGTTCTGGCGAGCAGTTTTGATGAAACACTGACTAAAATAAAGATTTTCAATAGGCCATAGAGATTTTTTTTTTCTTGTTTTTTTTCAGTGTTCTCTCCAAGCTACTATTACTGCAAAATGAATTACAAGAAATTGATAGTATGAATTTTCCTCTTTAATGACTTAAGCCATCTATCTATATCTATATCTATATCTATATCATCTATTTTTCCCCATAAAATACCAGCCTCGCAAGGTTTTGTTTTCTAATGAGCTAAGTTTGTTTCTTTAACTTACATGAAAAAGTCCTTCTCAAAGAGAATGGTTGCTACTGGTATGCTCAGTTCCCTGCCTACCCTGCCACTAGTCTTCCAAAAGATTTTACAGCTCTCTATATTTTAGCTTGCAGGGAAGAAATCTTCTCTCATCTGGCCTGAGGGATTCTTGGTAATGTCAAACATTCCACTCTGATTTGCTATTGAATGAATTTCAGGTTTATGTTAAAGGTTCTCTCAACCTTGATACCACTGATATGTATATATATATATATATATATATATATATATATATATATATATATATATATTTGATATCTCTTTGCTATAGGGTCTATTCTCTTTATCTTTGTAAATAGTTTAGCAGCATCCCTGGCCCTCTGCCCTCGAGAGGCCAATAGCACACATCCCTTTGCCCCTCACTGTGACAAACAAAAATGTCTCCAGACATTGTTAATGTCCCCTGAAGGGTGGAGGCAAAATTATCCCTCGTTGAGAACTACCATTTTTAAAGTATTTACAGTAGTGCTAATTCTGAAGACAGTATTCGCACACATACGAATCTGAAGTCTCCTCTGTTGGGAAGTGTGATAAAAATGATGTGACCACCGACTGACTAGTTACCTGGACCCAGGCACTTGTTGGCTCCTTGTCCCCTCCCCATCCTTGGAATGTGGGTTCCACTTGCCTTTCCCACACTGAGTCTGCTCCAAAGACATAACCTTGAAATAGTGAAGTGATCTTGAAAACATCCGCATGGTATATATATGTGACTGGGCCCAGTTAGGGCTTCTACAAGCTTTTAAGATTTGGAGAGCTGCTGTGGGGGTCCATTTGTTTTGCTGCTGCCCAAGACGTGCCTCAAACGTAAATTCCCTTTTCTATTATTAGAACTGCCACTTAAACAATCTGGAGTGGCCTCTTTTATTCCCTTCCTACCCTCTATGTAAGGGTGGGCTGGGGAGGGAGGGTGGTTTCAGATTACAACAGGAAAGGTCCAGAGAGGGCTGTGAACCTACACCTCCCCCTTCCCAAATTTGAAACCCTGCTCCTACACTTACCGACCAGGTTAATTGACTTCTCTGAGCCTCGCTGTCTTCATCTGAAAATAAGGATAATAATGACCTACCTCATGAGACCATTATCAGGATTAAATGAAATGATGCACAAGAACCACTTAGAAGAGTGCCTGGAACATAGCAAGCCCTTAACCATCATTGGAGATTATTTTTATTCCAATCCCTAGAGGCTTTGAATAAAACTTTAATTTTTACAGTAATACAAGACGCAAAGGTTTTCTCACCAACTCTGAAAGTTACATAATTGGTACTAATTAGTGGATATTTTTTCTTTTTAATCCCAGTTAAAATAATTACATAGGCAATTACTTTCTCTAACTAATTTTCAGAAAGGGACACGTGCCATAAACCTCCCTAGGATGATATATTGCCCGCCACCCTGAGGATAGTATACAGATTGCATTACGGGAAAGCATTTAATTTTTTCTTTTTAATCACAGGCATCCTCCAGAAGGTCTTGTGGGCCAAACTTTTACTTTAACAGTAATTGATACAAATGCTAATAGCTCAACCCCTCTAGATTTCAAAACACAGCAGTAGATGAGGCTGCATTTAAAATCTCAGCAGGGCTTGCTTTCAGGCTTCCCATAAAACCTGAAGGCTATAATAGAAGAAGGTATGATTAAGATCAGTGCTCAATAACACTGTGGACTGTGGCAACTGAACCCTTTCTTTAAATTGGAGCTCAGAAGAGTCACCCGATATCTTATGAAGATAAACACGGATTGGGACTAAAAAAAAGTAGGATCCTATGTTAAGGACACAGATACTTAAATTATCTCCTTTGATCACATTATAAATTGCATTGAAATATAGATACTTAGCCTCCACTCTCTGACATTTGATTCAGTAATATCTAAGGTACAGCTCTGGAATTAGATTTTTATGAAGCTCTCTAGGTAATTGTCAGATTTTTTTCAAACAGATTCAGAAGACACTGCCTAAAGAAACAGAGGAATGCCTGTAGAACTCAAACTAATTTCTATAAATAAAATAAAATTTTCTGATGAATCTGGTCATCAATTGAGTGATTAATTTATTCACACATTTTACATATATTTATTGAAAGCCTACCGCAGGGCAAAAATTGAGCTAGCCAGAGGCAATTCAGACATGAACAAAATAGGTCTGGTCCCTGCCTTCATGGAGATTATTATCTACCAAGGTGGCCCCAACATGTCCTCAGCCAGACTAAACTTTAGATACATTGCTTTATAACTACAGGCTCCTGACCTTCCTTATTAGAGCATTTATTTCAGAAAATTTGCAGTAGTAAATTTTTTTCTGCCCCTTTGAGATGAAACCTAGTCTTGAAATATCTTTCTCAAGTTGCTGGGGGCCATCCCATTGAAACGTAATCATCAAGAAAGAATTCTCTCTCCCAGTTTCTGTGGGAGCATAGCGCCTAACTTGGATAAGTGCCAATTAGCAAACACAGATGCCTTGATCACATTAACCAATCTCCTTCTTAATCTTCCATAGTACTTTTTCATGAGCTCACCCCTGCCTTTTGCTTCAGTGGAGCTGAGTTCCTTTTCTATCCCCTAAAATATTACTCCTGACCCCTACTACAATAGTCTTGAATAAAGTCTTCCTTGCCTGTTTTCTTCTTTTACATTATCTGTCACTGATTTCTATCTTTATTGTTCATAAGAATCATCTACCTTTGCTAATCTAGTAGGTTTACTGAACAAAGAATTTGTAGTTGTAAGCACCTAGATGATATGAGCAGGATATAGAGAGACCAGATACTGAAAAACATTGTGCCCATAGTCCTACCATACAAAACATTAAGGAATGTACCATCTCGGGAGCCAGATGCCAGCTTCAAGCATTTGCAAAGGCCAAATCTTAGACATTTGACCACAAAATAACTAAGTATAATAATAAGTTCAGAAATACTGAACAAAATGGAAATCTATGAGTACACACTGATTGTAAATAAGTGAGTAAATAATTAGGGAGGATTAGGAAGGCTCTTGATTACTGAAGAAGGCTGAGTGATGATTGGCCACTGTGCAAAGAATTGTGGAATTTAAAAATCATCATTTTGCAACCATCACAGTAAAAATTAGAAGAGTCATCAATGAATGATAAATCAAGGGGGAAATTTTGATGCAGAGCAGGATAGATGCATAGTCTTAAAGTGTCTCCTTATAGATGGCTTGTTAATTACAAGAGGAAAAAAAAGTACACAATAGAGAAACTGGACCATATCTTTGCCAGGTGACCGAAGTTAACATCAGGAATGAAGGACAGATGGACATAATGTGCCTTTACATGTAACACCCTGAGAAAGACAGAAAATTACTTGCATAATCTTTATACTAAGAATGTTAATCTAATCACAGAGCACCATTAGATAAACCCCAAATGATAATTTATTAAGAAAGGGCAGGGAAAGGATGTATTGTCCAAAGATGTCAATGTCATAAAAGATAAAGAAAGGCCAAGAATCTATTTCAGATTAAAGGAGGCTCACAAAGCATGAGAATTAAACTCACTGTGTGATCCCAGACTAGATCTTATACTGAAGAAAAAAAAAAAAAAAGCTACGTAGGCCTTTGTTCTATTTATTGGTAAAGTTGCAATATAGTTGGTAGACCACTAAAAGTTAAAAACTATATAATGATTATGTCAGAGAATGTTCTAATATTTAGAAAATACCCATTGAACATTGAGGGGTAAATCGTCATATTGTATGTAACTTATACTCAAGTGGTTCTCAAAAAATGTAGATAGCAAATAATAAAGGTAAAGCAAATGGGGTAAAATACTAACAATGGATGAAGCTGTGAAAAATAGAACAAGTGTTCTTTATACTATTCTTGTAACTTTTCTGCACGTTCACAATTATTTTCAAATGAAAAGTTTAGAATATGTCATTTTTTTATTAAATGCATGTTTATGTAACAAGAAAACCAATAATTCCATAAAGCAAGTTATCACATGATCTTTACCTGGCTGCAACTAAATATTATACAGAGGATGGATTAAGGAGATGATTTCTGAATATCATTTATTCTGTTTAATTTAAAAAATGTACGCATTTCCCCAAGACTGTAGAACAAGGGAAGAGCTTGGTTAGCTTTACTAACGAAAAACCTAATAAATTTGTTAGACTTCCTTTACTTCACCATGAAGAGCCCCGTGGCCCTTTGGTGTTCTTTGCCTTGACAATTTAGAGTCAGCTTTGTTAGACTGCAAAACTTCCCTTCAGCCCAGCTTGGCTGGTAGAAGAGGTAGTACCTTTTTTCAAAGCCCCACCTCCTTTCTTCTTATCTTTTTTTTATGTTAGGGTTTATACTAATGGGCTTCAACTTAAAAAATTTTTTTTTTTTTTTTTTTTTTTAGAGAGACAGAGAGCAGGAGTAGGAAGAGGGGCAGAGAGAGAGAGAAAGAGAGAGAGAATGAATCTCAAGCAAGCTCCCTGCCCAGTGCAGAGCCTGATGCAGGGCTCAATCCCATGACCCTGGGATCATGACCTGAGCTGAAATCAAGAGTCAGATGCTCAAGTGACTGAGCCACCCAGACGCCCCTGGGATTCAACTTTTTGAGTGACATTTTGGCAGTTAAATGGTAAACTGCATCAAAATGTTGAAATAACCACATTATAAATATACAAATGGAAACACTATGCTGAAATTAAAAAAAAAAAAAAGCACTAATTAGGCCTGTCCTCTGGAGGTTAAAGGCAACTTTCAGATTTGACTCAAATGCTGAAATCTGGGGAGGTTTCTGAGGGATATACCTCAAATAGCTGTGTCCTTCCCTACTCCCCCCTACTATGGTCATCCTCTCTCATTTTATCCTGCTTTATTTAATGGCTTGGAATTTGTCACCAACTTTTTACATTTATTTTTGTGTATTGTCTGTCTTCCTCTGAAACATAAATTCTATGTTCATAAATTCAGCAAGAATTTTGCCTGTCTTCTGCTTACTGCTAAATGTTTTGCAAAATATATGAATGGGAGGGAGAGAGTCATAGATAGAGGGAGACAGAGAGAGACAGAAACAGAGACAGAAAAAAAGTTGTATGTTGCCATAAATTCATTCTTGTCTTTTTATTTAAGAACCAAAGTAAAATTTCCCATTGTATTACAATTTTTACCTCTGTAACAAGATATAAATATTTAATGGACTTATGCACACATATGCGTATACACACATATTTGTCTATGCGTACTTCAGTCTTTGCTGATTTACAATGCAGGTATTGCCTATCTCCTCATCCTTACCCTCGAGGGCGTGGAGATTGAAGAACTGTGTCTGTACGTGTGTGTTATTATTGTACTTATCTATTTATTTTCTAGAAAAGCTCCCCACCCAGGTCTCATCCCTCTGATTCTAATGATTTGTTTAAAGTGCGTTTTGTTGTTGATGTTTTGTTTTGTTTTGTTTTGTTTTGTTTTGTTTGTTTTGTGGCTGGTGAAACAGGACCATAGAGGGATGTGAGAAAGAACAAGATAAGGAGGAAGGGGAACAGGAACACAAGAGGCCTCAAAGCTCCAAGTGTGGACAGAGAGTGAGGCTGTTGTCTGGGAAGTGCTGGGCAGAAGCGCCTAAAGAAGGGAGGGTGTACGAGTCCTAGAGCTGGGTTGGTTGGGGGTCCTCACCAGCTGATGACCCATCAAACAGTTATCAGGGGAGACGGATATGTTCATTAGCTTGACTGTGGTAATTACCTCACAATGTGTATGAAGATCAAAATAGCAAATTGTACGCCTTAAAAATAGGCAATTTTTATTTTTCAAGTATATCTCAATAAAGCTGGATCGGGAGTGGGGTGGGGGGAAGCTATCTGGTGGCAGGACGGAGAACAGTTTGGAGAAAAGGAAGACCAGAGGCAGGGAAACCAGGCTATTGATAAAAATCTAAGGTATTTTAACCATGGCAGCCCTTTTGTATACACATGACTGAGTTTTCTGAATTAAAAAAGAAATTATAGAAAAGATAACCAAATACAGATTTTTCTCTAAGTGGAAAAACACATACACGTTTTAAAAGAAATCAATAATGTTAATATCTCTGTCTGTTCGGTTCATTTAGAAATTTTTTTGTTTCTATCCATGGATCATTAAAATAGCCAACTTTATTTTTAATTTACTAATGTCTAGGATACTAATCTCTTCTACCAAGCTACTGATAAATTTGGTTTTAGATCCTTTTCCATTTCAATTGATGGCATGATAAAATGATGAAATAGCAGGCTGTGGCTGTTATTTTCTTCTGAAGAGTTAATCCATTTTGTTATTTGCTGTGAAGTAGTGGATCTATAGCTATAATATTTCATTGTTTTGTTGATGGTGACAGCCACATTCATTATAAGCAGCCAGTAATCCTACAATGCTTCCTTCAGCTCAAGGATCAGTAAGCCTGATGTTTGTAGCAAGCAGCCATGTTAAATGGGAACACAGATGCATCAGTTGAAAATTTGACTATTTTTGTAACAGAATTCAGAGCAAGCAAATAGAACTGGGACACACCGCCCAGTATATTATTAGGCAGTGACAGTGTATAAACCAACTAAGGAACCTAGGCATGATGTGAGGGGAGGACGGAGACTTTCCAAAACGAACGGTAAGCAAATTCCAAAGGTAGTGATGAACATCTGACTAGTCAATGCATGATAGTGATCTCAGGATGCCTACTGTTGTCTGTAGTGAAGCTTTTACCATTTTCTCTCTGAAAAGTAGGAAAAAAAATGTTCAACTAAACTATCAAGTCTCAATACTAACAAATGAGGAGTAACCAGAGGGTTAAAAAATATCCAAATAATTACTTTCAAGACTTTTCTTCAGTTATTTTGAATACTAAGTGCCTCTTGCTCCTTTCGAAGTTTAACACTAAATTTATGTCCTACGTGCATCTTAGTTTATTAACTTGTTTATACAGTAGACTCTTGAACAACACAGTGGTTAAGGGCATCGACCCCACACAGTCAAAAATCTGCATGTAACTATTTTTTTTTAATTTTTTTAATGTTTATTATTTTTGAGAGAGAGAGAGAGACAAAGAGCAAGCAGGGAAGGGACAGAAAGAGAGGGAGACACAGAATCGGAAGCAGGCTCCAGGCTCTGAGCTGTCAGCACAGAGCCTGATGTGGGGCTCGAACTCACAGACTGAGAGATCATGACCTGAGCAGTAGTTGGCCACCCAACTGACTGAGCCACCCAGGTGCCCCTGCATGTAACTTTTGACTCCCCCACAACTTAACTACTAACAGCCTACTGTTGACTGGAAGCCTTACCGATAACATAAATAGTCAATTAATGCATATTATGTGTGATGTATGTGTTGCATACTATATTCTGGCAGTAAAGAAAGCTAGGAAAAGAAAGTGTTATTAAGAAAATTATAAGGAAGAGAAAACATTTATTGAAAAAAATCTGCATATGAGCGGACCTGCACAGTTCAAACCTGTGTATTATCCATAACACATTTTATGAATGTTTCCTGTCATTACAAGGTACTATTAACCTACATTAATTGTGGTTAGCATATCTTATGGGTTTTATCTGTCCCATTTGTTTTCCTTATCCTCTGCCAAAACTGCAATTATTAAATAATGCAGCAAACACACATTGCAGTAGTTATTAAAAATGAGGTTTCTGATCATGTTATTGTAATTATTAACTGAGTCATAGCAGCGGTGACTAACAAGTTTAAGCAATTTAGATAATAAGCCAGAAAAGGGAGAATTATAGGATCCAAAAAATACCCTTTTAACAGGATTTAAAACAATTTTGCTTCTATGTAATTTCTCTTACCTAATGGGAAGGTGGCCTTATAATTTTTTTCCATCTATTTCTTCAATTTTGTTTTAGTTGGAACTAAGTTAGCCTGACTGATGGTAAATACTCAAAATGAGAGTGGCCTAAATAAAGTAAAAGTTTATTTCTTTGTCATGTGTGTGAAATAAGTCTGGTTAGCAGGAAAGAGGGAAGAAGAAAAGGAAGGCAAACCCTCTTCTAGAAAGTCAAACACAAGAAGTTTATATAAACGGCATCAGCTAGAACTTAGTCATATAAACATACTTAACTCAAGGGATGCTGGCAAATGTTGTCTTTTTTCAATTGGTTATGACTAGCTAAAAATCAGATTTTAGGGAAAGAAAGAGATAACATATATTGGAAGAGGAATATCAGGCTATGTCACAAAAGTCTCTGAACAAAAACAAAATTTCCATTAAAGTGTAAAAATGTGATTGACCTGAAAATTGGACAAATGTCCCGCCACCTTATCATTATCTCTACGATCTAAAACTCAATGTAAATCCAAATCTATGTTATTACAACTCCTCCTAAAATATGCACAATTATGATCAAGTTAGCATATGATTAAACATTTTTCTCTAAGACTTTAGTATCAAAACAACCAATAATTATCTTGTGCAGCACACTTAGCAAATGCATCTTATTACCATAATAATATCAAGATCATATCATTAAACCAAATGTAAATCTTTGGAAACAATTAAAAATGAACCCAACACTCCCTCAACAGGTGCATGTTTTTCTTCTGTAAGTCTAAAGAACACTACTCCTTTCTGTTTGTTTGGGTTGTTTTTTCCCGTACTACATTTTCAGAAAAGTAAATTACTTATCTGTCTTTAAACATGGGCAGTATAATCTGTTATAAGCGAGGGCTTCATATATGTCTCTTCTAATTGTTGGCTCTAGTCAATTTGAGGAGGTTGATCTCTAGATTTCCTTTGATCGTCTTCAGTAAGAAATGGCCTCCAGAGGACTTTTAATTGGTTTCCATGTGAAATTTTCATTCACTGAAGTTGCAGGCATTTTCTAACCTCTCAATTGATGATATCTGCCCCACCTGCTTTGGGAAAAAAGATCTAAGGTGGCTGTGTAAGGGGAGCTGGAGAGCTGTCTTCTTTGCACCTATAACCCCTGAAGTCTACAGGGAGGGATCTAATATTCATTGAAACAATTATTCATTGCTGGACACCATATATTAAATTTTTATTTGATATACATGAGCTGAATTATTTTCTGAAACACTCATACACATTTCTTGTGATTCATATTCTTGGGTATTTTATGATTAGCTGTCATTGAAGTCTTTTTCCTATTATATTTTACACTTGATTATTCCTGGAACGTAAGATAGCTATTGACTTTTATATATTAATTTTGTGGCTAGCTATCTCATATACACTTGCTTACTGTTTTCAGTGATTTTTTTTCACTTGGTTCTCTTGGGTTTTCCAAATACACACGGCATGATCTTCAAAGATTAATGTCCCATATTTTATTATTGTACCTATTTTGTTTTATAAATTTACTGCTAAGTATCATGGGGAAAGAGAGTTCCTGGTTTCCAACCTCTGACTCCATCTGAGATGTTAGGAGCTTCACCCTCGTTTGCTGAATTAGGCCCCACAACTACTTGCAAGGTGGGTATTATCTGTATTTCATGAAGAAAAAATTGCCTAAGGTCACAAAAGTAAATAAGGGAAGCAAATATTTTTTGAACCCAGGTTTGTTCTCAAATTTCATATATTTTCTACTATTTTACAGAATATCCCCTAAAAGAAAAATTAAAGATTCAGTTAAAAGATAAAATTTGTTGTCCAGCTAATGCTGGAGATGGTCATCATTGGAAAATCACAAATCAGAAAAGGGCCTCTTCCAGTTATATATTGCTGTGTAATATGTAACTCCAAACTGAGTAGTGTAAAACTGCATATGCTTTATTATACTCATAGATTCAATCGGGCAGATATTCGGACAGGGCACCATGAGGACGGTTTGTCTCTCTGTAAGGGATCACATAGCATGCCACGTTCTGCGAACACCACCGTTTGCTACAGCTGTTGTTCCAGGGTGTTGGTGGCAAGATGAAGGCTAAACACAAAGTGAGTTGATAGACTTTGGAGGATCTTGCCTCGCACACCATTATGTTTGGGTGTTATTCCGCAGGCAACTTTTAAAGGGACATGAACAGATGAGCATTTCAGTTTATTCTAGCAGCCTTTTGAAAGCTATGTTGAGGTGGTTGAGGCATGAGCAGGAAATTGTGTTAAGAGAAGTGATGAAGGCTTTTACTGGGGCAAGAGAAATGAGAACTGCCGTGACCCACTGGTGGATTACGGATGGAAAGTTGGGAGAAAGCTTGAGTCCAGGAAGGTTGGGAGAAAGCTTGAGTCCAGGGAGATTCCAAGATTTCAGAACAGGATTTCCTAGCACATGGTGATGCCACACAGGAGGCCAGAATGACATAGGGGAAGACAGAATGACATGGGGGAGGGGGGGGAACAGAGATGATGGATTTTATTTGGAGACATTCAATTTAAAGCTTTTTGTGTGTGGCAGATTTCCCCTGTTACAACAAGGGGAATGGCCATGTAGGTCGCTGGGTTGATGAGTCTGAAACTCTTGGGGTCAGTCTGTGCCATGGCGGGAAGGGTCAGCCAGCACACGTGTGGAAGCTGCAGCCACACGTGTGGATGGGATGGTCAGGAGAGGTTTTAGAGTAATAATAAAAGAGGAATAAGGACAGAGCACTGGAAAGTACCAATATTTCCATCCCAAGCTGAATGGGAAGGCCAGAGAACGGGGAAGAAAAACCGGGAGAAAGTGGTATCTCTAAAAGTAATCGAAGGAGAATTTAAAGGAATTTGGTTGGCGTTTTACTTGAACTCTATGGCTAAAGCAAAAAAGTATTCTCTCTCTTTATAATACGAAGGTTCCTTAAGTCAACAGAAGAAGAAATTTTCAGTGATGGCAAAGGATGCTATACTGGTTCTTGCTTTTGTCTGCCCATCCCTTTTCTTTCTGGGAAGCCAGCCTGCCTGGCTGCATCGGTGGAGTTATGTCCTAGACTGAGTCAATCACGGAAATCCGTCTTGCTGGCTGTAGTGAGTAGTTCATGGTATACGGTATATGCCCTGGGAAAATTTAATCTTGAGAGATGATATACAGAGGCAGAAAGCAGTTAGAATGAAGTCATCTTATGGCAGTTCCCAGAGAGAAGTTTGAAGATCTTTTGCTGCTATGACTCCTACACCTGCCCTTTGTTCTGGTTCTCCAAAGGCTTTCTCGTTCAATACTTGTTTTGTTTTATTTTCTCTTAATTTTATTTTTTTTCTCTTCCCTCTCCTCTTTTTCTGGAGTTGTTTCCTATTGCTTGCTATTAGAATTGCTATCGGCTGGTTTTAACAGCCAATATATTTTTTTATCTGATCTGTTTCAATTGGCTAATTGTTGAATATGTTGACACTGACTTCTGTTGCCACCAACAGATATTAACTGATTCAGATGTTTTGGTTAACTGAAAAGCAATCTGATTTGAAAGGAATCTGTAAAGTACCACAATAGGCAACTCTTCACTGATGACCCGATTATTTTCCAGAAATACTGCCCTAAGTTGAGGCTTTGTAAATTGGAAAATGCTTGAGATTTCCAGGGCTTCTGCATGAGAAGGGAAAATGAGTGAGCAGGTTGAGGGTGTTGTCCAGGGAGTTGTTGAAATGACGTTTTCGGAGAGAAGTAGAGTCAGACAGGGGCTCTTTGATTTGAAAACAAATGTGGAATCAAGGGACTTGAGATTTCTATGTGGCCATAGTAAAAATAAGGGGGTATACAGATGGGAAAACGACCATGCATGGCCTGAGCCTGAGGGGCTGGAGTGCTAGTATTTAAGGTGCATAGTAACCCTGGTTGATGATAAGTTCTAGGATGTGAGTAAGGAATGAGTTAATGGAATGGCATGAAGGAGAAGTTCACAGTGTCTAGCATAGCGAAAAACAGAGAGGGTGGGACTTTGGATGACTGACATGTGGATTCCCAACATCTTTTAGGATGTCATGAGGAGAAAACTGAAATGAAACAGACATGTGAACTAAGAAATATGCATCATTACTGTTGCATCCTATCTCACTATGTTTTTACAGATTAGATTTCAGTTGTTTAAGACTATGTCCTGGACTCATAGCTTTCCTGAAGATGGGCCTCAGTGTCTAGTTCCTCACTTATTCATATCATTAAGGTTATATTAATGGGAAAAATGGGAGAAATATAATGTGAATCTTGATGGTCAGATATTTTATAAATAAATATGCTTTTTCTTTTTTTTTTTTAAGTATTTATTTTGAGAGAGTGCAGGAGAGGGGCAGAGAGAGAGAGAAAAAAAGAGAATCTCAAGCAGGCTCTGCAATGCCAGCATAGAGCCCAATGCGGGGCTGGAACTCACAAACTGTGAGTTCATGACCCGAGCCGAAACCAAGAGTGGGATGCTTAACTGACTGAGCTACCCAGGCACCCCAATAAACATGCTTTTTCAAGATTGAAGTTTAATGTTTCTGAATTTGTAATATGCTATAACAACAGTCTTTCAGAAACGAGGGTGAATGGATTGTCTGATGAATTATTAACTTTTGAATACATATTTTTCCATTTTCTGCTCTAACTTACTTGAAATCATTTTCCATTGTTTTATGGAATAGTAGTGCAAGTATTTATAAGTTATGGAGATAGCAATTTCGTTTTGTGATGTAGCCACAAATTAACATGTTGAAGTGCTAAAACTGAGAACATTTTCTAATTTAAATAGTAACATCAGTATTTATTCAGGAAATACTGTCTTGAGGAGGCAATCACAATTGTACTTGAAAGAATAAGAGTGAGTATCCACACAAAATGGAAATATGGTAATTCGGAGATAATGGGTACATGTCCAGAGTAAACTAAGCATGCTGACCCAAAAATGTTTGAGTCCTTACCCTAATGTTCTTTTTAACAAAGGCAGTTTCACATAAAGTCCATAGCTTCCTTTATGGATTAATAAACCCTCAAGAGATCATATACTTTTATGTTCCTGTTTCTGGGCTTAGCACTTTAGATTTTTTCTCAAAGTTTTATTAGGAAATTCCCAAGTATTTATCAAATATTTTCCTGTTTCCTCATAAGAAATTCTTCTCCCATTCTGTTTCAAAGTTTTCTGGTGTCATTTCAGGATATGGAAGGAGTTAGACGGATTTAGTGCTTACTATGGGACCAGTCTTTAAAATCTGCATAACTCATGGTACTGATTCAATAAACTAAGCAAAAAATATTGAGTTTGCCTCTTGGTCCCTAAAAAGTCAGCAAATGAAGTCATTTATCTGGGTCCCTGATGAGCTGAGTGAAGAAGATGGAAAAGACCCGGGCAGGTATTTGAGGGGCAAGCACTGTAGAGCTACAGGTCTCTGAATAATGCTATTCTTGTGATGGCCTTTGTTTCCCAGCTCTGTGATCTCTTGGCACAAAACTCTGTGAAGTATTCATTCATTCACTTCCCTGGACCATTTCATCCTCTTACACACAGCTTTTCATATATATGCATATGTAATCCATTGTACTGTAATTATTTAATGTTTCTCAGGCCATCTGGAGAGTGAGGTTTCTCAGGAGTCCTTTGTGTCTGGTTCAGTACTAGGAAAGCTAGATTCATAATAAAAGACTTATTATCATTAGAATGGTTACTTAATTCAACACATTAAAGAGCCAAGACAGGATACTTTCTTCAAGTGGTAAAAGGATGTGGGTAAAATTAGATGTTAAAGAAATTAGATATTCTTTACCGTAATGTCTTTTAGTCCACCTGTCAGAATAAGGCAAGGGTGGACATGGTCAGCTGACTCAGATATTGAGATTTAGGACTTCCAGAAATCACAGAGAGAGAGACTGGTATGGGCCAAAAATATATAATATTAGCTAGCTTTTATAAAGGAATGGTAATCTGGGAAACATTTCTGACATCTTCTTGAGGTTAGGAATCAATACAGTTGTATGTAGTTTGGTATTTCCAATCAAAAGTAGTACTGTCAACATTTTAGCAAGTGTTTTTGTGGATAGAAGATTCTCATGGAATAATTCAAGAAATAAGAGCCAGGAGAAGGAGCTAGCCTGGCGAAGTTAGGACAGGTCATGGGCTTTAGTGTCAGATTCTCTCTCAGTGCGGACATTTCCCAGACATGTGGATTTGAGTGCATGATTAATCTTAGCATCTGTGAAATAGGGAAAATATTTGTTTCAGCGTTCTGTTTTGATTATTAAATGAGACAGGTATATACAGCATATAAAGAACACAGTAGGTGTCAATAAATTTTAGTCTCCATGTTTTATCTAAAATGTAACCAATATTTACTCCATAACTGAATAGTTCTCACCTTCAGTGTGCATAAGAGTAGGCTTGAATTCTTCTAAAATGCATATTCTTGATGCATGGTTTATACAGCCCAGCTTTCTGGTTTCACGAGTCTGCTGGGTGACTCTGATGCGGGTGCACTTGGACCACACTTTAAACAAGGCATTACCCAAGAGCCATTTAGGCAGACTGGTGGATGTGTAGTGTAGGGTGCAATGCATTACTAACTTTATGTAGGTTACAGTTCAGTGACAGTGTTATAAGTCTGTAGCAAAAAAAGGAGAAGTATGGGTTTATCTGAGTTCAAAACAATAGACAGTTTTTCAAGATTCTAAAGTGCATTTTTACTGTGACAAGTGTTCCCCCAGCTCTCATGTTATATAAACACAGCCATACTAGCCAACCTACTTACCCTGGCCTGCCTTTAGCAAGAATCCTGTTTAGCAAGTATTTCCCCTATTCTTGATGTCTCCTCTTGGTAATTTTTTATCCACTGACCTCTCACTCTTTTCCTTGGCTGTAAATCCCTATTTTTCCTTGTATTTAGAACTGGGCTTGGTTCTATACTGAGGTGTCTTTTCTCCTAATCTGTTTTTTTTCTTTCTTTCCTTCCTTTTCTTTCTTTCTTTCTTTCTTTCTTTCTTTCTTTCTTTCTTTCTTTCTTTCTTTTTTTACTGCTTTAACTACTGTTCAGCTCTGGTTCTCTTTAACAATATATAAATGTTAAATCTATTTTTGTACCCACAGAATGCTGCTCACCACAGTACCTACTGTGCTTAACACATGTGTACATTTTTATGAGTAAGTAATCCAGAGAAGGTGACTTCTCCAGAATTCTGTGTGGGCATTTTAAAACACCTCAAAACATTTAATTCTATTTTTTGAAACTGCCTCCCCCATGATCTCAGCACTTCTGAATGGCAAGAATAAAGTTTTCCTAGAAGTCTTTTTTTTTTCTTAACGCATTCCCCTGCGTCCCTCACTCCACATCCCTTGGCAACCACTTTTCTACTGCCTGCTCCTGAATTTGACTTTTTAGTTTCCACATACAATTGATACCATGCATTATTTGTGTTTCTCTGTTTGACTTATTTCACTTAGCATAGTGCTCTCTAGGTCTATCCATGTTGTTGCAAATGACAGGATTTCCTTCTTTTTCAGGGCTGAATAATATTCCAGTGCGTGTGCGTGTGTGTGTGTGTGTGTGTGTGTGTGTGTGTGTGTGTGTGTGTATTCCACAACTTCTTTATCCATTCATCTGTTTGACTGACACTTACCTTACTTCCATATCTTGGCTATTTTGAATAATGTTGCAATAAACATGATGATGTAGCTATCTCTTTGATATCCTGTTTTCATTTCCTTTAGATACATACCCAGAAGTAAGATTGCCGGATCATATGATAGTTACATTTTTACCATTTTGAGGAACTTCCATACTGTTTTCCATAGTGGATGTACCAATTTACATTCCTACCAACAGTGCACAAGGGTTCCCTTTTGTCTGTATTTTTGCCAACACTTGATGTCTCTTGTCTTTTTGATGATAGCCATTCTAACAAGTGTGATTTTGATTTTCATTTCCCTGATGATTAGTGATGTTGAGCACCTTTTCCATGTACCTTTGCTATTGTATGTCTTTGTAGAAGTGTATATATAGTTACTCTGCCTATTTTTAGTCAGGGGTGCTTGTTTGCTTGTTTTGGAAAATGAGTTGTATGAGTTCTTTATATATTTTGGAGATTAACTCCTTATCAGATATCGGGTTTGCAAATATTTTTTTCCCATTCTACAAGATGTCTTCATTTTGTTGACGGTTTCCTTTGCTGTGCAAAAACCTTTTTAGTTTGATATAGTCCCACTTATTTGCCTACTTGATTGTTTATTTATTTTTAGCTTTTCTAGTCTTTTGGTGTCAAATTAAAATAATCATTGCCAAGGTTTATATCAAGAAAGTTACCCCCTATGCTTTCTTCTTGAAGTTTTATGGTTTCAGGTCTTATGTTCATTTCTTTAATTCATTTTGAGTTGATTTTTGCATATGGGATAAAATAGCGGTTTGTTTTCATTCTTTTGCATGTAGATGTCCAGTTTTCCTAACATCAATTAGTTGAAAATTAACTATCCTTTTGTCATTGTATATTTTTACTTCCTTTGTCACAAATTAATTCACAATATATGTGTGAGTATTTCTGGGCTATGTATTCTGTTCCATTAATTTATTGTTCTGGGTTTATGGCTCTATTAGGCTGTTTTGATTACTGTGGCTTTGGAATATAGTTTGTAGAAGTCTTTTTGGGACACTTGCCAAGTACCATCATAATTTATAATATAATATCTGATAGTTCTTTCCTTGAACACGATATATTCTTTATAAAAAAGACTTTTTTGGCTGGCAAGTGATAGAATATCAAGTTCAATGCCAAAGAGAAATTTATTGACTCATGTAGCTTATAAGTACCCGACTAAGGTCAGCTTCAGACAGGGTTTTATCTAAGAGTTCAAAAATAAAGACCAGCTTTCTACTTTTCTTTGTCTTTGGCTCTGTTTGTGTTAAATTGTTTTCATACCCAGGCTCTGCATAATGGCTTCCGGGAGTTCTAGGCTCACATTATCATAGCTACTGGCAATCCCACTGAAGAAAGGAGACTATCTCTTTTTGATAATTTTTACACAAGTCCAGGGAAATACCATGATTGGATAATTTTGAGTTATTTACTTATTACTATACAGAAATAGGAACCTTTAATTGGTCAGGCTTAGGGTACATGTTCTATTTCTAGTCTGACATACATGGGTGAAGAATGGGAAGAAAGGTTTTTCTTTTTTTATTTTTTTTTTAATTTTTTTTTCAACGTTTATTTATTTTTGCGACAGAGAGAGACAGAGCATGAATGGGGGAGGGGCAGAGAGAGAGGGAGACACAGAATCGGAAACAGGCTCCAGGCTCCGAGCCATCAGCCCAGAGCCCGACGCGGGGCTCGAACTCACGGACCGCGAGATCGTGACCTGGCTGAAGTCGGACGCTTAACCGACTGCGCCACCCAGGCGCCCCGGAAGAAAGGTTTTTCTAAAGGAATTTCAAGGTATCATCAGAAGAGAGAATGGGCATTAGGTGGTAAGACAAACAAGCAAGCAAACAAACAATCAAAGAAACAAAACTTATTTCTTTTGTGTCTCTGGGACTTTTCATTCCTTATTTTCTACATTTAGAAATTACTTCTCTGCTTCTTTTTCTGATGACTTCAGAAAACCAAGTCAAATATCAGAGCCTACTTAAATATTACCTTATCAAGGGGGTCTTTAACCATACTGTTTTTTATTTCCTTACTCAATTTTTTTATTTTACACAGCACTTGTTGCCACTTGACATATTATATATATTTTCTATTTCTCCCTACTAGAATGTCAGCTAAAAGGGCAGAAATGTTCTACTGTGCTGCTCACCATTGTATCCCCAGTGCCCATGAACAGTACCTGGTACCTCATGGGCACTTAGTAAATATCTGTAGAATGAATGAATGAATTCTTCACCTATCTCATTAGTGAAAGTTTGCAGCTCTTTTTTCTATGTCCTGTTAATACTTTATATACATTTCTTTTCTAGTCCTAGCACATTATATTCTATCTATGGTAATATATGTGTCCCTGGCTGTACTCATCAAACATTTGCTTAATCATACCAACCCCTCTCTCTATTCTGGGGCCCTGAGGCTTCATGAGTTATACTCTGACTATGTATTAGGGCAACTGTCTTATTTTCAAGATCATTTTTCTTAAATTGGCATCATTAGCCTGACTATCAGCTTCTGGAAATGTTGGCATTTTCAATTACTTTTTGTTAATTTATTCATGTTCAGTTGGTACTTATTGAGGCTATGGTAGAAAGTTGAAAGAGTTTAAAAGTTTAGATTACCAGAGAGAAAGCAATATTTGCAGCTATGATATATAACTGCAACACTTACATGTATTTTGGATTTTGTTCTAATCTCACATTAAAAACCAACCACCACGACAAGGTGATTATTAGCTTAATTTTTGAGACCACTGTTTTTCTATCACCAACTTTGCTATATAGTTAGCCAAAAAGGGGGGGCGGTGACTAAGAAGGCAGACGACATGCCTTTTAGTATGGATTCTACTCTGAATTAGCTTCATGGTGTACAATGTCACTTCATTTGTCTGAGTTTTCAGGTGATTTCCATCTCATTCCTCATAGCCCCTTATGCTTCCTTTTTAAAATTCCATATAACCCCTGCATCCGTCTCTCCCTCCACCTTCTAATTTGTGCACCCTCTGAAGTAAATTCCCCTGTATTATCAATCTATTCCTTGAATGCTCACCAGATGTTCCAGCCTTAAACTAGCAGTCAGGGAATACCATTTCCCCAAGAAGATGGAGTCTAGAGAGGAGAGGCCTCCTTACTTCCTAATTCTATTTCTAAACCATTAGTCTTTCATTCATTTTAAACCCCTCTTCCCTTGAGGCTTATGGAATTTGGCACTCAAAACCTCTGACTTGCTTCTGTGCCTTCATTAGATACCATCTGTCAACTTCTTTTGATTTATGGGAGAACATGGCTCAGAACAAACTGTACCACCAAGTTGCATGTTGCCACCATCCTGGATGAGCTCATCATCCATATGGAAATCTCCCTTGACATGTGGTCTTTAACGGGTCAGTCATTCATTATTTATTCAAAAAGTATGTACTGATAAGCCCTGAGGATACTGTAATATAGAAGATGGATAAGATATTCAACCTCAAAGAGCTTACATTCTAGTGGAGAAGATAATCATCAAATCATCATACAAAGAAATGTAATATTGCTATTGTGATAAACACACAAAGTAGGTGTGCCCATTTGACCTGGTCAGGGAAGATAGGAAATAGGCCTGGTAAGGGAGGAATCTTTATTGTAATGAGTCAAAATTTGTTTCTTGGAAATTACTACCTATTGGCCTTTGTTATGTCTTTGACAATCACACAGGAACAGTTTTCCTGACACACATGGCAACAAGGAGGATAATGTGCTGATTTGACCTGGTCAGGGAGGTTAGGAAAAGTTTTTCTGGAGAACGACACTAGAACGGAGATATTGCAGGATAGAAGTAAATTCTGGGAAGAGGAGAGAAGAGTATTGCAGATGGGTGCAATGACATGACAAATTATTGTGTGAATACATGTGTGTGTTTTGGGAAGAGTGCATGATGAGTACGCAGAACTACAGGGGTGCCAGGATAGCTTCTTATTTCTTGACTTTTCTTCCTCAGATAGGTTCTTCATGCCGAGTTGCAAGATGGTTTCCAATAAGTCCTAGGTTGTAACATTTCTCTTTCACATCTAGTTGGTGGGAGTCATTTCTTGGTAGTCTTCCAAGACAAGGAGGTTCTTTCCCAGAAGTCCCGCCAAACTTTCCTTGGGTCATTTTATTTCTGTGAGATAGTGTGTTCTGAAGGTAGAATAGACTAATGACCAGAATTAGTAATGGATGTGGTATCAAGCTTTCAATATTTGAGGAGTTGCCACGTGTGGGAGGAAAACTATGCCTGTGTGATTGTCAAAGACATAACAAAGACCGATAGGTAGTAATTTCAAAGAAGCAAATATTAATTCATTACAATTACGATTTTTCTCATTTTCTAAGCTGGCAACATGGAATGGGACCTCAAGAAATTGTGATGTTTGTAAAATTGTAAGTGTTTATGTATTAATGTAGGTAATTACATAGAAGCTGTTGGAGAAGGATTTTATGCCTCACATGAGGACTGTACTAGTGGACGTGTTTGTTATTCCCCCTCGACTCTGACATCCAGCTAATCGTTATGGTGGCCTCTGTGTAATGCACTTCTTAAAAGTTCTTTTTCTTCCATGGTTCAACCATAAGCCACTTACCTTTCCTACTTTTGATGTTTTTATCCCCTGCAGCTTTCATTTTATCTTCTAAATTTTGACCATTTTTGCTTGTTGTATTCTTTTTTCAGACCTTGTGCTTGAGGATATAACCACTTGAAAACTTATAAATATTTGAAGTAAAATTCATTGCCCACTTCAGGAAAGACACATGGAATAAAATCCATGGTTAAATTATAAGTGCTGGATTCTTGCTAGCCTAAAATACATATTAATTATTTTCAATAGAGGGTCTGCATGCGGCCATGATTTTATAATATTCTGTTCTTTATTTTAGTTACAAATATCATTAACTTAGCAAGGACAGTGTCCTTCTAGTTTTGCTGCATTGGACAAATTTCTAAAAAGATCTTGCATGCATATGTTGAAAAGCTTTAGAAGTGAATCAAAAAGCATATTGCTTTAGGGCCTATATTAGTTTTAAGTTAGAGCCATTTCTTTCATTCCTAATAACTGATTAGCCCGCAAATATTTGTTGTAACTTCTGCTGTAGGCTAGGGACTTTAGAGGATTCCATAACAAATAAAAACAAAAACTTAGGAAATTTGTATACTAGCTGTTGAGAAAGAAAATCAAGTGGAAATTTGAAAAATTAAAATATCTAACCTCATTTAAAAATGTCTTTTGCTTTTTTTTCTCTGAATAACACAGAAAGATATGATCTTACTTTCATCAGTGTTTGGGAGTATTAATGAAGATCAGGACAGACTGAGCTATTTGTATCGGTGTTTGCCATCTGCTACTGTGTCTTTGTCTTTATTAGTGTAATTAGAGAGCAATGTGTATCTAAGTTAGAGACTAGTTTACCCCCAAAACCTGTTTTGTAACATCTTTGGAGACATACATATTGCTGAACCCATGGTAAATAGTGGCAATGAGTTTTGGGGCTCTGATTTTGTTTAAAACTCCATTGTGCTGACATCCATCAACTAGCAGAGGGAGATATTTTAGCTCGACCTCTGACAAATTTAGAAAAGAGACTGATATTTTGTGTGTTGATCTGTCATTCTTCACTTTATCAACTAGCTCATACTTGACGGAAAAAGAATGATGTCCATTTTTTGGATTGGAGATCTCTCATTTCCATCTCACAAAAGGAATAAAAAAAACTGAACTTTCTAAGTGTCTGTGCTATTACTGAGCCAACATCAAATTTTCTTATGCATTTGAAAGGGGAAAAAAAAATCTCCAAGACAACGTGCTCAACCAAACTAATATACCTTATTTCAGAATAAAACAATTCAGAAACACTAGTATGGATTAAGTATGCCTCCTTTTGAGGCTTTGCTATTAATAAGTCTTTCACATGGGGTTCACTTGGTCTTAATGAATGTATACCAAACTATCAATTTCAGATCTGGCATAAACAAAATATTACCATGATTATGTATAAATCAAGCAGATCCCTCCTCCACAGAACTCTAAATTCATCAGTTAGAACCCAGTACACTGGCTACATAGGGTGTGCTTTGGGATCACTTAGACTAACTCAGGTTTAGAGCAACTGAAGACATGGTTCAGGTCCAAACAGAAAATCAGAAAGAAGATGGTGTCTCTCAGATTAAAAGCATATATCATAAGCTGCAGTTGATGGGATTCTATATCCATAGAGACATATAATTAGTCATTCATGCTGTTGAAATTTTGACCAATGTTAAAAATCAGGATTTTTAAACACAAAAATCTTGATTCAAGGCTATCTTGGAAATCAGTAACATATAGCTTAGCAGGGCTGTTTGTTATTGAAACTTTCCTGTTGGCCCCATTTTAAACAACTCATAAATGTATTCACATGTTCCTTCACCTGATCTTGTGTGAGCATTTAGAAATGTGACCCCTGGCCTTGGGATGTGGGATTGGGAAGGATGGCTAGTATATTGCAGGTAATGCTATAGGACTGTTCATCTTGACAATGATTCTGTGGGTGGAGATGGTTTTCTAGGATAGTTACAGCTGTTTTGTAATCATCTAGATAGGTTTGTGACGTTACTAATTTTTAAGTCTTACTCCCAGAGATTCAAAGGAAGTAGATGCCTTTGAAATGGTGGTGGTTGGAAGTAGGGAGAGTGCATAGGATCTGAACTTCTTAAATTCTCTCCAGGTCTATCTAAGAATTATTTAGACCAGGAAGGTACTCTGTATTCAGCAATCTTAGCATTTCCTTTTGCCTTAATGTGCACAAGGAAGTCAGAAACTATAAAGAAAGTCTATAAATGGGAATTGGGCTCTCTGGGTCCTTGTTTGTCATTGATTTTAGGGCCTTGTTTACTATTTATTATTTATGGGACTTTGGCCATTCATAGAACCTAAGTCTCGGTAATTACACTTGTAAAATGAAGTCAGGAATGTAAGTGTGTTTTACAGTGTTCCTAAAATGTCTATGAACATAATAAAACTGTAGAAATGTAATTAAAATAAATAGAAAATTATCTATGAGAAAAAAAATTGAGAGTTTTGGATTGAAAATGACATTTTCTTGTTTTAGAAGTTCTCATAGAGCCATAATGTAACATAAATATTGAACTGAATATATTTTTCCTGACTGATCTGTTTAAATTATTCTGGAATCATAAAGATTACTAAAAGGTCTTATATGACTTCTCTTATATCTCTTTCCCCTTCAACTTTATATCAGAAAACATGATCAAATTGCACTTCAACAGATTAGTATAGAAGCAAATACAAGTGAAGGGAAAGATAAGCATAGAAACTATCATCATGTCAAAATACATCTTAAAATAATAGCATTAAGAGATTTAAAAAGTCTCTGGAAAGACGTGTAGGCTCTGTGAATACATGGTTTGTTTAAATTAACCAAAGGCAAAAGAAAATATTGAAGACTGAAAAAATACGGTCAAACCACAAGAACAAGAAGAAAAATAGGACTAAATCTTAGAGGATTAAAATGTATTAATCCTTCCTTGCTAACATTGCCAAGTGCAATGATATAGAAAATTAGGAGTCACTCAGGGACACACAGTCAGATAGAATAATTCAGTCCCCTTAATTCCCTTTCTTTTTTGTAATTGAGAGCAGTTATAGATTAGGACACGTGTGTATCATGTCATGTGCATTCCAATTTTTGATTAGATATTGCCCATTTTTAAATATTCTGTGATGTAAACTACATTAAGAATAAGTAAGTGACAAGAGCAGTATTTTTTTAAAAATACAAACCTGAACCCAATACCTTGGCATCTAATTTAGTTAAATGTAAATAAGATGGAATTCAATTAATACCTTGTAAATAAAAGTATGCCTGAAATCAATGACAATACTCTTAATTTCTATATACTAAAGAAAACAGGGGGGAAAAATCCAGGTCTCCTTGTAGTGAAAAATGTGTTTTTTAATTAAGAAAACACAAATTTGCAATTACAACCTTGCTGCCTATTAGATGTGTAACTTTCAGCATGCTATTTGCTCCCTCTGAGATGCAATGAAGAACAAATAGTTTTGAGGTGGCCTGACAAAAGAGGACAAATGGAATTGGTGACAGCTATACTTACGAACTTAAGAGGTAGGAATATGCTCTCACTCTGCTTTGGTATGTGTTTTTCTTTCATGAGAGTTTTTGGGAAGAGCGTAAAACATTTACAAATATATTGCATTTCCCTTATGTACGATTGTGAAAATTGCATTCCTTATTGTCTTGGAATATTAGTAACAAACAATGAAAATTATTCAACTTGGGTTCTAAGTCTTTGTTTGCTATTAACTATGTGTGGGACTGGGCAAATCACAGGTAACTAAATTATCCATAATTTTGTACCTTGGACTATTGAGGGAGAAAATGGTACAGACACTCATGGATGTCAGTGATATATTTAGCACCAGTATGCACCTGGGAACTTCTTTGGTCCCCCCAGGTTGTTTCTGTAGCCTGGAACAGACCAGTTGCCAAAAATAAGAAGAAACTACTACTGGATGAGACATGTGAGAACAAAGATTGTGAACTGGATACAACATTGAAATTAGAGGCATACATACCTTCTCATTCATGATAGCATGAGTTACTGGGTAGCCAGAGATATGTCTGAAATGAAAAGGAATTCAGTAATTTGAATAAGAGTATACATTATATAAACCTCAGTCAGAATAAGCCTTGAGAAACTATATTAACAGGTTTTTCAATGCCTAAGGGAATCAAGTAGCTAATTTTTTTTCCAGAGATAATGAAAAGTTAGAATGTTTTCGATAATTCTCTCTACTACTGTGTGCAGAGAATACTATTTATCCCTATATAACCATTCTTCCACAGTAGTAAAACCCCTGATTTTTCACTGGGTTCATGACTACCAAAGTAAAGACACTGCTCAGCCAATGGAAAAGGCTGTGGAATGCAAGTGGAAATGTTTGGTAATTTCCAGTTGAGAAAATAATCTCCGAAGCAGACCCATAAATACAGAGAACAGATTGATGGTTGACAGAGAGGAGGGGTGAGAAATGGGGAAAATGGGTGAAGGGGAGTGGGAGATACAGGTTTCCAGTTATGAAATGAATAAGTCATGAGGATGAAAGTTATAGCATGGAAAATATAGTCAATGTCATTGTAATAGCATTGTATAGCGACAGATCCAGCTGCATTTTTGGTGAACGTACCATACCATATGGACCTGTTGAATCCCTATGATGTACACCTGAAACTAATGTAACATTGTGTGTCAACTATACTTCAAGAAAAAAAAAAGAAAGTTCCACAATTTGGATTACCATTTTTTCTACAAGCGTGTCCATGTTTTTGCGTTGTTATTACTTCACATGGTACATCCTCTTCCTTTCTCTGACCTCCCTTGGCCATCTCCAACTGTGCCCCCTCTCTCTTCCATGTCTTCCTATCTGATTCATTTTTATTCTTTTCTCTCATGGTATATCTCCATTTCTTTTACTACTTTACTCTCCCAGTGCAGTTTTTATTTTACATTGTGATTATTTAAATGTGTGTCCAAGTCCTAGCTTGTAAATTCTTTTGATGCAGGATAAATTTTTGATTTGCTTTGAATTTGACAAACACATAGGTGCTGAACAAATGCCTGAGAATTTGTCCTCAGGTGGCAGAGAATTACAGGATACTCGAACCAGCTGAACTAACCCAGGAATTCAGTAGAAAGCAATCCCAGCTTAACAGGTGGGGAACAGGTCCAGAAAGAAATCAATGCCAAATTGGAACTGGAATGAAGTAAGCTTCAAGGGTGCCCTCAAAAAGATGAATGGGGATTCCAAGCAATAAACACAATGACAAATGAGCTGGATGATAGTGGTGACACAGCGAAGAAAGCATATGCTGCTTCTCTCAAAAATAAGAAATGAGACAAATAGAAAGTCCAGGAAAAATAACAGCTAAATGTGTCTGAGAAAGTCATTGTCCAAATGTGGGATAAACTACATAAGGCATGGTTTTGAGCAAATAGTAAAGTATAATTATGGAGAGTCCATTTGACCTGAATGCTTAGGATCATTACACATTGATTAGTTGTACAGGGGTGATGATATTGGACCTACAGTGAAGGAAATAGAATCTTTGCATATTAGTTGGCTCTCCACTGAATATTTATGTAGTCATCATGTTGTAACGGCTGTTAGTGTTCAACTCTCAGAACACCTCTATAGACAAGGCATGAAGATTTAATTACGGTTATAGAACCAAACCTTAGTGTTAATAATTCTTATATAATGATGTTTCCTGATGGAAGGTAAGAAGGTAAAGGGGATGTATAGGTGAGGGCTCAATAGAAAGGGGCAAGTAATTAATTAAAATCTCAGAATTAAATAGAGGGTTAATGTATTTTTTAATTCAGAAAGTTTACCAAAATGAAAAATAAAAATTATAGAATTACTTGTTGTTTTCAAGGGGGCTTAATAAATAACACTCCTCATCCTTACCCGGGTTCCTAAGTGACTGAAGAAAAAAATAAGGAGTGGCAGGGAGAAGGAAAAATACCACTTTGGTTCCTGGTACAAAATGGGTAGTCTAAATAGGCTTGCTAAGTGAACCTGAGTGATGGACAGACTAACCATCCTGCAGTGTAGGGCTGGAGCAGGTCCTTCCTCACAGTAGAGAACAGCAGAGAACTTCTGGAGCAGTCCAGAAACAGAAGCAAAGCATCAGGAGAGAACCATGCTAAGTTTATTCTTCCTAATTTTACCAATTAGATATTCATTCAGTATTCCTCAACTCCCGTGGTATGGAGTAAAGACACAGAATATGACCAGGAAAGTTGCAGTCAGTGGAGCCACAAGAATACGGTAAGTCATCTGAAGTGGGAGCTAAGATCATCCACTCTCCACCACCATCACCACCCTGAGCTTCAGAGGAACGCAACGAGGCTAGTGGGGTGGGGCTGCTATAAATAAACTAATTCCTCATCTTTCATAATGGAGCGTTGGTAGATATCACCTAAATTGGATAAAACAAGAAAAAGCAAATTTTCTGTTTGGCGGTAAATTTGGTTTCCTCAGAAGAGCTGGATATTTAAACACATTAGATTTACTCCATAGATTGTACACTCTTCCACTTGAATTTATTTATTTATTTATTTATTTATTTATTTATTTATTTATTTATTTATTTGCTGTATGGATTTCTTACTATGGTTACAAAGACGATAAAATGATGTATTCTTGTAATTAAAGTCAAAATAACACTCTCTGTAATGGTAATATTTTAGCATAATAGAATTTTATCTGATCAAAGCTCACTTTCTTTCTCATCCCCCCCACTAAGGTTAAAGGCAGATATAGAATGCATTAATAATAATAGTACTTTTGTAAATAGGAAAAACCCTAACACTTGTTGTATGCTGTGCTGTCTGTGAAGAGATTTCTGTGGCGGAGATTCCTATTAATCTAGACAATACCTCCCTGTCACAGACCAGGGACTCACTAGGTGACACATCACTACACTCATTCCATCCAGACAACACCAGGGAACATACTTTGGAGAACAGCTGAATTAAACTGAACACTTGTTTTCAAATGGCTTCATTGGAGCATAATTTACATATCATGAAGTTCATTCACCTGCTTTAAGTGTGTGAGGGGATCTGCTATTACAGATGACCTGGGAGCAGAGGTGGATGTTCCCAAGATCAACTAAATGGCCCATGCTCTAAGTGTTTGCAATCTAAGTTGGGGAAACAGCCATGAGTACAACTACTAAAAATATAATAACACAGATATGATTATAATTCACTCTGTCAATGGAGGAGGGAAGTTTCAAAATGAACACTGCAGATACTACTAAGTAGTTGAGTGAGTCACTAGGTTGCAATTTTAATTTTCAATTAGTAGTCATCTCCCTCTTTAAGAGAGAGTAAATAAATCTCAGAGCTTAGGTAAGGGACTAATTCCACTCTTAAAATTACCCACAGGAAAGCAAGAGTAATGAACATGAAATGTCTTTTCCTTAGAACAATTATATTAAATTTTTAAGATATTTCCCCACAGGCACTAAATTAGAAGAATAATATATTATGCAAATTTTCTGGTAAAGAGAGAAACTCCTTTGGCATATATTGATTCAAGAAAATGAGGAAATGAATCCTCAGATGATTTTGAAGTAATCCTTCTTGAGAACTGAAACAAAATCTACATATAGAATAAGAGAGCATGGAGGCTTAATGATTCCATGTGATTAGAACTTATGTAAATGTACTGAATGCATACATTTACTATTTAGGATTAAATGGTTGGTTTTGCTGGGATTTTCTGGGAAAGGAGATCACATGTAATATTTCTATTTTGGGAGCTGATACCAAACCATAAGACACATCACATAGTCCCCAGAAAAATAATTTTTAAGGAAACTTATTCTAGTATTCGGCATTTTTGTTAATTTTGGTTTGGACTGAATGACAACTCATGCTGCAAAGACCGTTATTGAAGGGCTAATATTCTGGTATTAAAGTTATATCATGAACTTACTCTCAGTAGCAAGTATGAATATTTAATATTAAAGAACTTAACAAATTAGTAAAAAAGAAAAAATTACCATTCTCAGTACTTTCCCAGAGCAGCACACTATGCTTTGATTCATACATATCATCTCATTTAACTGGCACAGTAACACTCGAGTGACATGTTTATACTTCCATTTTACACATGAAAAAAATGAGGCTCTATGTAGTGAATCAACATCCCTAAGTTCCTATAACTTATATGAGGCAAAGTACACCGCTTGGGTACATCCTGATTGGCATATTTAGAATTCTATTAGCATTTTCTAATTTATGGTATATGTTCTTTCTGTGCAAGAGTTCCCCAAGTCTCTGGAAGATGTTTGACAGCATTCTAACTTGCTTAGAAATTTGCATGTGATGGCAGGTGAAGAAGTCTATCCTTTAAAATATACTTGGATTACTAACAGTTTAGCACCTAACCCTCAAAAATGAATTCTAAGGGATGCATTTTCCTCCCCAAGGAGATCAGGGAATCTCCCCAGGTCTCGAATGTGTATTTTTTGCCAGAGCGCGGCAGTAGGTGCTTAATGTGAGTCTTACCAGGTGACCACACGTTTTGATGTCATCCTCCTGGTTCAAATGTGAAATAAGCCCAGGTAGAGGTGAATGTCAGGGCGATTGTTAGAGCAGGTTGTGAAAGAAAGGCAATGCTTTAGTGAGAGCTGTTCCTTCCCCTCCTCCCACCCGCCCCCAGCCCAAGCCCCCTCTGGGCTCTCTGCCTTTGATGTTAAAACCTGGTTAATGCCTTTTCCTCTGGGTTGTTCTGAGGATTAAAAGGGATCATCTGTATGAAATGATTATTCCAGTGCCTGACATAATAAGAACTCAAGAACTCGGAGTCATTTTTGTAATCTTTGTGCTTCACAAACTACTTTCATACAGTCTCCTTTAATCCTGACTATAATGCAGTGAGGTAATCATTCTCATCCCCGCTTTCCAAATAAGAAATTTGAGGCTCAGGAATGCTAGGTATCCACTAATTCAACACAGCCCATCCTAAAATCACAATCTTCTAACTCAGTATTGGATTTTTTTCCTTCCTCATCATAAACATTCTAAAAATGATCCCACATCTTCTTTTCTGGTTAAATTCTCATATCTTTTAAAATTAAATTTTAGGGGCGCCTGGGTGGCGCAGTCGGTTAAGCATCCGACTTCAGCCAGGTCACGATCTCGCGGTCCGTGAGTTCGAGCCCCGCGTCAGGCTCTGGGCTGATGGCTCAGAGCCTGGAGCCTGTTTCCGATTCTGTGTCTCCCTCTCTCTCTGCCCCTCCCCCGTTCATGCTCTGTCTCTCTCTGTCCCAAAAATAAATAAAAACGCTGAAAAAAAAATAAAAAAAAAAAAAAAATAAAATAAAATTAAATTAAATTAAATTTTATTGGGGCGCCTGGGTGGCGCAGTCGGTTAAGCGTCCGACTTCAGCCAGGTCAGGATCTCGCGGTCCGTGAGTTCGAGCCCCGCGTCGGGCTCTAGGCTGATGGCTCAGAGCCTGGAGCCTGTTTCCGATTCTGTGTCTCCCTCTCTCTCTGCCCCTCCCCTGTTCATGCTCTGTCTCTCTCTGTCCCAAAAATAAATAAACGTTGAAAAAAAAATTTAAAATTAAATTTTATTAAATTACATTAAATTAAATTAAATATTTAAATTTTATTTATTTATTTTTATCCAGTCTAGCTGACATGCAAAATTACATTTGTTTCAGGTATACGATTTGGTGATTTGACAAGTTTATACAGTATGCTATGTTTACCACAAGTGTAGCTACTATCTGTCCTGTTATGTTCCTATTATAATATCACTGAATGTGTTCCTCATGCTGTGCCTTTTATTCCCATGACCTGCTCATCCCATAATTGGAGGCCTGTATCTTTCTCTCCCCATCTCCTATTTTATCCAACCACCCACCCCTAACCCTGCTGGCAACTACTGGTTTGTTCTCTGTATTAATAGGTATGATTCTGCCCTTCGTTTATTCATTTTTATTAGATTTCACTTATGAGTGGAATCATACGCTATTTGTCTTTCTCAGTCTGACTTATTTCACTTAGCTTAATACCCTCAGGATCCAGCCATGTTGTCACAAATGGCAAAATTTCATTATATTTTTATGGCTGAGTAATATTATATGTACATATAACATATATATATCTTACAATTTTTTTATTCATTCATCCATCAATGGATTCTTAGGTTGTTCCCATATCTTGGTTGTTGTAAATAATGCTGCCATAAACATAAGGGTTCATTTACCATTTCAAATTAGTGTTTTCATTTTGGGGGGTAAATACCCAATATTAGAACTATTGGATCATATGGCATTTCTATTTTTAATGCCTCGAGGAACCTCCACGCTGTTTTCTACAGTGGCTGTATCAATTTACATTCCTACCAACAGTGCAAGACGGCTCTCTTTTCTCTACATTCCCACCAATACTTGCTATTTCTTGTTATTTTCATTTTAGCCATTCTAACAGGTGTGAGGTGCTATCTCATGTGGTTTTGATTTGCATTTTCCTGATGATGAGTGGTGTTGAGCATCTTTTCATGTGCCTGTTGGCCATCTGTGTGTCTTCTTTGGAAAATGTCTATTCAGGTTCTCTGTTATTTTTTTAATCAGATTTTTTTTTTTTGGTGTTGAGTTATATAAGTTCTTTATATATTTTGATTAACCCCTCACGGGATATATTATTTGCAAATATCTTCTCCCATTTTTAGGTTGTTTTTTTGTTTTGTTGATGGTTTTCTTTGCTGTGCAAATCTTTTTCTCTGAAGAACTAAAAGCTTTTCCTCTAAGATCAGAAACAAGAGAAGCGTGCCTACTTTTGCTACATTTATACAACATAGTATTGGAACTCCTAGCCAGAGCAATTAGACAAGAAAAAGAAATAAAAGGCACCCAAATTGGGAAGGAAGAGTAACACTGGCACTATTTGTGGATGGCATGAATTATATACAGAAAACCCTAAAGACTACATAGGACAACTGTTAGAACTAATAAATGAATTCCTTAAAGTTACAGAATATAAAATCAATACACAAAAGTCTGTTGCATTTCTGTACACTAATAACAAGCTATCAAAACATAAATTTAAAAAAATCCAGTTTATAATTGCATCAAAAAGAATAAAATAACTAGGAATAAGTTTAATCAATGAGGTGAAAGATCTGTATATCAAAACTAATAATATTAATGAAATAAAGAAGACAGAAATAAATGGAAAGATTTTTTTGTGCTCACAGATTGGAAGAATTGATATTGTTAAAATATCCCTACTACCCAACAACTACAGATTCAAAACAATCTACAGATTCAATGCAATTCCTTTAAAAATTCCAATGTTAGTTTTCACAGAAATAGAGTAAATTATCCTAAAATTTTTATGGAATCACAAAAGACCCTGAATAGAGAAAGAATTTTTAAGAAAAAAAAAACAAAGCTGAAGGCATATGCTCCCTGACTTCAAAATATATTATAAAGCTATAGTAATTAAAATAGTATGGTATTGGCATAAAAATAGACACCAAGATCAGTGGAACAGAATGGAGAGTTCAGTAATAAACCCACACATCTGTGGTCAATTAACTTATTACAAAGAAGCCAAGAATATACAATTGGAAAGGAGAGTCTCCTCAATAAATGATGTTGGGAAAACTGAACAGCCACATGCAAAACAATGAAACTGGACCAGAATCTTACACCCTAAACAAATATTAACTCAAAATGAACTCAAAAATTAACTCAAAATTAAAGACTTGAATGTTGGATCTGAGGCCATAAAACTCCTAGAAGAAAATCATATAGGTGGTAAGGTCTTTGACATAGGTCTTGACAATGTGTTTTTGTTTTATTTATTTATTTATTTATTTATTTGACACCAAAAGCAAAAGCAACAAAGGTAAAAATAAATAAGTGGGACTACATCAAACCAAAAACCTTCTGAACAGCAAAGGAAATCATCAATAAAATGAAAAGACAACTGCAGAATGGTAAAAATACCTTCAAATCACATACCTGATAAAGAGCTAATATTAAAAATATATATAAAGAACTCATACAACTAAATAGCAAAAATACAAGTAATCTGATTAAAAATGGGTAGAAGATTTGAATAGACATTTTTCTCAAAAATGGCCAACAGGTACGTGAAAAGATGCTCTACATAATTAATCATGAAGAAATTACAAATTGCCTTACACCTATAAAATGGCTATTATCAAATAGAAATAATGAGTGTTGACAAGGATGTGGATATAAAAGGAAACCCTTGTTCACTGTTGGTAGGAGTGTAAATTAGCACAGCTACCATGGAGAACACTATGAAGATTCTTCAAAAAATTAAAAATATAACTACCATGTGATCCAGTAATTCCACTTCTGGATATTTATCTGAAGAAAATAAAAGCAATAACTTGGAAAAGATATATGCCCTCCATGTTCATTGCAGCATTATTTATAAAAGCCAAGATATGGAAACAACCTAAGAATACATTGATGGATGAATGAATAAAAAGATTGTGATATATATATACACACACACACACATTTATATATGTATGATATGTATATGTGTATGTGTATATGATATATATATATATATATATGTATTTATATATCACAATTGAGTGTGTATGTAATGGAATATTACTCAGCCATAAAAAGGAATGAAATCTTGCCATTTGTGACCATATGGATGGATCTTGAGGGTATTATGCTAAGTGAAATGTCAAACAGATAATGACAAATAATGTGTGATTTCACTTATACATGAAATCTAAAAAACCAAACCAAAACAAAACAAAAACTACACTCATAGATACAGAGAACAGATTGCCTACTGCCAGTGGGAATGGGGTTCAGGAGGACAAAATGGATGAAGGCCATCAAGAATTACAAACTTCCATTTATAAAATAAATAAGTCATGGTGAGGTAATGTGGAATGGGGAACATAGTCAACAATATTGTATTAACTTTGGTGACAGGTGGTAACTAGACTTAGTGTGGTAATCATTTTGCAGTGTGTGCAGATATCCAATCACTATGATGTACACCTGAAACTAATGTATGTCAATTACACTTCAATTAACAGAAGGATATGGCAAATAATTTCAATTTTTCAAACATTATTATTAAAAAAAATTTCTGCCAAATACACCCAATTTGAAATTATTCTAGACATCTTTGATTCACATAATTCGCATAAGTTAAGGAGCATGATATATTCTCTCACACCTTAAATTAAAAAAAACAAATAGGGTATCTTCCATTTAGGGAGCTGTGAGTCAGCATGATAATTTTATGTGTTATTCCAATAATAAAAGTGATGCTTTGTTTGTATTTAATTTTGTGTGTTGTTTACCAAAATGTTCAGGATGCCCTTCTGAACAGCTCTTTTCTGTGATTATAATAGGTAATGATCTCAAGAGAACAGACTTCTAGGCAGTGTTGCAAAATCATAAATACATTTCACACAAATGGGTAAATAATTTAAACAAGGCTAATAGTGCTCATAGTTACCTTAAGTCATTTCTTAAAATAAATATGAAGAAATTTTAGAAAGATATAAATAATATGCAAATAATTCTTCCTTCTGGTGTTTGTTAGAAGCAAGAAACTTCAGGGAAGTTTCAAACATTAATCATTCATTTACTTCAATTCAACATTCTGGTACCAATTTGATATTTACAAAAGAATAAAGGTGAAGAGTCATATTTTATGTAACTTGTTAGTTTAAAGGCATTGTAAAAGGATACACAGAGAAAGAATACATTTGACTTCCAACAAATGAAAACCACAGCTTACAATGAGTCTGTTTATCCTACCCAATGAGAAGTCTAGAAGTAAGCTGTCAGTGACTGGAGTTGTAGCTCTGCTATGTTATCAAATATTTAGCCTCTTTCTAACTTCTTGCTCCACTATCCTAAGCACGAAGCTTTCACGCTCATGGTTGCAATATGGCTGCCCATCACCAGGTATTGTATCTGCATTTTGGGCAGGAAGAAGGGGAGAAACAAAAGGCAAAATGGTCTTTGCCTTTTTATTTGGAAAGGTTGCTCTCTTTACTGACGTGTGTTTGTATCTCAACCCAAGTTGGTTAAAAAAGCGAGTTTTCCATCTGGACGTCCTGCTGTCCCAATTTGGAATGCCTTATCCAATCAAAATCTAGGTTTTATTAATAAGTAGGGTGAGGAAATAGATAGTGGATAGGTTGCAATAGTATATGGCAAAATAGTACTCAACCTTTGCTCCAATACAGGTCATAGTCATATCCTGGGATCTGATGATAATGTTAACTAGCTCTCTGTCAGCTCCCAGGGTGTTCACTTATGTTTTGCTCAAATATTGCTGCACACTAAGTATGGTACTAGATGGACACTGGAGAGGCAAAGATTAATATGATACTGCAGGATGGGCATACATTTTAGCTAATATGTTAGTTAAATTTGTTATAAATTTGATACAATTGTATTTGCTCAACTGTATTCTATATTACCTATGTCTGGTTGGTGATTTCCCTTCCAATGGGAACATAACTTTTAATGCATTAAAGAGCATAATTTTAAATGCTAGTTAACACATTCAACTCAGTAGAGCAAACAAACAAATATGCAAAAAAGAGAAACTAAAAGAGTAAATAGTAAATTTTCCACTAGCTTTTTGGGCATCATAAAATTCACACTATTTTTTTTATGTTTATTTATTTTTGAGAGACAGAGAGAGAGAGAGATAAAGAGAATGAGCAGGGGAGGGGCAGAGAGAGGGGGGGACAGAGGATCTGAAGTGGGCTCCGTGCTGACAGCAGAGAGCCCGATGTGGGGCTTGAACTCATGAACTGTGTGATCATGACCTGAGCTGAAGTCAGATGCTTAACCAACCCAGGGTCCCCAGAATTTCATGCTGTTACTAAAATCTGATAGTCATTCTTAGTTTTTGAAATTTTACCGCTTTCTTCTACAGGCCATGGACAATTAACTGCTTTTCCTAATTGACTTTGGAATGAATGATTTCCAATATCTCTTTCATTTCTTCATCTCAATAATCTATTGCTCTGAGTCACTGTCCAGAGACCTGTTTCTTTTGTAAAGTGTGTCTCCGAATGAGACTGTCACACTTCTGTAGTCCCTTTATGAGGCTGCAATTCATCGATTCAATTTGGGAATGGAAGAGCCCTTCGGGAAATATAGAAGAAATAGACGTTTTGGTTGGCAGGTGATTTGTTTCGTAAGGGAAAACTGATGTTCACAATGGCCCTTACGTTAAAACACTGCATTACCACAAGAGCAACATCTTAAACCTTCTGTAATCCAAAGGCTTAAATCACCCTCTTATGGCAGGACAGTTAACATCACTCCTGTGAACCTCTTTCTATATAAATTCAGAATTTTCTTCTAACTGTTACAAATTTTAGAAAAACAGTTGAACAAATATGTTCCCATTCTCTAAGGCTAATAGAAGGAAAACTTAATAATTGGCTATTCTTTCTGTCTCTACTGGTTTGATTTTTAACAGCAGGTATATTTCATATTGGAGTTGGAATTATACAAACAAAATTTCCTAGCATTTTAATAGTTTCTCAAGTGCAGTAAGAACACAGTTTTATGACTGTGTATTGTATGAAGTGCTTGGAAACTTGGAGAGAAATCAAATGGCTTTTTTTTTTAAATTTAAATATAAGTTAGTTAACATACAGTGTAGTCTTGGCTTCAGGAGTAGAACCCAGTGATTCATCACTTACATATAACGCCCAGTGCTCATCCCAACAAGTGCCCTCCTTAGTGTCCATCACCGATTTAGCCCATCTCCCCACCCACCTCCTCTCTAGCACCCCTCAGTTTGTTCTCTGTATTTAAGAGTCTCTTATGGTTTGCTTCTTTCTGTGTTTTTAATCTTTTTCTTCCCTTCCCCTATGTTCATCTGTTTTGTTTCTGAAATTCCACATATGAGTGAAATCATATGATATCTGTCTTTCTCTGACTGACTTACTTCACTTAGCATAATACCCTCAAGTTCCATCCACACTGGTGCAAATGGCAAGATTTCATTCTTTTTCATCACTGGGTAGTATTCCATTGTATACCATTCCACTGTATAAGATATACCACATCTTTTTTTTCCCAAGTATGAAGTGCCTGGAAACTCTGAGATACATCAAATGGCTCGTTTTTGATGTGCATGCACCATTTTGCTTCCTGGTGGCACCTAGAAATAAGTTACTTCCTTTTGCATCCTAGAGATGGAATCTTAAGATTGAATCTCTGGCTGCTTTAAGGCAGTTAGAACCAGTAATTTAGCCAGCACTTTTTTCAACCTGGGGAAAATTCTCAAATAACCATCAGTAGGAATACATTATTTTATGCCTCTCCTGAGAGTATTAGAATTGAGCTAATTTTAAGGAGCTTATGAGCTTTCATAATTGTCCTTGTCCACAAGAAGCTTGGCTGGATGTCTCCCGACTAGAGCACATTGTCCAAGCTCCCCTGACCTCATGTTCCTGGAGCTGGTTCTTGGGTCCTCAACTTGTTTCAGGAGTTTAATACATGTATTTATCTGCAGCATTATTTTCAGCAATCATCTTAGATTAAGCATGATTCATTAATGCTAACATTAGATAACAGAGATTTGACATCTGTGAACAGGCCTCCAACTCTTACTGAGTCATATACATGTGAATCTCACCTCCTAAATGATTCCTGAGATATCAAGCACCTGACAAAGAGGAGTTAAAGAAAGGTAAACCATGCCATCTTTGGCATTCTGCAATAGAACATGTGAGTTGCACGTTTAATGAACCTGTGCCCTTTCAGAGCAGGTCTTAAGATGATTACGTCCTATCTGGATGCCTGTGTTTCAAAATGGCCTGTTCACAGTCTTTTTGATTTGTTCCTCTAACCTAGAACACTCCAGCACTCCCCAGCTCCAGTTAAATTCTTCCTTTCTCCATTCCCATAGCACCTTGTTCATATTGCTACCCCAGCATCTCACCTTAAATTATGGGGATTGGTTTACATGGCCTCTATTCCTCATTGGATGGGGTTCCTAAGAGTGGGATGCAGTCTGCTGTGCTTGATACTTAAAATGTACTTCATAAATGGTGCTGAGTCCATATGGGGCTTCTTTTTCTTCTTAATGTAGTTATTTCTTTTTAATGAAACTGAACTGTGAAAGAAAAATTTGAGACTTATTTCCTTATAATATACCTTTTTTGGTCATAATGGAAAAGATAAATAAAATATAATTTAAAGCTTAAAATGTACTTAATAGTGTCTAAAAACAAGTATATAGTTTAGAATCCAACATTAATATAGAGATAATTATTTTTCTTTATTAGCAAGAATTGGAAACATAAAAGTTGGGTTTAGTCAGCAGTTCAAAAGCATCAGAGATGCTGATGTGTGTATTTAAAAATCTAAGGGGCGTCTGGGTGGCTCAGTTGGTTAAGCATCTGACTCTTGATTTTGGCTCAGGTCATGACCTCATGAGTGTGGAGCCTGCTTAAGATTCTCTCTCTTCCTCTGCCCCTCTCCCCTACTCTCTCTCTCTCTCTCTCAAATAAAAAAATAAATGTAAAAAATGTAAAATAGTGACTTTATTATATGATCATTTGCCATTTGCATTAGCAATATATCAGCAAAACCTAAACAAAAGAAAGGAATCCCATCCATGAAAGAAACTTCAGGGAATGATTAGTCAAATGACAGGTGTTTGTATATATCACCATGAACCAGTCACAGAGATAAACACAGAAAGGTGAGGCTCTGTAAGCAAACCATGGATCTTAGGAGATAATGAGGTACATGTGGTAAATGTCTATAGAAAGATGTAGCAGACTAGGAGGTGTGAAGCTCAGATCTTTCTTTAAGAAAGCCCCTGGTGTCCATTTGCAAGGAGTGTGGTTTGCAGACTGTCTCCAGCTGTTGAGTCTTGGTTTGTTCTTGCTTTAGTTTTTGGACCAAAGTTACACTTTCTTATGGTGGCTTTGGGACAATGACTGAGCAAGGTGGTGGTACAAAGGCATTTCCACCCATCATGGGACTCCTGGAATGAATAATCTTCACCCTGGAACTCCCCACTGGGCTGGCAGAGACCAAATAAGCCTGCATGGCCGTCTGCTGGGTCCTCTTGCCCAAGCTGGCTTCTGTCTCTTTCCTTCTACAGGGGTTACTCCCTAATGAACTTTGTGTACTTCTAACAAGGCCTCAGGGCCTGCCTTTTGGAGAAATCAATCTGCCCTCTTCACTCAGTTTCAGTGTTTTCTTCCTGGAGAATCCAAGCTGCAACAGAGTATAATAATACCATATGACAGAAGACCAAACCTGTCCCCTAGAGGTAGCTGGCATCCAATGACTGCTCCATGTGGGCAGCACAAAAGCCTGGTCCAGACTGCTTGCCTCAATTAATGTCACTTTGAAGCATCATCCCACATCCAGAGTTCCCTGTAGGATAGAATAAGGCCTCTGTTGCAACTACATCACAGGGGTGATTTCCTCACCTCTCTCATCTGTGGTCGTTAAGAACATTCCACAGTAACCTCTTGCAGGAAATCTCAGAGTCTCAGAATCTGTTTCTTGGGGAACCACAATATTAGTAATGCTTTCCAATGTTAACAAACTACTCAAGAGGGTAGATATGCAGTAAGTTGTAGATAAACATATATCCCAATATCTATAATGAATTATTTTATTTATTTATTTATTTATTTTGAGAGAGAGAGAGAGGAGGGAAAGAATGAGTGAGGGAGGGGCAGAGAGAGAGGGGACAGAGGATCTGAAGCAGGCTCCTTGCTGAGAGCAGAGAGACTGCTGTGGGGCTCAAACCCATGAACGGCGAACCTGAGCTGAAGTCAGACACTTAACCCCCTGAGCCACCCCGGAGCCCCTATAATAAATTATTTTAAAGTAGGCTAATATATCACCATCCCTCCCCATGATTTTGTGCCTTCCATCTACACACAGATCCTATGCTATGCTTTGTAATAGCCATACTGAAATCCTTGCAGTTCCCCAAGCCATCATGCCATTGCATCTATTTTAGGCATTGGTTTGAATCTTCCTGTCTACCTGGAGAACTCCTCCTCTTGATGCAAGATGAAGTTCAAACATCTTCATTGAGGCTTTCTTTGATGCCCTGAAAACAATTTGATCATTTCTCTTTTCTGCCACAGTGTACCTGGTATATGCTTCTGGGTTTGTAATTAAACACTTAAAAACAAGGAAGTCAGAGGAGAACACAGTTTTAGAGAGGAAATACAATAATTATTTTTTAAGCATCTTCAATTTCAGAAGACATCTAAATGCATATGTTTAGAAGGCTGTTGAAAATGAGAATCCCAATATACTGGTTTCATTGCTTGTTAGCACTTAAAGATCATTATAGAAGGCATAATTGGAGTTTAATCCATTGTGAAATATATGTTGGAAGCAACAGCACTATAAATAGACTTTATGCCTGTTAAGTGATTAAGATGAACCGAAACTTGGAAACATCTAGCTCTGTTCCTTGAATCTAGTGACTAGTCGCCTAGAAACAGGAATCGTGATTGACATTACTAGGCAACTCTCCTTTGAGATTACTTTTAATAATCCAACTAAATTTGCAAATGAGTTTCTTTGAGGAGGAGATAGTTAAGGTTGAGAAATCCTAAAACCATAAATGATTTCAGGCTAGGAACCATTTAAAGCAAGAGGCATAATTGTGAATCAGCCAAGGCAGTAAGAAAAAAGAGACATGTGCTAACCGCTTTATATATATTTTCATTCTATCCCACACAAACCCATGAGGAAATATAACCAGCATATTGAATGAGGTCAACTTGGTAGCGGCAGGCCGAAAGCAATTTTATTCTTTCTCCCGTCTCCTCAAATTTGCTGCTTTTCTCTTTTAGAAGCCTCGTGGAAGTATAACAGATACACAATTAACTGTACATATTTAAAGGGCAAAATTTGATAAGTTTTAGCATATGTCACATACTTGTTAAGCCACCATCATGATAAAAAATGAATATATTCATCAGCCTCAAAAGTTTCCAACTGTTCATTGTTAGTTTATAGAAATGCAGCTGATTTTGTATATTTAATTTTTTACCCTGCAAACTTGCTAATCGTACATATTAGTTCTTTGGAATTTTAATAGATTCTATAGAATGCTTATAGAAACAATAATGTCATCTCTGAATAAAGACCTGCTTTATTTGTTCTTTTTCCAGTCTGGATACTTTTTATTTATTTTTTTCTGACCTTGCAGTGCTGGCTAGAACCTTTAGTGTGTGGAATATAAGTGTTGGCAGTGGAGATCTTTGTCTTGCTTTCAATCTTAGGGAAAAGCATCTAGGTTTTTTGTTTTTGTTTTTTTTAACCATTAAGGGAAGATTAGCTGTACGTTTTTTATAGATACAAATATCAGGTTGAAAAAGTTCCTTTCTATTTTTTGTTTGCTGAGGGTTTTCATTAGGAATGGATATTGGATTTTTTTCAAATGTTTTTCTGCATCCACTGAGATAATCATATTTGGTTTCTTTGGTAGTCTTTTAGCATGCTGAATTACATGGATCCTCATAGGTTAAACTTGCCTTAAAAAATTGCTTGCAGTTCTGTGCTGAAGAGCGAACATCTGTTATTTCATTAATTCACATACTATTGGGGCACCTGGGTGGCTCAGTCGGTTAAGCATCCGACTTCAGCTCACGTCATGATCTCACAGTTTGTGAGTTCGAGCCCTGCATTGGGCTCTGTGCTGACAGCTCAGAGCCTGGAGACTGCTTCAGATTCTGTGTCTCCCGATCTCTCTGACCCTTCCCCCACCCCCCCTCTCAAAAATAAATAAACATGACAAATATTTTTTAAAAATTCACATACTATTTAGTTCATCCTTGAGAATCATGTACGATTTTAGTTGCTCGGGTGGACAATAAATAGAATAGAACAAAGTCTCTGCTGTAAGGGAGCCCATATGCTAGTTGGGTAAATAGTCGACAAGCAAATAAACAGATATACACTATGTAAAGTATTAGTAAGTTTTATTAAGAAAAAATAGAACTACCATACTGTTTTCCATAGTGACTGTACCAATTTACATTCCCACCAACAGTGCATGAGCGTTCCTTTTTCTCCGCATCCTCCCCAACTCTTGTTTCTTCTTGAGTCTAGCCATTTTGACAGGTGTGAGTTGATATCTCATTGTGGTTTTGATTTGCATTTCCCTGATGATGAGTGATGTTGATCATCTTTTCATGTGCCTGTTGGCCATCTGTATGTCTTCTTTGGAAAATGTCTACTTAGGCCCTCTGCCCATTTTTTAAATCAGAATGTTTATTTTTTGTGTACATCTTCTATATATTTTGGATATTAACCTCTTATCAGATATGTCATTTGTAAATATCTTCTCTCATCCACTAGGAAAAACAAAAACACTAACTTGAAAAGGCATACACACCCCTGTGTTTGTTGCAACATTATTTACAATAGCCAAGGCATGGAAGCAAACTAAGTGTCCATCAATAGATGAATGAATAAGGAAAATGTGATCACACACAGACATACACAGACACAGACACACACACACACACACACACACACACACACACACACTGGAATATTACATAGCCATAAAAAGGATAAGATCATCATGCTATTTGATATGACATGCATGGACCTAGAGGGTATTATGCTAAGTGAAATAAGTCGGACTGAGAAAAACAAATACAAACACTCCACTCATAAATGGAATATAAAAAATGAATAAACAAAAAGCAGAATCAAAACTATGAATACAGTCATGCCTGACAACTGATGGTTGCCAGAGAGGATGGGGGTAGTGAATAAGGAAAAAATGGGTGAAGGGAAGAGGGAGATATAGGCCTTCAGTTATGCAATGAGTAAGTCATGAGAATAAAAAGCACAGCATGAGGAACACAGTCAATGAAACTGTAATAACAAGGTAATGGGACAGATAGTGGCTATACTTGTGGTGAACATAGCATAACGTATAAACTTCTCAGATCACTAAGCTGTACACCTGAAACAAATGTAACAGTGTGTGTCAGCTGTATGAAAATTGAAAAAAAAAGAAGAAAAGAAAAATACAGAAGAATACATGAATGAGTATATCGGCAGTGAGGCTGCTGGTGTGCTCTTTTTATAGTAGGAACGAGGAAAGGCCCCTCCTATAATGTGACATTTGAGCAAATATCAGCAGAAAGTGAGACAGCAAGTCATTCGGACATCTGGAGGAAGGGAAGTTCAGTCAGAAGTAACAGTTAAGTGCTAAGGTGGGAGGCGTTTGTCGTGTCTGTAAAACTACAAAGAGATCACTGTTGCTGGGTAAGTCTGTGGAGACATAACCCATCCCTTATCAGTGTTAATACATTCAAGTAAAAGTTGAAGATAGAAGGCAATTCAACTAGATTCAAAATTCAAAGGGATACCATTTACTGAAATTGCACAGAAATATTCAAGTTGTTGATACAAATATATTGGCATGTATTTACTGCTTCTTCCTTACTTTGATCTCCTACTTCCTTAGTCTAAAGTTGAGATTTAAGAAGCAAAATGTAACAACATTAATGTATCCAAGTTTATCTCTGGACCAGTCTTGGTCATCCGTCACTATTTTACCTCTAGTAATGTTTTATTATGAAAATTTCCCATGTGAACATTTAGTTTTACTTGTCTGACATTATGTATTATTTAATAGATTTGCTGCTTCAAGTTCAATTACCAAGGCTACTGGAAGTATTGCTTTGAAGAAAGATTGCAAATTGATGGTCATTCTCATACCCTCTTTCTCCAGAAGGAATTATTTAGATTGAAAAATGTGTGGAGAATGGGAAAGGTTCTGAGGGCAAATGAATATAAGTAATGTAGCTTTAAAAAAAAAGCTAATTATTTTTCTTAGCTGTGGAACTTTTAGGTGTTTATGAAATGCTCATGTAGATTGTAAATCTTTGAGAGGAGGACATTTTATTGACAACAGAAAATTTACTAACAGCTCAAGAAAGTTGTGCTTACCAGAACAAATCTTGTAAAAATCTTTCCTGGAAAAGGCAAAGACAGTTCAGTCTCTTGAGTTTCTAAGTGGATGGGTGTGGTAAACAGCTGGGGTCTGTATGGCACCACGCGGCATCACAATCAAAAGGTTGGAAATGATACCATTAAAAAATTATAAGCAGAAGCTTATAAATTTTTATGACTCACTGCTTTTAATTAACCTTTAAAAGCTATTCATGTAGGAATGCATATGTCTTGGCTTTTGAAGAGAGCAAGGTTTAATGCAGCTATGTTTCTAATGAGGACCCATAGATGCATCTTTTCCAGTATGGCTATGACATTTCAACAACACCATGTTTCAATAACACCATGCCTAGTCAAAGTACCACAAACTGAGCTTCAAGACGGTCACCAGGTAGAAAGATGGCATTTTGCTTTCTTAATCATGTTTCCTTTGCTCTCAGACATTTCAAAAGGTTCTTAATTATTTTTTGGATATTATCGGTATAATCGCATAATCAGTCAGACAGTTCAGTTCCAAACTGTCAAGTTTTCTGTAAACTTACAGAGTAAATCTTCAGCAATGAGCTACATAACTTATCTTCAAGGAAAGAAACAACTAAAAAAGAATAGTGTGTTAATGTTCTATTGCTGCCTAGGAAATTACCACAAGTATAGCAGTTGAGAACAACACGTGTTTATTACTTGCTGGTCAAGAGTCCAGGCACAGCTTAGCTGGCACCTCTGGTTAGGGTCTTACCAGGCTGTAAGTAAGCTGTTGGCTGGGTTTGTTTTTCATCTGGAAGCTCAACTGGGAAGAACCTCTTCCAGCTCACTTTGGTTGTTGACAGAATTAATTTCCTTGTATCCATAGGATTGAGACCCCTGGCTTCTTACTGGCAGTCAGCTGGAGGCTATTCTCCACTCCTAGAGGGTGTTACATGGACCTGAAATCCAGACAGAAGGTCTCTAGAGCAATCCTGTTCATGAGTTAGAATTTATATGATGCAATGCAATCACAGAAATGGCACCTATCACCTTTGCCATATTCTATTGGTTAGTCACAGATCCTGTCCACATTCAAGGATAAGAGGATTACACAAAAGTGCAAACTATAGGAAGCGAGGATCATGAGGGACCAAACTAGATTCTGTCCACTGCTATTAATAAACAATTTAGACCACTAGATGGACTATCAATATTGTCCATTAAAAAAAAAATATATGGCTTTGCAACTAGGTAGGACCAGGATTTAAACTTGGCTTTAGTACTAATTGGCTGTGTGCTTTTGAGTAAGGCATTTATTCTCTCTGTATCTTGGTTTCTTCACCAATGAAGTGGGGAGAAGTATTGAAAAATTAAAATAAAATGAGATCACTTATGTAAAGTGTTTAATGTAGTATATAGTATGAAATGAATGTTCAACAACAATAGCTTCTCATGATAGTAATGATAGTAATACTTGTATTGGTGGTGAAAAGACTTAAAAGCCCTTCACCTATGGATGAATTGATAATAGAAGTCTTTTTTTTCTTTCCCCTTTGGAATGTGTTAAAATCTATTTGATACATATTTTATATTTATTCGTTTGTATGTAACAAATATGATATAAATTATAATTCTAAGATTTATTTGTTGTGTGCATCTATAATGCCTTAATTGTTGCATTTGTAGAATATTTCATCATGTGAGTATACTATTGTATATTTATCCATTCACAATATGCTTATGTATTCTCTGCTCAGTGGGCATTTGGATTGTTTCCAGATTTTTTTTTTTACCTTATTAACAATGCTGTTATTAACAGCAAGGAAACAATGCATTAAATGAATGTGTGTTCGGACCTCAAAAACTTGTATCACTTTCCTTTTTATGAACTCTGTGAAAATAGGAATTCATTGATTGAATATGTATTAAGCATCAGGAAAAGTATTATATGCCAAGGACCAGAAACAAAACGCTGCCTTCAAAGAATTTAAGAGTTTAATGAGGGAAACAGACAAATTTTAAAAACTGCCTAGATAGGGAGTCAGAGCCCATTCTGGTAGGCTGACCAACCACCTTGATTTATCCTGTCCTGGTTTTAACATTGAACATCCAGCAACCCTTTGGTCCCAGTAAACTTGAGGCTTGAGGCAGGAGCCATTTATTTAAAATGAACAGTGTTCTGTTTTTATTTTTTAAAAAATTTTATTTATTTATTTTTGAAATCTTTATTTTTGAGAGAGCCCACAAGCAGGGGAGAGGCAGAGAGAAAGCAGGAGACACAGAATCCAAAGCAGGATCCAGGCTCTGAGCTATCAGCACGGAGCCCAATGCAAGGCTTGAATCCATGTACCACGAGGTCATGACCTGAGCCAAAGCTGGATGTTCAACTGACCGAGCCACTCTGGCGCCCCATTATTACACTGTTTTTAGAATGGAGGCATAAGGGATGCTGGTCAGCAAACAATAGGTGTCCACCAGAAGGGGCATCTAACTCAGGATGGGGCTAAGTCAGTCAGAGAAGTCTTCCCAAAGAAAATGATATATGAGTAAGGAGTGGGGAAGACAAATAATATTACCTAGGCAAAGAAGGAAACCAGAAAAAAGATTCTGGGCAGAGGGTACTGTGAGGCAAGAAAGTGTTATGTAGTACTCAAATTCAGGGTATCCAACAGTTCAGTATTGTTGGAACATAGACCTTGTATAGGAAAGAGGCAAGAGATGCAGTTAGAGAAGTCAGTTGACATGATGTGCTTGTCATGCTAAGGACGGACTTTGGATGGTAGGTAGGATCAAGTGTCAGCACTGTGTCATGAGCTCAGATCTGTCTTTAAGACACATTCTTGTAGCAGCGGGGAGAAGCACAGGACTGGGTGGCTGGGGTCTGACAGTTCTTTGTTTCCCCATAGATTGCCTACAGAGCTGTGTAGCATTTCAGTCCATGCACATTGTTTAACATTGAATAGAAATTAACAATAAAAGTAAAACAAAGAAAACAACAGTGACAGCAAAGACCAAATCTACCAAAAAACCTTAGTCTCTTTTTGCTAGACAGATTAAACAGGGATGTATATATATATATATATATATATATATATATATATATATGTTATGTACATATGTTTTATACATATGTATATACATATGTTTTATATATATGTATATATATACACATATATAACACATAACACATAACAGGGATATGTGTGTGTGTATATATATATATATATATACACATATATATGTATATATATAAATATATATGTTTTCTTTTCTTTTTTTTTAACGTTTATTTATTTTTGGGACAGAGAGAGACAGAGCATGAATGGGGGACGGTCAGAGAGAGAGGGAGACACAGAATCGGAAGCAGGCTCCAGGCTCTGAGCCATCAGCCCAGAGCCCGACACGGGGCTCGAACCCACCAACCGCGAGATCGTGACCTGAGCTGAAGTCGGACGCCCAACCGACTGAGCCACCCAGGCGCCCCTATATGTTTTATTTTCTAATTACATTTTTGATAAACCTAGCTAACACTCTGGGTTCACATTCTAAAAGTCACTTTCATGTTCACTGAGCATTTTGTAGGGGATAAAATGAACCCACATATGCACACACCTATAGGCACATACCCCAAATGGCCTTGGCCATAAGATGTATCAGTGGTAGCAGGACTCCAGGGCCCATCAAGAATCCATGTTTCTTGGGGAGCCTGAGTGGCTCAGTTGGTTAAGCATCCGACTTCAGTTCAGGTCATGATCTCGCGGTCCGTGAGTTCGAGCCCCGTGTCAGGCTCTGTGCTGACAGCTCAGAGCCTGGAGCCTGTTTCAGATTCTGTGTCTCCCTCTCTCTCTGACCCTCCCCCGTTCATGCTGTCTCTTCCTGTCTCAAAAATAAATAAATATTAAAAAAAAAAAAAAAGAATCCATGTTTCTTACAGGAGGATGCAATCTGCTGTGGCTTACAGGTACTTTTTTAGTTTTATTCCTAGGTTTTTAGTTTTACTAACCACCTAGCATCCACAGTGCCATGAGAGTCTGTCAAGGTCCCTGACAAGGTCTGACTCAGACTGGGAGAATCTCACAAGAATGTCATAAGCCCATCATCTTATTATGTTCTAGTCTGCTCCCAATTCTTCCTCTTTCCATCACCAACATAATACCTTTAAAAAAAAATGGGCCCAAAGAAAGACTTTTATAATTTATCTTGCCTTGGGATCCCTATTTCATCCTGTGCTACAACTAGACAGGCCATATCCAGACTCCAAACTACTCCATGTCGATATCATACAATCTAAATGACCTTGCCCTTATATGCCAGATTGGTGAAGCAATCTTCCCTTTTCCTCATCTTTATCATGTTCACAGAAGCTGAAGCTGGTTGAACAAAAAGTTAAACACAGACCTAAACACTAGTCTAAATCACCTTCTAAGGTTAACTAGGAAAAAATGAAATCCTCTAGGTAGGCCGGCAGTCTCTTGGCTTAACAGAGAATGGGAATGGAAACTACTTTTTCTCATCTTGTTTCACTTTGCTTCTGTTGAAGATTAGTCTATTGAAATGCCAGGCTTTTGCAAACTTAACATTTTAATATTTTTTAATAACATAAAATGGGTCAAATTTTTGAGTCAAAAGATAGAAAATGCCTGTTGTCTTTGTAAATGTTTCACCTTAGTTTTATGTATACAACGTACACAGTATATTTAAAGGGTGCCTGTGTGGTATGTGCTGAAGGATGGTTTGTTCAAGCACACCTGAATGTCCCTATTAATCACTGTCTTGAGGATGCAGAGATCCTGTCCTCCCGCTATGTTCCCGCCAAGCAGAATGTGTGGAAGAACATGTTTTTGGCAGTCAAGTTCAGGGGTGTGGGCGTGGCCAACCAGGAGCATCTCCCATCTCCCTCATAAGGAAGAATGTCCACTTGGCAGGGCTTGATCTCCTTGCAACGCTGGGAGGGTTACAGATAGTTGCGAGGCTAAGTTGCTACATGATAAGAGTTTGCTGCATATAGATCTCAGCAGCAGATGCTCTGTCCAGTTGGCTGCTCCTGGACTCCTTGAGTGTAAGTCCCCCGCCAAGAAACCTGTATCTTGATTACTGTCCCTGGGTCTTTTCTTTAGTCTCACTGGACCATCATCTACTCTTGGCTTAGAGTCCGCTGGCGTGTGGCTGCACGGTAACTCTAAAGCAAGGTGGCGGTTTACCAACCAGAGGAGCGCATGTACCTCCTGATGACCGTTGCCTCATGTGGGATAGCCATCCCTAGCGATACTGCCATTGGATGAAATATATTTCAGAGCCTAGTTCCGCATGTCTCCAATGTTACAAAAGCTTAATATCATAAAGGGGGATTTGGTATTTGTAAACAACCAAAGGTCATTCATTCAGAGCCATTTTAATTAAATAAGATAGGTGACCATGGAAAAGAACACTATGTGTGACTGATATGGAAATAAGTTTGATATAAAACTGATTATCGTATTTTGCTTCTAAACTGTCACTGAAGGCAAATACCAAAGATGAAGTGCATGTAAATTTTGATCATTTATAGCAGCGTAGAAATGAGCACAATATGCCCCTACTCTTTCGAGGAGACAACACTTAAAGTATAATTTAGATGTATATGCTAAGTGTATATTCCATTACTTTACAGATACTTTTATGCTATGTGTTGGGTGTAGTGTTCTGTGTTAGCTTACCTGCTTGCTTGCTTTCTCATTAGAATCATGCACACAATTTAGCAGTAGTCCTTTTTATCAACCTATATTCCATATGTCCAAAGATCAAGAAATGAATAGAATAGTGTAAAGTCTTTTTTAAGAGGCTAAGTAAAGTAACATATAATTGATTTAGAATAGGAATTAGGGCTCATTAAATTAGCATGTATGAGCATGGGAGATTTTACATAACTGCAAAATTATGATTTTTGCTTTCTAAGTTGAAGGAAATGTAAAAGATTTTATTATAGTCAACCTCAAGGAAAAGTACATTTTCTTATTCCTTCTTTTGTGACTATTTTAAGTCCATCATAAAACTTAATTGCTTTTCATTTGTCTTAAGAACTCCTGGCTATTACTACTTTTAGAAAATTCAGAAACTCTTACTGTTTCTACTTTCACATATTATGTTAAATGGTTTTAAGGTTGTTAATAATAGGGGCACCTGGGCGGCTCAGTCAGTTGAGCGTCGGGCTCTGGATTTCGGCTCAGGTCATCTCAGTTTGTGGGTTCAAGCCCCACATTGGGCTTGGTGCTGACAGCATGGAGCCTGCTTAGGATTTTCTCTCCCCCTCTCCCTGCCACTCCCCTGCTCGCACTCACTCGCACTCTCTCTCTCAAAACAAATAAGCTTAATATTTTTTAAGTTGTTAATAACAGAAATATTTAAAATAAGTAAATATAAGTTTGTTAAAAATATGCCTCTGTGCACAAAGCATTTGGCTCTCAATCATTAACAAAATATTCATATAAAGTTGCATAAAATTACCTGAAGTCTTTCAGATGACTTTTCTCATTTTATCTTTATATTGGCACTATAATCTCTACATTAAAAGTTGAAGAGGGGCGCCTGGGTGGCTCAGTCGGCTAAACGTCCAACTTCGGCTAAAGTCCTGATCTGGCAGTTTGGGTTCGAGCCCTGCGTCGGGCTCTGTGCCAACAGCTCAGAGCCTGGAGCCTGCTTCAGATCCTGTCTCTCAATCTCTCTCTCTCTCTCTCTCTCTCTCTGCCCCTCCCCCACTCACTCTTTGTCTCTGTCTCCCAAAAATGAATAAATGTTTAAAAAAAATTTAAAAAACAGTTGAGGAAAATAATGTTCCACGAAGTTCCAGGATGCTGGATCACAAGGCCAGTTAACAATGGAGTCTAGGCTAGAGTTGGGTGCAGTTCAGGATACTGGCTTTTGTCTTAGAGCATTCTTCACTGACCCCGTTTATACCCCTAGCACCTTCCTGACTTCTCCCTGCCACAACTGGGTTAGTAAACTAAAGACAATATAAACTTAAAGGTTATTTTTTATTTACTCCTTGCCTCTACCTTAAAAAAAAAAAACATGATGGTCAATGTGTATGAAGTAAAAAATAGAAGCTGGAAAATTGGATAAAAGAAAGGAGGAGTAAAAAAAATAAGGTTTTACATTGGTGTAAAATACATGTGTTAACGCTGTGCTAGCTCATGAAATTGACAGAGTAGGGGTTGAAAATCAATCTCTAAGCTTTCTAGCAATCACTGAGAGGATCAAGCCATAGTCCGCTATGCAATTTTCAGTACTCATAAGATGAAAAATAAACCAGTGGTCAAGGAGAAACACAAAATATCTCTAGTAGGAAAATTAAAACAAAACAAATAATTTCCCAGTGGAAATAAGAATATGCCATATTTGCAATCAGTGATGGTCCTAACCAGAACCAAGCACCCTTGCAGACAAGGCCAGAGGAAAGTTTCTAAGCAAACATACACAAGACTGTACTACAACCATAAAATGAATTATATCCCATTCTTGTGTTGTGTCTGCTTCCTTACAATGACAGGATAGTTCTTGTTCCTCCAGTTCTTGTTGTCCTGCCTCAAGAAAAAAGAAAGAAAAGAAGAAAAGAAAAGAAAAGAAAAGAAAAGAAAAGAAAAGAAGAGAAAAGAAAAACAAGAAAGAAAAATCATTGCAATACCCAATCACTGAATAGCATCCAACCCACTTTCCTAATCTGTCCTCAGAATTGCCCAGCTTTGCTCAAACTCTTTAAGAAGCCCCTCCCATTTTCCCTTAACTGAGATTCTCCTAATGGTCCCCTGGGTGCCTTCTCCCTTGCTATAATAGGTTAAATGAAACAACTGTGTAATTTGTACTTTTACAAAAGTGCTTTGTACATTTTTGTGAGTACAGGTGTTCTCTTGGTATCATTTGATGAGTGAGTTTTAGCAGGTGTCAAAAATACAAGACTGTTTAATGAAGTCAGAAGTACCCTCAACAATATATCCAGAGCAAATAAAATAATTTTCACATGCCATTTCCTCATACAACTTCTTAATTTAGGCGAGCATCATTATATGAAAGGGCGATACCTTTGGTAGAGGAAAGCCATTTTCAGGTGACCTGACCTAATCCAGAGAAATGTTTGATATATATGCCTAAAATGTTCCTTAAGAAAACTCAAAGAAACTTGATGGATCTTAGATTTATTCACAATATTTTTTAGGAGAGTTTTTACAGCTTAGAACATATCAGCCTTTAAAGCTTTCTCCTTACAGCAGAGTAATCAACTTTTCAGAATGTTATAACCTGGTAACTATCATTATTTTAGCAGGCTTAAATCACACTCAAATTTTCAGTATATACTGAGACTGGAGGATTTATTCCAAGGCCTTTGCTGAGATAAAGTATTTTTAGAGTCAGATAAACATTCCTAGTATTCCTAGATCAAAACGGTGATTTTGAAATAGAAGCCATTTGATTCATACCATTGGGAAACAAAAATCCTAATACATCACCTCTGAAAAAATTCATAGAGTTAATTGATTTTTCAAGGCTGTGTATAAGCCTGGTTTTCAACTAAAACTTATTTTTATCTTTTAAACGGGAAACCATAATATTTGCTATATTGTGGGGAGTAAAATATTAGTATAAGGTTTTTTCATTTAAATTTTTTTTAACGTTTATTCATTTTTGAGAGAGAGAGAGACACAGAGTGTGAGTGGGGACGGGCAGAGAGAGAGGGAGACACAGTACTCAAAGCAGGCTCCAGGCTCTGAGCTGTCTGCACAGAGCCCGATGCAGGGCTCGACCTCACAAACCATGAGATCTTGACCTGAGCTGAAGTCGAATGCTCAACCGACTGAGCCACCTGGGCTCAGGTAGTATAAATACCTGAGTGCTCCAATAGTATAAATTTTTTTAAAAGTGAGTTTCTCTAACATCCAGAAATATTTCTCCTCTCTACAGAATGACTGAATTTCATTCTCATTATGTAATTAATGAATTCTATCATCAAAGAAAAAAGTTTTTCTTATCTGAGTTAGTCATCTGTAACAAAGACTTTTATTTTCACAAAAATACAACTCATATCGTTGATTTAAACAATTCACTATTCTGTTTGGAATAGTAAATGGAGGGTGAGACACCACAAAGTAAAGAAGCCTTGGGAAAACGTACAGGCTTATGAATTACCCACAGACTGAAGTTGAAAAAGTGGTGGACATTTGGTTTTTAATTTTTTTGGAAGTGACTCCCATTCCTCAAACATGCTTTCTGCTTTCCATAAAACACTTGCTAGTGTGTTCCATCTGCCTGTCCTTGTATCCATCCGTGATGTTCTAAATGTGACTTTTCTGGCTTTCAAGAACAAGTTTCAATGTCAAAGCTATTTTCTACAAACATATTCCAACGTTGTTCCCGCAGCGTGTTGGTGCTTTACGCATTTATGCAGTCTCTTCAGAGGGAGTGTGACACAAATAAGTGATATTCTAGTTTCAGAACTGAATTCTCAAAAATATTTCTCACCTATTTGGGTGAGAAATCAATCCCTGGATAAATGTTTTGTTTTGTTTTTGGTGAAAACTGTATATTTCAGTATCCAAAAGTTGGAAGTCAGCCTTACCTCCAACTTTTAGAAAACAAGATGAAATTTTTGTTTTGGTATTAGGATGCTATTATACCCAGGGATCCAGAAACACCCAGATCCTGTATCTGACCAAGCCACACTTTCTGACAAGTCTCTAGAGGGAAATTAGGCACAAGTAATAGTGTGCAAAGAAAACAAATGTATTCATTTCTAGAGACGTGAATTTAGTGCAGTGAATCTTAGTAAGTGTTGGTTTGACTCTCTCCTGAGAGCTTCTCAGGTGTGATCTGAAACCAGATCCCATAAGAGGGGGGCTGGAGAGACCAAAGAAAGGGGCAAGCCACTCCAGGTTGTAAGTGGCAGTTTTAATAAACAAAAGGAACTTCCATAAGAGGTTTGTCTTGCGCAGCAGCAAGACTTATCCCTGCGTCTGCCCACCAAATCTTAAAGTTAACTGGGTTCGGTCATGTCTACCATGCAGGTGTTTTCAACACCACATCACTATCTCAAGACTTCTTACAGCAGCCTCTGAGATCAGGAAAGCCAAGTGGAACCCACACTCCAAAAACAGGGGAGGATGTGAGGAGCCTCTGATCACCTTGCTTCATTCAGCTCATGGGTCAACTGGCAGTCACATCTTTTTGATGACCTTTCCCAATAGTAACCTGGCCAAAGATACAGAACATTCCTTCTAAGCTAGCAAGTACCTGATGGTAAATGACAGCAACAGAGGGGAAGGAAGTTTGGATAGGCATTCATCCGCAACATAAAGAATCCTATTTATTATAAGATTCAGTCTGGAGTGGGTTTTCTCCACAGAGAAATCAGGGAGTGGCTACCAGAAAATGGGTAAATGGATAATACAGGAGCAAAGCGACAGTCGGAAAAATCAGCAGTTGAAGGAGGGACAGAATGTATGTCTCAGAACTTGATTTAATGCTCACAGCACTTTGTTACCCTGCTACTACAGAGAAAATTCTATAAACCCTGAAGAAATTAGAGCATCTTATGAAAATACTTGAAAACATTTCACAACTAAATTGTCATTTGGTGGGATCTGGCATCATTTTGGGCCTCCAGAAAATTCTTCAAGAATGTGATGTTAGGGGCTTCTGGGTGGCTCAGTCGGTTGAGTGTCCGACTTCAGCTCAGGTCATGATCTCATGGTCCATGAGTTCGAGCCCCGCGTCGGGCTCTGTGCTGACAGCTGAGAGCCTGGAGCCTGCTTCAGATTCTGTGTCTCCCTCCATCTCTGCCCCTCACCCACTCACACTGTCTCTCTCTATCAAAAAAATGAATAAACATTAAAATTTAAAAAAAAAATAATAATAATAAAAAAGAATGTGATGTTAGCAGAAAGTTACCACATACAAAGTGGCCAGATGCTCTCTCTTCTGAGTTTCTACTATTGTTAGAATACTTTTGAATTTCTTGTCATTATTCAGACAAAATGTAATATTGTTGCTTTGTTTGCTTAAAAGGAGAAGGACTTCTTAAGATGTTTTAAATCCTTAGAAGGATCTCTGGAGCATTAATAATTTCTGAGAAATATTTTCCCTTTTATTGATATTTTAGAACACAATATGTACTACCATGGACTATACCGCATAGGTTGTTATTTGGGGGGGGGGGCGGAATAGAAACAATCCAAGACAATTTGTTCAGCAAAGCACTCGAGGACATTTAAAAACTTTTTGAAATCAGTGTGACTACCCTGAGCAGCTTGATAATTCAACTTGTTAAAGTAAAAGGTCTATTGAAAGTCAAAATGTTTGTGCACATAAACATAATCAGTATGAAATGGTCAGAGCAAGAGGACCATCTATTAATTTACCATTAATGATGAGGCTGCTGTGCCTCATCATTGTTTCATGATGCTTAAGTGTACCTGCGTGTGTTGCACACACATTCAAATGGGAAGGGTTGGAGAACTCTGTAGGAATACGACTTAGATACATAGTGCCTTGAACTTGCATGTGTAGAAGGGCTTTGCACTGGCTGTTCCAGTTAAAATTGCCCCTTTAACTCTATTTTTAATATTCCTGACTTTCAATTCACATATAACCTCTATCCTGCCACCTTTTGCATTCTCTAATGCAGACTCATTTTGTATCAGTTCTATTTTCACAGTGGGATATGACATTTATTGGTTTGGGAACACTGACTAAATTGGAATGCAATTCCACTCTACATAAAGGTACCTACAACAGCAGGATGATATGAATCTGAATAAATAAGAAATTACAAAGGTCAGTTAGAATAAAAGTCAGAGCTGGTAAATAAAAATACAATAAGTCCCAGAAATAAAAATAAAAATCAGAATGCAATTACATTCCACACAAATGAATGGAGCAGGAAATGCATATAAAGTAGAGGCTTTGATGAGAAGGAGTTAGAAATAAAATTCAGCCATAAATTTATCTATTTTCTCAGGAAGACTAAATGAATGCCTGAGGAAGAATTGAGCTATGTTGTCAAACTAACAGGATGGTGACTGGGGAGAGAGAGATTTTTGTTGTCAGAAACAGTTATAATTCACTGTCTATGATGCTTAATAAATATCAAAGTTGAGGGGCACCTGGGGGGCTTAGTCAGTTGAGTATCCGACTTTTGGTTTAGGCTCTGGTCATGATCTCAGGGTTTGGGAGATTGAGCCAAGCTTTGGGCTTTGTGCTAACAGCTTGGAGCCTGGTTGGGATTCTGTCTTTGCCTTCCTCTGCCCCTCCCCTGCTCACGGGGGTGCTCTCTCTCTCAAGAGTAGTAAGTAAAATTTAAAATAAATAAAATGAAAATAAATATCAAAGTTGATTACTGCTAGATAATTTTTAAATTTAGCAGCTGAAATAAAGCACAAATATGAGGTAATCTGGAAAAGTAACAAAAATCAAGATAGACTAAGAAATAAAAAGCATAGGTGAATTTCAAACATAGATCTATATTAAAATGTGGAAAAAATTAAATCTAAAAAATTGTGAGCATTAAAAAGCACATTCAGAGAGAGCATATAACACAAATATAGGGAATTAAATAAGAGATTTAAGAGAAAGCCAATATTCTCTTGTCCACAAGAGAAGCACAATTAGAAAAAAAAAGGAAAGAAGAAACTGCTGAGGTCAGGGACAGAGCTCTTGGGTGGAGGTAAATTTCACTTACAAGGCAAAATGGCAATATAAAGAAAATAGTGAACATTGTCAGAATGAACATTTTAATTAACCAATGAGCACCATGTCACTTGATTTAGTGGCCAGTTTTCCAAGCTCATTTCATTTGACCCATCATAGGTTTTAACAAAGTTGATCATTCTTCCTTGATGCACTTTCCTCACTTGGATTCTAAGAATACCCACCACACATGGCTTCTCTCCTAGCTCTCTGGTTGCTTCTTCCCAGGCAACTTTGTTGATGTTCTTTTTCATTCTGACCTCTTAATGGTTAAGAGGACCAAGCTTGGTCCTTGGTCCACACACTAGCTCTTGATTTTCTCCAGGCTGGTGGCTTTCAGACTATCTGCATGCTGATAACCTCCAGCCTAGACCTTTCACATGAGCTCCAGACTCACAGATCCAATAATTGCGTTCATCCTAGATAGACTTAATGTCCAAAGCCAAACTCCTGATCTTCCTCCTCTAACTTCCTTCATGTACTTTTCCTCAATTACCCATGGAATTGTGGGGCATTTCATTCTTGGAAGTGCCTAGGCCAAATCTTTTGGAGTCATTGTCAATCCTCCTTTCTAGCACATACCCTTTTTAAATCCACTGAGAAGTCCTTTTGTTCTAACTTCAAACTATATTCAGAATTTGGCCAATTTTAAGCACCTCTCAACCATTTCCACCCCAATCTGAGCCACCATCAGCTGTCATGACATTATGGAAACGGCCTCCTAATTGGTCACTCCGTGTTTATCTTCATCTTCCTGTAGTCTGTCCTATATACGCCAGTGGAATCATCAGGAACCTACATCCTAGTAGATTGTTTCTCTGCTTGGAATTCTGCAATGGCTCTTCACTAAACTCAGCGAAGCAAAAGCTCATGCAAGCATTTGTCAGGCTCTATATGATCTAGCCTGCTCCCCTGTGACCCTTCCAACCTTCATTTCTATGACCCTACTCCGCTGCCATTAACTCAGAGCCACAGTTATCCCCTTGCTTTTCACCAAACACACCAAACACAAGGTAAGATATGCTCTTACCTTGGAGGCTCTGCTCTGGATGTTGTCTCAGCCTGGAATATTCTGCCCTTAGCCACTTGCTTGGCCAACTTTTTTAACTAGTCAAATCTTTGCTCAAATTTCACCTTGATGAGTGAGGCTTACCTTGACCACTCCTTTTAACATTTCAAGTTGACAACAGCCCATACTCCTACCATTCAAAATTTCAAATCGCCTTACTTTGTTCTGCTTTTGATTTTGTTCCATAGTATTTACAACTTTCGAACATGCCACACAATCATTTATTAAATCTATTATTTATTGGTTGTATCCTTCTGCTGAGATATAAGAGAGAAAAGGTTTGGATTTTTTTTAAGCCTACAGGAAGTCACTTTATTTACAGAAAACAGTAATTTGAGGAGTCTTGTTCACAGAGGGTGACCATCCCCCTTCCTGCTGGTGCTATTGGAGGGCTTGGGAGTGACATCCTCAGTCCTCCTTGATCTTCATCCCTGAACAGGCAAGGTCTCTGAGGGCTGACTATGATCCAGGCCCAGGGGTTTTGATTTTCTTTCCTCCTGTGTACTGGGGTTCTATGTGGAGGGCAGTGATGCCCAGCCTCTTGAACCTCTGTTCCATATCCTGGGTGGCCCACATGACTGCATATGGAGAAGACTCATCTTTGCCAGCCTTCACCTTCATCCTACCAATCACATGGGCAGGTGGCTTCTTTGCCAGAAAGGTGGGTGGTGCCATAGACGAAAGTGTTGTTGAAAGATATAAAGATATGGTGGACACTAAACACTTTTTCTTCTTCGGCCACCTGAGGTCTGAGACTGTTCTTTCTCCTTTTCCTTCTCCTTGCAAGGTGCTATTTCTGTGCATCTTCTCAGACTCCATCACCAGTAAGAGCGAGAGCAGAGGGTTTTGACTGTATTATTCCCTAACATATCCAAAGCGCACTGGATTGAATTACTAGCTGAACCAAATGAGCTTATCTTCATACACTGAACTTTCAGGGTTATAATCTATGTACATGTATGTTTTAAGACCATTGGGGATGCCTCAAAACATCCTCCAAATAACATGCATATTCAATATGGGTTAAAGGCACACCGCTGTCATTACTTAAGATTCACTCAATGCTAGATTCCAAATAAAAGATCAACAACTTATATATGCCATTACATTTGCAATAATATATTAAGTATTTAGTATTCAAAACTCTGTGTTCTGAGAAGTACAATAATATAAAAACATCATCCCTAGAAATTTACTAGTCAGAAGGGAAGAAAAACACAAATTTCATATTTATCTGACCACTGAATTTCTTCTCAGCTATAATCCTCTATTGTAAAACCAAATAAAACAGTATCTTTTTTCAGGAGCTCAGACAAAAACATTTATGCTCCCTATCTTTTCCAAGGCTCTTTAGAATTGTAGTAAATGAAACGTCTGGTTACCTGGTTAACTCTTCCCTGGATGCTAATGGGATTACACATTCATTTAAATTTGGCTTTTTAAGGAGTTCCCTGGAGGCCAGGCCAGCATGCTGAGCTCAACTAATAGACTTTCAGCATCACAATCTAGGTACACATTTTTTTTTTTTTAATGCCACAGGGACCTTAAAATGGTTTAAAGTAGATGAAATATTGTCATTATGTTCTTATGTGATGTTCTGTAGTGCTGGGATATTTTTAAAATGTTTGAGTGATATTTTAAACAAAGTAATAAAATACACAATCTGTCCCTGGTTGGTACAACTCAAACTATATCTATGGAAACGGGACTCAGTGACCATGAATGTTAATCCATCTGCATTTTCACAAAGAGGTACAAAATGAAAATCTCAATTCCAACTACATTTTTTTTTTTTTTTTTGCAAATGCAATCTCCTGTCTAAGCTAGTGGGTGACTTGATGTATTTGATATGCAGGAATAATGTTTTCTCCCTAAGGTGTGGTTATTAATGTCCTATCATTTTCAATCTTTTAAAATCTAGGGGGCTGGCCTTGCTCTTAATGAGTAGACAGCTAAGAATGTTGTAATTCTGGCCCGTGGTTGAGGATTTATGTAATACACCAATGCTCCCACTTACATCGTGAGGTTTGATTTAAACAGCAAAATACCTGCCCCATTACTGTATCTGCTCCCCACTACCTATCAATCTAAGGGACTGACTTTATTTTGTCTTGCTGTTTCAAAATCAAATATCCATTCCTCACTGAAGTTGCTTTTAGAATGAACATCTCTGACAGCATTTTCTGATACTACTAGCTGACAGCAGATACCCAGGAAAAGGAGAGGTTTAATTGAGAAGAGAATAGAGAGGAGAAGAGAAGTCCTTATATAAAGTAGTGTCATGAAAAGATGCTCAACGTCGCTCCTCATCAGGGAAATACAAATCAAAACCACACTCAGATATCACCTCACGCCAGTCAGAGTGGCCAAAATGAACAAATCAGGAGACTATAGATGCTGGAGAGGATGTGGAGAAACGGGAACCCTCTTGCACTGTTGGTGGGAATGCAAACTGGTGCAGCCACTCTGGAAAACAGTGTGGAGCTTCCTCAAAAAATTAAAAACAGATCTACCCTATGACCCAGCAATAGCACTGCTAGGAATTTACCCAAGGGATACAGGAGTGCTGATGCATAGGGGCACTTGGACCCCAATGTTTATAGCAGCACTCTCAACAATAGCCAAATTATGGAAAGAGCCTAAGTGTCCATCAACTGATGAATGGATAAAGAAATTGTGGTTTATATACACAATGGAGTACTACGTGGCAATGAGAAAGAATGAAATATGGCCCTTTGTAGCAACGTGGATGGAAATGGAGAGTGTGATGCTAAGTGAAATAAGCCATACAGAGAAAGACAGATACCATATGGTTTCACCCTTATGTGGATCCTGAGAAACTTAACAGAAACCCATGGGGGAGGGGAAGGGAAAAAAAAATGAGGTTAGAGTGGGAGAGAGTCAAAGCATAAGAGACTCTTAAAAACTGAGAACTGAGGGTTGATGAGGGGTGGGAGGGAGGGGAGGGTGGGTGATGGGTATTGAGGAGGGCACCTTTTGGGATGAGCACTGGGTGTTGTATGGAAACCAATTTGACAATAAACTTCATATATTGAAAAAAATAAATAAAATAGTGTAGAGTACTAGTGACCTACATATATGCCCATGGCTATTCCCATGCCTATACTCATGCCTATGCCTATGCCTACTACCCATTCCCAAGCCTATGCTTATGCCTATACTCATGTCTATGCCCGTACTCATGCGTATGCCTATGTCCATGTTTGTGCATATGCCTGTGCCCATGCCTATGCTTTTGCTTATGCCTATACCATTGTCTATGCCTGTGCCTATACACATTCCTATGCCCATGCCCATGCCTATGCCTATATTCATGCCTAGACCTATGTGCATGCCTATGCCCATGCCAGAGCCCATGCCTTTGGCCATGGCTATATCTATACTCGTACTTATGTCCATGCCCATACCTATACCCAGGCCTATGCGTATACACCCATTCCTGTACCTGTCTGCTTCTGTATCTTCATCTGTATCTATATTTGAATGAAAGCCAATTAAAAAATGTGAACATTTTGGGACACCTGAGTGGCTCAGTCTGTTGAGCAACTGACTCTTGATTTCGGTTCAGGTCATGGTCTCACGGGTTGTGGGTTTGAACCCTGTGTCAGGCTCTGTGCTGTCATCTCAGAGCCTGGAGTCTGTTTCAGATTCTGTGTCTCTCTCTCTCTCTCTGCCCCTCCCCTGCTCGCACTCTGTCTCTGTCTCTCAAAAATAAATAAGCGTTAAAAATTTTTTTAAAAAAATGTGAATGTTTGGGCGCCTGGGTGGCGCAGTCGGTTAAGCGTCCAACTTCAGCCAGGTCACGATCTCGCGGTCCGTGAATTCAAGCCCCGTGTCAGGCTCTGGGCTGATGGCTTGGAGCCTGGAGCCTGTTTCCGATTCTGTGTCTCCCTCTCTCTCTGCCCCTCCCCCGTTCATGCTCTGTCTCTCTCTGTCCCAAAAATAAATAAAAACGTTAAAAAAAATTTAAAAAAAATGGAATGTTTTTATGGGCCACATTTTTTTCCCATTCGAGATAAAAATAGCTATACTGAGTCCTGTAGGGAAAAATGGATATTTTAAAAATTAGACATCATTTTGTAGAATATAATGGTTTATCTTATTGAATAGAAGAATGCCAACGAGAAACTTGATATCGTTTTCTAGCCATCAATATATCAGCATCTTTGGGCACATTTGAGAAGTTGTAAACTCGAGGAGTGGTCTTGTTGTTCAATCTGAAATGAGATTCAGAGTGGGCTAGGCACGTGGGGTCACTGGACACTGTGCATGGAATTGAACTGGGGAGCTGGAGAACACCGTGGACATTTGCAGAGTGGGGAGAAGGAGGCTCCAGGAGCTGGAGATGGGCCATGGGAAGGTTTCAAAGGCAGTTCCCAGCTATTTCATCATTTTCCAGTGTCCAAGTGTACTGCCTAATCCATCTCCCTTTCGTTTTAATATGTAATTTTCACCTTGAAACTTCTCCATTATAAACACTTAATATGTGGTTCACAATGTACATACACAGAATGGAAAACTTTCCAAGAAGCAAAATGTATTTACTCACCTTTAAAAATATAATTGCAAAATTTGCCACTCACCTTTCATCTTAACATATTTAGAAATTCAGGTGACTCACTCTTATTTTGTGCCTAAAACAGCTAAAAAATGGAACGAACATCTTACCTTATGAGAGTTCGGTGCCACACCTTGAGAAAAGTTAGAAAGTAGGTCAAAAGGTTATTTGGGGGTGGTTTGTTGTTGTACATGTGAATTATTGTTTTTAACATAATGGGTTTCTGTAATTTTGGCTAATTTGTAATAATAGCTATTTCTATTGACAGGTGGTTTAAAACCATTTGTGAATAATCAATCATCCTGCAAAAGAAGAAAAACTATCATGGTTTAACAAATAGTCCATATTTATCATTTTTAGTTTTATATATTTTTAATTTTTATTATTTAATAAATATTCCACAATCAAGATTTGAGCAATCACAGTATTCAGGTTACCAGCAAAAAATGTATGAAACATTACTGATTTACTTTGGGGTCATAGTATTTTGTAGAATGCAAATAATTACAGGTAAAAAATGTGGTACATAAAATACTTATGTTTTTTAATGGTCCTCATGCCAATCTCTATCTCTATCTCTATCTCTACCTCTATATATCTATATTAGTATATATTTGTATCTCTGTCTACATTCATATATGCTGATATCTATATCTGTATTAATATAGATGATAATACAGATGTAGATAGGTACAGATACAAGTATTAGGTCAAAGGTATGAGTATTGTTATTGATCATTGTCATAGTCAATTAAGGATGCTATAACAAAGTACCATAGACTGGGTGGCTTATACACAACAGAAATTTATTTCTCTCAGTTCTGGAGGCTGTAAGTCCAAGATTAGGATATTACATGATTAGGTTCTGGTGAGATCCCATTTTTGACTTGCAGACTGCCAACATCTCATTGTTCAGAAGAGGGAGAGAGTGGTTTGGAGCCCCTTTATGAGGGCACTAATCACATTCATGAGAGCTGGATCTTCATGAAATAATTACCTACCAAAGGCCCTACCTCTTAAAACCATCACACAGGGGGCTAGGAATTTCAACATATGAATTTTGAGGAGACACAAGCATTCATTTCATGGCCTTCACCATTATCCTAGACCATTCTACATGTAGACTGAAGTAAGTGAGACTGTTTTCCTCTTGGTATGGGTCTTGTGTAATAAGTGTTGAAAATATTTATCAGTCACCTTTGTCTCCTCTAACCTGCGCAAGTATAGTTCTGAGGTCTTATGATTTGAAGTCTGAATCTTCAAAAATTTGCAGCTCATTTTTACCAAAGCTGGCACTATTCATTCACTCATTCCCCAACCACATAATGAGCTCTCACTCTTTATCAGACATTGTACCAAATGCTGGGAATACAGAAAATGGGACTTGGTTCATACCTTTATTTATTGTCTGGTAAGGGAAATGCAAATTCACTCGTCAACATAAAATTAAAACACAATATGGTACAAATGAGGTGCCATAGAAGGAAAATAAGGGCTGGGAACTTAGACCTGACTTTTATAAATAGACTTTTTGTGGCATAAGCTTGATGTGCTAGGAAAAACCCTTGGTATGTGGGATCCAGGATTTACCTTTCCTCTACCTGAGGAAGAAGGGGATGAAAGCACAGTCAGGCTCAGAAATCATTTTTCTTTTTTTTACTGAATGTGTATAGTGATTCATCTGCTGGGTCTAAAGCTGGTCTCTGAAGTTCAGCCTCCCTGCTCCTAATAGTACTCTCTCCCCAAGTACTGGACTCTGCTCCCCAAATCTAATCACAGGCTGAGAATCTGAAGCATGCAGGCTTCAACGGGAGAGGGAAGAAATTTGTTTCCCTTCTGAATTTGCAGGGTTCGCACAGAAGGCACTCACGTATCATAAATCACAAAGACTTCTAGCACAATATAATCTCCAGAACAACTGAATGGAACCACTTCCTGGAAGACCTTTTGTCATTTCTTATGCCAGACTGGGTGGTGACCCTATGCTGATTTAACTCAAGTTGGCTATACCTCTTGATCATGATAAAACAGAGATCCTAATGTTGACCCCCCAGGGATATGTGTGAGGATTGTAATGTGTCTGCCATTTAATAGGCACAGTGGTAACTGCCATCCTTTCCCCCAAACCATCAATTCCTCAACTATTTCTCTGTTAGCATCAAGAGTAAGTGTAGGGGAAGAAAAAAAATGTTAAAACATGTATTATTTGGTTTACTTATGGGGATGCTTTGGTAAAAGATAAAGTAGGGAAAAATGTTCAAAATTACTGTTAATAACTGTCTTTTTATTTATTTAAAAAATGATGGATTACCACTTTAACACTGGTAATCAAGTCAGTTCACACTGGCAGAAGTGAATTACAACTATTGTGTAGCCCAAATTTCCACTATGTTAAAACATCACTTGTGCTTATATTTGCAAGTTTTTCAGTAGAATAACTTTCTTCTGATACCCCTAACCCACAGTTCTAACACATTATCAAGTCAATAAAATATTCCTAGATCAGGTTTTGTAAAGGCATTCATTTTTTTACTGGTTATGAGAAATTATCACTGTATGGCCTATTTTGTAAACAAGCGTGGTTGGCAGTTACAAAGTACACAGAGACTGTAGCTTTCTTCTATTTAGAACATGTGTGAATTATCATATTTTTACTTGGATTTCTGTATTTAGCCACCCTCTATTATTCTGTCCCTTGTCTATCTAAGCTCTATATTTGCCCCAAATCCAGAGATTTGTATTCTTAGAGTATTTATTTGAATTTCCTTCCGTGGACTACCTGAGAGTCATAACTCTTTCTGATATTCTGCTTCTATTGAACATTTTCTTTTTCTGTCCTCTGTCTCCCACCTAAGTACCATGGATTTCTCTTTTGTGTGGTGATTGTTGGGTGGTGGAGGCATTTCTCTTTTTATTTCCCTGTTAACCACAAACCTTGAATGGTAAAGCTCTGGTTATTCAAGAGCCAATGTAGTTGAAGTATTATGAGCACAGACATTAGCGCTAGACTACCCCTTTCCTTCCCCAGCTCTTCCCCTTACTGGTTATGTGATTTGGGCAAAGCTACTTAAACTTTCAGGTCCTTAGTTTTCTTGGCTGTAAAATGCCAATAATAACCATGTCTACCACATGTATTTGTTGTGAAGACTAAATGCGTTAATAATTTACAACATCCTGTGGTACATAGTAGGTGCTAGACAAGTGTTAGATATTATTTGTTTTTGAACCTCATCACGGCCACTGTTCTAAAACAAGATCTTAATAATTTACATCTGTGAAGGCTGAGCCTCAAATTCAAATTTTGACTCACATCCTGTTATTCAGTTATCCATACCATATTCATTGACCACCCCCAGGAGGAGCCAATCGATAGTTTCTTTTGTCAGGCACTCTTGGAGGTATCATTTTGAATCTTTGCCAGAATTGCCATTTCAAACATTTTGCTCTCTTTCCCTCATCAATACATTTATACTTATTAGGTACCTCATTTCAGTCTTCATTTAAGAAAGTACAATTATATTTAAGTAGATGAACATGAGTGTGAGATACTTGTCGGCAAAGTTATTTCTTTGCTACCTCTTAGTAGCCCATTACTACGCTCAATGATTTGATCTTTAATTTTCTAGGACATCCACAACTTTAGTATTAGGCATTTCTGAGGATAACCAAAACTGGGAAACTTTGGTTAGTAGCCAAAATTTACATGACAAGCATATATTAAAAAACAATGTAATTCTTCTTTTAATGAGAAAAGTATCAAGCAATTGATAATTCATATGATCTAATAGAGTATTACAAGACTTATAAGGAAAGAGACACTGCCTGCCATATTCCTTTCTATCAACGAAGTCCTTTCCTTAATGTCTTATATCTATCCCTTTATGTATTTCTAAATAATAAACCGATAACAGTGCTTCTATATTTATCACTTTTAGAGTTCAGTCCCATCTTCGGGCTTCACTTCTAATTCCAGTTCTCTTGCTATTTCTGCCACATCCTCATGGAAGTCTTAACTTTTTCAAAATCATCCATGAGGGTTGGAATCAACTTCTTCCAAACTCCTGTTCATGTTGATATTTTGCCCCCTTCCCATAAATTATGGATGTTCTTAATGGTCTCTAGAATGGTGAATTCTTTCTAGAAGGTTTTTAATTTACTTTGCCCAGATCCATCAGAGGAATAACTATCTATGGCAGCTATAGCATTGCAAAATGTATTTCCTAAATAATAGAACTTACAAGCAGAAATGACTTCTTGATCCATGGGCTGTAAATTGGATGTTGTCACGTACATTAGAACCTTTGGGTGACTATCAGTGAAGACTCGTAGTTTGAAAGGAAAAAAAAATTTTTTTTCCTGAACACTATTTCTCATCAGTAGGCTTAAAATTTAGTAAACAGGCTTTGTTGTTCCATTTACAGAGCACAGCAGAGTAGATGCCGCATACTTCTTAAGGGCCCTAGGATTTTCAGAGCGATAAATGCACATTGGCTTCAACTTCAAGTCACCAGCTGCTTTAGCCCCTAACAAGAGAGTCAGTCTGTCCTTTACAGTTTTGAAGCCAGGCGTTGACTTCTCCTCTCTAGCTCTGAAAGTCCTAAATGACATCTTCTAATAGAAGGCTGTTTTGTCTACAGTGGAAACCTGTTGTCTAATGCAGCCACCTTCATTCATTGTCTTAGCTAGAACTCCTGGATAACTTGCTGCAGTTTCTACGTCAGTGCCTAATGCTTCACAATGCATTTTATATTGTAGAGACAGCTTCTCTCCTTGAGCCTCTTGAACCCACCTCTGCTAGCTTCAAAACTTTTTCTTCCTCACCTCTCTCAGACTTCAAAGAATTGAAGAGAATTCGGGCCATGCTCTGGAACAGACTTTAGTTTAATGGAAAGTTGTGGCTGATTTGATCTATGCAGACTACTCAAACTTTCTCCATGTTGGCAATAAGTCTGTTTCACTATCTTATCATTCATGTGTTCACTGGAGTAGTACTTTTAATTTCCTTTAAGAATTTTTCCTTTGCATTCACAGCTTGGCTGACTGGCACTGTCTAGCTTTCAGCCTATCTCAGCCTTTGACATAACTTTCTTGCTAAGCTTAATCATTCTTAGCTTTTGATTTAAAGTGATTGAGATGAGCACTGGGTGTTGTATGGAAACCAATTTGACAAATTTCATATTAAAAAAAAGAAAAAAACATTAAGTGAGAGACATGCAGCTCTTTGTTTCACTTGAACATCTAGAGGTCATAGTGCTATCCATCAGCCTAATTTCAATATTGTTGTGTCTCAGGGAATAGGGAGGCCCGAGGAGAAGAGAGACAGGGGAAGGGGACAGGCCAATTGGTGGGGCAGTCAGAACACATGCAACATTTATCAATTAAATTCACTGTCTTACATGGGCACTACTCATGACACCCCAAAACAATTACAGTAGTAACATCACAGGCCCCAGATCACAGATCGCCATAACAAATACAATAATAATGAAAACGTCTGAAATATTGTGAGAATTACCAAAAAAGACTCTGAGTCAATGCTATTGGAAAAATGGCACTGAGAGACTTGCTTGATGCAGGGCTGCCATAAACCTTAGATTTGTGAAGACAATATCTGCAAAGCGTAATGAAGTGAATAAGCATGAGTGAACCATCAAGTATGTAGAAACAGATGAACTGATTTAAAGGTTAATTGGGTTAAGAAGGCATATTTGATGTGCCTGAAGAGTGAAATTACCTGTAGATCTTTTTTTTTTTTTAATTCTTTTTAATGTTTATTTATTTTTGGGACAGGGAGAGGCAGAGCATGAATGGGGGAGGGTCAGAGAGAGGGAGACACAGACTCTGAAACAGGCTCTGGGCTCTGAGCTGTCAGCACAGTGCTGATGTGGGGCTTGAACTCATGGACAGCAAGATCGTGGCCTGAGCTGAAGTTGGACGCTTAAACGACTGAGCCGCCCAGGTGCCCCACCTGTAGATCTTTAAAAAATACCCATGACTCAGAGAAAGAAATACTATGTGATTTCACTCAAAGGTGGAATTTGAGGAACAAAACAGATGAACATAGGGGAAGGGAAAAAAAGAGAGGGAGGGGAACCATAAGAGACTCTTAACTATTAAAACAAACTAAGGGTTGGTGGAAGGGAGGTGGGTGGGGGATGGGCTAAATGGGTGATAGGTATTGAGGAAAACACCTGTTGTGATGAGCACTGGGTGTTACATGTAAATGAAATCACTAAATTCTACTCATGAAACGAATATGACACTGTATGTTAACCAACTAGAATTTAAATAAAAACTTGAAATGAAGAAACAAAAATACCCATGGCTGACTCTAGTCCTCAAACATTCTGAATCAATCCATCTGGGGTGTGGCCTGGGTATTGGAATTAATAAAAGAAGCTGCCCAGCTGATTCTAATGTGCTGCAAAGTTTAGAAGATTACACGGGAGGAGGGCTGTCCTGTTGATGGGGGGATTGGTATTGGTCACTGGAAAGGGCTGATAGGCAAACTTGTGTGTTTCCAGCCTGAGGTATTTTGCAGAAGTGTCTTACGAGTGAGTTAGAGGTGTGGCTGGGTCAAAGGATGGCCTTTGGTAGCCCTGAAGAGAGGAAATCAACGATGGAGCCCAGGAGGAGAGACTCTGGGGAGTTGAAAGGTACCAGAACCCATCAATAAAATGAACAGTGTCCTTTAAGTATGGTTCAAGGTTGCTGAGACTGTGGGCATTAACTCTGTAGTTGCAGGATCATAGGGAGAGCCAAAGGGGTCCCTGGCAGGGTGGAGCACCCAGGGTGGTAGGTGTGTGAGAGGGTGGGGCTAAGGACAGAAGTTGTTTACTAACCAGTAGAAACAGATCTCAATACTTTAATGAACCTTACAGTTGTCCTCATGTATACAGGATGAACGTCAGCCATAGGACACCAGTGTATTGATCTTGGACTAGTTGCTTTTGTGGTTTATTAGCTCAAGCCTCATTAGAAATAAGTCTTTGGGCAAATTTTAAATCTGTATTTTTAAAAAGTGTGTAGTTTATTCCTTTTTTTGTTAAGGCCAATTGAATGCTATGAGGAAAATAGGGCAGAGTGATCAATAATAACAGAGTATGTGAGGGCAGACCACCTCCTAGAGCTGCCTGGGCAGGTTCTGCTAGAAATGAGACATTAAGGCTGAGACATAGAAGTCAAGGGCTGAAGTGCTGGGAAGTCAAGGGAATAGTGTTCCAGGCAGAGGAAATGGCAGGTCTCTCTGACAGCAAAGAGTTTGGTATTTTCTAAGAATTGATACAAAGACTGAATATGGGGAATAAAATTTTCAAGATCAGAGTTCTGTGCAGCAATAGTGTCACATATAGAACTCTTCAGAGTGTATTTGCATAATCTGGATCAAATATATTCAAGGAGAATCTTTTATAAGGCGCAAAACGTGCTCAGCAGGGTATAGTTGCCAAATATCTCCAGTTTTAAAAAATCAGAGATTTATTTTGAGCAGGGAGGGGTAGAGAAAGAAAGAGAGAGAATCCCAAGCAGGCTCTGCAATGTCAGTGCAGAGCCTGATGCGGGGCTTGAACTCACGAACTGTGAGATCACGACCTGAGCCAAAATCAAGATTCAGACACTAAACCCACTGAGCCACCCAGGTGCCCCATCTCTGATTTAAAATATGTTAGTAAGTTGAAAATTTATGTCACCCCAAAACCAACACGTGGGTATGTATACCAGCTTTATTCATAATTGTCAGAACTTGCAAGCAACCAATATATCCTTCAATACGTGAAGGGATAAATAAGCTGTGGTACATCCAGATAATGGAATGTTACTCAGCACGGAAAAGAAATGAGCTAGCAAACCATGAACAGACATGAAAGAACCTTAAGTGGTTATTAGCAAACGAAAGAAGAAGCCTAAGAAAGCTACATACTGTATGGTTCCCACTCTATGACACTCTGGAGAAGGCAAAACTACAGGGTCAGTAAAGAGATTAGTGTTTGCCAGGGGTCAGGGGGTATGAGTAGGTGAAGCACAGAGGATTTGGAGTTCAGTGAAACTCTTCTATACGATACTGTAATGGTGGATGCATGTCATTATATCATTTGTCCAAACCCGAAGAATGTACAACCCCCAGAGTGAATCCTAATGTAAACTATGGACTCCAGGTGATGATGGTGTGTCCATGTAGGGTCACAAATGTACCACTCCGGTGGGGAATGTTGATGGGGGTGGGGGAGGCCGTGTGGTAGGGTGGACAGAGGGTATGTGTACCTTCCCTCACTTTGTCAGTGAACCAAAACTGTTATAGAACAGTGTATTTCTTTTTAAATCTGTTTATTTTTCCTCATAATTATAAAAGTTAGATCATGTTCCATGAGTGTTGCTCTGGACAAACGTTTCCTGCTTCTGTAGGTCACACCTGAAGTGAACTGGGTAGATGTCTGCACCGGTTAATGCTGAAGTTATCTAATGATATTTAGACAGTCTATGTATGACTATGTATGGGCATTTCTCAAACCTTCTCAAATGCATTTGAGTTCATTAAATCTGCCACCTACAATTACCATTCACAAGCATATCGGATTCGTAAGAGAAAAGCAATGCACAACATCCTTTAATGATAAAAAACTTCATCCACGAGTGTGAGCAGATACATTCTACCCTGGTCTATATTTTGCCAAAACAAATGGTTATCTGTAAATTCAGGGGAAAAGATAAAATTTTGTTGACACCATACATTTCAAATGGCTGCTTTGCCATTTTTAAACATAAGTAACCGAACTCAAAGAGGTTGTGTTCTGATAAACATAATAAAATTTCTGAATAGGTAAAATAATGGTGGACTTAGTGCTTTTACTTGATGACTGCCTCATCATGGATAATTAGCCCATGTGAAAGCTACTTGAAAGCTATCAGGTGCCAGACAACCGTATCTCAAACACCTGTGCCAGGGCATCCTGCCAACACTTGCCAGGTAGTTAACTCATCAACTAAACCCTTGAATGAAAGCAAAGGTGTGCTGGTAAGTGTGTAACAACCATCTCCCTGGAGATAATGCCTTGATGTGTAGCATTTTGCAATTTCCGTGGTAGAAATACAATCGTCTCCCCTTACCCACAGTTTTGCTTTCTACAGTTTCAAATACCAGTGGTCAATCGCTATCTGAAAGCAGATGATCCTCCTTCTGACAAATTGGCAGAAAGTCAATAGTCACAGTACCTACATCACTCACCTTGCTTCATCGCATCACGTAGGCCTTTTTTCATCTCATATCATCACAAGAAGGGTGAGTACGGTATAAGATATTTTGAAAGAGAGACCATATTCACGTAACTTTTATCTCAGTATATCATTGTAATGGCTCCATTTCGTTATGATTTATTGTTGTTAATCTCTTATTACACCTGATTTATGAACTGAACCTTATCATAGGTGCATCTGCATGGGGAAGGATTTAGTGTGTATAGGGTTCTGTGCTATCTGTAGCTTCAGGCATCCACTGAGGGGTTTCAGAACATATCCCCCAGATTCAGGGGACTACTCTACTCCCACTATGCTAATTTGCAGCTACCAGTGTGATGATATTGAACATAGAGTTGGGAAGAGAGGCACACAGTTGACTTCGCTGAGCAAGTCCAACCTGGTTCCAGCATAGCACTGGTCAAGAGGATCCTCTTTCTCAGCTCCACAAATAGGAAGGGAGTAATCCTTATTCTGTTTTGCGGAGACCATCTCCTTTCTCCTTCATAGACTGAAAATTCTTCATTGGTTTAAAAAAATCAAATTTTTTGTTACTACTCCTTGAATTCCACATACTACCCTCCCTTGGTGCCCCTCTCTCCCGCGAATGCAGTGACCTGCATAATTTTATGTCCTCTGCTAGTTCCAGTGTGTAATTTAGCTGTAAGGTGGCTAAATGGAGCCAGTCTAATCGTGGCTGTGCTGTACATGTAACACTGAGCAGAGGGCAGATCAGTAATGACTTGGAAAAAGGGCAACATTCCCTGGTGCACTGGTGGTGTCTACACTGTCATCTAAGAATATTTCACTAATTCGTTGAATCAGATGGGAGAAAAACAACTTTTACAGTGTCATGGACACCGGGTATCTAGTGGGATAATTAATATCCATATTAACATGTTAATATCCATCATGTATACTATCCAGTGCGGAAAAAGTAACTGATTTTTATGACATTACAAATTCAGGTTTCTATCTTCCAATAGTTGTGGCAGCGTTTGAACAATAGGTAATGGATACAGTTTAAGGTAAATAGAGGTTGAAATCAGACTTGTCTGTTCACTTCCAGACATTAGTCACATATTTCAGAGGGAAGAATTCCCTTGAGGGATGGCGGAATTCAAATGCTGTAATGTAGAGAAAAAGGAGAATCTTGGGATCATAATATAGATAATGAATATCCATCATTTAGGAAGCCTTCCTGTTTCTCTCCACAATCTCCATTTGATTCTGCATATGATAACATTAAGTCTTGATTCTATATATTCTAAGCTTGGAAATCATAGCCCTCTTAAAAATCAGCTGAACATATTTACTTCTCCCGAGTGCATATTTTTTCTTGAAACAGGGTTAAGCTTGGCTCAAAAAGCTTTAGCACATATTTCAGAGTCTCAAAACTGGTTATGAATAATAGATATGCACTTCATAGCAAAAATATAGGATCATTTCGAAATGGCATGATATAGTGTTGATTATTGTCAGATGCATATTTTGCTTTTTCAGGGAGATAGAAAGCAAGAGAGAGAATGTGCATGACAGTGAGCGAGCTATTTAAGCATGTGGCTAGAGATATTTAAGAAACTTTAAAACCTTTAGACTTTAAAAACTTTAAAAATGTCACAGCAGAAATGTATAAATGACTCAAGTAGAAAGACATTTCTTTTGTTAAAAAGCATACAGTTTCAACATTGGTTTATTAATTAGATTTTGTAATGCTGCTGAAGTGTTCTCAACATGGCATTTTGGTATCACCTTTCTCCCTCATAAAACACTGCTAAAGACTGTAAAAATGATTTTTTAGAATCTTTGGAAAAGTAGACAATTTTCAATAAAACACAACATCCCCCTTCACCATGTTTCAAGGATGGGACTAACAAGTGATAAATAGGGTTCATCAAAAAACTTAAAAGTCTATAAGTTATGAGAAAGTATCAAATTCCTTCTGAATTTCTGGCAATTATCATACAGATGAATTCAGTGGCTGATTGGTAAGAAAAACTGTAAGCAAATAAAACTTTGATAAAAAGAAAATATTTTCCTTTACAATTGCTCTCTCTCCATGTTAATCATTATGACAAATGGATTCATTATTTGGTTCAGATGAACACATTTCCAACATGAATTCTTACTGACCTTATCCAGTCAACTTTCAGGAAGACACAAGGCTTAGTTCTAATGAATATTTATGTCCTACACAATCTCATGGGGTGACTATGTCATTAGTGAGATCATGCAACTTTCTTTGGCTTCCAGGATAAATGTCAATAAAAGTAACAGCCCCATGAAATTGGAAGGCACATTAACTGATTTCCTGGAGGAGGCATATCAGAGGTCATCCTGGGGGAACAGCAGCCCTACCGTGGCCTGCACATAATTCAAAGAAAGTATGAAAGTTTGGGCCGCCCTTGTAGGAGACCACATCAATATTTCATTGAAACTAAAGATTGAATCTGTTGTTATAAAGGAACACCGGAGCAGGAGACAGGGAAGCAGGTATCTGTGGCCTGGGGGGAGAGCGTGGTAATGAAAACAAAAGATGAGCGTTAAGAAGACTGCTAGGCATGACCCATATTTTCTATCAATTGCCTCTGCTTTGAACCTAAGCCTCCAATATTCTATATAGGGAAGACCAGCTTTATTGTTTTCTCTGCTCCATCTGAAGCTGGTTTGCTATAAACCATACTTCCTTATGAAGTGAGCAATGACTTTCTTTCAATTCTTCAAGGTCTCGATGAAGTAGAATTGTCGGTGGGGATATGGCTGTCCTGATTCTCTCTTATCAATTTTTTTTTTACCAGACACATGTCTTGGTTTGGGTTCCTGTAAAAGCAGTGCTTGGGACAGGATTTAACACAGGTTGAAGCTAGTGTGCGGAGAAGGCAGAACTGAGAATGGGGGGGGGGCAGAGGGGGGGGCTGAAGCAGGGAGGAGAAGGTGGAGGGTATTAGTGTGCAGGTAATCACGATAGATCCCATGGCTCAACTCTGCAGGTGACCTTCTAGAACAAGGTCATCTTCTAGAACCTAGGCATCTCCTTTTTTTTTTTTTTTTCCTTTCTCTTGTTTTTTGAACATTGCCTATAGGGGCATTGCCTTTCTGGCCCTTCCAGGTTGCATCTGAGTGCAGGCTGGACACTCATGAGGTGCTGGAGAGAACTCTCAGGCAGAGAGAACAGGCCCTCATTGTGGGAAATCATCATTGACCCAGGAAATATCTGCTACCCTGAGAGAACTCAGGCGGGGAGAGGGGCTATGAAGTTTCAGCCATTCTCCTAAAGTATGCACTCCACAGCTCTGGTCTCAACTGTCTGGGAAACAATTAATGTTGGACCTGTAATGCACAGTGCTAATGGCTCTGTGACACTTTTTTATTTTTTCCAATTTTCTCATCTGCAACATGGAGATGATAACATCATCTCCAACAACATCAACAAATAGGGCTGCCAGGTAAATTACAGGATGTCCAGTGAAATGTGAATTTCATATAGACAACAAATACTTTTTTTTAGTATAACTACCACAAATATTACATGGGACTTACACGAAAAAAAGTATATGTTGTTTATGTGAAATGCAAATTTCACTGGATGTTTTATATTTTAATTTGCTAAATCTGACGACTCTGTAAACAATCATGTAATAAACAATGTATATAATAATGTACAATAATGCTATAAACAATGATGTTATAATAGAATTAGTGTTGTACACTTAACGTACCGTGATTTTCCTTTAGTTAGTTCTGTGACACCGAGCACATTCTTTTCCTATGCTTCACTGTGATCTGTAAAATGAAGATAAAAAATGAGTATTGGGAGTTCATTTGCTAATTTGTGTAAAACTTTTAGCATAATATGACTTTAGTGGACACTACAGAGTATTATTGAATATCTGGCTCATGGCCATCACAGAAGCCATCCCACAGACCATAACTTCTGTATTTCTAATTTTCAAATGTTTTTGAGGGTGTGGATTGGGTGGGGGGAGAGACTATAGTTAGATCTCATAAAAACTTTAGGACAAGGCGATCCTACTCCACCAAAAGAGAGACGGATTATGTTAAATGTTTCTTTCTGTTCTCAGTAGAAACAGATCATATCAGGTCAGTAGTTCAAGTTCATCAGTGCAGATTTTTCACTTGCTGGTTGAGAAAGTAAGAGTTGGAGAACAGAAATTTCTATCCTATTTGCTTTGTCAGATATGGTTACCTGCCCACAAATTAATGATCAGTTTATTTTCTAGCTAGATGGTTAGTTTTAATAAAAATTGGTTCAGTGGCTTTGATAACATAAATAGGCATAGATGAGTAAAAGCAAATTTACAGCATGGCTTTTGATTTAAATTTTGTTAGAGTATGGATTTCCAGGTCAAGGCCCTGTATTATCAATGTTTATAACTGCGTGCTCAGTTTGTACAGAGGAGTTCCTAATTTTCATAATAGTTACCACTTTGATTCAATCTCAAGCACTGCATGTGATTCTTATACCTAATGGCATCTGACCTTCTTTTCCTGAGTTATTCTTAACCACATCACGGGTGTTTCTCCATGCATAAGCAGTGCACAGAATTTATGTTGGAGACTTTACACTGTTCTGAAATGATGAGCAAGGACTTCAGTGGCAGAACTTGGTGACAGCAGGCATAGATCAGATAGCAGTTATGCCCACCTGGATCAGATGCTGGCACGAGAGTCATTGAACTTAATTCTGTTCCCACTACAGAATAGGACAGCATTACAAAAGGAAATGAAAAACAAACTATACTTTCAGCTCCAACATATAAAGAGCTTGGGAGTCATCACTCTCTCTTTAACAAGAAGAAAAATCTGTACATACTGAAAACCAATGACTTTTCTTGGACATAAAATTGAGATCAAAGACTTCAATATGAGAGGTGGGGAAAAAAGAACTACTTTATAGTGGAGAAATCCAACAAACCCTACCTCAGCCAGGTGATCAAGATTGACATGGACAATGTTAAATCATGTTGATAGCATGTAATTTTGACATAATGTGATGAGAATGTCACCTTACTTTTGTGGTTCTTCCTTCCCCAAACCCATAACCTTGGTCTTATCATGACAAAAACATCTGACAAACCTCAAACACCTGACCAGTACTCCTAAAATCTATTAAGGTCATCAAATCTCAGGAGATTCTAAGAAACTAACCTAACTAAGGGGAACCCGAGGAATCATGACCACTAAATGGCCAGGACAGAAAAGGGGCATTAGGGAAATACCAAGAAAATATAAATAAGGTATGGACTTGAATTAATAATAATGTATTGGTTTATTAGTTATGATAAATGTATCATACTAAGATCAGGTGTTAATACTGGGGGAAACTGGTGTGGGACGTAAGGGAACTCTTTATTATTTTCATGATATTTTTGTAAATCTTAAATTGTTCTAAATACAAACATCTATGAAAAATTAGAAACAAATGAGGGAGTGAAGCAAATTAAAAAGTATACATGAATGAAATTCAGTGCAAAAATTAACAACTGTTTTGGTATCTCAAATAAAACCAATTACACCAGATACAGATTGAAGTACACACAGATAATATTAAAAAAAAATAAAAGAACAAAATAAAGAAGAAATAAAGAGGCACCAAAAAGAAGAAAGCAGACTTCTTTCAGAAGTAAAGATAAGTACTTTTAGAAAAAAAAAAGGTGATTACTGAGGTTAAGAACTTTATATTTTATGAGTGCGTTTCATAGCATATGAGTCAAAGCTGAAGAAAGAACATAACTCAAGAAGTTTTCCAGAATTCAGGTCAGGGAGACAGAGGAGATTGAATATAAGAAGTTGACATAGGGATAAGAGAATGAGAGTGTGAAATATACAGTTACTCTGATTTCTGGAAGCATAGAAGAGACTGTTCTAAAAGAAATATTTGAGGAGTTAATGGTTTACATGAAAATGTTATCATTTATTTATTTATTTATTTATTTAGTGTCTATTTATTTTTGAGGAAGACAGAGAGTGTAAGCAGGGGAGGGGCAGAGAGAGTGGGAGACAGGAGAGAGAATCCCAAGCAGGTTTCACGTTGTCACTGCAGAGCCCAATGGGGGGCTTGAACTCGTGAAGAGCAATATCATGATCTGAGCAGAAACCAGGAGTTGGACATTTAGCTGACTGGCCCACCCAGGCACCCCAGTTCTATCACCTTTTAAAGCATTAATCAGATTCATCCATTAATGGCTGTAAGCAGTATTAAGCATCCTTTGTATTAGTGCTAGACCCAACTATAGCTGCCATGTGTATTTTTTGTGAGTACAACACTGATTCCTAAATGTTACTAGAACCAGGTGACCTAACAACATGCAAAAAATGAATGCTTAGCACTTGTGAAAATGACATTTCTTTGTGCAAGAGACTGTTACATTCATGCCATCTAACCTGTCAATTATATTGTGTTTTCTCTTAAAAAAAAATAATGTTAACAGACATTGGCTAAGTTTAGGTCTCTCTGAGTTGACTCCATTGAATCGTCAACAATTTTTTTAATAGCTAATGAAAATGAGAAATTGCTCCAAAATGTCAATTTAATGCTTCTTGACAGTGAGCAATTTACCTGGAGGAGGGGTCAGAAAGATCTCTGCCCCCCCCCTTATATTTTCAGCATGTAATACTATTAAATGGGGGCTGTACAGATACTACTTAACCTGGTCTCTTGTCAGGTCCAGAGAACCTGGTTTCTGGTTCCATACAAATTTTAGAATTATTTGTTGTAACTCTGTGAAGAATGCTGGTGTTACTTTGATAGGGATTGCATTGAATATGTAGATTGCTTTGGGTAGTATTGACATTTTAACAATATTTGTTCTTCCTATCCAGGAGCATGGGATGTTTTTCCATATTTTGGTGTCTTCTTCAATTTCTTTCATAAGCTTTCTATAGTTTTCAGAGTATAGATTTTTCACCTTTTTGGTTAGATTTATTCCTAGGTATTTTATGTTTTTTTTTTGTGTGTGTGCAACTGTAAATGGGATTGATTTCTTGATTTCTCTGTCACTTCATTGTTGGTGTATAGGAATGCAACTGATTTCTGTGCATTGATTTTATATCCTGCAACTTTGTGGAATTCATGAATCAGTTCTAGCAATTTTTTGGTGGAATATTTTGGGTTTTCCATATAGAGTATCATGTCATCTGCAAAGAGTGAAAGTTTGACCTCCTCCTGGCCGATTTGGATGCTTTTTATTTCTTTGTGTTGTCTAATGGCAGAGGCTAAAACTTCCAATACTATGTTGAACAACAATGGCGAGAGTGGATGTCCCTGTCTTATTCCTGACCTTAGGGGGAGGGCTCTCAGTTTTTCCCCATTGAAGATGATATTAGCATTGGGTCGTTCATATATGGCTTTTATGATCTCGAGGTATACTCCTTCTATCCCTACTTTCTTGAGGGTTTTTATCAATAAAGGATGCTGTATTTTGTCAAATGCTTTCTCTGCATCTATTGAGAGGATCCTATGGTTCTTGTCCTTTCTTTTATTGATGTGATGAATCACGTTAATTGTTTTGCAGATATTGAACCAGCCCTGCATCCCAGGTATAAATCTCGTTTGGTCATGGTGAATAATTTTTTTTAATGTATTGTTGGATCCGGTTGGCTAATATCTTGTTGAAGATTTTTGCATCCATGTTCACCAGAGAAATTGGTCTATAGTTCTCTTTTTTAGTGGGGTCTGTGTCTGGTTTTGGAATCAAGGTAATGCTGGCTTCATAGAAAGTGTTTGGAAGTTTTCAGTGTTTATTTCTTTTCAAGTGGGGACAGGCAGAAAGAGAGAGAGAGAGAGAGAGAGAGAGAGAGAGAGAGAGAGAGAATCCCAAGCAAGCTCTTTGCTGTCCGTACAGAGCTGTGCTCGATCTCACAACTGTGAGGGCATGACCTGAGCAGAAGTCAGAGGCTTAACCAACTGAGCCACCCAGGCGCCCCAGAAATATCTTAATAATAGAAGGACCAATGAGTTAGTATCTTTATAAACATTGCTGAGATTATTTCCTCACCAAGGACACAATGTGAGGTAATAAGATTTGAATACCCCATTCTTCTTTTTGAAGTCTAAACAAAAAACAAAGACACAGAACAAAAACGGGGGGAAAAAACTACAATATGCTTCATCTCTTCATAGTTCACAAGTCACAAAGGTTTCCACAAATTTTCCAACAGGATATTACTGTGAGACCAGACACTTGGAGGTGCCTGAAAGGTTTTGAGGAGACAACTGTGGTTTATGTTTTAATCGTTCATGTAGTTGACTTTTGGTGGTGGATACAACAAAGCATAAACATGAAGATACCCCATTTATTCAAAATAGTCCGCGTTCTAATTTTTCATTGATAGTTTGAAAGAAAATTGCAGGTGAAGGAAAAGCCAGGTTTATTCATGTCTTTATTTAATACACATTTATGGAGAATGTTCGTGCCACGCATGTGCTACCTTGGGCTTATAAGGACGATTAAGCACTCTTCTTCCCTCAAAGGATTCCTAGTTTAGTGGGAGAAATGGTCTCAGAGACAAGTGAAGTGTGAAATGCAACGTGAGACCTTATCACAAAAGGTTTAGGTGGGTTGAGGGAGGTAATACCAGAGCTGTGACTAAAAGAATAAGCAGCAGGTAAATATCCAACCTAAGGAGAATAATGGCAGCAGAAGGGAGGACCTTCCAGACTCTTTGACCTCCAAAGGTCCTTTCTGGCCCTGCACTTCTAAGCACATCAACATAATTAATTCATTTCACTATTCCCCAAAGTCCTACTGTTTAATAAGAAAAGTAGGAAGAAATTTTAAAACAATCAATTAACAGCTAGAGGACTGAAAAACTAAATTAGCAAGAGTATTAATAGATGTATGCCTCATTTAGCTAACTTCTTTGGAGAATAACATAGACTGACAAATGAAAATTTCCAATTAAATGAACACTTCTCTTGAAATATCAGCACTTTTAACATTTAAATATATTTATTAGGATATATTTTGAAAACGTATAGCTTGATTTCTTACCCACTTACGTGGAAGGTAATTGAAGGCATTTTTGGCTTTGTGGATGTCCCAGGATCATAGTTATGGACTCCTGCCAGTTTCCTAGTGTGGACACAGCTTTGTCCCTTCTCTCAGCAGCAGAACACCATCTCTATTTCTATTGGGTTAGCAGGCTTTAAACACTCTCCCAACACCCTTCCCAGTTTGCTGCTTCTGATCTGGTGTAGAGTTGCAACACTGGCCAAAGCATTAATTTTAAGTTTATAATTTTTGGTAAGAAGACCTAACATTTCGAAGAATGAGGAGGAAAGGAACTGACACAAGTATTTATTGGTGTCTAATATATGCCAGGCCTCATGCTTCGTAGAGTAAAACCTTGGATTGCAAGTAAACTGTTCTGTGAGTGTTCCGCAAGACGAGGAAACATTTCTAATAAACTTTAACTTGATAAACAAGCGATGTCTTGCAATATGAGTAGTACGTGATACCGAAAGTCACATGATCACAACTGAGTCAGTGGTTCTTCTCTCTCTCTCTCTCTTGCTCTCACTGCAGGATTGTGGATGATCATCAATGCAATACCACATTTCCACAAAATCCTCAAAAAGAGGCCAAATCAAGTGTCATTGGATAGGTACCTTGTTAAATTAGAATGAAAAGAAAAAGATTCCATTGAGCCAGTGGACTCCATAGTGATATAACTATAACTCCATAGTGATAGTGAAAGTTGTCCTACACAGTAACCCTCCTCTCTTGTCTCCCTCACCCCAGCCAAAAAAGTTTTCAAAGGCAAGTGCAGGTGAATTTGTTTATTTTTCTTTATATTTTGTATTTTCTTTATTATTTTGTATTATATTGCAGTATTGTAATCATTTTTATATGAATACATTTGGATTGTGGAACAAATCATCTGAGTTTCCATTATTTCTTATAAGGAAATTCACTTTGATTATACAAGTGCTTTGGAATGAATTATGCTCACAAACCAAGGTTTTACTGTACTTGTGTCTTAATCTGTTCAGGCTGCCATAAAAAATTGCCACGGAACGGGTGGCTCAAACAACAGAAATGTATTTCTTACAGTTCTGGAGGGTACAAATCCCAGGTCAAGTTCCCACACGGTCAGTTTATGGTGAGAGTTCTCTTTCTGGCTTGCAGATGGCTTCCTTCTTGTTGTGTCCTAACATGGTAGAGAGAGAATGGGGCCTCTGGTGTCTTTTTCTATGAGGACACTGATCCTATTGGATCAAGGCCCCATCCTTATGATTTCATTTAATTAGAAACAAATTTAGATGGGTATTTATTTATTTATTTGCTTACTTATTTATCATGTACGTTAATTACCTCTATAAAGGTCTTGTCTCCAAATATGGTCACATTACAGGTAGGGGCTTCAACATGAATTTGGGGGGGGGGGGACACAAATACCTTGTTATTTCACCTAAGCCTTATACTAGCCCTGAGATTCAGTTGTTATTATATGTATATTCAGATAAGGCTCAGAAAGTTGAGAGGCTTGCTTATGTCCTAAGAGCTTGTATGTGTCAAGGTTGGAACTTTAATCCCAATGTTTCAACTCCTTATCTGTCTCTTGCTTTACCATTCATTGTGACCTCCATGAATAGTACCAGTGTTTCCAGTTGTTCATGCCACTAACCTCAGTCTCATTTTGAACTTCTTTCTGTCACTTACCACCTTCCTCAATCCAATCCATCCTTGTATATCAGAAATTCTACCCTCTAAATCTCTCTCAAGTCAAACCCATCTTTTCAGATACATTACCTACCTTAACTAAACCCTCCTTTCTGTGGATTATTACAAAAGCTTTACACCTGTTCTTGCCACCTTCTACCTTCCCTACTTCCTAGTAGCCTCATATCTATGACCAAACTGATCTTTCTAAAATGCAAGTGATAGAATCACTTCCTCTTAACCACTCCTCAATGAATCAATACCTTTAAAGTAAAGGTAGGATCCCTTTATTTAGCATATGATCAAGCTCTCATGCTCTACCACTTGGGGACATTTGCGCATGCTGCTTCTGCTTTCCGGAAACTCTGTTCCAAGTTCTTCATTTAGATAGCTTCCAATCATCTTTAAACTCGTCTTCAATGTCTATTGTTCTAAAAAGTCTTCCCTAACATTGGCTAGATTAGACATCTCTTCTCTGTATTTTTGTATTTCATTGTTATAAGAATTTCTGTATTATATAGGAATTTTACTGACTGACCCACAGAATTTAACACTTTGATGTGGAAATCCTAATTTTAGAATACTTAAATTTTGTTCTCACTATATGTAATAGAGAAACACCCCCAAATAAAAGTGGCTTTAAAAAAGAAAGACATAGATTTCTTTTCATCTAAAAGAAATGTGGAGGTTAGGAAGTCTTAGGGTTATACACTATCCTTTCCATTGTCAGGATGTAAACTTCCATATTCTCACTTTGCTCTCTTTTTCATGGGTTGGCAAACTAGTGCCCACTGGGTGGCTGCCTGTTTTATAAATAAAGTTTTATTGGAACATGTCCATTCTATTAGGCATTGTCTGTGGCTGCTTTCTTGCTATGATGGCGGAATTGGGTAGTTATAATAGAGACCTTGTGGCCCATAAATCCTAATGCTATTGATTGGCTTCCTTGTAGTATCTTAAAGAATGGTTTCATTGGTCTTAATGCCTCTTCATATTCCAAAGTGGCTGCTCTTACTCCAGCCACTCTTTTATATAATTGAAAGCAGGAAGAAGGAAATGGAGAAATGCCTGGCCTCTCCCTTTTTAAAACATTTCTCAGCAGTTCCCTGCAACAGTTCCCTCCTATCTCATTGGCCAGAATTCAGATACATGGTCATCCCAAGCAGCAAGGGAATCTGGGAAATGTAGTCTTTTCTTGTGGACAGCATTGCGTTCATCAAATGTTGGTTAGGAGGAAGGATTGGAAAGATGGTGTAGGAGCAATGATAGTCTCTGCTATGATCTCATTAAATATTTTCTCGTTGGCATCAAGTACCTAATAAGCACTCAATAAATTTGTGATGAATCTTGTTTCCAGTGCTCAAGTCAGTGACTTCTGGCTTATGCTACAGGAAACCAAATTGCCAAAAGGTTGATCTCTGGATAAGTGTATTGTGGCAGCCCTGAAAAAAAAAGTTTCAGTTGCTCCAGAGCTTCACTTTGCCTTTTTATAGGGTACATTATTTTTGCTAGTGACTTTACTTATTTAAAATTGTATATTTCAGCCAGTAGTCTATAATTTAATGGCACAAAATTTAACATAATTACTCATTTGCTTCCAAGAGAAGCTCTCTTCCTTTCTCCTCTAAGTTGGTGAGGTAGGGTGATTTTAGCAAAGGTAATGTTTCTGTGTTAGGCATGCAGAAGTGAGAGAAAGGACTAGCTAATGATTGTTTTCTTTAATCCATAGTGGAAGCAATATCACTGAAGGGTAGGAAGATGTCTCACTGTTGTCGGCCCTGTGGTTTCTAGAGTCCTCAGAACTCCATTGATGTTTCTGTAGATGCTAAACGTGGCTCTGATCTTTAACTCAAGCAGTGTGGTGGTCAGCAATCGGCTCTCACAGATGGGATAGAAAACTGGGTTGTGTGCAAGGCTGTAACCCCACAGACATCTCCCACTGTTGTATTTCTACATCCCCTTTTCACTTATCCATCCTCCTTCTCTTCAGCCTTTTTCTCTCATAACTTTGTGTGGGTCCACCTTCTGGGGCAGTAGCGGATGGACTGAAAAGAGACCTGCATGTGATTTTGTCTGAGACTCCCCTAACTTCATGAGTTCCTATTGTCCATAGACAAGGACTCAGCTCTGGCTTCTTCACCTGTCAGCTTTTTTTAACACAGTTCTTCATGTAATGACTGCCTATACCAATAGGGCATTTTGCAATGATTACACGGGAGTGTTACTCTCTTTTCTTCACATGAGTGAAGGAAAGGTCACTACTGCACTACTTCATGAGTGCGGTAAAGGTCATGCTAGTCAAACGAACAGTTGAACAAAAGGGTGAGTAGTGCTGGGCTAGATAATCTAGTTTGGCTGTGGCTAGAACACAGCCTGCCAATTCATTCTTTTCTTGCTCTAAATGCACTGCATTGAAATTTTCTTTTCCACATTTGTAGCTTCTAATTAGCTTTGAAATGATTCTGTGATTCTGTTTAAAGTCTGCCTTCCCCCTTCAGTGATTCCTTTGGGACTGGTTGTTCATTTTTTTTAAAAAAAAGAACATTTTGCATTTTTATAGTTCTGTGTGCTGGACCATGGAGGGGCAGCAGATGTTGCTTGAATTCTCCCACCCCCGCATCCAAATGCGAATAATCTTGGTGCTCCTGGCAAACTTCTACTTCACATAGCATTACTCTTCTAGCACTGGCAAAGACTGCATCCTGCAAAATGTTCATGAAGAACAAAGTCAAACACTAGCATTTAATGGTGAAATGTATATTATGTAGTTGGGGGAGCTCTCAACTTGAAATTGGATAACTCTTGATCTGCTAGAAAGCTCTGTGACCTTTAGGTAAATTTTAAATTCTTGGGGCATCTGGGTGGCTCAGTTAAATGTCTTACTCTTGGTTTTGGCTCAGGTTGTGATCTCATGGTTTCACGGGTTTGAGCCCCACACTGGGCTCTGTGCTGACAGCGCGGAGCTTGCTTGGGATTCTCTGTCTCACTCTCACTCTGCCCCTCCCATGCTCTTTCTCTCTCTGCCTTCCTCCAAAGTAAATAAACTTAAATTCTTTTTTAGGCCTCAATTTTCTTATATATAAACTCAAGATAATGCTGTTCACATTATAAGATTGTGCTTGACACACATTGGCACTAAAAGGTTAATTTTCATATTTAATTGGGACATACAAAATGTTTGGAATCACTTCAAAACTGCTGAACTATTTGGTATTGTGATATTGCAATTTTAGGAAGAGCTCTCTTCTGTGTTTAGTAGAATATCTTATATTTCAATAATGTGGATGATTCCTCTATTTTCTATCTTGATCTTTTTTAACATACTTTTGCTAGTCTGTATATTTCCTTCAGATCCTCGTATAGTTTATCCTTAGCCTTATTCTCTAGCACTTGACATTTCCATTGTAAAATAGGATCAAGATATTTATATGTTTTCCATTATACTTTTATGCCTCATTTAAACTCCAACTTTTATTCTTTTCCTTTTATCTCATTTTCTGTGGTAATTCTAGCCCTCTGGCATTGTCTCTACCATTGCACACCTTGATCAATGAATTGCCAGTTGGTAACATTTGCCTGTTTTTTTTCTATTATATTTTTCTGATTTTTTCATCTTTGTTTTTGGGAATTCCTTATATAATCAATGCAACTTTTTCCCCCTCAGTTTTAGAGGTCACATTTATCTTATATTTGACTTACAGAAAAGTTGAGCAGATGATACAGGTAATTCCCATTTACCCCCTCCCCTTCTCTGTATACAGTTTCCCCTGTTACTAACATCTTGCATTATAGTAGTTCTTTGTTACAATTAATGCATCAATATTGAAACATTGTTATAAAGTCCATAGTGTATGTTTCAATTTCACTGTGTGTTGTAGAGTTCTACAGTTTTTGACAAATGCATATGTCATTTGATACCCTTATAATACCAAACAGAATAATTTCACTGTTCTAAAAATCCCTTGTACTTCATCTTTTCTTCCCTCCACCTCACCCATTGAACCCCTGGCAACCACTGATTGTTTTACTATTTCCACAGTTTTGTCTTTTCTAGAATGTCGTATAGTTGGAATGATATAGTATGTAGATTTTTTCACTTAGCAATATGCATTCAATGTTACTGTCTTTTGATGGCTTGGTAGCCCATTTCTGGATATAGAAACAATTTGTTTATCCATTTACCTGTTGAAGAACATCTTGGTTGGGTCCAGTTTTGCGAGGTTATAAATACAGCTGCTATACATGTTTGTGTGCAAGTTTCTGTGTGTGCATGAGTTTTTAGCTCAATTGTGAAATACCTAAGAGCATGATTGCTGGATGATATGGTAAGACTATGTCTAATTTTGTGAGATATTCCAAACCATCTTCCATGGTAAGACATACCATTTTGTATTCCTATCAGCAATGAATAAGATTTCCTGTTGTTCTACATGCTCACCAATATTTGAGATTGTCAGTTTTTTAGGTGTAACCATTCTAATAGGCAGACAATATCATTTCATTGTTCTTTTCATTTGTAATTTCCTAATTACATATAATTGTCCTTTCATATACTTATTTGTCATCTATATATCTTTTTTTTGTAGAAAATCTGTTCAGAATCTTGACCATTTTTGTGTTGGGTTGTTTCTTATTGTTGAGTTGTGTTTTTTATATATTTGGATACAAGTCCTTTATAAGGTATGTGTTTGGCAAATATTTTCTCCAGGCCCGTGTCTTGTCTTTTCATTCATGTATGAGTATCTTTCACATAGCAAACATTTTTAATTTTATACAGTCCAATTTATCATTTTTTCTTTTATGAATCATACTTTTGATGTATCTAAAAAGTCATCACTAAAACCAAGGTTATCTGCATTTTTTTCTATTCTATCTTCTAGAAAGTTTGTAGTTTTGCAGTTTACATTTAGGTCTATGACCCATTTGAGTTAATTTTTGAAAAACATATAAATTCTATGTGTTGGTTTTTTTTTTTTCATATGGTTATATAATTGTTCCAACACCATTTGTTAAAAAGACAATTCTACCTTCATTGAAATGATTTTGTTCCTTTGTTAGGGATCATTTGACTATACTTATGTAGGTCAATTTCTGAACTCTCTGTTCTGTTCCAATGATCTATGTGTTTATTCTTTAGCCAATACCATTTACTTTATCTTTACAATTTATAGTCTTTTACTTTCCCCTATAATGTTTAGATTCAGTTTGTCAGTATCCACACAATAACTTGCTGGTATTTTTATTGAACTGAATGTATAGCTTAAAGTGGGGAAAAATTGGCATCTTAACAGTATTGAGTCTTCTTATCCATGAACATGGATACCTACCCATTATTAAGATCTTTTAAAAATTTTGTTGTAACTATATATGGTGACAAATGATAACTAGACTTATTGTGGTGATCATTTTGTAGTATATATCAAATCATTATGTTATATACCTGAAGCTAATATAATGTATGTCATTAATACCTCAATAAAAAGTCCTTTAGAGTTTTATTGTCTTCCTACATATCCTGTATACATTTTGATAGATTTATGGCTAAGATTTATATCCATTTCACTTTTTTTTGTGTTAATGTAAATAGTATTTTGTATTTAGTATCAATTTCAATTCCTCATTGCTGGTATGTAGGAAAGTAATTGACTCTCTTATATTAACCTTGTATCCTGCATCCTTGCCAAAATTGCTTATTAGTTCCAGTAGGTTTTGTTGTCATTGTTGCTATTGTTGATTCTTTGGGATCTTCTACACAATCATATCATCTCTGAACAAAGATAGTTTTATTCCTTCCTTTCAAATTTGTACACATTTATTTTCTTTTCTGGTATTCTTGCATTAGGTGGGACTTCCAGTACCATATTGAATAACAATTGGGGTGCGGGCAGCAGGATTCTTGCCTTGTTCCCAATCATAGGGAGAAAGCAGGAAGTTTTTCAGTAGAAGATGTGATTTTTATCTGTAGGTTTTTTATAGATGTTCCTTATCAAGTTTACAACATTCCTTTCTAATCCTGGTTTGCTGAGAGTTTTTATCATGAACAGGTATTGGATTTTGTCAATTGTTTTTCTGCATCAATGATAGGATCATGTAGTTTTTCTTCATTAATGTGTTGAGGTGATAGATTACATTAATTAATTTTCAAGTGTTTAACCAGGGTTACATAATTGGAATAAATTTTAGTTGGCCATGGTGTACAATATTTTAATATATAATTGGATTAGATTTGCTAGAATTTCATTGAGAATTTTTGCACCTGTATTCATGAGAAATTTTGGTCTTGAGTTTCCCTTTTTTTTCACCTCTTCCCTCTGCTTCCATTTTCTGAAAGAGTTTGTAGAGAAGTTGTATCATTTATTGTTTAAATATTTGGTAGAATTAATGAAATCATCTGCACATGGTGCTTTTTTCTTTAGAAGATTATTCATTGATTCAATTTCTTTGAAAGATATAGGCCTGTTCAGATTATACTTTTTTTCCTTTATGAGTATTGATAATACGTTTCTTAAGGAGTTGGTCAATTTCATCCAAGTTATCAAATTTGTGGTATAGAGTTGTTCATAATATTCTTTTATTATCTTGTTTGTTTGCTTGTTTGTTTGTTTGTTTATGAGACAGAGAGAAAGAGCAGGAGAAGGGCAGAGAGAGAATCTCAAGAGGGCTCTGTGTGTTGGCAGCACAGAGCCTGATGTGAGGTTCGATCTCACAAACCTTGACATCATAACCTGGGCTGAAATCAAGATCAGACAGTTAATATTATCTTTTTAATGTCCATAGGATCAATAGTTATGACCTCTATTCCATTTCTGGTATTAATAAATTGTGTCTTTTCTATTTTTTCTTTTTAGCTTTGTTTGAAGTTTATAAATTTTACTGTTCTTTTCAAAGAAGAAGATTTGGCTTCATTGATTTTATTGTTTTTCTGTTTTCAATTTCATTGATTTCTGCTATTAATTTTTATTATTTCTTTTATTTTGCTTGCTTTAAGCTTGTATTGCTCCTCTTTTTCTAGTTTCCTAATGAGGATGCTTAGATTATTGATTTTATATTTTCTTCTTTTGAAATATGTGTATTCAATGAACAGTAAACCAAAGAATGACACGTTTATGTCATTTGACTAACTTGGATGAACTGTTTTGTATACAGTTGTATAGCATCTGACCCTAAAATTAATTGCAGAGATCTGTTTTCACCTTAAGACATTGCATCTACTGCATAGATAGCCCTAGGATTTTGAAGGGTTTAGGTCAGATTCTTACCATATTCTGATATCTGATTGCTTTATTGCTTTGGTTTAACTGCCTTATTGGTACTTCTGTGATGGTGTGGATGATGTGGAACTCACTGCTTTCTTTTCCTCTTCCTTTTATATTTTTGATTTATGACCTGTAGCCTTCCAATATGATAGGATTCTATAACAAACTTTGATTTATAGCTACTGACTATTCTTACCTTTGTACAATTGAAGTAAATGTAAAAATCATAAATTTTCTTTGAGATTGCAATTCACATTGCTAATCTTTGGTTTAGAGTATGACTCTAAATAACCTGACACTTATCAAATGCTATTATTGAAATTATATAATTCAAAATAATATGTTATTTTTACCTAGTGCAGCATGTGTGCATACATGTGAGTAGTGTATGTATGTGTGATTTTGACCTACTACATGTTAATGTAGGTAAACCATTTAGCACAGAGACATTTTCTTCCTTTATTGCCAGTGGTATGTATCTTTCAACTAAGATTCTTTCAATATAACAATTCATTGAAATATACTACTTGAAAAAATGTAAAGAAAGTTTATTAGTTACATTATTTTTCTTCTTAGGTGAAATTTCTTGGGAATTAATTCTTCATTCTATTAAGAGTGAGAGATACATTTACTTAAGGAAAGAGTCTCATGAGATAATTTCCTTATAATTTGGTTCTAAGATCAGGCTCAGTTGATCACTTTTCCAGTGTTGATTTAATGGCAAGTCGCAGGTACGGAACGAACCAAAATCCTCCCTGATTTTCCTGGGCCCAGCGCGTTGATTACGAAGTTAGCATGGTAAGAGTAAGCTGGAAAATAAGACACGTTGGAAAGGCTGATACAAGGAGCCACTAAGTACGTCATCCTCTGAATCCGAGGGGCACGAACTTGAGAAGGCTCATGGGGAATATTAATGGAATAAGTAGCAGCTGCCCTCTTGAATTTACACTGTTGTTTCCTGCAAGATTTTGTGAGCATGTGTGATTAAAGTATCCTTCTTTGGGAAAGTTGCTTCTAATAAGAAACACATGTAGCAGATGTATAAGAAACATCTTAAATCTGTTTGTTCACAGGGCCACTAGAAGATCAAAACTGATTATCCTATTAGGAAGTACAACCCTGTGCAGAAAATGTCTGAATACTCTCTAGACTAATTGATTTTGTCAAATACATGAATATATTCTGTCCAATTTACATTTACCACTGATAGATTTTGTCAATGGTCTTGGAAATGACATTAGTGATTTACCTAGTGCACAGTTTCTGGAAGGGTAGGCAAGTACAGTTTATTGCCAAAACATAAAAATAAAATTGTATTAGAAGTCAAGTATAAAAATATGAAAAGTTTTAGTTATCAGTATAAAATAAGTTTTTACTCTTTTGGTGGTAATATTTCATTCAACACAGAGTCACTTTGGTTGGATGCTCGGTTCTTTGGAATTTCTTTATTGTCTGGCCTCCCATAATATTTCCTTTTCTAATTCCCCTCTGTATGTCTCTGTTCCCTGGAGTCTCAGCTGCATCCTGAAGATTGTCTTTCCTGTGGGCTTTATCTTGGTATGGTAACAGTGGATCTCTTTGGATAATAATGATCATTATCTTATGTAACAGTAGATTCTTTAGAATGGAACATCTGTGAGACAGATTGTCATTTGTCAGTGTTTAATGCCCTCATAGGATACCATCAATAAAATTTTGCACAAACTCTCCACTTTCATCAGGGGTTAGGAGAAGGGAAATGAGGTGAGAGATACAAAATCTCTCTCCTGTTGCAATTAAAAAAAAAGCCCTTAGAAGGTTGTCATTACAATCCACACCTTTTTAAATATTAATATACAAGGCATTTGTCAAGGTATGGGTTTTGTGGAATAACGGAAATATCCTATTATCAGTCTTTTTGACCCAATAATGTAAGAAACCCAGAATGTTCCCAGGAGCTAGATATCATAGAGGAGTAAAAAGAATAAAAAAAGAGATTGGTGTAAGCAGGCAGGAATGAAAGAGTCTAAGCATTTTAAAAACTGTTCTACATGGATAGCATATTTCAGAAGTACAATACCTTATAATGAGATTCTTATACGTAAGACCTTTCAATAACAACCTCATTTTATGATGCTTTATTTTTTATTTATTTATTTATTTAAAAAAAATTTTTTTAACGTTTATTTATTTTTGAGACAGAGAGAGACAGAGCATGAACGGGGGAGGGTCAGAGAGAGGGAGACACAGAAACCGAAGCAGGCTCCAGGCTCTGAGCTGTCAGCACAGAGCCCGACGTGGGGCTGAGCTGTCAGCACAGAGCCCCACGTGGGGCTTGAACTCATGGACCGCGAGATCGTGACCCGAGCCGAAGTCAGCCGCTTAACCGACTGAGCCACCCAGGCGCCCCTATGATGCTTTATTTTTTAATTGAAATGTAGTTGGCATATAATATTATATTAGTTTCAGGTGTCCAACAATGATTCAAAATTATATACATTATGAAATGTTCATGATAAGTGTAGCTACCATCTGTCACTATAAAAAATTATTGCAATATTGCTGACTATATAAGCACAGCACTTTTCTATGATAGAATATGCTAGCCTCTCCTGCTCATTTTTTTTTTCTGAGTAATGTTGATATACATATTCTAAAACACATGAATATTTTAGCTCAAGATACTTTTTTCCCCGAGAATAAATTTATGAGCTAATGCATGTGACTTGCCAGAGATGACTTCCTTGTATAAAGAAATATAGTATGTCTTTAGGTTTGTTAGCAAGCATTGGGATTAACTGCTTTTTGACTATCACAGAGCACATATACTGGAGAAATACAGAAAAAATAGAATGGGAGGAGGGGGGAAGGAGGCACATGGGAAAGACTTTATAACTAATCAAAAAGTGAATTTTAGTATATCTTTTTAAATATAGCAAACTTTGCTCATAACAAATCAGCAATATAGCGAACATGAGGCATATTATTACAATATACTTCAGTTAGAGATAAGAAAGGATAAGCAATGAAGCCCTCCTGAGCTAAATGATTAATTCATTTAACTGCTGAAGAGTCAGTTTGCTAATGAGTAGCTAAGATTTGGGAAGTAACTGTATAAATCCCAATTTTATTCGTATGCACAGCTGACAATCTCATTAAGAAATGGTCTCATAGGGTCAGAGGTGAATATATGAGACTGAAGCAGATTACTCCATTAGTTCACTATGCTTTTTTAATATGCTGTCAAAACAGTGTGAATAAGTGGGTCTATTGCCTAATTAATACTTACAGGGAGGGGAAGGGAATTATGATGGCTTGTATTAGAAAATTTAGGATTAGAAAGAGCTTTAGAACTACAACGGCAGTCTTACTCATGAACAATTCAATAACAAATAGTTTGTTGGTTAAGCGATTAAAAGTGCTGAGTCAAGTAAGCAGTAAAAATGAAATCTTGGAATAGTCCCTCTTGTGCTGTTAGACTAACAGGCGTCTCACGTCTCAAGATTGCAACTGAATTGAGTTTACTACTCAGGATAACATGGCAGTGAGAAAAATCCCATTGCAGAGACCACCATGTATGTAAGTAATCTTGGAGCTGGCTATGAGTTGGTGGGCATTATTTATATAGGTTCTCACTACCTAAGAAAAGAGTTGGCCCTAACTCTGGCATGGCAGAGACAAGCTAATTGCTAATTGAAACCCACTATTATTTCCTCTTTGGTATATAGCCCACCCACTTTTCCTGGCCTCCTTTGTGATAAGTGGGACCATGTGATGAAGGACAGACCATTGAAATGTAGGTGCAATTATCATGGTATATCCAGGTGTGACCCATTCAAACCTCTCACGTTTTTCCACCATTCTCTGTCTTCTGCCTCCTGGCTAGATGTGGACTCTGAGGAAAGAAGATGATGGAATTTACATTAGATTTGCTCTCTTAATAGAACATGCCATTGTCATGCATTGAGCTTTCTACGAGCTAAAAAAAAAAAAAAGTAGACTATATTAGGCCATCGAAACTTTTTTTCACATAGATGATACATTTACCCTGTAACTAGAATCTCTACTATCTCCTTTGCTTATCTCTCATTCACACATGCATTGAAGAGGTATTTATTGAGTATATTCTATGTGTCACAGACATTGCTAGCAACTAGAATTATCAACCAGAAGATGGCAAGTGGAGGTAGGAAACTAACATTAGAGCTTAGGCATTTCTGCAATGTCTCCAGGATGCAGGCTTTTGTTCTGAGACAGTTTTGATAGGCCAAATGCTTTGTTTCCTCTGGATTTGAAGAGAGTTGAATACTTTTTTTTCCTACCTAGATTTACTATTTTCACTATTGATATATGCCCAGATTGGCAAGTTCTGACTCTCTTGTAGTCAAAGAATATTGACCTATAGCAGTTATTTGTTTTCAGCCTAGGTACATATTAACTGAAGGTGTTGCCTTTTGTAAAATTCACAATGTAGAGAAGTCTTTTGTTGTCCTAGAGGTTGTCTTTCCTTGCACAATATTTTAACCAGACATAAATAAAACTTTTTATAAGTAACCCAGAATCAGAGAGTTATAAATCGCTGTCATGTCTCTCCTTATTCATTTTCATTTAGCTTCATTTCTTCTCTTGGTATAACCTCTTTGTACAAAGACTACCACATAACACTGGAGACCTATAGTATTTTCAGTGAGATAGTGCCAGCAGAAATATCATGGGTGATTCACTCATAAAAGCCTCTTCCTTTTTATCAAGGCAGAAGCTGGGGTAAGCAAATAATAGGTACGAAACAGAGGGTGTATTTAATAATCAGAAGTTTAGCTATTTCCTATCATTGGTATGATTTTTACATTCAGTTGATGCAACATTTAGAACCAGACTTCTGATATCAGGTTGATGATGAATGTGCATGGCATTTTACTTCAGAAACAGCGAATAATTTAAGAAATGAAAAACTTATGATTAAAGAGCTGCACAGATATTTTAAGGGCTAATTCTTCTCATCAAGCAAATGACCGGCTATTCTGATCATGGTAAATGAAGGCTCCAGTAGAATTAATCAATTACAATTAGATGGATCATTTGATTCCTTTAGTCCATTGGTCCTTAAATTTGGGAGGGTGTTAGGGAGCTATGTGAGAATCTGATAAGCTACAGCTCTCCATCCCAGAAAAATAGCAAAACACTCCACGTTTCATGTATAATTTAGGGGATTCTTGATCTTCCAAGCTCAACAGCTCTAAGAATTACTGCTTTTTTACAGATAGATTTGGAGAACTGTCTTTTTAAATTTATTTATTTATTTTGAGAGTGACAGAGACAGTGCAAGTGGGGGAGGGGTAGAGAGAGAGAGAGAGAGAGAGAGAAAGAGAGAGAGAATCCCAAGCAGCCACAATCTGCCAGCACAGAGCCCGACATGGGGCTTGGACCCACAAACCGAGAGAGATCATGACCTGAGTCAAAACCGAGTTCACTTAACTGGCTGAGCCACCCAGGTGCCCCAAGAACTGTCTTTGAAATAAAAACAAGACCTTCCTGAGAACCAGTGGGTCTTTATTTGAAATCCCTGGTGGAGGAGGAATCAGTAGAGATTTTGACAGTCATTCTGAATGAAACTAGGAATCTGCATTTGAAATTTAGTGTTTCTCATGTAGATTGCATGTGGGCCACATCTTGAGAAACACTGTCTAAGCTTCACTTGGAATTTCTTCAAACCACTGGCCACCAAGGCATCTATCTCTCAGCACACCACCCTTGGAGCTCCTGTGTGTCCCGCTTTCCAGTGAGAGCTCACTTGGGCTGAGCACTTCCACGCTGAGCAAAATATAATTTTGTTTTTCACTCTTCCACAGTGAACAAAATATAACGTCTCATTTGGAATAGCCTCTTGAAATAGCTGACTGTCTGGCTGAACTAACTCAGGCTGCCATTGTCAATTGCAGAGGAAATCATTCCTGATCATCCTGATAAGTTTCTTAATTAGCTATCAATCACTGGCAGAGCTTTCATCAATGTTTGAAAACACTAGATGGCACCAAGTAATGAGCAGGATGACAAAACCTCTAGGGGAGACATGTAAAGATGAATACAGTCCTTCCCCCACATTACTGTTTCTTCCCTTTTCCACATGTATCTTTGGGGGTATGAAATGTGAAAATGGAAAAATATATTAATATTTAAATATGGTGAGAGGGGAGCCTGGGTAGCTCAGCTGGTTGAGCAACTGACTTCAGCTCAGGTCATGATCTCCTGGTTCGTGAGTTCGAGCCCCGCAACAGGCTCTATGCTGACAGTTCAGAGCCTGGAGCCTGCTTCAGATTCTGTGTCTCCCTCTCTCTCTTCCCCTCCTCCACTTGGATTCTGTCTCTCTCTGTCTCAAAAATAAACATTAAAAAAATTTTTTTTTAAATATGGTGAGAAGTCTATAGCTAATTTTCATTTTACCTTCAAATACAAATTAGAATTTCTATCTTCCAACAAAAGCTTCTTTCCAATAATTAGATCTCAATTAGTTTTCTGGCCCCAAGAGAATATGCATATGTCCTTAGTTAGGCCAGTCTTTTAAATAATAATAATAGCAATAGTAATATATTCATAATTATTATATTAACTATTACTCTAACATATAATATAAAAATATAAAAATAACAATGCAGTATTACACTATGTAGTATTATAGTATTATAAACATTAATGCATTATGAATGCATTGGTAATATTTTAACATATTAATGAATATATTATTAATTTTCTTCCCATTTTACTTGTTTCATCTGTTATCTTGTTAAAGAGATTTATAGAAGAGTTTCCTCAAAATAAAACAGATATTTTGTAAGGATCTAAAGTTGAAACCACAGGGTTCTTTTATTTGATAGAAAGCATCTTCACAATTTCATGCTCTTCCTATGGAACTAATTCACCAAAGAATTTCCATCTGATAAGTCCTTTATCAAAATCTAATAGTCTCTTGATTGTTTAAATGTGCAAGCTGTCAGACTGTGGAATAAACAAAACTTGCTTTATACATTTCATTCTGTTTCATATGTCCAAAATAATCAAATCTTATTAATAGTCCAGGGGAAAAGAAAGTTTGTCTTATGAAAAAAAAATATGTATATTTATATGTATATATGTATATGTATATGTATATGTATATAAAAATATACATTTTTTTTTTGCTAAGCATAAATGATGGAAAGCTGCCAGAAGCTGAAAAGATCTTTAGTAGAAATATTGGAACACATTTAAGAGGCAAGGTTTGGTAAACCATTCTGGATAAAAGCTAACAGAGATGGCCACTTAAGGAGCATACAATCTCAAAATTGTATTGTTCATGGCTGCTGTTACACTCCAGCCGGACAGAGTTGAGCGGTCCCGACAAGAGCTAAGTGAATCTCAAAGCCTAAGTGGTTACGATCTGGGTTTTTATACAAGAAGTTTGCTGACTTGTATTCTAAAATTGAGTGGATTTTCAATTTTTGAGAGCAATGTAAGTAGAACAAAAACTCAGGATTAAGTTACTTTAAAACTATATCTTTTGAAAAAATTAATTTATTTTTCAATGGTTATTTTTTTAATTTTGAGAGAGAGAGAGAGAGAGAGAGAGAGAGGAATAGATTGAGTGGAAGAGGCCCAGAGAGAGAGAGGAAGAGAGAGAATCTAAAGAAGGCTCCACACTGTCAGTGCAGAGGGAAGCAACACCTTTTTAAAGTTCAGTATAGTCAATAATATACATCTACTAGAATTTTATTCCTGAAAATTTTAAAGTAACATGTTACTACCCACATATTTTTTCTTTTTTTTTTTATTTTTTTTAAGAGGTTTTTTTTTTTTTTTTTCCAACGTTTATTTATTTTTGGGACAGAGAGAGACAGAGCATGAACGGGGGAGGGGCAGAGAGAGAGGGAAACACAGAATCGGAAACAGGCTCCAGGCTCTGAGCCATCAGCCCAGAGCCTGACGCGGGGCTCGAACTCCCAGACCGCGAGATCGTGACCTGGCTGAAGTCGGACGCTTAACCGACTGCGCCACCCAGGCGCCCCTACATATTTTTTCTAAGTATATACCTTGATTATTACCTACATTGATGTCTCAGGGGAGTGTTAGTTTCTTCCAGGGAGACTGAAGAGGGAGTTACAACAGCCTCTAAATATGCATGTCATGTGTGTGAAACGAAAGCCTTGATCACTGGATAACTAAAAGGCCTATTTCATTGGATGGGCAGCAGCTATTTGAATTTGGTATTATCTGCCTTTGAAACCAATCTAATTTAAAGTAGTGATTTTTAGGTGATTCAACATTTGATGACTCAAATAATGCAATCCGTGTAAGTAAATAGACAGGGAGATTTGTTTTCATGGAGAAGGGGAAGGATTCTAATCAAGCAGTGTTATTTGCAAAGGATTAGAGGGAGAAATGAACAAATCTCATGCAAGAGACAGCAAACAGCCAGCTGGACAGGATCAACCCCCTGCTCCAGGGCTTCTAGGTTGAGGGGCATGCTATTTTGTTTTTTCCATTTCTGGAGGGAAAGTGATTTCCATTCCCCTCTTCAGCAGAGAACATATTGAGGGAACATTACTGTCCCTCCCTTCCTCAGAAATTCTCCCCCAGGAGGTGAAGTGATTGTTCTGATGACTGAGATTTGGGAAAGGGGCTGTGTCTAACTGAACTGTCCATTCTTGCCTCCCATTGCTTCTGTTTCCAAACCACCTATCTGTAGGATGAATAGGTTCTCTCTGTCCTGCCTGCCCCCTGCCCCCTCCGTGAATTAAGCACAGAGAAGCATTCCATGAGGTACAAGGAGAGAAGGGTATGAGAGTCAAAAGTCAGTTTTTGCCTCTGCCTTAAATTATAGTCCACAACTATAAATAAAGCAATAAAGCTTATATTATGATACTTACTGAATCAACTATCACTCAAATGCTTTTGAATTCAAAGAGAAGCTTCATGAATTGGCCTCTCAAATCCTCAACACCTTTTCGTAAGGCTGTAAGGTTGTAGTTGAATGATGATGGCTGGTTTTATGTAGATTTGTAGAGATTTATTTGGTCCTGAACTGCTTGTTTACAAGGCTGAGGCAAGGAAAGGGTTGGCTCTGATTGTCTCACAGAAGAACCTTCCCCTAATGGCTGGTCTTCACAATATAACCAAGATTTCAAATGACCTTCTGAGTCTGGATTGATGATCTACCACCAATAAGACATCACTGAACAAGAATTAATGTTCTGTTTTAGGCACAAAAATTAAGCCACCATAAACAATAACAACAAAAAATACTAGCAGGCATGAGAAAAGTTAACATGAAAATAAAGATGCAAACTCAATATGGGACAAGAATATCATATTAATGTTACCAAGGCTGACTAAACCTCAGCCAGCCTTGATAATAGTAGAATGTGTGAATTAAAGGAGGTAATTATCCCAAAGTATTTTATGCTGGTTAGATTATATATAGTTATTTGCAATATTTTTTATAAGAGCTCCACATGCCTTGAATGTTCTTAATAGGAATGATCAAGATAAAGGATTTGATAATCTGCCATTGGTGAATAGTTGAAGTTATTTACCCTGTACAAGAAAAGACTTATAGAAGGACTAGCTAACTCTTCTTTAACATTCGAAGGGCTATTGTGGGAAAAGATTAAAACATTCTCTTTTTTTCCCTAGACTCAAAGATTTAAGTAGCATATTTCAAATTAGAACATTTTATAAAAGTTAGAACAGTCTAAAAATGGAACAGCTGATTTTTGAAGTAGTAAGATCCTGACCCATGGGTGGGTATAAGCAAAGGCTGAGCAAACCTTTTATTTATCTATTTATGTTTAATTTTATTTATTTATTTATTTATTTATTTATTTATTTATTTATTTATTTATTTATTGAGAGGGAGAGGGAGAGAGACAGAGCCTGAGCATGGGAGGGGCAGAAAGAGAGGGAGACACAGAATCTGAAGCAGGCTCCAGGCTCCAATATGTTAGCACAGAGCCTGACGCGGAGCTCAACCTCGCAGACCGTGAGATCACATGCCCTGAGCCGAAATCAGATGCTTAACTGACAGAGCCACCCAGAAGCCCCTATTTATTTATTTATTTCGAGAGAAAGAGAGAGAGAGTGAGTGGTGAAGGGGCAGAGAGAAAGGGAGGAGAGAATCCCAAGCAAGCTCCATACTATCAGCATGGAAGCCAACATGGGGCTTGAACTCACAAACTGTGAGATCATGACCTGAACCAAAATTCAGAGTCGGACGCTTACCTGACTGAGCCACTGAGGTGCCGCCTGAACAAACCTTTTAAAGGAGATATTGCTGAAGTGATTCTGCTTAAAATAATACTGAGCAGGATGATTGCTCAAGACCCAACTGTTTCTTCAAGTGAAGATTCCTGTGTACTGACCCCGACTACACCACTGAAGCCTGGCGACCTTACCCTTCAGCTTCTCTAGGCTTCAGTTCTTACATCTAGAATGGGAAGCAATGTTACTGCTCCTTGCCTCACAAGGTTATTATAAAATTAAATGAGAAAAGTGATATTAAAGTATTTGGGAAAGGACCCAAATAGAGGCAGTCTACTATTATATTTGGAGTGGAGACTAAAATAGCAAATACTAAAGTGATAAATGCAAAATGAGGTAGAATAGAATTTCTTAAACTTTAATGTGCAAACAAATGTCCCATGGAATCTCTAAATGCAAATTCTGTGTCAACAGTTCAAGAGTAGGGCCAGAGGGTGTACATTTCTCGTACGTGCCAAGGTAAAGATGATGCTGGTCTATGGACTAATCTTTGCTTGGCAAAGGGCTAGAAGACGAGGGTCATGCCCTCGCATGCCCATTGAAGAAGCTCTCAGCCTACTCTATCTTTTAGGAATTCTACCCTGGCAAAATTTTCAATGAAGCAATAAACAAAATTTATGATTCTAGCTTGGGCTGACAGTGAGGAGGTTGCAAACACACCCACCTTCTGTATATATTCATTTTTAGAATGACTCTATTATGACTCCTGTATCTTAATTAGCTGTTTGCTATGATAACATATATGTGAAGCAGCAGTTCATGACATTTAAGCGTGAGAGCTATTTGCACAATGATTCAGAGGATTTAGAAGAAAAGTGAGTTTTAAAATGCCATGAAAACACATAGGTGTGATTATAGTTGTCTGCATGAGGACAGTAAAAATAGGCTGACTAATTTAACTGAAAAGAAAATTTGTTACATATATATGGGGATTCTAAGTTAGGCTGAAGACAGACTGGCAGCTGCAGGAGGTTTTAAAAGCATAAGATACTCAGTAGTCATTGTTACAATGAATAAACTGCAGCCATTTCTTCTGTCCTTCTGTCATTAAAGTCAAGAGCCAGACTCACAAGAATGAACATTTGGTTGGCCAGCTTAGGTCATGTGCTTACTTCCTGGTGTACTGTAGAAGGCAAGGGAAGCATCTGGTGTCCTGCCAAGAGGAGAATGTGGGAAATCGGGCTGCTTCCAAGGGAAGGGACTATTGATGTTGAGAAGCCAAATATTGATATAAACATAACTCTCTGAATCATATGTGTGTATGTGTGTGTGTGCGTGCGTGTGTGTGTTTAAACATATAAACATATACGTATAAATGTAAATATATAATGTATATCAAATAATCTTATATCTTGTAAATAAATATTTTAGAAATTCAATACTCAAATTAACTTTTCCTATTTATTTAGAATGTTAGTTCCTCTTTTGTGAAATGTTTACATTTTCCCTATTTACCTCCTAAACTTCAGTGGTTTTACTATCACTTGCCATTAGTTCTTTATATAATAAGTCATTAAACTTTTGAGTGGGAAAAAAAGAACTAGTTGTATGTAAATATTTATGTATTTATTTATGTATTTATGTATTTATAGAAAGAGTGCACATGTGAGAGCAAGTAGGGAAGGGGCAGGGGGGCTGGGGAGAGAGAATCCCAAGCGGGTTCTGCACAGAGCCTGACATGGGGCTTGATCCCATGAACTGTGAAATCATGACCTGAGCTGAAACCAAGAATTGGATGCTTAACTGACTGAGCCATCCAGGTGCCCCTGTAAATACTTTTAAAAGGTAGAACCTGTTATTAATCATTTTTTGCTTTTGGGGGGGAAGAAGTGGCTGAAGAGACTGTTGGAAACCATTGCTTTAGAAGTTACCAGTACAACCAGATATAATGGATGGTTCATGTAGTAAGAGTTCTTATTCATAGAAACAGTAATCAGACAGAAAAAGTATGATTAAGAGATGTTTGAATCTCTACTAGGTATCTCAAGAAAATACCAGAGGAGACAGAGTGGGGTTTGGGTAGCTATAATACACTCTTAATGTTTAACAAATGTCTTAAAATTTCTGCCACATTAAACATTCTATTTCTAACCAAGAGTTCTCTCCAAAGTATAGATAAGGTACTGTGTGTTTTTCCTAAACTTTCGCACTTACACTATGGCAAAAACAAAAACATTCCCTTTGTCTTATCCATGAAGTCCCATTGGTGGTCCCTGGTCCTGTCACCTCCAACCTAACCACCATACAGAGAACAGAACCCACCTCCCTGTGCTTAATCCCAAGGGAATGTGGGTTGGTCTTCAGCTCTACTTCTCCTGATCACTTGTCTGCATAACAAAGACTAACCTACAGCTGACCCAACTGGCTAGAAAACAAGAGTGTGGAATAGGGAAGTTCTGTACATTATTTTTATAACTGTGGACTATTGCATTCTTGAGATTATTTTAAAAGCTGAGAGAGGAGGTGTCTGGGGGCTCAGTCACTTAAGCATCTGACTCTTGATTTCAGCTCGTCTTGATCTCACGGTTGTGAGATTGAGCCCACATCTGGCTCTGAGCTGACAACATGGACCCTGCCTGGGATTCTCTCCCTCCTTTCTCTCTGCCCCTCCCCTGCTCACTCTCTCTCCCTCAAAATAAATAAACATTAAAAAAAAGCCGAGAAAGTTGGCAGAATAATTTGCTATTGAATAGATGTTAGTTTAAATTAAACTTCTAATGGCTTTGAATGTCTCTAATGGCTTCTCTAGACTTTAGACATATTCACTGTGGGCAGATGAATTTGCCTAGTTTTGAAAAAGAATATTGCTAAGCATGGGTCTTTTTGGAGACATGTTTCATATTATTGTTATCATTGTGGGTGTGTGTCATTTTTATTGGTTGGGTTAACTTCAATCTTTGAACTTCAATCTTTGGAAAAGAGGACAAAGTTGTTTTTTTGTTTTTTAAATGTTTATTTATTTTTGAGACAGAGAGAGACAGAGCATGAACAGGGGAGGGGCAGAGAGAGAGGGAGACACAGAATCTGAAACAGGCTCCAGGCTCTGAGCGGTCAGCACAGAGCCCCCCGACACGGGGCTCCAACTCACGGACAGTGAGATCATGACCTGAGCCGAAGTCGGACGCTCAACCGACCGAGCCACCCAGGCACCCCAAGAGGACAAAGTTTTAATTTGTTAACTCTCAGAAAAGAAGACACTATGAGCCATGCACCTAAATCTCAGTGATGTTTATACATCTATGGGCCATAGTACCCACATTATTCCTTTCGGAGATTCCTTTCTTTTTCTCTAGCTGAAGAAGGAAGGTCTTGGATATTCCCAACCAGTCAATATCCAGGCAGCTTCAAACTTCACTGAATTGTTTAGAACAGAAGAGCCATATTGCCTTTACAATCTCCCAAAGGATAAAAGAACTTTGAACCAGGGCAAAATAAATTCTATGTAATGCTAATACACAGGTAAATAGTATTTTATTTAGAAAGGGTATATTTTCATGGTAAATAAAATAAAACATGTGTAATTTACACACTATGCCCTGGTTTCCTTCCAGTTGGGTGAAAGATGATTTGAGTTGGGGTTGTCTGGGGTCATAGTTAATTTACTCTTTTTTTCCAGCAGTATAGTCTGAAGCAGAAGGTGCTGAAGTCAAAGAGCTATTTATAAACAGTTTTGTCCGAGGTACAGGTAGCCTAGAAAGTTGTCTGAGTTGCAGCAAAAAAAAAAAAAAAAAAAAAAAAAAAAAAAAGGAAATACCACAAAGACTTGTAAGCATAGGAATTGCAATTTAATGAAAGAAATTGTCATAAAAACGTGGTCAATTACAGATACCTGGCAAAGTCATTCTGAAGGCTATTGGAGAGAGAATAAAATATATTTGGACCACATTTCTCTCTAATTGAATTTCCCCTCTTCTACTGAGGATAAATTTGGTTGTCCTATGGGAACTTAAGCTATATGCACATTGTTGAGGATATAGATTTCTCCAAAGCCGTGGTCTGTGTGGATGGAATGAACTCTGCACAGTGGGTCTCTGACACACTTTTACCTCCTTAGAATATCTCAGCTGTGTAGCCTTGGGCTACTGAATGCCCAAGTAGGGTGGAAAAAGGAGACAAATTTTGATTTCAGGAGAAAAGTTAGCTTCACCTTTCTCCAACACTTCTCTCTGCTCTTCTGCTGAAATGTAATGACACCTTTCCTCATCCCTAAGCAAACAAAAGTCACCATATATGCAATCCCCATCCGATGGGGTGGTGAACTATGTACTGTCTGTTGTTTGTCTCAGAAACAATTCCATAGCTTTTGACAAATTTTTATCCTAAGGGATTTGGTTGAATTTTGCACATTAAATTTCTCTTCTGTGCATGTATTGCAGATGTATTGCATTAGTGATTCACCGTGCCCTTTTATGAAAGAGATACAGAGATGAAAGGTGTTTTGTTTTTTGTTTTTTGAAAAGAATAACATTTGAGGAGGAGCAGAAATGAGAGGTAACAGGGATGAGAGTATTATTTCAAAATGTACACCAAGTGATTTCTTAACTTGCACAGATACAGATTATAATAAAGAGACATAGATGCCAAGTTTTGGCAACGTTCCTTTCTTTTGCTATGGAGAATAGTACTATTTCCTGTATGGGCAAATGTCTGGCGGCAAAATCGGATATGGATGGGGAGCAGAATCTGGTAACTGACTGAGTATCTCTCTTATCATTTTTAATGACTCACAAATCCATTGGGAGTAGCTTGGGTTTGTAATGAGAACAATTTATCAGACTCTGGAAGACATATTATATTTTAGACTGACATTTTCCTATATGGTGGTTTCTCTCATATAGCCCTAATGTGGTGTGGGTTTTGAAAAGTCATTCGGGAAACTTTAATTTAGAATTGTCCATGTTTTTTTTTCCTTGTAATATTACAGAACACTATTTGCTTAAGTCCAAAAGAAATAGCACTGAGCTGGCTTTTAATAAAATCTTTGCTATTTGCTATAGAAACTTGGGCATATTTCTCATCTTCTTGCCTTAGATTCTTAATATATATGACATATACATACACACACATGCAAACATGTGTATATATATATATATATATGCACACACATATATACATACACATATAAACACATACATACATATGTATGTGTATATATGTACATATTTGTATGTATGTATACATACATACATGCCTGCTGCTTTTGAAGGAAAGTTAAAACATTGTTCTGCTAAATTTTGTTTCCTTTTCACTACTAGCAGAGTTTCTGGTATTATTAAAACATGAATACTAATTAGTGATAATAAAAGTAACTGTAATTTAATAAACATTGACTCTATGCAATGTCTTGAACATACATAGCAAAGAAGCCATTATTGAATAAATGATGGAATGAATACAAGTCTTTATTTTCATTCCATAAGTAAATCCTCATAAAAACAAACAAAACAAATAAAAAACCAGAACTATTCTAGGTAGACAGTAGTATCATGATGCCCATTTTAGAGATGAGAAAATTGAGGCTGAGAGAGGTTAAGGCCAGTGGCCCTGGACAACACAGCTAAAATATTATGGCATTAGAATTAGGACCCATATTTGTCTCATTTAGATGAGGAAAGGATGGTGAGATGGAGAGAAGGGATAAAAGTAAAAAACATTTATATAAGAACTGGAAACCAGCAGCAATAATAGTGAGGTAGTCATCGAGCACATGCGGACCATTTTTTTCTTCCCAAATGGATCTCCTGTCTTATAAATTTTCCTTGACTGGCATTATGATGACTGACAGATAAGTCTATGTAATGTCCAATTCACAACCCGAGTTAATGGCAGCTGCAAAAATGATTTGTGGCAGCATTTCACTTCAAAAATTATTACAAAGCAGAGCAAGCAATTTAATTACCTTCTAAGCTGACCCAACATCAGAAGTATCACTGCTTTATCTCTGTGCTCTAAGTGATAGACTGTCCATGATCTGTAAGGAGACCCTTGGACATGACTCTCTAAGTGGAAGGATGGGGCAACACCTTGGAGCGTGAGACATAGCAGAGCAGGAATAACACTGCCTAAGACAGAATTCTGAAAAGTGGCCTGTTCAGTGTGTGTGTCCATTGTGTGTGTGTGTTTATGTGTGTTTGCATGTGTGCCTGTGCCCTTCATATTAGGCAATAATTCCTAAATCAAATAGTCAAGATTTCCAGTCTGGGTACCTACTGCTAATGATGCTTAGCTACCTGGAAGATTGATCTCAGTATTTGGGGATGACAAGAGAATTTGAAGGAAATGACAGTTACGACCATCTGGAAACAGGGACAACATGATACTTTTCCCAAATTACAAAGATTGTTAATAAAACATCTGTTTGCTAAATGTCAGTTAATTTATCCTACTTCAAAGGGCTGTGAATTGGATACATATCTGAAAAATAATCACACTCTTAATGATTAATTCAAGTATTTCACTATGTAGGTAGGACCTGTGCCATATTGTAAAGTTGGTAAAATCACAAGGTGTTGTGAAGCATGGAAACTTCAGTCTTCAGTGTTTTGGAAAAAGTTCCTGATTCCTTCTTTTGTATGTATAGACCTTATTCTTATCAGAAATGTAGATTTCAGGCCCTTTATGTGGCTGGAGCCTTTTCTTCTTTTTTTTCCAACTGTTCACCTCCTTGGCCTGGCTCCCCCATTAAAAAAATTTTTTTTTTAATGTTTATTTATTTTTGAGACAGACAGAGACAGAATGTGAGTGGGTTAGGGGCAGAGAGAGAGGGAGATACAGAATCTGAAGCAGTGTCCAGGCTCTGAGCTGTCAGCACAGAGCCCGACGTGGGGCTCGAACTCACGAGCTGTGAGATCATGACCTGAGCCGAAGTCGGACGCTCAACTGACTGAGCCACCCAGGTGCCCCATGGCTCCCCCATTTAATCTACTTGACGGCAGGGTTCATTCATTGTCTTTTTGTTTGCAGATCTATTCTAACTACCTAGAATAGTGCCTGGAATACAGTGGATCTTAAAAAATATTTGTAGAATGCATAAATAAATCTCAAAGTTTTACTTTTATTTTTTTTAAGTTTTTATTTAAATTCCAGTTAGTTAACATACAGGGTAATATTAGTTTCAGTTATAGAATAAAGTGCTTCAACACTTCCATACGACACCCGGTGCTCATCATAACAAACACACTCCTTAATCCCCATCACCTATTTAACCCATTCCCTCACCCACCTCCCTTCTGGTAACAAGTTTGTTCTCTATAGTTAAGAGTCCATTTCTTGGTTTGCCTCTCTCTCTCCTTCTTTCCTCTTTGTTCATTTGTTGTTTCTTAGATTCCACGCATGAATGAAATCATCTGGTATTTGTCTCTCTCTGATTTATTTCACTTAGCCTTATACTCTCTAGCTCTATTCATGTTGTTGCAAATGGCAAGATTTCATTCTTTTTTATGGCTGAGTAATCTTGCATTGTGTGTATCACATCTTTTTTATTCATTCATCAGTTGACGATATTTGCAACTGACATACCTGATAAAGGGTTAGGATCCAAAATATACAAAGAACTTATAAAACTCAACACCCAAGAAACAAATAATCTAATTAAAAATGGGCAGAAGACGTGAATAGACATTTTTCCAAAGAAGACATCCAGATGGTCAACAGACACATGAAAAGATGCTCAACTTCACTTACCAACAGGGAAATACAAATCAAAACTACAATGAGATATCACCTCACACCTGTCAGAATGGCTAAAATCAACGACACCAGAAACAGCAGGTGATGGCGAGGATGCAGAGAAAGGGGAACCCTCTTGCACTGTTGGTGGGGATGCAGACTGGGGCAGCCACTCTCGATGTTTACTTTTATATCTCAAATTCTTGTGTTACATTACAAATTCCCTTCCTTATTTCTTCTTATCCTTTTCCATTATTTTCTGCCAAATATTTCATGGTTCTTTCCTGAGAGTTTTCTCTTTCTTTGCACAGTGTTATGTTTCAGTTGTCTTGGTTTCTGCCTGTGCTGCTTTGTAGTTTTATGTTCTTAGCCCGCACAGAGCTTCTAGGGCTTTGCCAGCCTTCACAGGAGGCTGCTGCTGCTGCTTGTCAAACTATGTCCTGGTTTCTTAAAGTACCATCGGAGTCTGTGTTTGTTCGTGGTACCAGATCCTCAGTTCTCAGCGTGGGGCCCCAGTCTGATCTTCTTTTTGTATCAGGAATCCCAATTAAAGTAATATTTCTGAATCTGGGAGATGGTATTTGAAAGTTGCTAACCGTGTTCTGACTCTAGAGTTGAAGGCATCCTTTGCCCTTTGAAATACGCAACTTTTACGTCGAAAAAAAATAATCGAAGTTTCCCTTAAGTTTCAAGAACAAAAAATCTATTGTTTTTGGAGAAACTGTGATCAAAAGGAATGAGCAAAGTGTCCTGCTGTAAGCATAGCAGTAACGTAGTGTAAATTGGGTGACCTTTAGCAGATTTGTGTGTTTGCAGCAAGATAAAATATTACTTATTTCTTCTAAATATTGATTTTGACTGAATTCTCCCGGGAAATAATTCTTTGTATTTTGGAGAGGCATTTATCTTTTTATCCAACGATTTTCTCAGAAGTGATTATATGGCCACATTTCCCCAGGAAAGATACATATGCCTGATGTGCTTTGTGTCTTCTCCTGTAGAAAAAAACTGTGAAAGAAACAGATAGGGCTTACACAGGCACCTTGGTCTGCAATGCTACTGTCCCGCCCATGGCCTTATATCAGCGTACATAAACCATTCTTTGGCCAATGCAGTCTTGTGATGATCTGGTTTAAGGTAGGTAGGTCAGTCCACACCGATGTGCAGGTGAATAAACTTTTACTTCCACCAACAGTTACTGGGTTGAAGACTGAGGGGAACCTTACACTGGGAGATTGAAACTTTTATCTTCTCTCAGAGACCAAAACACAGTTGTGGGATCAGGATACCTTATAAGTCTATCTATCCATCTATTTTATCGATTTCTATCTATCGCTTTCTCTATCTATCTATCTATCTATCTATCTATCTTTGACATTGAGTTAGACCATCATGGAGGGGCTGTTAAGAATAGCCATTTCTTTTAGTGCAAATGAGCCACCCTCTGTGTCAAACTTTTATTAGCCACATGGTTGCCATAAAGGGGCATCTGGGGGACCATTACCCAGACAGCAAAAAGTCTTCCTGTGTATGGAGTTGGTTTTCTTTGAAGTACCTCTGCTAGTGATGACAGGGTCAAAGCAAAAATCCAACCTTCAAATTCCAATTCCACCAAGATCAGTGAGCGTGTGCAGAATACGTGGCCTCATTTGCTTTTTTCCTGTTTTGCTCTCTCTTGCATATTTCTTTTTTTGCCTCCTTTCCTTTTGCACGGTTCACTTTCCTCTTTCTATTGTTTTCTTTTCCTTTACCTCCTTCCCCTCCCTCCCAACCCCCTTTCCTCCTGTGCCTGGGTCTTCTCAGAAGACAAAATTAGATGTGCAAGAAATGTATTAGGAGAAACACTTGGGACGAATAAAGCCAAAAAGAAGCAGAATTAGTAGGAAAACCTTGAGAAAGCTGCGCCAGGATAGAGGGAAAGGAGGAGGAGCGGATGAGAGGTAGAAGCCACAGACTACAGCAGGTGTCTGGGAAAATCCTGGCCAGGCTAACAGAGAGCCCAGAACAAGATCTCCCCAGTAGAGGAGGCTTAGGTGGGGTGGTAATGGCCCGGCTGTCATATCCCCACCTTACTTAATCACTGGCTGGGAGTAGCTAAGAGAGCTTGGCCAGCCAGTGTGGACGATGCAGCACATCCAGAAATGAAGCGGTTGGAGGCAATTAGCCAACTGCCCTCTTTGCAGCAGTTCTCTCTCTTTAAAAAAAAAAAAAAAAAGTTATTTTTGAGGAGTGAGTAGGGGAGGGGCAGAGAGAGTGAGACAGAGAATCTCAAACAGGCTCTGTCCTGTTAGCACAGGGCCTGGCATGGGGCTTGAACTCACGAACCCGTGAGATCATGACCTGAGCCGAAATAAAGAGTTGGATGCTTAACAGACTAAGCCACCCAGGGGCCCCTTTGCAGGGGAGGAGGAAAGGACACCTGAACAGCACAGTGTCCTGACTAGGACGCCATCCTCCCTCCCTCCCTGCTTCCCTCCCTCTCCCTCTCTCCTGACCTTGTCCCCTTGATTAAACTGTAGGCAGGTTTCTTCCTGACTCTAGGCCCCTGACCTCTCTTTTCTTAGAGCACTTGCTTTAGAAAACTTGTAATGGTAAATTAGTGCTCTGCTCCTATGAGATGTATTTTTTTTAAGCTACTTTCTAGTTTTACAAGCCAGGAATGCCTTTTGCAAAGACCTTGGGACCATTCCTTTGAAATGCAATCCTGCCCCTATCTCTCTGTCTCTGTGAGAAGGTAGGGGCCAACCTTCAGTGGGCACCTTGCTCCAAACTGTACCTCCTATTATAAAGATAGGAGACTGTGTATTTTTCTTTTGGGTAAAGCCAATTAGAAAACCATTCTTCCCTCATGCCAGCTCTTAAAACTGCTCCAGCCCTTGTCACCTTCACTGAGGTCACACTGAGCTGTGGTTTCTCTTGGTCCTGTCTGCAGTAGCCTTGAATAGAGTTTTCCTTGTGTGTTTAACTTTGGCTCAGCTTCTGCTATGGCAGTTCCTTCCTTCCTTTCTTCCATCCCTTCTTTCCTTCCACTAAATAGTTTTGGGTGCCAGCTGTGTGCCAGGAATGAGGTTAGCACAAGGTATGTTGGTGGTTAGCACAAGGAATGAGGTTAGCACAAGTTGTAGTCATGTTCCTGAGGGTAGACAGAAAATAAGTAAAATGAGAAAATAAGAAAATGAGTAAACAACAAATAAATGCAAATTTTAGAATGTAAATCTCCTTTATAAAAGGAAACCAAGTTTGTGGTGTGAAAATGAGAGGCGGGCCTACTTTGCAAAACATATTCTGGGAACTCAGAGGCATGGCCTTTTTTCAGGTTAGAGCCCATATTTTTGGGTGTAGCAGTTAATATATCACATACAGCATCATCTGCAGTCATGATTCTAGCTCTACAAATATCACCTTTCTCCACTCTCAAATGAAGATAATAGTAATAATTGTTTCATGGAATTATTTGGAGAATTAAATGAGATAATGCATCAGACACTTGGTGTTCTGCCTGGGTACCATAAACGTTTGATAATATTGCTGATAGTGAAATCGTTTGCCAAGATAGTATTTGAGCAGGAGATATTTCATGGCTTTCCAATTTCTTTAAAACCAGAACATTAAAAAAATCAACTCTTTTTAAATATTTCTTGCATCACAGTCTGGGAGATTCTGGTCTATAGTCTTCATCTGGGCACTTATTCGTGTGCTGCCCAGAATTCTGATTTAACAGCTTAACATTTAGGTGTTTTGGGTCTCTCATGAAAGTATAGTTTCTCTGAAGGCACTGATGGTCACTTACGTGCTTTCTGTGTTCCAACACTCAGTATATTAAACCCATAGAAGGTACTCAGTAAAAGTTTATAGAATTGAAATTCACAGTAATAGTGAAAAAATAGTTATTGGTGTGAGTTGCTAATTCAGAATCCTTTCTGTTCTTATAAATGTTTTTTCTCTGTGAAAGAAAGCAATGTGGTCTTAGAATTGCTGGTTGAAATTAATTCTAGGAAACAGACTTTTCTTTTTTATAATAAAGGATTGACGTTCAGGATTTAAATAAAACACAAAGAGCTTGAGAATTAATTAAGAGCATTTTTCATATTCCAAAAATCCATAATACAAAATGTTTCATACTGGTGAGGGGTTACACGGAGCGCAGAATAGAGACATTTATTCCATTACATAATTCCACATTTCTTTGTCTAATGTGGCTCTAATTCTTCTCGATTCTGGGAGATGAAATCCTGTGTTCTTTATTGTCTTCCTTGTAAAAAACAGATATTGAGTAAGCTGTCCCAAGCAATATTCTGCATTTTTGCTTTTCGGTTTCCTGCTGGAAGTTGCATTCTCTGGAACAATTTCCAACCGCTGAGGGCAATATAGATAGCAGAGGCTATGCAATAAGGCTCACTTGGGTTAGAGTTCCAGCATTTGGTGCTTGAACGAATCACCCACCTCCCATGGTCATCTATAAAATGGGAAGGGTAACAGTTTCATCCTCATGGGGTTGGTGTGAGGGTTAGTAGGTTACACGTGTAAAGTAGCAGCAGATTACTCATGTAAAACACCCAGCTTATAGGAAACACTCCAGACACCCTGCGGTTCCATTACTTTCCTATTATAGATGGCACTGTTTGCAGTCAATTTGCTTTCCGTCCTGTCTTGCCATCAACGTATTTTATTGCATTAATTTTGCTTAAATATAAACTTGGTCCTGGGTATTTGGCCAGTTTGAATCTAGGATCAGCGTGGTAGCAAAATTACTAGAGTCTTTTTATAATTAAAAAGGTCGGTTTGACTTAATTCACACATTTTCCATGTATGGCAAGACATTGTTGTGCCCCTTCCCCAGGCATTGGGTGGTAAGACTTTTAATTAGCCCTACTTCAGTAATGTGCTCTGATGAATAACATCTTCTTGTCTACTGGAAACTGACCCTTAGAGCTCCTTCAATGGGAGAGTGAGATGCAGATACAGTCTCTTGCCAGCATCTGCCATCATCAATTGTTTATTAATTTTATTGCCCTCTTTTTGGAAACCAATTCCTTCTAGGTCATCTGTCCTCTTACTTCCTGATTGTCTTCCTTACTAAAGACTGATTTTTCAAGGTGTCTGGGTGGCTCAGTCAGTTACGCATCCGCCCTGGGCTTAGGTCATGATCTCGTGATCCGTGAGTTTGAGCCCCATGTCGGGTTCTGTGCTGATAGCTCGGAACGTAGAACCTGCTCCGGATTCTGTGTCTCCCCCTCTCCCTGCCCCTCCCCTGCTCCTGCTCTGTATCTCTCTTTCTCTCAAAAATAAATAAACATTAAAAAACAAAAGACTGATTTTTCGCCCCTATCTTTTCTAAAAACATTAGTCCTACAAAGGCCCTGAGGAAAACAGCTGATGTCGTAAAATGTTTGGAAAATGTTATTTCTATGTTATCCTTCTGAAAATTTGTTGTAACAGAAACAGTATGGCGTAGATGTGTGTAAACTGATTTTAATCCAACGTCTAGAGGGGGTTAGTGAGCACAGCCTACTCTGGTCAGGAACCCACACTCCAGTGGAGGTTTGACACATTAGCAAAAGATGTACTAGGGGTGCCTGGGTGGCTCAGTGGGCTAAGCGTCTGACTTCTACTCAGGTCATGATCTTATGGTTCATGGGTTTGAGCCCCACATCGGGCTCTGTGCTGACAGCCCAGAGCCTTGAGCCTGCTTTGGATTCTGTGTCTCCCTCTCTCTCTCTGCCCCTCCCCTGCTCATGCTCTGTCTCTCTCTCAGAAATAAACATTAAAAAACAAAACTGTACTAGAAATACGTTTTCATTCATGCATTTACAAATCTTCCAAGCTCAACTAACCCTTTACAACAGTGCTCAAAATGAAGAGACTTAGCTCTGTGCACTCCCGCTTCGTAAAGATCTCTGCCGACAGGTCTGATGTGATGGTTGCTGAAGCCATGATGATAGCTCATTTGGTCAGCTTGCAAATAAATGTCTGTGTGTTTGGCAGAATTTTGTGTCAGACTTGCATTTCTTATAATGTTCCTCTTGGTATTAAGGTAGTGAAGAAGGAATGTGCATCTCCTACTTACCTCTCATAACTGAATTTTATCAAAAGAACCCTAAAAAATTTTAAACAGCCAGAGTGACATAGGTTAGTTAACAATAGTTGCAAAATACATCCCTCCTTTGGGAATTCGTAATGTATACGAGACTGTCTCAGTTAAAAAAAAATTGTTTAAATTTGTTTCTTGGTTAAATTTTTCTTTCAAAACTTATTTTAGCACAGTTTTCTTTTTTTCCTCAGTAAATGTCTATTTACATCTTGAGTGACAGTGTGGTGCCAGTGATCAAAATTTGGAAAATGTTTTTTCAGCCTATCCCCTCTTCTGCTTCTTCATCAAAATTTGCTAGTATTATCGTCTTTGTCTTTCTTTCTGAGGTCATTCGCTCTAAGGGAGTCCAACTGCCATGTCACGAAGAAACTCTAAATGTCCTGTGGAAAGGTTCATATGGCAAGGAACAGAGACTTCCTGCCAACAGCCATGTGGGTCAGCCAACTCGGAAGTGGATTTTTCAGCCCCAGTCAAGCCTTCGTTAACTGCAGCCCTAGCTGACATCTTGACTACAACCTCATGAGTGACCCTGAGCCTGAACCACCTTGCAAAAACTCTCTCAAATCCCCAACTCACAATATGCCCGTTATTTAAGCCACAGAATCTGAAGTAATTTCTTACGTGGCAATAGATGAGTAATACAGATTTCAATGGTTTTAATAAAACATCAGATAAAAAATTATATACAAGGGTTCTAATAGAAAGTGACTCTATCTTGCATCCTAGGAATAATTTGCTTTTTAGCTGTGGCACGCTCTGTAAAAACGGGTAATGAAAAGAAAATTCTCAGACTGGAGAATCAGTGAGTCCTCAAAGCGCATCATAAAGTTGACTGGCTAGTCTGTTCTCCCCTAAGGCTACCCTGCTAATTCCCGTGACTTCCCACTCTCTTCTCTTCTCTCTTCTGACTCAAGTCTATATCATTCCTTCCAGCCTTCTTTGTCCCAATTCCTAATGGACATATTATCAAATAATACTGCAAATAAGTTTTGATGTCTTTGAACAACTCAAAATGAAACGGAAAGGATATATGGTGGGTAAATATATTTTTGTGACCTAAAGTGAAAGAAATATTATGAATCCAATGTAGTAGATTCAAAGACAGGTGTGCGGGGGATTGGAAGAAAGGGTGAAAGTGATTAATCTCCTCCACTGCCTCCGTCGGCTTCCCCCAAGCCACTTCAATAACACATACCATTCTTGTACATGCACGCATACACACATGTGTGACACATACACATCCTGTATGTACTTCTTATACAAATGAAGCCTCAGAACAAGTTTTCTAGCCCCTATTCCAAAAGGAATTGCCACTCCTAACCCCTTAGTTGTAGAAATTCCACGCTATTGTTAACCATGATCATACTTATTTAAAGGCATTCCTAAAATCAGCACGAGTGTTAGAATACTTATAAATAAGTTAATAGGATGCTCAACCTCTGAGAGTCATTAATATTTTGACCAACTTCGTTGCTGGGTCAATGGTAAGTTTAATTTTCTGTGATCAATTAAACTGACTAATGCAAGAATCATCCCCCAAATTTTGCAGTAAACTATGATTTAAAATAATTAATGTACAAGAATGGCTTATTTCCAAGGAACTTTAATGATCTGAAGCTCTTTAAAAGTTTTGCTACAGATTACAAATTAATTGGCATCTAACCTTGAGTTATACAGAATCAAACAAAAGATATTAATTATGTCCCTGTGACATAATTTATAGCAAAATCACCATCACTGAATATTTCTTTCATTATGATATAAAACCTATATGCTAGGCTAAATCAGTAAATGATAACTTTTAAGGAGAGCTATAGTTTCTGTCGGCTGTTTACCTGGACTTTTTCCCATGTACCTAAATAATTTTCGTAGGAGTTAAAAATTTTTACTTTGATGGTAATTACTACCTGCTGAATCTTCTCATTAATACGTTTTCAGGCAATTAATTCTATCACAAATGGAAAGTATTGACCGAATTAAAGGCCATTTCCAGAATTAGACTATGGTAATTAATTTCCTGGTTTCTATGTTAATAAGTTTCACATATTGTTTGGCAGACATTGATTAGAGTCTACATCAGCCATGCAAATTAACACAGGTCTATTCGCCTCCCTGTTGGAAAAAGTAAGGCTGGGCTTTAAAAGGAAACAGACAGGAGGTAAAATCAGAACCAGCCACGCTGTCCAGGAGGCTATATTTTCTCATTCCCAAAGATATATTATTCCTAAACACTGTCCAAATCCTTTCCAGGTCTCCACAAATTCAGAATATTTTCTTGGCTGCCCTGGATTAAACCAAAGATACTCACATTTCTAGTTTAATTGCAAGGTGTGTAATATTAAGCATGGGAAGATTTTTATGCCTTGGGAGATTTTTGTGCTCTGATACAGAAAAGTTAGTACTATTTGAATAAAATATATTAAACTATTTGAGTTACACTGTATAAAATAAAAAATGTGAATTTATTTTTAAATTGTATTCACTAACATAGGCACTCTTATATAATAATTTTTTCAGCCATGTCTGTATTTTTGCCAAAAGAAGGTATGCAATATTTCTTTAGTTCCTTAAAAGTGGTTTATAATTCATGGTTGTAATATATTTTCATGTACAGAGTATTTTAAACAGATGATAAAATCCAGAGAATAGGATAACAGATACTTTAGATTTAACAGATATAAACATTTTTATCTTTCTACTTCTAACCTTCATTTAAAACTAATAAAAATAGGGGGGCTGGGGGGCTCAGTTGGTTAAGCCTCTGACTTCTGCTCAGGTCATGATCTCACAGTTCATTGGTTTGAGCCTGTGTGGGCCTCTTCGCTGACAGCTCAGAGCCTGGAACCCGCTTTAGATTCTCTGTCTCCCTCTCTCTGCCCCTCCCCACCTTGTGCTCTATCTCTCTCAAAGATAAATAAACATTAAAATAACAATAATATTTAACGATACAGTTAAAAGTAGCCTTCATTCTTTCTCTACTTCTTTTCTCTCTTTTTCTAGAGATTTCAGTATCTGAAGTTGGTGCACATTATTTTTACAAACTTTTTACACATTCTTTCTAATTGATATGTACAACTGCTAGGTTTTCACATATTTGACTCTAAAAGGTACTCATATTACACACTAGCTTTATTTTATTATTATTATTATTTTTTTAAATGTTTTTATTTATTTTTGAGACAGAGAGAGACAGAGCATGAGCAGGGGAGGGGCAGAGAGAGAGGGAGACACAGAATCTGACACGGGCTCCAGGTTCTGAGCTCTCAGCACAGAGCCCGACGCAGGGCTCGAACTCACAGATGGTGGGATCGTGACCTGAGCTGAAGTCGGACGCTAAACGGACTGAGCCACCCAGGGGCCCCCACACTAGCTTTATATATGCATTTAAAAGTCTGTTATAGGACCTGGGTGGCTGAGTCAGTTGAGCTTCTGACTTTGGCTCAGGTCATCCCTCACGGTTCGTGAGTTCAAGCCCCACCTTGATTTCTTTGTGCTGATAGCTCAGAGCCTGGAACCAGCCTCAGATTCTGTGTGTGTGTGTGTCCCTCCCCTAATCATGGTCTGTCTCTCTCTCTCAAAAATAAAAATAAACATAAAAAATTTTAAAAAAATAAAAAGTGTGTTACAGGACATAGGATTAAATATATGGGTGTGTGTCTTTGTATATGTCTGTATATGCACGTGTATATGCATATAAACATAGGATTAAGTATATATGTATGTGTCTATCTCTCTCTGTATTTATCATCTATCTCTCTAGTCCTATATCCTATGTCTTATAACAAACTTTGAGAGTGTTGCCAATCCAATGAGTATCACATGGTCTAAATTTGTATTTTCAGTAATGAATTTTAGCATTTTTTCAAATATTTATTGAATATTAATTTTGTTCATCTGTGAACTGTTCATTTCTCTTTGCCCATTTTTATAGAAATATTTTCATCACTGTTATTATAGCTTTATATATTCTGAATGCTAAGTCTTTGTTGATTTCATACAATGCAAATCCATTTTCAGGATCTCCTCCAGGCCAGACTGTGATTCACTTCTTTTTTATGTCCTGAAACAAAGTAGAAATTCGGTAATTGTTTGTCAAATTGCCCAAATATCTTCCTGTGTTTGTCTATCAAGCCTTGAAATGTCACTGTTACAAACTCATTCCTGTGTGATTTAGGGTTTATTAGTTTTTAATAGCCTTCCCGGCAAAAGTAAACACCCTTAGTATGTTGTTATTTTAATTTAACATCCCTACCCACAAAGCGTACCTCATACCTGCTTCTTATTCTATCCTAGTACTGGTACAGAACATTTGGTAAATTATGCCTGTTTTCTCATCTATTTAATTGGTATAATTAAAGCACTTTATAGTGTTGTTGTGAAAATTCAATGAAAGTGTATAAAATTTTAGGACAGTGCCCGATCTACAGTAAGCAATAAATAATTAGTACTTTTATTTACAAGTGATCACTATCATTGACCTCAAAATGCTTAGGGAGAAAATAATTACTCATTCTACATTTGCCTTTCCATTTATATGTAGTATAATATACTATCAAGACAAGTAATTTTCCTATAAAATGGGAATGAAATAGCACTTTGTACAAATAAGAATAGTAAATAAACACATATAGTATAGTAAAACTACTTTTTAAAGGTTATTTTTAAAAGTATTTATGTAAAATAATGGATTTCCATCTATAACTCATTAACTTAAAGCAGAACAGTTTTTCTGAAAAGAACAACTAGAAAAGCTGAATAAATTTAAAAAATACATATTTGAAGAAATTAGAGTGCTATCAAGACAGTGGAGTCCAGTGCTAAAGAACATAAGATTTCGGAGAGAAGAGAAAAGCAATGAAATGAGTCTGACATTTTACATTAATTTGCTCTGTAAGGATTTTGCCTATTTTGAAGTGTCAAGTCTGAGAGAATGAGAGAATAAGCAGAAAGGGGCAGGTAGAGGTCTAAGAATCTGAGCAGAGTTTTCAGCATTTCTACAAGGTTTAAAAAACAAAATTCAATTCAGGACTGAAAAGGCAACCAGTACTTATAGCAGGAAGAAATTGCAAAGAGAAAGAATATAATGAGAAGTGAGCCCCACATTTGGACTGCTTTTTCCGTGGAGGTATTTTTTGATTCTTAAGTAGAGCAGATCAAAAGTCAAGAACTTAACCAGAAAGCAGGATCTAGGGGCACCTGGGTGGCTCAGTGGGTTAAGCATCTGACATGGTTTCGGCTCAGGTCACGGTCTCATGGTTTATGAATCTGAGCCCCACATTGGTCTCTGCGCTGATGGTGTAGAGCCTGCTTGGGATATTCTCTCTCTCTCTCTCTCTCTCTCTCTCTCTCTCTCTCTCTCTCCCTTCCTCCTCTTTCCCTCCTTCTCTCTCTCTTCCCCCTCCCCTGCCTCCCTCTCTGTCTCTCAAAATAAATAAATAAACTTAAAAAAAGAAAGCAGAATCTAAGCAGGTGAGAAGCTGAACTAAAATGTTAGAAGTCTTACAAGGGTTGGAGAGACTAAATTTATAGTTTAATATGCACTAAGGAAAACAGACACTTGTAAACATCCTAAACTTTCAACTGAGATACTGAATAACTAAATTATATGACTACAAACAAACCAAAAATAAGTCCTCATAAAGACTAAAACCACATTTCATTTTGAGGTTGAAAGGGTCTGCTCCTACCTTTAATGTTCTCCGGAAGCAACACTAAATCCTCATTAAAGGAAAATAATGCCACCCAAATCCTTAAAAGTTTTTCATATGTCTATCAGATAGTACAAAATTACATGACAGGAGACAGGACCAAGAGAACGAACAGATACTAGGAAGAGACTCACAGATATATCTATATATATCTATATATATCTATATATCTATATATCTATATCTATATCTATATTTATATATATATAGATATATAGATATATATACATACACACACACACACACACAATTACATATAGGGATTAACCTACGCAATAAAATAAATGTCTAGATGAAGAATTTCAAGAGAGAACAAAATCTATGAAAATATCAAATGTAAGTTCTAGAATTCAAAAATGTAATAATACCTTAGGAGAAGTTTTACAACAGATCAGAGGAACTAAAGACAGGACTAGTGACCTACCTACAAGATATATAGAAAAAAATATTAGTCTGAAGCATGAACTAAAAATAAAGGAAGAAAATTCAGACTAGTGAATAGGAGACAAATGAGACATGGTAAAAACGTCTTAGCTATGTATAACTGGAGTCCAAGAAGAAGCAAGAGAGAAAAGTGATAGAGGCATATTTTATATGATGACCCAAAATTTGTTTTAATTAAGTAAAATCCCAATTCACAGAATTGAGACATACTCTAAATTGGAAGCAGGGTAAATATTTAAGAAAACATTTCTAGACATACCATAATAAACATTTTTAGATAATACAATGCATATTTGTAGTTTGGCACATTCAGTATCTATTTTTCCAAAAATGCGTTATGAAAGGCCTTCTGTTCCTAAACTAGATATGTTTCATTTGTAGTTTTTTTGAAATAGAAATTATCCAATTTGGAAGTAATCTTAGTTGTTATGCAATTAAACCTTCTCACTGTATCAGTGATGACACTGGAGTTGAGAAAAACTTGTGTGACTTATCTAAAAGTATTTCATCATAAAAAGCAATATTTTTAAAAAAGTAATTTTTGTAACTATTGAAAATAATGCAATATAAAAAGGATATTTAAAATTTTCATTCAAGTCCTAGTTGTCACAGAAACCATTATTTGTTTACCAAAATATCCATTCCAATTTTCATCCTAAAAGGACTCTGATTTTTGTCTGTGCTCAACTGTTGGAAGACAATTGTCCATGAATATTTTTATATGTCTGCATGATTAGAGACTTCTGAGTAATAACTGACAAGGTTTGTTAAAGGATGATCAAAGAGCTTGTAAGTCTTGAAAGCTAGCAATAGTTTATCTCCTAGGAGAGATTTACAGATATATCTTTTCAGAGATAAGATTACCCTTACATTCCAGGGTAAGAAACCTAGAGAGATTTACCCTATCTCTCCCCTCCCCAGAGAATATTTGTTTATATTCTAGAGTAAAAGTCTATTTCTCTTTGAAGGAGAAGATTGGAAAATTTCCAGAATTCTTTACATAAACTCTGAGCCTCATGATTTTGGTGTTCTTCTCCTGTGATGTAAATTCACTGCATATTCAGATCTTATCTTAATTCTTAATCATATTGTCTTGTAAGGAATTGGGTCCTGAGGAACTGAGACAGTGTGTGAGTAATTAACGGTCTGAAATTATAATACAGAAATCTTGAAGCTCCTATCAGTACTTACATATAAAGCTTGGGCAAGATAATTTGATAGCTTGTACATATGGTAAAATTTTCATCATTTTAACTTAACAGTGTCAATGCGCAACTAAAATACTGCATTTCCTAGCCTCCCTTGTGCTTAAAAGTAACCAAATGACTACATTCTAAGCACTGATATTAAAGCAAATGTCGATGTTTCAGACTTTCAAAACATGCCCTAGATTTTTTTTTTTGACCAAAAGAACACCTGAATTTGTAATCTCAGATGCTATGTATATTACAAGTGTTATTTTAAAATGTATCTAATTTGGGGGGCACCTGGGTGGCTTAATTGGTTGAGAGTCCAACTTCGCTGAGGTCATGATTTCCCAGTTCGTGAGTTTGAGCCCCACGTTGGGCTCACAGCTCTCAGCTCAGAGCCCACTTCAGATCCTCTGTCGCCTTCTCTCTCTGCCCCTCTCCAGCTTGTGCTCTCTCTCTCTCAAAAATAAATAGAATATTAAAATGTATCTAATTTTTGTTATAGAATTTGGAAATTTGACAAAAAGTCTTATAAACTTAAATCTCAAACCACTGATCCAGAAGTAAGATACACTGTTTAAAGGTTCAATAAAGTGTACTTTAACAACAATAAGTGAGGAATCATATAGTACATTGGCCTTTGGGAAGATACTCTAATCAACAGATGAAGTAATGGGGCTCAGCAGGTGCTTAGAAAACCAGAATTTCATTGTGGTGCCTCATTGTACAGAAGTTAAGATGCAAATCAAGCTGGATTCTTTCAATGCCCATTTTAACTGATACTAAATATGTATCCCAAAGGGGAAATTTCAGCTAACTAGAAGTTTCATATTCCGAAATCCTGTCTTGTTTTTACTTAATCTTAATTATTGTTTTTGTCTGTCTGTTTGTTTTTTACTTCTTTGCTTGATATAACCTTAAACAGAATGCAAAGATGTTGTTTACCTGTATGGTACATCCTTATCTGTTCAAGATCAGTGATTGTCTCTTTATTCCCCAGTGTCCAGAAACAAGCTTCATTGTATGCTTTCCTTTATCACCTGACTAGTTTGCACAGCTTGATGTGCCGTCAATTTCAAGTTTCTTCTCAATTTAGAAAATGAGTTTGACCATAACTTGGTGTTGATGAGATCCTTTTCCTTTAGTTTTTAGAAACATGACTACTGAAGCAAATAAAGTACTATCCTATTTGCTTCTAAAAAGAGATAGGAAATAAGTGGAAAGTACATTGACTATTTTGCTTCCTCAAAAATATACTCTCTTGGGGTAATCATTGGGCTGTCTGCTAATGAGTCTGAGAGCCTAATCTGACATTGATGTTCTTTATGCATCATTTAATTGTTTCATGTTTAATTGCATTACAACAAAGCCAACATCTGTGGCAATGAAGATATAAAGGATATTTTGTAAACTCAGAAAAGTGGAGTGGAGTCACAGAACAGACCTTCCCCCAAAAGAAAATTTCCATTGAATAGACTAACCATCTCGATTATATTAAAGACAGAGGAGGTCATAAGAAAACAAAAGCCAGGAAATTGGTAAAAGACAGAGAATTTTAGAATTCTTTAGAATTCAATAGATCTTAATTGATTGACAGCATAAAGCATTCATTTCCTTTGTTTTAGAATAAGAAGAGGTTTTTAAATTTTATCCTCATTTCTTCTATCATTTGTTATATATACTATTAATGAGGTACCACAAAAATTTCAGGTAATAAAATGCAATAAAACGGACAGCTGATTGATGTTCATTCTTGGAAGTTATAGTGGTTTAATTTCTCCTTCATGAAATGAGGAATTCATTTTTAGATGACCTACATATGGAAATTCTAAAGTTAATACGTGCATTTTCATCATGTGGAGATAATTTTTATTAAGATGTACAGAAAAGAAATATTTGGTATGTAGTAGAAAGATAATGTAGGTTTGATAAATGGAAAAAAATAAATTCATAAATTGTCTTAAAGGTCGACATGGGGTATGTAAGGAATACACTAGACCAAGATCCTGAATTTGAAAAGAAGCATTAAATCCTGAAAGTCAAATTTTGATTACCCATATTTTTACAAGGACAAGAGATCTTATGAAAATTCTTCTAAAATAGCTAGTGGTAGCCCCAGGGAAATAAATGGTTTAAGGATAAATAAGTGATTAAAATCTCTTATTTAGTCTCTTAGACAAAGTTATCATTTTGGTGGGCCTAGAAAATAGGATCTCGTATGAACACACTTCCGTTGGTGGCTCCTATAAGTTATTATATCATTTTTAACACCTAAATTTCTATACTATCAAGAAACCAATTTATCTGAAGTATCTCCTCTGGTGCATATAAACACTAAATTGTTGATTTTAGAGAAAGCTACAACACACGCAGGAATTCTTGACTTTGAACAAACAAGTCAACAAAATTGTACTCTCGGCTGGTAGGTAAGCAAATACAGAATTCTGCCCTAGGTGTAGCTTAAAGCTAAAGCAGAAGACAGATGTGGAGTAGAATGTAAAATGTGCTGAATATATGTGATTACACTTACATGATTCATGAGGTTGTGTACCTGTCTTGCTGGATTCTCTTTCTCCATCATTGTCTTTGCAGAGGCCCGCTGCTATGAATCCTACAGATATAAGGAAATGAATATTGCCTATAGCCATGCTAGTGGGCAAGTGGGGCAAGTGTGCAGGAAGGGATTTTCACTGGTTATGGACAAACGGTGAGCTATTTTAGTAAGTCGCAAAATATTTGGTAAAACTGGGCCTGCTCTTATTTGAAAGACAGTATATATAGTGAATAATCTTGTAACTTTGATCTAGGTGCTATTGAGGCAAAATAGTGAAAGTGATAGCTGGTTGCAACTAACTGCATTAGACAAGGTATTCAAGAAAAAAAAATAAGATCAGAGAAAAAATTTAGAGGAAACATAAATATTTCAGAAATTGCAGTATTGTAAATGACACTACCTCTCAACAAATCCAAAATGTGGCCCTTATGACAGTTTCAGTTTAAAGACCAAATCAAAGGTGTAGCTGAAATAGCTTTTTATAGGATCTGGGAAGAGTTTGAGGCTAGATTTGTAGATTCTTTTAAAGAATTAGTAGAATCTTTTAATTGGAGAAAATTAAAACTTCCAGAAAAACTAAGGATATGGTCACACAAAAGAGAAAAGTGTCCAAAGTACCCTTAATTAAATCTACAGAAAGAGGCATGCCTGAAAAACCACTGTGGGGAATATTTTGTTGCATATCATTGACTAGATTCAAATATGTAGAGGGCTGTGTTTGAGACACAAATGTTGGAGAGAGCTGTTGTGGCAAAACCTTTGCGAGCTTAGACCAAGAGAAGCAGAGGTGTATTTGAGATACAAAAGGATTTCTTGTTCCCACCAAAAAACAAATGTTCTCCCGTGACCTCTTCAGAAGCAGATGTCCAAAGTGGGGAAAAAGGAGAGCAGAGCCATGAACTATGGGAACAATGGACCCAGGAGCTATCCCGGGTAGAATAACTGGCACCTAATGGAGGAAAATTACCCAGCTAAGAGTAGAGGAAACTTACATTTTCTGGCAGTACTTTAGAAGTCTTGGGGAGTGGAGATTGCTAACAAGGGAGTCTTCCGCTTTTTGAATGGCAAATATTATCATAATTATTCTGTCCGTCTTCCATACTGGATGTTGGGATTATGGAGACATATCACTTGCCCCTTTAGTTTCTGTGCTTCTGGATCAAGAAAAACTGAATTTGGATTTTAAATATATATATTTATTTCAAAAAAATGCTTGTGTGTATTTGTGTGCGTGTGTCTTACAGCATTCTGGACTTGAGGTCTGATGCCATAATTGGATTGTGACATTCAGAGTGTCTTTTTCTTTCCTTTCCTTTCCTTTCCTTTCCTTTCCTTTCCTTTCCTTTTCTTTTCTTTTCTTTTTTTTTTGTTTTTTTTTTTTTTTTTTTTTGCTCTACGGTGGTATTTTGTATGGGGAAAGCACATAAATATTTTTGAACAAGAAAGTGGAGTACAGCAAAGTAGATTATTTAGTAAATATTCACTTCTTTTCACCCCACTTTCTTCAGAAAAGTGTATTTCCCTGCTCTACCACTGTTGGAGTTGGCGTTGTAACTCAACTTGGCCAAAAGAATGTAAGCAGAGGTGGCAGTGTACGAGTTATAGACCTAGACTCTAGGAGGCACCAGATGTTTCTGCTAGTCCCTTGTGGAGCTCCAGAACTTTCCAATAAGAAGAATATGGCCCTGAGAGGCTGTTGTTCCTTCAGCCTAGGGCCAGAACAAATATACGTGAAGCAGAGCAGACTTGCAAGTATAAGAATGAATGTTGTTGTTGTGGTTTGTTATCAGAAAAAGCTACCCAACACCATGCTTGCTTAAATTCCTTGATTACATTCTCGTTTATTCATATTTTGGCCCATGTCTTAGTTGGAACAACCAGTCACCTGAATACTTAATTAATGCTTAATGTTTTATACATAGATTCAAAATGATAAACCATTGTTCATTTATCCTGAATATTATTTATCATTACTCCCCTATATGTATTAAGTATATAGGAGTAAAGGGTTTATGTATGCGACCAACTCTGAAAGGGTTAAAAAAATGTGTGTGTGTGTGTGTGTGTGTATATATATAAATATATAAATGTGTATGTATATATATATAAATATGTATGTATAAATATGTATGTATATAAATATAAATGTGTATGTATATATATATATATATATATATATATATATATGGTATATATATGCATGTATATGAGATGGAAAGGGAGAGGGAAGGAGAGGGAGAAGGAGAGGAAGAGATAGAATTTTGGCCACCTAAATGTTGTTACCACTGCATCTCTCCATGTGTGCAACTCTAGGGGTGGATGGGGAAGAAGAACAAAAAGGTACAAGGAATTATGAAGTAAAAAGTTTTAAAATTGTAAACCGGGGAATACACTTGTAGTTACACTTCGAGCAACTGAAAACGGTCCTCATCTTTGTGTACCTTGGAATGAGGAGAAGTACACAGATTCAGTCTGCTCTGACTTCTTTTGTTAATGTTGTTAGTGTACTTCCTGAACAGGAGGAAAAAATTTTATCTCTTCTTGTCATGTTGACAGCTTTTGCTACATAAATAGATAGCTATGTAGGCAGATACCAAGGTGTGAACTTCCCCCATGCATTTTAATTGGATGTTTGAAATGTGGGATTGAGTGTTTAAATGGTAAGGGTGCCCATCAAATAAAGTCCAGATATCTACTTTAAGTCAGTAAAGTGGCTACTGCATAGTTAACAGTGGGACTAGTTTTTTGCATGTTAGTAACTAGCTTATAGATCCCAGAAGCAGTCCTAAAGAGGGGTGTTTTTGTGGCCTACAGAGAAAACACTTCTCCCCACATCATTTTTTTCCCTTAAATCATCCCTGGAATGGACTGCTTTGGAAAACAAACTTTGGACATCAAGTTTTCAGCGGACCAGAAATAAAGCCCTTTAATTAATTTTTCCCCTATGAGCTTTTTCTTTTGACACTCATGAAATATTAATTAATATTAACTTACTTGTGAATAATGAATTAACAGATTGAACACATTTTTATTTAGTATTTATAATGTTACAGACCCTGGAATCACCAGGTAAAAAATACAGAAGTGGTCATTGCTATCCTGAAGCTTATATTTGAAAAACAAATGCATTAGTAAAAGAGTAAATATGTGAAATGATTATAAATTGCAATGTTTTATAGAAATAAGGGATTACAATGAGCCAAAAAAGTCGTCCCTGAAAAGGTGATATTCTGACATTAGAGAAAGGAACTCTATGTGCGTATTGGAGGGCAGAGCATTTCAGCAGAAAGTGGGGGAAAGCATGATGTCTCCAAGGAAAAGCAAGGAGAATGATGACTGGGGCCCAAGGAGGCAAGTGGTGGGATTAAGGTGGGAGTAATAACTGGGGGCTAGGACAAACAAAATCCCATAGGCCATAGTAAGGAGTTTTATTCAATGTGTAATAGACAGCCTTTAAAAGGTTGGATGGGGTGCCAGGCGTGGCTCAGTCTGTTAAGTGTCCAACTTCGGCTCAGGTCATGATCTCACAGCTTGTGAATTCCAGCCCTGCTTTGGGCTCTGTGCTGACAGCTCAGAGCCTGGAGCCTGTTTAGGAATCTGTGTCTCCCTCTTTCTCTGCCCCTCCCCCACTCATGTGCATGTGCGCTCTCTCAAAAATAAATAAAAACATTAAAAAATTTTTTTTAAAGGTTGGATAGTAACATAATTGCTATGTGTTTTAAGATATTTTGGCCACTGTGTGGATATTGTATTGTGGGTCAAGAATGAAAATGGCGAGGCCAGTTAGAAGGGTGGCCGGTAGGGGATGGTGACCAGATTAAAGGAGTAAAATGGAATAGAAGAGACATGGATTCCAGGTATGTTTCAGAGGGAGATCTGATGGAAGCCATTGATGGATTTGTTTATCAAGGGTGAAAGAGAGAGAAAGAGAGTATGCCTCATGGGTTTCAGATTTGTCAATTACTTAAATGAAAATGATAATGAGCAGCATTCAAAATTTCCATTTTAAGATGTCTGTGAAGCTTCTAAGTATTGAAGTCAAATAGTTGTGTGTTTCCATTAGGAATTCCAAGGAGAAGATCAGACTGAAGATTTAAATGTGGTAGATGTCCCATTAATCTGTATGTAAAGCTATGGGCTGGTAGAGATAGTCAAGAGAGTAAACAGGTAAGACAACACCTGTGATGGAGCCCTGAGGAACCAGAACATTTAAAGTTTGGTTTTAGAGTGATAAACTAGCAATGGAGATGACATGGCTGGTGTAGGAAAAGGAAGGTAGTCTGGTGTGTTCAAACACATTCCTTTAAGAGAGTAAACTCCTGGGCAGCTGGAAAGTTACTGTATTTACAGAGAAGACACAGGGAAAGACAAATTCACTCTGAACCATAGATTTGGGCCTCAAAGAATAACTTTCTAAAGCTTTAGCTTGGCAAACAGTCTAAGACATTTCTTTTCATGTCCACATGTAAAACTTTTCCTTTCCAAGTCTTCCTTTTCTCTTGAGAAGAGAAACCTAGAAGGGAAAGCCTTTGATAGGCTGACCATAAAATTTATGGACCAAATTAGGACCCTTCTGAGAGTGAAATGGGAATTAATGATAATTAAAACAGGTGCAAACCTGGACTGTCCTGGGCAAACCTGAACATGTGCCCATGCATATCTTTGGCCATATTCACATTGGGTATTTGTTGTCTGTAGTGCTCTCCTCATTTACTTTTCCACATTTTGGTTCTTCTTAGGGTGCTACACTAAACTCTGAGAGTTTAGTTTTCCTCTTCTGGACTATGGAAAGCTGTTTTAGAAGAATAATTGTACCTTGAACATCTCCTCTGTGTGTGTGTGTGGATGTGTGTGTGTGTGGAGATGTAATTGACATATATTAGTTTCAGGTGTACAACATAATGATTCAATATTTGTACATATTGTAAAATGATCGCCACAATAAGTTTAGTTAACATCTGTCACCATACATAGAACAGGATTTCTTTTCTTGTGATAAGAATTTTTAAGGTCTACTCTTAGAACTTTCAAACATATAATACATTATTACTAACTATAGGAACCATGCTGTACATTCCATCTTCATGACTTATTCATTTTTAACTGGAATTTTCTACCTTTTGACCACTTTGACCCATTACCTATGTCTCTTTTCTAAATTTTATAAATCAAAGAGTTTATACCCAAATCTATCCTGATCTGTGGTTACTAATTGGTTAATGTATTTCTTTTTAAAAACAATAACAAAATTTGTATTGTAAAGAGGACATTCATAGGCAATGCACTTAACGCAGGGTATGATTCATTGTGAAACATTCAGGAATTGAAAAGGATAGAAGATAATTTTGAGCAACCAGGCCTACTCAGGCTTCATTATTTCTACTGGAGAGTTTGCTGCCTGTTGAATGTCCTTATAGCATCAGCTCTGGGCTACACAAAAGTTAGAGGAGACATTAAAAATGTCAAATTTATACTTAAAGCAGAGATGTCTTTAAGCACATTGATATCAAACTATATTCTTTGTGAAGCTGAATCCTTTACTTATTGCAAGAAGTATTCCTGTTACTTCTTGTCCCATAACGATAAGGAACCCTTGGAGAGAAGAGCATCCATGCCCATAGTAAAGGTCTAACCTTCCTCAACAGGACATAGAGATAATTGTATGGCCTTTTCACTGTTTCATTCCATCCTGTGATTCTCATTGTTGGCCATTGTCTGCCATTTCCTTATGCGGTGCTGCCTAATCCAAAGACTAAGGCTAAAGCCATTGTCTGGAAGCAACTTAATTTAATTCCTTTCCTTTGTATTCTTAGAATTCGCCCTGGACCCTCTCGTGATAGGCAATTTTTTTTTTTTTTTTTGGCCGGAGGGGGCTGGTGGTGGTGTATTTTTCCTTTTGAAACAGCTGACTCTTGGTTTCTTTCATTGTCAATTTATTCTACACTCATTCTGTTTCCTCCCACTCAAGGGGAAAACATTCTGAAAGTTCAGGAAAGAAAGAAAGCCCAATGAAATCTCTATAGTTAAAAATGTTTAGGCTCCAATGATGAGGGTTTAGATTTGGGATAAGGCTTTAACTACGAAGTTTGGATTGGGGCTTGTGTATTATGTGCATAGAATAAAAGATTATTAGTTATTTTTCTAACAGTTCTCTAAAACACATGCCAAGTGATTAGACAAAACTCTTGCATTTGTTCATTGTAACTAACTTTCCAGAATAGAATAAGCTTAAAAATAATTCATGTGTAGGCAAACCATTAGGAATGATGAGAGAGATTATAAAGCAGGTTAGAAGAAAATCTCTAACAACTGCCTTTGTCACTCGAGCCCATCCTAAACCTCATCATTAAAAAACAACAACAACAACAAAAACAAAAAAACCTGTCCCTTTTTGGATTGAGAAAATATACTAAAGTGGTATCAGCTGTGCACTGGTTTCTTTCTCTCTGTCTTTGGTCCAGATGCAGTCATTGTGACCATGCCAAATAAGGATGTATTATTAGAAAGAAAGTTCATAAATCAAAAGAGCTGACTCTAGAATTTGTTTATAAGTGTGGTGAAAACCCAGCCGAAATAATGTCTGGGAACGGAGTGTCACATTAAGGAAATGGAACTGTGCATAATTATGAAAAGCAGAGAAGATAGAACTTTTGGAAAGACACATCTCCACTTGAGAGGGTCTCAGGAATGCTGTGGTTACACTATTAAAGAGGGAATTTAAAACCAGATGACAAGTTCTATGTGAATCTGATTACCGAGTGCATTGCAAAATCAGCAAGCCCTCCTGTCAGTAAAAATCTACAGAATGAATGCATGCTCATAAAAATGGAATTGAGATAGGAGTATTTAAATGTGGCTAAATGAGTGAACCAAGAGTGGAAAGAACAAGTTCCAGGTTTGAAAATGTAAATCCTCCCTCTAAACCACAAATTGCTCGGACATGGTTGAGTTTAGAGGTCAAAAAAGCAGCTAGAAATTGTGTCAGTATATGTGTGATATTTTATTTTTTGGAGCAGAGGTCTATAGCCGTTATCAGATTCTCAAAGAATTGTTGTGATGTAAAAAAAGGCTTGAAGTCTATTGGAGACTATAGATACATATACTTTAAAAATTCTGTGGAATTTAGAAAATATTTTGGGATTTAGGAAATATTGGTTTCAGTGCAACTCTCCTATTGCTTAAAGACAAATTACTTCAGGGATAGAACTTCTATTACTCCAGTCTTGAAGGGGCATGCCAACTAAGGCATACTGGCGGTGGAGCGATTAGATTCGACACAATTTGACTTTGGGTAAGAAATGAAATTATTATCTATATGCAACTGATTTTGCAGGTACTCTCATCCAAAACTTCTAAGAGTCTTCTACTGTCTATGTACCTCCTAAGCCATTCCCTTGCTCTGGTGTTCACTGGTAATTATAGAAGGCAAAGAGCACTTCATGTTTGTTTACACCTTCTCTTTATTGTGTTACCAAATGACCCATAGACAGGAATGTGTAAAATGAGCCCTGGTGGTCATTGAAACCAGATCTTGCCTGTAAGCAAATGCTTCCTCTGGAAAATGTAACTGACCTAGAATAACTTGGCTCTGGGCCCTTCTCCTTCCTACTCATAATGCCTTAGGGATGACCCTTCATCAGTCATTTAAGTTCTCATATTCAGGAACTTTTAATGAAGGGCAAACTCTACATTGCATTTTCATCTTGCTGCATGTTATGGTACAGATAGTCTTGTTTTATAAATGTTTATCAAAACTGTCAGATACTAGAGATTGAAATTGGCATTTCTATTCTTTACTCCCCAGTGACTCACAGAAACTTATCCTTTGACTCATCCATACACTTAAATCTTTTCACACATTAAAAAAAAATGTTCTGGAAATAAAAATGTAGGCTATTTGTGTTCTTTCCAAAATTAGTCTGAGAAGTAGGTACAATAAAGCTGCATGTATCAGCATTCTCCAGATGGTAAAAGGAAAATAAAGTGCCAGATCTACATTCCCCCCTTCTTCTCCCTTTTCTGAAAATACAGTATAATGATGATTATTGATCTGAAGTCAACAATATTTCATCCACCTTTAGCCGTTCTGAAAACAAGAATTCAATAAAAAATAATATTACTTTGAGGGGCGCCTGGGTGGCTCAGTCGGTGAAGCGTCCGACTTCAGCTCAGGTCATGATCTCATGGTTTGTGAGTTCAAGCCTTGCATCAGGCTCTGTGCTGACAGCTCAGAGCCTGGAGCCTGCTTCTGATTCTGTGTCTCCCTCTCTCTCAGTCCCTCTGTCCCTCACGCTCTGTCTCTTTCTCTGAAAAATAAATAAACGTTAAAAGTTTTTTTTTTAATTAAAAAAATATTACTTTGAGCTGGCTTTTGTTTTTTCCCTCTGTAACAAACTCATCCATTTCCATTCATTTCAGTGACTTCTTATAGGGCAATGGATTCCAAATTTGTTGCAAAATTGTCCTCTCTTTTTGAGTTGCAGACCAATACGTCCAAGTCTTTTCCTGATAGCCATATTATAATTAGAGTGATCTTGCAAAAGTACAAATTAAATTACATCATTTAAAGTCATTCATTGATTTCCTATTTTTGGGGTATAATACAATATATTAGCAGACTATGAGACTTTATATCATGTGATACCTGCTTAGCTCTCTCCGGCCTTAGCTTTTATCTCTCTTCTCCTTTTGTAGCAAAGACTGTGTAGACGTGTACCTTTTCTAAGCATAAAAGGAAGATTATATTTCTCATTCACTTTTCAGCTAAGTTGGGAACAAATGAACAGTTTTCATCAACAGAATGTGACTGGGAGGGATGTACCCCACTTGCAATACTAACTTTTCCCATTTGATCTGCTTTGTCCCTTGGAAGACAATTCTGAAATGATAAATACACCCAAGGCGAAGAGTCTGTATGTTTGAATCACCACCTGGAGGTGAGATTCCTGAAGCAAAGAATAAACATTCATTAGGTTAAGTTGCTGAGACTTTATGCTATTTATTAGAGCATTTGGATTTTTTATTCTAAATTCAATAAGCTTCCATTACAATATCTTTTAACATTTAGTTTCTTGATCACTTGAAACTCTTTTCTTGCTACAGGGTCTCTGCACACATGAATCTTACTGCCAGGGAATAACCATTTATTTACTCTTCATTGATGAATTCCTGCTTATTTTTCAGCTATCAGCTTAAATCTGAAATCTATATTGTTTCCCTATGACACTAAAAATATGTATTTTCCTCTTGCAAAAGTCATTAAAACTCACATCGCATATTTTTTGCATTGAAACAGAAAACTATAAGCCCGATTTTCTTTGGTTTAGCCCTACCTAGTAAAAATTCTGCTGATCCCAGAGACTGCAACCTTAAATAAGTAGTTCTTCACAAAGACATTGGGGAAAATAAAGAGTTGTTGATTCAGCTACTGGGAGGAGACAGGATTTTGAGATAAAGAAGCATTAACAGATAGTTGATAAAAATAAAGGATGAACTCTTAAAGCTCTTTGATTTAGATGTTAAGACTGCACATGCTTTTCCTGGTATTAAAGATCTCTTCATATCAAACATATACCTGTTCTGTATCTTGTAATAAAAAAAGTGTGCTAGATAATTTTTAAGAAGTCCAATTGAAACATCTGGAATTTATAAGTTGAATGTTATTTTCTGTGAATATCAATATGCACTAAATGGTTGTATTGAAATAAAATCTGCACTTGACCAATGAGCTCCAATTTCATATACATGAGCAATTTCAATTCTTTTATTGGGTGGAAAATAGAAACTCTATCTAAGAATGCTTCCAGGGTTATTATAATAATATGGCATGTCCTTTAACATAAAGCAGTAGAAGCATGAGAAGTGTTTCTGAAAGTGGTTCCTTTGATCATGGATTTCTAAAGTCTCAGCAGATGGGAGTCAGGATCAGAACTTCTTCAGTTGAAATATACATTCACAAGGTAAGGAGACATCCAAAGCCACATACAGCCTTTAGTGAGAAAGGTTCTAATCTCTTATGCGTCTCCTGTTGGGCATCATATCAGTGTGAGACCACTTTCTCTTTGGGAATCCTTTTTACTCCTTAAATCAGTCAAGAAAAGAATATGCTTCTGCCTTGGAAATGACAGAGAAATACTGCCTCTTGAAATGGCTTACAAATACTGTATTTTTTTTAACTTAATGGAAAAAAAAATTGGTCCATCCTCCCAGTGTGTCTATTTTCCTTTCTATAAGTCAAGCATTGTTGAGTCAAAAGATTTTATCTGATTGATTCAGTGGGAGTATAGAAAGTCTTTTGTTACCGAGTGGGTTGAGGTATAAAGCCTATGAACCAAGGTAGAAAGGAAAATCTTCAGGCTCTAAGGGATGATCCATACTCCAAGAGTGGTTATTTATCCTCTCAAGGGAATCTTGCCCTTTGAGAATGAGTTTCCAACTAAAGACTGTGATGTACAGGGAATACCCATGTTCTGAGTGTGCATGCTTTTCCTAAGATTCAGTTAAAGAAGGCATAAGCAAGAGAATATTATCTTTGACTAGAAAGAAATATCTGAATATGAGCAGAAGTTTCTTTGGTTAGAGTTAAATTTAGATATATACAAACTAGAGCCGGTTCACAAAATACAAAAGGTAGAGTATGCTCATAAAAGAATGATCACCTTTTCAAAAGCTGGCTCTCTGAATTGAGTCCTAGCAAAAAGCACAGTTTAGTGGGCTGAGTTGATGGCACAGTCTTCTAACTATTCATTCATTCATTCATTCATTCAATTAATGCATATGAGTAACTTCAGGTATTGCTTTATGTATTATGTGTACAAAAGCATACAAAACAGATGTAGTCCTCTGCATTCATGGATCTATTATTCTAGTAGTGAAAGACAATAAATAAAATAAAATAAAAAAATTATGACTAAGAAGGTAATAAGTGCCATAAATAAAAATAAAAAATAGAAGAAAAAGAAAAAAATAAAAAGGAAATAATAATAATAGAGGTTTGTTGGAGGAGTTATATGTGAAATTTAAAAATCATAGCCAGGGGAAGGCCACACTAAAAGGTAAAATATAAGTAGGACTTCAAAGGGGTGAGGCAGTCACTTGTATAGATATATGGGGAAAGACAAAACCAGGTAGAGGAAATAGGATGTGCAAAATCCTAGTAAGGATAAAAATTTCTGAAAAACTTGAGTGTCTTTTTTTCCTCAACAGGTTCACACAGAGAGTTAAAAAATATTGTGGATGTTCCTATTCAGAAGTTGATTATGGGACTATGGTTGTTCATGTTATAATTACCCTTCCTAATTTATATGTATATTGCATATGTTCTATTGCCTTATGTCATATATATATATATATATATATATATATATATATATAATCTCTCTCTCTCTCTCTCTCTCTATCTATCTATATATCTCATACTTTACACACACCCCCTAGCACACTCACTTATCACACTCACACTCATATTTCAATAATGCTAGCTGCTAAAAATATATATATATATATATATATATATATATATATATATATATATTTTTTTTTTTTTTTTTAAGAGTGAAATGTGATGAGGGAGCATGGGGCAAGTTGAGAGCAAAGTACATGCTACAGCACTCCCACCCCACCCCCACCCCTGCCCCAGGTGGGATATGTGTGACATTCCTTGGACACCCATGGCTACCCAAGAACAAAGGAAAGGGTTTTAACTGCTTGCCATGGTGATGTGGGAAACAAAGGCAGGTGAAAAGATAAATTCCCTTACTGCCTACAGCCCATTGACAAGTCCTTAAAATAGGCAGAGTGACCTCCCTCTAGGAGCTCAGCTGTCTGGATGATGACACTTTGCCGGGGGCAAAAGAGAATCTTAGCTTATCATTATCCTGACCCCTCAGGAACCTGTAAGTCTGCTTTATCATAGAAAGATTCCTTTGGAAACTTCCTTTATCTCAACTCCCCCAAGATACATGCTGGCAATCATAGTCCAAGTTTATGGCCCCTAATATACATCTGATGGATCTCATGACTGAGGTTTTACTAAAGGGTAATAAATGGTGTTTCCCTAGCAACAGCTAACCCCTTAAGGTCCTGGAAACCTTGCTTCCAAAATTCCTTGGAGACGACTTACTTTATTCCTGACTCTCTCCCAACCTCACTGTACATAATGAGATACCATCATGACCTCAGTGCATCTCTTCCTGCCCATGAGTCCTGTCCCCCTGCTTTAATAAAATCACCTTTTTGCACCAAAGATGTCTTCAAGAATTCTTTCTTGGCCATTGGTTTCAGACTACCCTACCATCACCCCAAAACTTTGATATGCCCCGATTCGAGAGACCCCCCGAAAACAAACCACCAGAGTCCAGAATCAAAGCCAAGCGGCAAGGGTCGTTTATTGCAGGTTCGAACCCGGTCCTCCGCGCACTCGTTGCCGGTGACGCTAAGAGGCCCCAGTAAGGATCTTACAGCTTCTTTTATAGACAGGCACAAACAAGTTAGGGATACTTTTTAGAGGTTACAGAGCTGTTGTTGGTTAACATTTAAATTTGAACGCTCAGCAGAACTTGATTGGTTCCCACCTTTATGTCAGACTACAACCAGGTAAGCCCTGGCTGGTTTCGGGAAGGGGCGGGGGGGGGGGGGGGGGGGGGGGGAGTCTTTTCTTTGCAGTTGTGAGTACACCTGGTAATGTTTCTCTTAGTCTCTCAACTTCATCAGTCACATCTACTATGTTAGTAAATCTCACCAATCACATTTTATAATAGGATTTAAAATTCTACTTTTGTTCTGTTGTGTAAGGAACTTACTTCTTTTTCCACATATGCTCAAGTCCTCAAAACTTCTTGAGAACAGAAATACACCATTTACATTTATATTCAAACCTGGAGGATTGGGGTACGTGTACATGGTACATGATGAAGCAAATTTCTGAAAGAGTAGCTCCCTTTAATTACTGTCCTTAACTTTCCTCTTCTCACATTTGTTACTGTAATGACTTGTCACTATGATCTTAACCACACTAGATTTCTGAATAAATATTAGTTTAATCTTTGAATCCTCCATGGTACTCAAGATAGGACTAAAACCAGTAGACACCCAATATTCTTTTTAAAAAATGAATCTGTATCATTTATTTAAGTTTTGATTTTGAACGGAAAATATCTAGAACACTGAATTATTACTGAGCATAGAACATTAACTTGACCCTTTTTGTTCTTATTTATAAAGACTCATTTTGCAAGTTCTGTCGTATGAAAAGTGCTAGCTTCCTTCATTATGTATTTCTGATCCATTTTATGCCCTCATGTCTCTTTTTGACATGGCACGTCTGTTTTTCTTCCCCTACACTTTATTTTCCTCTTTATCCAATTTACCTAAACATTTTCAGCTTTTCTTTTTTTTTTTTTTTTTTTTAAATTTTTTTTTTCAACATTTATTTATTTTTGGGACAGAGAGAGACAGAGCATGAACGGGGGAGGGGCAGAGAGAGACGGAGACACAGAATCGGAAACAGGCTCCAGGCTCTGAGCCATCAGCCCAGAGCCCGACGCGGGGCTCGAACTCCCGGACCGTGAGATCGTGACCTGGCTGAAGTCGGACGCTTAACCGACTGCGCCACCCAGGCGCCCCTAGCTTTTCAATGATAATAAAAAAAAACTTCTACATCATCATGAAGAAATTTATATCTTGGAAAATGACCTTAACATTTTGACTTGTGCTTTGCTGTCACTCTATTCAATTGCAAACTTTATATTAATCACTGGAGGGGTGGGAGTGGAATGTGGAGATTTCAAAAGCTCAGAAAGAAATGTGAGCAGTTTCTCTTCACTTTTGGTGCTGACAAGAAGCTACAACACAAGCTGCCTTTGTTGCAGGTAATTTAAATCTCAAACACCTACCGTGGTTAAATTTTGTTCTGAATAGCAGTTTGTATTTTGAAACTATTTATAGCATGCCATTTCATTTCTGGGATTACCACCACAGGGGACAAAATACCAGAAGAGGAAATGTATTTAAGAGGGTAAAATATGAGAGAAGGATGAAGCTGGATGGACTCAAATGGCTAGACTATTTAGCCTCGATTTAAGCAAACCCCTAAATCACCCAGATCAATGTTGAACTTCAACCTTTGTGTCCTCACAGTCTTCCAGCCAAGGTGAGATGCTAATCATGCTGCTGGTGAGGACATCCACCTTGGAGCAAAAATCAACTTGCTCTTAACTCTCGTTTTGTGCACTAGAAACTAACATTATTTCTCTCCCATTCAATTTGGGGAGCTAGAGAAACAAAATGTAGTCACTCTCAGATTAATTTAAAACTTACGTGCATTTTCCCAGGCTTCCAAATCACTGTGCTTTGGAAATCTTGGTTGCTGCTCTCTAGACAATCTCCAGGTCTTTCACTTTTCTTCTAAGCAAGACACCAAATTTTATGCATTCCTTTAGAAGACTAGAGAATTCTTTCTGCCTTGATATTGCTTAGTCTGGTCACATCATATCACTTTTCTTTTTTTTTTTTATGTATTCCAAAAGAAATATCCAGTTATTCACTTAATAAAGTTATGGGTTTCAAAGTATTGTGGTCCCGTCACAAGGCAACTGAAAATATCCTTAAATGTTTGTAAAGAACCTAGGCCTAATAATCAAGAATTAAGTCCCTGACTACAAAATTCATTTTAGCCAGTATGAGATTAAAGGTTCAGCTGGTCTATCTGGAAGATTAATGAAGATGCCCAAAACATCAACTCAGCCAACTAACCCACTGGAACTGAGATGTGAACACAGATTTTTTAAACTGAGTTACATTGTACACATATAAGTAAGTAATATATATTTACATACACATACACAGGCATACACACACATATACACAATCCATAAATATAAATATTCAAACAATGTAGCATTGACAATAGAATTTTTGGATTCTGACCATTACTGGGATCTATTTTTGATGGAGCTAGCAATTAATTTCATAACTTAGTTATCAGATCATTTATGTTTGAGTAAAGATGATGCCAAACACAGCTCTGAGCAGGTACTCCAAATGATGATGAACTGTATTACTTATTTACTTAAACAGGAAGTGTGGTATTTTGGAGTTGAGACATCTGAGTTTTAGTTTTTAGTTTTGAAAATGCTAATAATGTGTGAAATTATGCCAGGCCCCACGTTTGAGACCCATCCTATATCTTCTACCTGTTTGTCCTCAGCAAAGTCGCTGAACATATTTGTGTTTCAGTATTTTTAATCTTAAAGTAAGGAAATTAGACTATATAAGTTTTTTTCTAATCTTAGACCTTTCTAATCTTACATGGCACTTGCTAAATTTAGGAATGTCCGGGGGCACCTGGGTAGCTCTGTCAGTTAAGTGTCTGACTCTTGATTTGGACTCAGGTCATGATCTCATGGCTCATGAGATCAAGCCCAGTGTTGGGCTCTGCTTTGACAGTGAGGAGCCGGCTTGGGATTTTCTCTCTCCCTCTCTTTCTGCCCCTGTCCTGCTCACATGCTCTCTCTCTTTCCAAATAAATAAATAAATAAATAAATAAATAAATAAATAAATTTAGGAACATCTGAAATATTGGGCTTTATACTACGAAATGATAAACTGTGTTATGTTTGAAATGAACAAGCAAGGCAAATGAAAGTATCTTCAAGATATTCATTAAATGAAAAAATCATTACCTACTTGTTAGATTCCACATTTTTATGTACTTCCTCAAATGTCACCCCATCAGAGCAATTGTCTCTGACTCCACTATATTAAATACAAATATTCCAAACCCTCTGTGCAAGTCACTTTCTACCACCAATCCTGGTCTTTTCCTTCACAGTGAATCCCGTGCCACTTGATGTCATATTAAACATTTATTTGCCTTTTTCTTTATTTCTTCCTTTCCACGAAAAATAAGTTTCTTATGAAAAAAAAAATTCCAAGAGGCTAGAATATTTGCTTTGTTCACTGCTGAATTCCTAGGATTTAAGAACAGAATAAAACCTTGAATTGTGAACATAATTCTTTCTGGAAACATGCTTGTAATCCAAAGCACTTGTATATCAAAGTGAATTTCAAGAACCATTGGCTTGGTTGTGATCATGTGACATTCGGTGTCATGTACTACTCGTATTGCAAAACATTGCTCATTTATCACGTTAAAATTTTTTAGAAATGTTTTTTTGTCTTGCAGAACACTCACAGAACAAGTTACTAGCAATCCAAGGTTTTACTGTAGTGCTTTGCATAAAACAGATGTTCATTGTGTGTATATATTCATTTTGAGACATGATGATTTTTAGAAACAATACGTAAAAGTTGTTTACCATTTAGAGTTTGATGAAAAAGAAAAGAGGCTTAATGAAAAAGAAGGGAGCTTTTCATTTTTTATCCTTTGTACCATTGGAATTTATCTTGTGCCTGCATTATATTAATAATAAAATAGACATGAATGAAATACATTAGACACACCACCAAAACCCTGAGACCTAGTGAAAATCTCAGGTGTGCTGTTTCTAACCCGTCGACGTTGTTGAAGACTTCAAGGGCAGAAATTAGATCCTAAATTTTTAAAGCCAAGAATGTGATAGATTTAAAGAGTAGACTAAAAATAAATATTGGAGATAGAATCCTAAATATAAATACTTGTTTCTTCATACTAGAGACAGTTTAGGTTCACTATTAATAATAACGTGTTGATAATCTGGATAAATTTTGCCACTAAAGCAAAACTATGAGATGGTTTTGCTTTTCTTGGATTTTTAAAGGTACTCTACAAATTTTCTGTAAAAATCATTACATAGTTTGCAATTACTTAGGGATGCAAAGAATAAAGCATACTTCATCGTCCAAAATAAGCAAAAAAAGCATAATGGCTGAAACACATTAGGGATGTTTGTTTGTTTGTCGTTTGTTTTGGTCTCATGTACTAGAAATTTGGACATAGAGGGTACGGAGGCTGGTATAATGGTTTCAGGAAGTCTTTAGGGACTCAGGATGCTTCTAACCTAGTCCACAGTCCTTAGTAGGGGCTGCTAAAGCTCCAGCCCATCACATCCACATTTCAGGCAGTGGTAGTGAAGTAGAGGGAAAAGACAAAAAGGGCACATCTCCATGAAGAATCAGCTTGAACCTGCATGGAGTGTTCCCCAATTTACCTCCAAAACATCTGTCTATATCATTGTCATTTTCTGGCAGACATTAGTCTCATAACTATATCTAGACAAAAAACGGTTAGTAACGTACTCCTGTGAATTGTCATATTAGTGGTCTGAATAAGTCTGATATGATTACAGTGAAAGAAAGGAAAAGTAGGTGTTTGAGAAGCATAGAGTCTCTGTCATAATCGATTGTTGTTTTTCAATCAGAAATATATGATATGCATGTTTATGTAAGAAAAATCATCTGTCTCTCAAAAATAAATAAACATTAAAAAAATAAAATAAAAAAGTGGCACCTGGGTGGCTCAGTCAGTTAAGTGTCCGACTTCTGCTCAGGTCATGATCTCATGGTTCATGGGTTTGAGCCCCATGTGGGCTCTGTGCTGTCAGCCCAGAGCCTGGAGCCTGCTCTTGATTCTGTGTCTCTGTCTCTTCCTGCCCCTCCCCTGCTCATCCTCTCTCTCTCTCTCTCTCTCTGTCTCTCTCTCTCTCGCTCTCTCAAAAATAAATAAACATTTAAAAAAGAAAAAGAAAAGAAAAAAAAGAAAAAGCAAAGCAAGGCAAAACACCCTCATGATATTCACTACTTTCTGGAAATTATTTTTTTTTTCAGGTATCCATTATGAGCCATGAAAACATGTTTTCCAAGAAGGAAAATAGTAGCTAATACTTGGGACAGTGCGATCTGGTAGTGACTTCTCTGTTTTTGAGAGCGGTAACGTTTTTGTTCATATCTCTTCATGTTTTAGGAAAACAAGATGAGGAAGGAAATTACAGTACTAGGATGGACCAGAAATGCTTTCTGTCTATGGAGATTTTGGAAGATTGAAAGACAAGCTGTCAATTTTCTCAGTGTTTTATCATGAAGCCACTAAGAAAAGAAGCAATGAGTTTAAGACAGAGTCTGGTAGAGGTCTTGGAATGGGGAGAGGTGACTGTAAGTGATGAGAACAGTTCACACTTGATGTTTACAATTTTCATGTGCAACTCAAATATTTCATGTTTGCAATATTATTTTTTAAAATTATATCTATTCATATAAATCATTAGCATTAGCATTAGCTTAGCATTTTTTCAGCTGGAGTCTTCTAGGAGACAACTCCCCTATATTTCTGTATGTCTTGCAATGAAAGGCACTGCTTGACTTTTTTGCTGGACTGTCCTTCGAAGATGTTTGTTTGGTGAGCAACTTCGGAAGACAGAGATACTCTTTCTCTGTGGAGCAAGTTCAGCTTCATCTGCTCTCCAGTGTGGTCTTAGTCTGTTCAAGCTTCTATAATAAGATGACTACAGACTGGGTGGCTTATAAATAGCAGAACACAGTGTTGGAGGCTAGTCCAAGATCAGGGTGCTGTTGTGGTCTGGTGATGGCCCTCTGGCCATCTTGTCTCCTCACATGGTGGAAGGGGTGAGGGACTTCTGTGGGATCTCTTATAATGGTCTCTCTACCCTCATGACCTAAGCATCTCCCAAAGGCCCACTTCTTGTTACCATCATATTAGGCATATGATTTCAACATATGAATGAGGGGGGGCACATACATTCAGACCATAGCAGGTATAATAAAGATCATATTTCTCCCTCTGGAGAAAAGTTCAGGCAAGTTTACAGTCCATTTAAAGAGATTCAGGCTCCCTAAGCTTTGGACTCCTCTTGTGCAGGTAACACCTTGCACTCTTCCTGTTGCCCTGTGGGAACTGTGGCTTGGCACAGTGGTACAAAATAATGCTCTGGCTACTACTGTACGTAATAAACTGTCCATTGTCTCTGACTCAGGAATCTCTTATGTTCTGCTGGCAACCATGAAACCGTAGCAGGCTAACATATTAGTTAGAAGTAGATCCTTTATAGTTCTTGAGAGGCATTAAAGGGGGACTTACTGGGTTCATAATGCCTATAACTCCCCTATCCCTAAGGAAAGCTAATGATGTGACCCTCCCTTCCTGACACTGGTTGCTTGAAGCAGGAATGGATTTATGCCCATGAGCAGCCATATGTAAACACCCATGGACTGGCACAAGTTATGACATGGCCTAATATGGGAAGGCTGCCCAGCTGTCAGCGTCCATCTGACCTAGTATAATCCTCTCTTTTGGAGACATGACTGTGAGACAGAGAAAGAACACCAACGTTGGCGTGGTGCATAGGCTAACAGATGCACTGGATAAGCATTAGGATGGGGAGGCACAGTCATGCATCTTTAATAGCCACTTTCTTCCACAAGGACACCACAGCTGCTCTTGGACACCTGGGGAAACTGCTAATTCCCAAGCAGTAAACTTGCTTCTAGGGTGTGATTTTCCTTGTTCCTCTATGTTTACTTTTAATATCTCTCCCTGACTGAAAGTAACCAGAATGTGCTTCTGCCTCATTTACCTGGAAAGAGACAAGCTAACAAAGGGGAGAAAAATGACTTCCCCAAACTAAACCTGGACTCTTAGGGTAAAGATTTATCAGACACAGTTTTAGCTAAACTATGCTTCTAATATTTTCTGGATGAAAGGATTTAGAAATCCTTATCTGACAATCAGGTATTAAATCTGCCAGCAACAGATGCTGCTAAAACATGAATTTAAACAGCTTATTTCTGTTGGTACAACATTAGGATCATTTCAGAATAACTGATTATGACGTGCTTTAGATTTTCTACCTGTTGTATTACAACAGCTGTCGTGAGAGTTAGAAGTGAGGGGCACCTGGGTGGCTCAGTAGGTTGAGCGTTAACTTAGGCTTAGGTCATGATCTCATGGTTGGTGAGTTTGAGCCCCACATGGTGCTCGCTGCTCTCAGCAAGGGCTTGCTTCAGATCTTCTCTCCCCGTCTCTCTCTGCCCCTCCCCCACTCTCTCTCTCTCAAAAATAAATAAATCTTTAAAAAAATGTGATATCCCTGATTGATTAGGTACAATGGAACAACCTCAAAAGTCTTCAAACACAGTGTCAAGAAAGCACAATGTTCATTATTTTATATAAATTATAGTTTTTCAGGTGCAATTAACTCAGATTAAAAAACAAAGAATTAAAATATATGGGTTTGGCAATAGCTCCTACTTTGGTTATCTAGATATTTCTAGAAAATATTTACTCAGATAAAACTGTAGTACAAATTAATAAATGATAGTCTACACTGGGAAAAGGATACCACAGCCTTTGTTTCTCTGTACTAAAGTGAACATTGAGCTTGAGCAGGGAGGAAAGCTTACTTCCTTTTCTCACCTAATGTTAACACAAAATTCAGAACATCTTACTATACTCAATAGCCCTCAGATGCCATATGTGACACAACTTTCCAAGGGGAAAATACAATCTCACTGCCTCACTATCTAGCACAAAATGAATATATAATGCAGATTAGTGGAATAAGATTTCCAGCTGATAATTTTCACTAAAATATTAGTAAGTAATTTTATAATACATCCAAGGAGATATAGATCTCTCTTACTCTCTGTCTCTGCGTGTGTGTGTGTGTGTGTGTGTGTGTGTGTGAAAGAGACTATGTGTGAATAACTAACAACACATATCCCAGATCTGGATCTCCTGTTTTTGTTTAATAATCACAGTGATACCTTATATTGAGCCTAATCATTGTTTCTCAAAGAGTGCTTTGTGAAATACTAATTATATTAAGTGGAGGATTTAATATGGGGAATTTGACATGTGAAAAATGAGGGGAATAGTACATTTTAATACTTGGCATTGTATAACCTGCTCTTCTATGCTCCCAAAGCTAATGACCCTAATTGAAGTTTCTGAGATTTTGTACACCATAGACACAGGTTTAATTTTCAAACTCATATTTCCAATCATATATTGCAAGGAAATATTTTTGAATATTTATTAACTTCACATAGAACTTGTGTTCTGTGTAACTGCTGCTTGCAACGGAACACTCTATAAATTGGAGTGGGAAAACATTTTCCATTTTCTTTTTTTATAAACAACCATTTTAACATTTTTTTTAACTTTATTTATTTAAGACAAAGATAGCACAAGTGGGGAAGGGACAGAGAGAGAGGCAGGCAGAGAATCCCAAGCAGGGTCTGCATTGTCAGCATGGAGCCTGATGTAGGGCTCGAACTCATGAAACCATAAAATTATGACCTGAGCTGAAACCAAGTTGGACACTCAACTGACTGAGCCACCCAGGTGCCCCTTAAACAACTGTTTTAATCACCATAATCTTTGTGCTTTACTGGATGGTGGGGTATGATGGGGTAAGGATGAGAAACCAATTTAAAAGTGCCAATTCACCGTACCTTAGCCCTTTCCAGTTTAAAGAAACTTCTGGCAGACGTAGACTGTTTTTGGTAAATGCTTAGAAGCTCAGAACTCTTCTTGCCTCCAGTTGCAATCCTAGATGAATCTGGAATCAACTGGAAATTTACTGTTACCCATGGTTCCTAGGGATGGGGATTGTGACCTCAGACCCATCAGTGGACTTGAGCAGTTGTCTTGGCTGTTTCCTTTGAAGCTTCTCCAGGGAATTGTCTGTTAGAATTTACTGTTGTCATCTGCACTGGCGTACCCATGGTCTGTCCTACTGGTGTGGTGAAAATCCTTGATGACTTGGCCTTACTTTGGTTTTCAGTGACATTGCAGAGGTCTGGGTCTCAGGCAGCATTTGGTTTGCCAATCCGTGTATCAGAGCAGTCCTATGGTCTTTTTCTGAACTCTTCTCTGGGTCTCTGGCTCTCAGCCAGCAATTGGTTTCCCAACCCTCATGCCAGAGCAATCCTGTGGCTTTCTTCTGAACTTTCAACTTGGCTGACCTTATCTTCCCCTCCAGCACATGCAGGGTTTCCTGGACTGATTTAACACCACCGAGAATTGTAACACAAGCCGTCTCTATGCCTAAACACCGATGATACCATTCACACAACACTGTGGCTGCCCGTGAAGGCACAGGGGCTCTTGTTTCAGCTGATCTTCCAGATTTCCAAACATGAAACCAGATGTATGGCTTCAGCAGCTTTTGGCAGCTTCTTTACTCTCTCGGAGACCTCTATTGTATCACCTTCTCTCCTTTCACCACCAACCCCCCCCCCCCCATTTCCTACCTCTTCACCTAAACTTTGACCCTGTGGAGGTGAGGTTGTTGGAAATGAGGAAAACTGAACTCTCTGGAGAATAACAGAGGCAGTAGAGTATAGTTTCAAAAGCATCAGCTCTGCACCTAGCATTCTTAAGTTGAAACCACCCTCCACCACTGAAGACTATGTCAACTTGGACAAGTTACTCAAACCCTCTTAGTTTCCATATGTCCATATCTGCAGAAAGAAGATAATGCCAGAAAGTTGCTGTAAAGATTGAATAGATAATGTGTATTAAGTACTTGAAAAGCACCTGTGCATGGCGCTGCTCAATCAAAGCTATCTATTGATGTTATGAGTCTCCCTTTTTCTGGCCAGAGCCTACTGTTTCTATTTGTACAAAGATGCAACTTCATATTTGAAATTCTTTCTAATCACTTCTTACAGCAAACTGCTGTGACAGGTTGGCCCAGCTCTCCAGGCTGTTGTCTTGCTTTGGAAAAACAACAGCAATAACAACAAACTATCTAAATTGAGAGTCAAAAATGACCAACAGCTTTGTTGTTCTACCTAATATTTACTGTTCTCCTGAAATCTAGAAAAACATTGATTTAAAATCTTAATACCACCAATTGAAGTGAAATTTAAAAATCCATGAATCAATATTATCACAAATATATCTACTATACGTGGAACACATACTGGGAAATGCTGGATTAAACTAACATTTGAATATTAGGTAGGAAACATACCTCTTTGTCCTGCTTTTCTATTTTTTGAGAAGTCTTTACCCCTCTGCTCATCTACCTTTCTAACTCTTCCTCCAAGGAAGCAAAAGTTGCTGGTCTAGTCCCTGGATCTCCTTATATCATCAGGCTGGGTAAGCATGTCTTACACATAGAGGTCAATTTCATTTTAAGCACAACCTGGGTATGGATGGCCTTTTCGAGGCAGCTCTATCATCCCTAAGTGCTCTATTTCAGCTTCTCTGTGTTTGGTGAGTAAGGCAGTCCCATCATATGCAGTCATGTCATATACAGAATAGAGTCTATTCTGCCAATACAACCGTCCACATTTGAATAAGCAGAGAATTGGTTCTAAGGCTGCTACCAAGGACAGCCATCAACCAGCCTGTGGGCAGAGCCCCGCTTCAGGGAAGCAAAGAGTGAGAGAAGTTAAGAAAGCGCTATGTGCTTCTTTCCCTTCATTATTAACCAAGCCTGGGTCTTAATACAAAGTCATAGGATGAGAAAGGGCATAGACTCATTACTCTTAGAATTTTAAAATTCTGAAAAGCTAAAAGTGACCTGATTTTACCAATGATGAATCTGGCCCCGAGGAGATTGCCTGGAAAGGGAGAATTTCTCATAACAGGTGGATACATTTATTTTCAATACAAATGTAAGGGATTTTTCTCCCATTTTTTGCTCCAAGAGTAACTTCCTATGTTAATTTTTTCTCTAAAGTTGTACTTTCTTAACCAACCTCAAGGTGAATTATAATGGTATACTTGACCTAATGATGAGTTTCAGAGAAATGAGTGTTATTTAAGGCAATACCTTAATGGTAAACCTATTTACATACCCTTAAGCCAGTGATTCCTGACTTTTTAGAACTACAACATACTCTCATGTTTTGGCATAATTTCGAAAACCGCTAATGTGGCCACCTCTCTTTTTAAGTGTTGATTCTAATTTAAAATATTATGCACTGGATTTGCTGTTTTAAATCTTTTCCTTCTTCAAATTACAAAAACATCCATCTTTTTAAAAGGAACGTAATCTTAGTAAGCACATTATTTTATTTCTATAATTGCTTTGAAAAAAGCTGAATGTCAGAGAGCCTCAAAAAAAAAGTCAGAAATCAAATCTGAAGAATGTCTATTTTTTTTAATATCTACCTTTCCAGTTTCAGGATTTATGCCTATATATATATATATATATATATATATATATATATATATATATGATCGATGTTAACATACTTTGGCAGCACCTTTTCTCTTAAAAGCTTCTATAAATAACTTTTCATAAAACGGAATTACTGAATTCAGCATGGAATGACAGAACAATTTTGGGGTGAAAAATGGTCAGTTTCATCTCTAAGCCATATTGCCCTTTCCCTTTGTGAGGAGGCAGCAAAGGCAGTTTTTAGCACTGCCTTCTGTTAAACTTTATTTAAGAAATCAGCCTCATGGACTCAATTCTGTCAGTATCCACAACGTCCACACGCTATAGTGACCACAAGAAAGGAAGGGAAATGGAGAACTCAGTCAAATCCCTACTGGGATAAATCTGTATAAAGACAAAGATTAAGTGTATCTTCATAATGGTCATTTAAAGGTGATACTGTAAGATCATCAAGAAATTCCTATTCTGTGGTTAAAATTAAGAACTCAGGAAACAACAGATGTTGCTAAGGATGTGGAGAAAGGGGAGCCCTCTGGTACTGTTGGTGGGAATGCAAACTGGTGCAGCCAGTCTGGAAAACAGTATGGAGGATCCTCAAAAAGTTAAAAATTGAACTATACTATGACCCAGCAATTGCACTACTAGGTATTTATCCAAAGGATACAAAAATGCTGATTCAAAGAGGCACGTGCACCCCAATGTTTATAGCAGTACTATTAACAATAGCCAAATTATGGAAAGAGCCCAAATGTCCATCGACTGATGGATGGATAAAGAAGATGTGATATATATGTGTATATATACATAAGTAGTATTCCATTGTGTGTGTGTGTGTGTGTGTATATATATAAAATGAATGAATGAAATCTTGCCATTTGAAACAACTTGGAACTAGAGTGTATTATGCTAAGCAAAAAAAAAAAATCAGAGGGGTGCCTGGGTGACTCAGTCAGTTAAGCATCCAACTTCAACTCAGGTCATGATCTTGCAGTTCGTGTGTTTGAGCCCTGCATCAGGTTCTGTGTTGACAGCTCAGAGCCTCGCACCTGCTTTGGATTCTGTGTCTCCCTCTCTCTCTGCCCCTCCCTTGCTCATGCTCTATTTCTCTTTCTCTCTCAAAAATAAATAAATGTTAAAAAAAATTTTTTTAATTAATCAGAGAAAGAAATATATGATTTCGCTCATGTGTGGAGTTCAAGAAATATAACAGATGAATATAGGGGAAGAGAAGGAAAAATAAGATAAAAACAGAGAGGGAGGCAAACCATAAGAGACTCTTAAAGAGAGAGAACAAATTGAGGGTTGCTGGATGGGAGGTGGGTGGGGGGGTTTGGTTAAATGGGTGATGGGTATTAAAGAAGACACTTGTTGGGATGACCACTGGGTGTTATATATAAGTGACGGATCACTGGGTTTTATTCCTGAAACCAACACTACACTGTATGTTAACTAACTTGAATTTAAATAAATACATTAACAAAAAGAAAGTCCTATCCTGAAATTTCCATTTTCATTTAACACATTGGTTATCATGCTCTTTGCACAACACTGTGCTGGGCATGGGGTAAGAGTGATGGAGAAATCAAGAATTGACAATATGGTTTGTGAAAGAGCATGGGACAGTTTTATAACACTGTGAAGCTATAACTGTTTGTGTCAATTTAAGGGAAAAAGCAGAAATCCAGTGAAGGGAGAGTTGTACATCAGTAATAAGGTGGAACACAATGTAAATCACCTCCCTCCTTCCATCCTTTCCTTCCACCTTGATACCAACCTCTGCTGCCCACCTTACTCTTGATTACACATCACTACAGTCATTTCCTCTTGACTATCTTCCTTGACACGTTCTCTTCACTGCCGAGTTAGATGCCCTTTCAAAGTTTCACGTTTGTATACCCTGCAAGACGGTTGAGGCCCAAGTTACAGATGTTCTCTGGAGGCAGGCAATTTATCTCACAATTCATTTATCCTGAAAGTAGATAGTCATATCTACTATGTAGTAGGAGGTCTTCAATTGGCTGGAATGAATAGGGATGACTTTTTGGATGTGGGACTTGAGACAAACCTCAGAGAGGGAAGTAGTGGGAAATTTACTGTGTGCTCTCATGGATCTCGCTCACTTGCTCTTAGGACTATAAAAATGAATCAAATCAAAACACTGCATAAGATCATTCAAGCAGAAGTACTGAAGCATATAAATTCTGTTCTGTGGAGAAACATTGATGACTATCATTGAATATATATTCATAAGAACTCCTCTGAAAATATATTGAGTATTCATGACTTTCTGTTATTTGTCCTTATTGGGGATGATACTTATGGGGCCTTGACCTCATTTGTTTTGTTAAAAAAGTTACTGTAAATAGTGTGCTCAAAGAATTTGGTTGAACTCAGACTATTTTGACACTCCTAACCATTTGGTTGTTTTCCAGGACTGATAAAAATGCTGTTAGGCCTGTCCACTGTGGTGCTAATGTTAATGATGAATCATATATTGGTTTAAAAATGGCGTGGTGCAAGATGAGTCAGGTAATTCATCACAGTAGGTTATTTATCGAGACTTGTATTTTGTCTATTAACAACTGGTTAATTCAGGAAAAGAATCAGTCAATCATACTGACGACTGTCACTAGGTGAATCAACTGACATCAATGGATAATTTTTTTTTCTTTCATCTCTTTGCCATTTCATCATTTGCACTTGGGTTTAGGAATGCGAATATTAGTAAAATGTCAAACAATGAAAAGAATTCATGTGTGAAATAATGTATCTGTTTTATAATGAGTAGAAAATTGTGTTTGGCAAAGAATAGGATTTAAACACCTTTCAAGATTATTACTAAGGTAACAGAAGAGCCCAAAATAGATTGCTGCAAACTAATGTAGTCATTTCTTTTCACTTTGTGCTTTTTCATACTATTTTATCATCAACTCAGACCCATCCAATCTTCAAAGGGTAAGTAAGAAAAAAAGAGTTATAGCCACCCTTGAAACTTATCAAAGTGTTCATTCCTCTTCAAATGATTATCACTGGCTTAACCTACATAGGACCTAAATTTGGAGTTTACCTTTTAGTTAAAATATTTTGTAAATAGTGGTGATAAGTTGTGTGTTTTGGGACACTCACCTTTCTTATTACTGTCTTCTAAATAACATAACACTAATCAATTAGTCTTTAGATTCTTTCTCTATTAATAAAAAAAAAATCTCATGCCCTTCAAAAGCTCTGCTTGAATGAATATACAAGGTTTTGAGTTGACCCCTTCTAGGACTGTGAGATTTTTTTCCCCCTTCATTTTCCACTGTTATCTTTAAGGCAGATTGGGACCACTTGCAAGGAATACAGAGGGTGGCAGAGGAAGAAAACAGATTTCCAAAAAAGGAGACTATTTCTATTTCTATCCCTTTTTCTTTTCTATCTACTGACCAGAATTTTTAATGAACTGTCATGCTCTTGACCTGAATTAGCCAAAATGTTTGCCATGCAATGATCATGGAAAGATCAGCATTTCTTTCTAGGTTCCAGTTATAACCACATAGCAATTTTCATAGTTTCCAGATCACTTTTACACTTAGCTACTTTGAGCAAATCAGGGTCACACAAAATCTCTATGAGTTAAGTATAACTATCCCCATTTTACCGATGAGAAATCTGACTGTCAGAGAAAAAGAGACTCAGTTTAGATCACCCAACCAGTCATCTCTGACAGAACTTGAATCCAAGATTTTTGTCTAGTCTTTTTGGTTTTTGTGTTCTGTTTTATTTCCTTGGTGTGCCACAGATCTCCATTAGAGTGTATCTATGATAGTGTACGGCTTAAGAATCACTTAATATAAAATATCAAATAACGAACATAGCCAAATTCATAACAAACTATTGATGTCACTTGAAATATAATTCCATCAGTTACACCAAGCTTGAGGCTCTGAGTCATGGTTCTAAATTCTGCAAATGACTGACTGAAAACCTCTACCAGTAATCTTTAAATTTTCTGTTATATCTTGTTTTCCCCTAGCAAAGTAAATTATATATAAAAAAATCAACTTTGTGCTCAGGAATTTTAATAAACTAAAATTTGATAAACAGAGATTGTTAGTATCTCTCTCCCTATTTATACTTGTTAGTTTGTGTTTGTGGTTATTAATTATTTGCTTGAGTATATTAGATTTCCTACTGGTAGATCTAATATTGATGCTGTTCTACATCAACAATTTCAGTTAATGGAGCCTACCATCCAATACTACAGAACTAATTATTTCCAGGATTACCCAGCCCAGTGTCCATAGGATAGAGGGTTGGATAATGCCTGCAGACGCAAAGTTATGGATAATTGTTACTTGTGAATGTCTCAGCGGTTTTAAAACATTTTTAAATCAACTACCCCATAAAATGATCCCACAACTACCGAATTAACAGTTTTTTTTTTAATTTAAATTGATTTTTGAGAGAGACAGAGATAGAGACTGAGCAGGGAAGGGGCAGAGAGAGAGGGAGACACAGAATTCGAAGGAGGCTTCAGGCTCTGAGCTGTCAGCACAGAGTCCGAAGCGGGGCTCGAACCCGCGAACCGTGAGATCATGACCTGAGCCGAAGTTGGGCACTTAACCGACTGAGCCACCTAGGCGCCGCCTCATTAACATCTTTTAAGTGAAAAAAATCATATGGAAACTCTCTCATTACATAACTCGCGATTAGACAAGCACTTAATCATCCGTCAAAAGCTGGTAAGATGCAAACAAGTAAGGTTTTCAGTCACAACTCTGTCACCTGCATGTCTTCAGCATGGTGAGAATGACAATTTTTCCTTTCACGAAACTTTCTTCCAATGCGAACACTGAATTCCTCTTGCCGTTATTTTCCCCACAAGGAGCATTCACATAATTTCAAATCTCATTATCCTCGGCAGCGTCTTATCATCATTGATTAGTCTCAGAGTTGGATAAAAGCTGCGACAACGTGTAAGAGACACAACCATTCAGACAACACTTGGTCAGCTTGTAAGTGTTTCTTTTTTTTTTTTTAATTTTTTTTCAACGTTTATTTATTTTTGGGACAGAGAGAGACAGAGCATGAACGGGGGAGGGGCAGAGAGAGAGGGAGACACAGAATCGGAAACAGGCTCCAGGCTCTGAGCCATCAGCCCAGAGCCTGACGCGGGGCTCGAACTCACGGGCTGTGAGATCGTGACCTGGCTGAAGTCGGACGCTTAACCGACTGAGCCACCCAGGCGCCCCATTGTAAGTGTTTCTACATACTTTTGTAAGTCCTTTTATGGTTGATTTTTTGTTAAGGTTCAGGTTTAAACCCTTGCTGCTTTGACACCCTTTTCCTTTCCCATTCAGAGTCACTGTCCCTACCTGATGTGCTGAAGCTGTGATGTACTGTCGAAATTGATGTCATCATCACAGCATATTAGAAAGCATGTGGAGTGTTGTCTTGTTAAACTGACAATTTGCCTCAGTAGCACTCCATATTGGTGCTTTTCCAGCTCCCAATGCCGGAGCTTAGTACATCAATAAAGAATTCATTCCATTGTTAAAAGACTCTCATTGATATAACTTTTTTTTTTTTTTTTTTTTAATTTGCCAAGAATCTGTCACTGGAGAACCGTGGTAGGTAAAAAAGGTAGCTTCCTTTATTTTTCTCTTTATTTTTAACTGCAGTAAATTTCTACCACAAACTCTTATGATGTCAAATGGCAGAAACTTTTATCTCAATCAATTCGGCACCATCACTGGTTTTTCTGTGTTCTGAGGGACATAAGTATTGTGAAGGCTCTGGGAGTCGGGGAGCCCCCACCGATGCCCAAAGATACCCTTGTATTCCTATAGGGTGTTTGGTTCATGAATGTCAATGTTACATCCTCTTGATCTCAACTCCTAGTGGCCTTCAAGTGCCCTAGATCTCTGGAGCATCGGCACTCTGTAGAAGAAAATGTTTCAGTTTTCCATGAGTCCTGTTCATAAGACAGGCCATTTATGATGCTGACCTACATCCATTTTCTTAGAATCTCTAGTATATATCTTTTATTCTTGAACTATGCAGACATCTGGAACATTTTGGAATCTTGCCACCTTTCTGGACTTTAACTCAAATAAAGAGGGATAACGGTCCCTATGTCTGCATTCCCCAAATTTCTTCAGCAGACACAAAACATTTCTGTTCTTTATGTCTTTATTCTGTCTTTAGTTATACATTTTTTTATGTAGTGTGTGATATCTTGATATTTATGAATGCTTACAAATCTATATTCTTTTATATTTGAAGAACTACATTTTCAGATTATCTGCCATACTAGTCCTCTCTTGCTTTAATAGAAATTTCTAAGTCTAATCTAATTTGATGAATGACTAGAACCTCCAAATGAAATGCCAAGAATTAATTTCAAACTTAATCATTTTATTACATTGATTTTTTTGAGCCCATAACCACATGTAAGTAACATTATGCCTATTATTTTCTCCAGATAATTATTACATAGCTTTGCCAACAATGGCGATTAGTCTGTTGATTTTTGCTGTTTTCTCAATTTTCCCCAAGTCAGCCTTTCCTTTAAATTTTGGTTTGAACTTCTGTGTATAAGTACATGTCAAATATGTACTTCCAACTCTCCAGAGGACCTTTTAGATTCTTGCCAAGAGCCTGCTTATCATTGTACAGTAATGTATCTTGGCTAAGAAACCAAAATCCTGTCTTTTCACGTCATCAATAGAACCATCTGTTTTCTTCTCATTCTTTCTTCACTTTCAATGCCATGACTTTCCATTGTATTCCCAAACTGTTTTGTGTCACAGATAGGATATTTACCTTCATTCATTCATTCACTTTTTCTTATATTCTCAAGTCTGCTCATGGGAGAGGCTTAGTATCCACTAAGATAAGGCCTCTGAGTCAAATAATTGAACATATAATTATAGTTCTATTAACTGAGTGCTACAATTAAATATGTAAAGACAGAGTATGAGTGGTGTCAAGGAAAGAATCTTATAGGAGTTCATATCTCAGCAAAGTCTGGAAAGAGATAACGATTAAGGCCAACTATCAGGTAGGAATGACTGCAATGAAACATGTCCAATACAGAGGGGGAAAGATGAGAAAGACACACAGGTGCACCTAGAAAAAAAAATAAGTTGGCTTGTATTAACAAATAAAAATTTGTTATGAAAGTTATGAAACTGGGAACCAGATCATAAGTGCTTTTGTGGGCCATACTATAGAACTGTATGTATGGTGAAGACTAGTATTTATTGGGAAGGTTAGTAGTGGAATACTGAATATCCATAATATGTTATTTTACATAGTTTTTTACATGCATGATATGAAGGAACTGATATTCAACAAGGTTAGGAAACTTGTTTCAAAACCAGAATCTTCTTCCATTGTGTCTCTTTGACAGCGGTCAAAATAAAGTGGCAACAAGAGGAATGGAAATATAAAGTCAGTAAAATAACAGGGTACTATGGCTGAATAATTGTGGATTTAAAGGAGCTCGAAGAATAAGCAGTGGTGCTAAGTGACTGATTCCAGTGACTAAAGGGGCATGCTCTTGATTAGCCAGAGAATTCAGAAATTAGTGATGGAGATGATAGACTATGTTTTAGATATGCCAAGTCTTAAATCCCTGAGGGATATCTAGGCAGATGTAAATTAAGAAGTTGGCTATATGATTTGTTGTCCAGGAATGGAAATCCAGGGTAAAGATGCAGATTTGGAAGAATAGGTCCTGGCTGATAACACAAAAGTGAATTAAAGCACTCATGTAGTTTTCAGTGTAAGGATAGGAAAGAGATAAATATGGGCCCCAAGAAACACCAGCATGTAAAGTATGGGTCCAAAACTGAAGTCTGAAAAGAGATCAAGAAGAAGCAATGAGAGGGAGGACTCAGAACAAGCCATGTTGACGGTAGGAAAACCTAGACAGGAGGACAGATATTGCTACTGATTACTGGTTAGGGCAAGAGAGGACTAAATTGTGTCACTGTCTTGTGCAATGAAGAGGTAAGTTGCTATTGTGGTAAAAGCGGGTTCTATGAAGTTGTTGGAAACAGAAGGAAAATTTCAATGGTGTGAGCAACAACCAGTGGGAAAATCTCCTCTAATGCATTCTCTGGGGACAAAGACCCTACCTTGCGCAATGCCCCAGCTCAGGTTTAGGACATGAGTGAGGTTTGAGGAAATGGAAAGGGTAGTAAGGATTGTCCCTTGGAGGAAAGCAAAGAGAGGAGAATGAATAGTTTAAGTGTTTGCTTTGCATTTAAGTACAAGAGAGACTTGAGTGCTTTTCTGGCCCAAGAAAGAAGAGCTAGCAGAGGGGAGATGGTTGTATATAAAGATGAGAGAGGAAACATTTGATTGAGTGAGGTTGCTGAGGAGGAAGAATGAGTTGAGAACGAGAGGCTATGACTTAGAAAGTCATTATCCAGCCTGACAAGACACATTTGGCCTACTGCCATATTTTAAATTCACACTCTAAGAATGAACTGTCCCATATGGTAGCTATTGGCCACATGTGGCTCTTGAGCACTTGAGAAGTGGCTGATCCCAATCGAAATGTGCTGAAATTATAAAATGCACAATTAAAAAAAAAATCTTTCATCATTGGGGCGCCTGGGTGGCGCAGTCGGTTAAGCGTCCGACTTCAGCCAGGTCACCATCTCGCGGTCCGGGAGTTCGAGCCCCGCGTCAGGCTCTGGGCTGATGGCTCAGAGCCTGGAGCCTGTTTCCGATTCTGTGCCTCCCTCTCTCTCTGCCCCTCCCCCGTTCACGCTCTGTCTCTCTCTGTCCCAAAAATAAATAAAACGTTGAAAAAAAAATTAAAAAAATCTTTCATCATTTTTACTGAATACATATTGAAACGGAATCATTTCAGATAGACTGGGTTAAAAAAATTGTTTCATTAAAATTAGTTTGGCCTGTTTCTTTTTAATGTGGCTGTTCAAAAATTTTAAATTGCATGTGTATCTCATGGTAAATTTATTTAATTTATTTACTTTAAGTAAATTTAACTTTATTTATTGCTCTAGGAAGACCCTGTATCCCAGTTAGAACCTAAGACTTTTCTTGGGTGCAAAACATGTGCTCAGCAAGCTGTCAGAAACCATCACCACAGATTTATTACTCCAAAGACCGGCCCCAGAATTCTTCCTGTGAATCCTTCTTTTAAATTTTGTGGGAACTTCTGCAGGAGATCAAGTCTGACATAGTAAGGTCAGGAGAGAGGTCTCTTCTGTTATTTAAATCTCCAGTGGCATCTAGTTCCTTCCCTTTGTCACATGTCATGTTCTGTTACCAGTTCTAATTTTATTTTGCTCCAAAGCAATTATTTTTGTTGTTGTTGGTATGATGTCCTTTATTTTTATCCTTCCTTGAGGACTTATTCTTGCTTAATAATTTGCTCAAGGTCTTTCTCTTCCTCTCAAGCAAAGAAAGTAACCATTTTTAGAGCAAACATAATTTGTCCAAGGCTCAAGTAGGAAAGCAAATGCAACTTATTGATTATATTAGTGTCTTTAAAGGTCTTAGATCCCAGGTTGGTCTACCTCCCTTTGCCTCTCACCATGAACATTTTCCCTGTAAGCTGCTAGGTAAGTGGCCTTTTTGTTGTACCTTAGTCCTGGAGCTCCTGAACAAGAAGACACTCGTAGCAATTCTTATTTGCAGCCTATTGACATATCATTCTCTTTCGCCATGCTGCCCCCACTCAAATGCCCTCATAGCCCCTTGCATACCTGCTGTGTGCTAGGAATTATCAACCATTTTTTTAGTCAGCTAGGGGGTCATCCTCCTCCAGAAAACAGAAATACAAATCGGTGACCCAATTCTAAATTTCTTGCTTATCACTTCTTGTTCCTTGCTGGGCCTGTTAACTGACATCTGGTATTGAAAAATACTGTATTTTATCTTGTCTACGGAAGAGCCAATGAAAGTTAGAAAGATTGCATGAATGTCTATAGCTTAACTTCAATGACACCTGCTATGGTGTCAGTCTTAGTGCTCTATCTCAGTGCTAACTCAAAGATTTTAAATATAAACTCAAGGTCTTTCCGAGGCTCTGTGTAGAGTCTGAAAATTAGGTCTAACTTTTGGCAAAGGTAGTTTTTAACTTGTGTGATACAATTGATTTACTATAATGAAATTTTACTTGGAAACCCTCTTTATTTCCTCTATTTGTCAGCACTCCCCTCAACAATATTCTCAGCCATGAGAGAGAAATGAAGGATTTATTTTATTACTGTTATCTGGAAGACAATATGTTGCCTTGGTTAAATTCCTTCACAATATAAGATAACTCCATTGCTGTCTATGCACTCCTTCCCAGTTCTCCTTCATTACATGATATTTCATTGCCAATATCCTGCTTCTATAAGTTTCCTGTATGTCCTGGAAGAAAAGAACAGTTGTCTAAATGCCTCTTTGCTTGCTTATAGAATAGAAAGAAAACTTGAGGAGAACTTTTTCATTCAGCTAGCTCTTAATTAGAAATCCTTTTAGGATAGTAACTTTTCTCCTAACTAGAATTTATATTTGTACAGTCACATGGGAATTTCAATTCCAGATTGGCTCTATCATTCAGTCATTTAAAAACTGGTAAAAAATCAGTTCTTTAAAAAAATGAAAATATAAAAGTTAATTATTTTCTTTCTTTTTCAAAAAAAAATTTTAATGCGTATTTGTTTTTTGAGAAAGGGGGGGGAAGGGCAGAGAGAGAGAGGGAGACACAGAATCCAAAGCAGGCTCCAGGCTCCGAGCTGTCATCACACAGCCTGATGTGGGGCTCAAACTCACAAGCTGTGAGATCATGACCTGAGCAGAAGTCAGACACTTAATCGACTGAGCCACCCAGGCGCCCCAAAGTTAATTATTTTCAAGAATATCTTATTTTTATTGGTAAATACAATAACATATAGGTTTGCAAATCTCAGAGTTTGGCAATGATTCTTCTTTGAATATATATATTATAATATATTATGTATAAATATTATACTATATATAATCAAGATACAATTGACCTATAATTGTGTGAGTTTAAGGTGTACAAAGTGGTGATTGAATAAACTGATATATTGCCATATGATTACCGCCCTGGCATTAGCTAGCACCTCTATCATGTCATTATTATTTCTTTTTTGTGGTGAGAACATTTAAGATCTCGTCTCTTAGCAACTTTGAAGTATGTATTACGGTGTTGGTGACTCTAATCACAATGCTGTGCATTAGATCTTCAGAACTTAACCATCTCCTAGTTGCAAATTTGATTGTACTTATCCACGTGTTCAACAAATCATACTCCACTTTCTGTAGAGATCTAGTCAGTTATAAATGATTTCAATGTTCAAGCAATCTTTCTGCCTGTCATGGTTTCATCGAAAACCAATATACGTGTTTCACAAACTGAGAATGTTCTGAAATGCATTAGCTATTGGCCGCTAACAGCAAACATCTAAGAGTGAAAATAGATTAACGTTATTAAAAATGCATCAGCAAATTATTCTTCAATAGGTGCCTTTAAAGTGAAAATTGCCTCAAATGACTTTCTCTCTTACAAAAAGGCTGCTGTGTCTTTCTTCTATAACAAGCTATGGTCAGTTTTAGTTCTAACCCTGGCACAAAGGTTCCTAAGGGTGACTAATTTGTATGGTGCAAAAGTGTCCTTTGTCATTCCTAACCAACAACTGTAAAGAAAAATTTAAGAACAATTTCATTTTTTTAAAGATTATTATTATTTTTTTTTTTTTGAGAGAGAGAAAGAGCATGAGCAGGGGAGGGGCAGAGAGAGAGAAAGAGAGAGAATCTCAAGCAGGCTCCATGCTGTCAGTACAGAGCTCAACATGGGGCTCAAACCCATGAACTGTGAAATCATGACCTGAGCAGCAATCAAGAGTCAGATACTTAACCAACTGAGCCACTCAGGCACTCCTTAAATAAGATTTCTTTTACTATTATGGTCAGAGAAGTTGTTCAGAGAACAAGAAGAAATTCTTTGGTGCCAAATGTTGATATTGAGTTCTGATTATGCCTGTGTCTGTTCTAAGGTCATAATGTTGTGGTCATTTGCCCCTGAGAAGAGAAGGCTATTCAGTTCAATTCCACAGAAAGCACAAAGAAATGATAAGTCTTTCAGAAGAAATTCCTTAATTGTTACAGAATGGTCTCAGTTAATTCTAACCAAATTTCACTGCTCTATGTAGCTCTAGAAATACCCAAAAGATGCAGACATCAGTATTGGAACACAAGGCTCTCTGGTTTATGTAGCAGAGGAGGTCTACTGGAAACATCTGGAATTTCTTGAACCATAGATCATTATCTGCACTTCCCTCTGCCATCCTAATGCCCAGAGCAGTGGATTTTACCGTTCCTTATTTCTGAGAGATTTGTGTTAGGAGAATAAATGTAAGTTTATCTATTTTTCAGAGTTTCAATGAAAGCTAAGAACAATACAAAAGGTTTCAAATATTCTAGATCTCATGGTAAGCTGCTTGCATATCAAAGTGGACCATGCTAGAGGGTGTGAAATGAGTTCTACCAGTATTGACTCATCAGCCACCTCAAGACTACTCTAAGAGAGGACTAGAGATTCATTAGAAAGTTCATGAGGACAAGAATATTAATTTCTTTCGAGAATAGTATACTGTTAATTCTTAGCCCCTCCATGTGAGGAAAGAGGATGAGAGTGCTTTCCTACCACTTTGAGTCTAGAAACAGACACTTAGCAAAAGCTTGACCAATGTAGTAGGTTCTGTTCGCATCCTGCCCAGGGTCCAGTAACTGGGTGTATAAGACTCAGCCCCCATGCCCCCTATGCCTGCAGCCGAGGATAACTGATACAAAGGATGTGTGTATTCCTTTGCTTTACATTGATACCAGTTCTGTTCTTGCTCCAGAGGCCCTCATGGGATCAGCTGAAATGATACTTCAGTTATAAATATGTCCTTTCTTACACTATCCTGCTTTACTTACTCCCTTTCTTCTGAGAGTCTCCCTGAATAAATTAAATGTTTCTCAAATCCACTTGAAGCTTTGGTTTAAGGAACTAGCCTAATAGGCATGTGGGACATCAGGTCTGGTACCTGATTCATACCGAGATAAGTCCAAGTGGTGAGGCTGTGGCTTGGACAGCAGGGAAATGAGTCATAAGCAGACCAACTACACGTTGTGTTGGAAAACACCTTGCCTGAGCAGGTGTTTTTAAAGGAGTGAGACCACCTCTATAGGGACTCTCCAGTGTCCAAGAAGAGAAGGTATCAATGGGATCAGATACATGTGGTCTCACATAGTCAGTGGGGATAAATATCCCTAAGAGACCCCCAGTGACATCTCTTGTGAGAAAGAACCAGGCTCGAAAACCCATGTGGCGCTACTCCCCCTTACTGTGACACCGTTACTCAATGGCAAGATTTATTTTATCGTTGTGCTTTCTCCATCATGTCTGCTCCTATGCTAGATGGACCTATGCCAGTAGCTACCAAGGGGAAGAAGTAGAGAAAGAAGTAGGGAAGAGATTCTCTACAACCCTTTTCCCTTACTGCACGTCTCCTTTACTCTTCCTACAAGGCAGGTCTAAGCTGAGTAACTAGAGACATTTCACATTGGATGAGAGTGGGAAAATTTGCTATCAGATAGGACTGGATGCTTTATTACTTGGAAATTAGTGGGAAAGCCATGGAAACCTTGAAATTCATACAAAAGACAGAGGGGGACAGATTTCACATAGCAGGATAGTCAAATGAATAAAGTTTACCCTTTGCTTATACCTTACAGATTCCAGCTTGTTTCTGAAATCTGTGGCTTCCCCCTACATGCCTACCAAATGTAAGTAAGGACCTCTCTGCAACTTGTTATTGAGGGAATTACTTTGAAGTCTCAATTCTGTTACCCGGGTGTCTACAAAGTCCTTTCCCAGATCTCCACAGATTCCCAGGAGGATGTATATTCTCATGGTCACATTTGTCTCTGGAAAACTCCTTTTCACTTACATCAACATTCCCTTTCCACATGTCTTCAACAAAATTAATTCCATGTCAGAGAGGTCTAATGGACATTTTTATATGTTGTCCAGGATATGACCTCTTTCCTTCGTTGATAAAGAGTTTGATTCCACTCTACTAGTTTTTCTAGCATTTGGGGGAGCTAAAGTGTGGGCAGCACAAAGGACAGTTTGCCCAGTTAGCTGTGTCTTCCCCTGGAGCTCCCCAAAGAAGTGGAGACAGTGGAGAATTTATCTACTTTGTTAGTGGTGGTAGAAACACCTGGCCACAGGCCTGACATCATCGTTATATAAATAATGTCATTCAAAGTTATAGTATATATAATGGTTATTATGGTGTTATTTAGGTGTATTTTAGCCAAAATTCAGACAAACCAATTCAGGGACTTCAATTTCAGAGAGTGATTTGCAAATCTACAAACAAGTGGTTTTTTTTACATGATATATGGACTCAAAATTTTAAATAAGCCATATTGAGAAAAGTCAGAAGACATTTATAGCCTAAAAATTACTATAAGAAATAAAGTATCTGATAATAATAGCTAACATTGATTGAGAGCTTAGTGTATACAATATACATTTCTAAGTGCTCAACATGTATTAACTAGCTTCTAGGATGTTCAGGATAGGGGCACCTGGGTGGCTCAGCTGGTTCAGCGTCCGACTTCGGCTCAGGTCATGATCTCATGGCTTGTGGCTTCCAGCCCCGCATCGGGCTCTGTGCTGACAGTTCAGAGCCTGCAGCCTGCTTCAGATTCTGTGTCTCTCTCCCTTTCTGCCCTCCCCTGCTCATTCTTTGTCTTTCTCTGTCTCTGAAAAATAAATAAACATTGAAAAAAATTTAGGATGCTCAGGGCATCCTGTAAAGTAAGTAGTGTTATTACTCCCATTCTATAGATGACAAAACTGAGGCACTGCCCTGATGTTTTCCAGATGTTCATGCATCTGGAAGGTGGCAGAGCCAGGCTTCAAATCCTGAAATTTGGCCATCTGGCTCATTGCTCATCTTACCAGTCATGAGCAATGGTGTTTCTTACACTAAAGTGACATGAGTATCATACAACAGATAAAGCAAGCATGCAAAAACTGTGTTTTCCTTATTCTTTTGTCTCCTTTAGGATAAAGTTTTATAATTATCAAATATACCATTGGTTATAAATTGAGCAAGCTTGAAGTACCATCCACTTTCTTAAACCTAGAATATGATACAAGCAACGTGACCACAGTGCAGTTTCAAATGCTTAAAATTTCCAAGATTCTAAGTCTACATTGTTGGCCTGACTTCCTCAAATCTACACTATTGACTTTAGTTTCCATTTCTCTATCATTCACTACATTTGAACCAAAAATTATATAGCCTCTTCTCCTACAAATACATTGACTGATAATATTTTAGTCCCATTGAGCGGGTTCTGTCTTCCTCAATGACACGGTACCATTTTCGTTCTTCCTTTTAGATTCCTTCCCTTCCCTACATCGACATACTCTCAAATCTTTTTGCTCATTCAGCGCTCCTCTCATCTATTTATGTATTTGCTTCTTGTGCTTTCATTTCCTAAACGTCCTTAAAAGTTCATTCATTGGACCTATACCCCTGCTTCCCTGCCAGCTCGCTCTCCTGGTCTCCTCTGTCTCTCTCACTGTTTCCTCACCAGTAAATATCTTCAGCCATCATTGTAGCTCAGTTATGTTTATAATAAAAGTTGCCCAAGGACACACAGCTAGAATGGCACAGATGAGAACTGAACTCCTTACTCTCTGCCTTCTCAATCTATGGTCTTAAACTTTATTTCATCCATTTCCAGTCTGACTTACAGGACCCCTCCACTGGGATAATCTACAGCCACTTTAAATGTAACAAATTTGTCCTTGCTTGATTTTTATGTCCATTTACAAAATGCCCTTCTCTTTTATGCATTCTCTCTTAGTATGTAAAATAAGTCACTATAGTCCCCACAGTTTTTGCTATGATAATTCTTTTAATTCTTTACTGTCCCCACATGGCCTAAGAACTTGCTAGCCCAAGCCTAAGGCAAGAAGCTCACATTTAGTTTATTTACTTTCCCTGCAACCCACAATATTAAAGCGCTGTGCTTTTTAAAATTTAACTTTGTTACTTTTTATTGAAATATATTTGACACATAACATTGTATAAGTTTAAAACGTACAATGTGTTAATTTGGTATATTTATGTATTGCAAAATACCTCTATCATGTCACGTAATTATAATTTCTTCTTTGTGGTGAAAATAATTAAGATCTAGCCTCTCAGCAACTTGGAAATTTGTAAATACAGTATTGTGGACTATAATCACTATACTGCAGTATGCGTATACAGTGGAATATAATTCAGCAATGAGAAAGAAAGATATCCTGCCTTTTGTGACAACATGGATGGCCCTTGAAGGCATTATGGTCTTCAAGTCTAAGATAAGTCAGACAGAAAAAGGCAAATACTGTATGATGTTTGAGCTTATGTGCAGAATTTTAAAAAGCTGAACTCATAATACCAGAGTCAAATTATGGTTACTAGTTACTGGGCGTGGGCTGGGAAATTGAAGAAATGTTGTTTAAGGGCATAAACCTACAACTAGTAGATCAATACGTTCTGGAGCGCTAACTTTCTCAAACACAATTTTCTGGATGTCACACTCTTTCTGAAGAATTCATTGTCTATTAGTTTTATGCTTAATTTCACAGCACTGTATCTAAAATCTTTTCTTAATGCCTCTATTTTACTTAAACCAAAATTCTCAGAATATCTCCAGCACAGATCCTCCACAGAATTGAGACAGTTATTTTTTCCCCCTCTTTGTCCACATTCAAGTTCATTCCCCTCCTTTTCTATCCAAGTTTCTATGGCTTGCTGGAGTCTAGACGTCAACCCATGTTTATCATAAATAAAATGACCTCCTCTTCTGATACCTTGCATTATCTTACGTATCTGATTAAAAATTGATTTGTGTTATTCTCTTTTTCTTTCGCTGAAATATAAACATTTGAAAGTGAGGCTAGGGATGGAAGAAACTTAGAAACTACAAGCTACGTTACACTTTTAGGGGTCACGTAGCTAGGTTGCTCTATTTTACAGATAAGGATACACTGTTAAGAGAGGTTCTTTTGAATCCTGAATCCTTAAGGACGCATGATGCTCCTTTTGGTTTTTTTGGCATTCATCAAACAAAATTTGGCCTCAAGCCGTGCTGAATAAAATGTGTTCAGTTTATTTTTACTTAGAAATAGGAAGAATGTTTTGGTAAAATTTCCCTGGGAAATTTAATTTTCACTGGGACTACTTAGGCAAACCAATTTCAAACCAGCATCTGGGAACTTTTCAAAGAGCAGAGTAATGACTCATTAATCTACCTTCCAGATCTTGCTAATATACAACTATGACTTTGGCAAATAGCTTTCAATACCACTGATACCATCTGTCAGTCTTTTCTGGTAAAGTCATCCAACGTTGTATTTCCCCCCAATGTAATATGAACCCAAGCAGAGCATATCAATCTTGGGCCTGAATGAAGAAGGTAAAGCAGCTTATTAAATGGAAATTATTTACTATAGTAAGTATTACTGTGAACTTCGTATTTTAATTTTAACAAATTAAGTTGCCTAGCCTTGGCAGTCTATATTTTCACTGTTTACATACTCTAGTGTTTGATTTCTAAATCACATTTTCTAAAACACATGCCCCTAAAGTGAATATTATTCAGGACCAATACCAGGTAACAGCAGACTTGATTTCTATTAGCTTCTCTGTTGATAAAATATTATTCATTTTTTCAAAATTACCTCTCTTAAGCCTTCCAGGGTGCCCATTAGGTAAAACTGGTGTATCTTCCATATGCCTTGTTATGTTACTCTATTATGTCATAGATAATTTCAAATATATCTAAAATATAAATTCCTTGAGATCAGGGACTATGACTTATTCAACTTCCTTATACATTTATTCCACATTATACATAGCAGATGTTCAATAAATGTACACTTGACTTCTTTCCTCATTGAATTTATGGCAATTCAGTGGCCTCCATACAGTATAATATTTATAAACTTTAGTACAATAGAACCTTCAGATTTTCCTATGCTCTCCATGAAGTCTAGTCTGCATTCTCTGTTAATTTTTATACCACTATTCTCCTGTCTTAAGTACTGACATTTTAGAGTGTGTCTTAAAGTCTTGAAGTAATAGATGTCCTCTGATTGTTCTTCATGATCATACCATCCACTCTAGGTTCTCTGCACTTGTATATGCATCTTTGGAGTTAGGATATGAATTGTTACAAAATGGCTTGCTGTGATTTTGTTTTGATTGCTTTGCATCTTGACACGGATAATGTAGTGATCAATATCAGAACAATAGGCACTTTAATACCGAGTTTTCCAATCCATAAACACGATGCAGCTCTCCATTTAACGAAGTCCCCTTTTATCTCACTCAGCAGTGTCTTACAGTTTTCTGTATGGAACTCTTTGACACGTTTTTTAAAAATCTGTGTCTTGATTTTTTTTGGATGCCCTTCTAGATAGTATTTGTTTCACTTTCATTTTCTGATTCTTTCTTCCTAGAATACAGAAATACCATTGCATTTTGCATCTACTGATCGTCATACCATCTTGCCAAATCAAATATTAGAGAACTTTGTATTTTCTGTGTATGTAATCATGCCGTCTGAGAATAAAGACTGCTTTATTTTTCCCTTTCCGATATTTGTGCCTCGTATTTCTTTTTCTTGCATTATTGCACTGACTGGACTTCCAGAACAATGTTGAGAGAAGTATCAATAGTGACATTATATTCTGTGCCCGATCTCAAAAAGGAGTCTTTAGAATTTTACATTAAGTATGGTGTTAGTATAGGTTTTGTGTTTCTTCCAATTCCCAGTTTGTCATGAACTTTTTTTAAATGAAATTCTTGTTTTGTATCTATTGAGATAATCATATCATTTTTTCTCCTTTCTTTTGTCAGCATAGTAAATTACGTGATTTGATTTTCACATGTTAATTTAGACTTATCTTCCTGAGGTAAACATGAGATTTAATATATAAATACTTGCTTATAAGTTTTGCACCCATGCTTATGAGGCATATTACTCTGTAATCATTTCTAATATCTTTCTTAGGTTTTGGTGTCATATTCAGGGTCCTACAAAATATTTTGTTTTATATTTTCCTTACATATTCAGCAGAATTCATTAGTAATAATTTCTTAATTGGTGTATTCTGTTTTTAAGAGGTTTATTTTTATTATAGATTCAGTTCCTTTAACAGGTATATGAGTATTTGGGGCTCCTGGGTGGCTCAGTCAGTTGGGCGTCCGACTTCGGCTCAGGTCATGATCTCACGGTCCGTGAGTTTGAGCCCCGCTCGGGCTCTGTGCTGACAGCTCAGAGCCTGGAGCCTGTTTCAGATTCTGTGTCTCCCTCTCTCTCTGACCCTCCCCCACTCATGCTCTGTCTCTATCAAAAAATGAATAAACGTTAAAAAAAATTTAAAAAACCATGTATATGAGTATTCAGCTAACCTAATTTTTTGGTTAGTTTTAATAATTTTCAAAACATCTAAAACATTTCACTTTAGTTATATAATTTGTTGGCATAATTTTTAAATTATATTCTATTATTAACTTTTTAATATCTATGATATCTGGATTGATGTCCCATTTTCCCTTCTGGATTTAGCAATGTGTTTTTCCTCTATTTATTTTCATTAGTCTTTCCATAAGCTTATCACTTTCAAAAACCAAACTTCTGCCATTTTGTTGTTGTTTATACATTTAGAAGGTATTTCACTGACTTCTGGCAAAATAGTTATTATTTCTTTCATTTTACTTTCAGGGAACTTAAATTGCTTTTATTTTTTTGGCTTTCTAGATGGAAACTTTGATCACTGATTTTAAAACATTTTTATTTCCTAATATATGCTGAAATGCATGGTTATTCTCTCCTGACTGATACTCAACAGCCACTGACAGAGCTCCATTACTCTTTCTTGGGACATCTTAAAGCCATTCTTTTAGTCATACCTCTGAATCACATTGGATAAGACACTTCATGCTCTCTGGGATGAGAAAGAAAGAAGTGAAGAGTAAAAACAAAGAAGATGGACAAAAAATGAAAAAGGAAAGACAGTTCTACTAAAACCTTTCTAAAATTTCTTCTGATAATAAAATCATGACTCTTTAAATAGCCAGGATGATTTTACTCCATTCTTTCCAATCCTCTTCCTATAAAAAATGTACAGCCACTATATGCTCATGTTTTACATCTGGAAAGGCCAGGTGAACTGCTCAAAGCCTGGCAGAGGAGAGGCAGGAGGCTAGGTGTTTGCTGTGGGAGGTATAACCACCTGTCTCTTTGGATGGGTATTGTCCCATAGTGGTGAAATTTATGTGTTTTCAACTCCTTGAAGGTATGCCTAAAGTCTTAACCTGAAAGTTTCCCCACATTTTCTATGTTGAATCTTATGTAGTTTGATGAGAATATGTCTGACTCACTAATTTTTTTTTTTTTACATAACTCAAGGTCATAAATTCAAATGCCAATAGAGAATGTGGGGGTAAATGAATGAATTCATCAAGTATAATGGTTGTGATATTTCAATTGTATTATTTTTTTTAGTTTTTCATATTGCAACTGAAAGTTAGCGTTGGTGTAGATGAGCTAATAAGTGGAGGGGACTTCGGGGACACTAGAGAACATGTGACCTGTTGAAAAAACGATGGCAGTGACTCTGCTTGAGTAGATGGTTGCCATGCCAGGAAGGATAACACGATATTCCAATTTCTTACAAAGTTAAGATTTTGATATGATATCATCATATGATTATGTTATTTCTGGCACATTTCAGCAATGGTCACCTAAAATCCACATTTTTGGATATGCACAATTGTCAGAATAAGTTCTTCTGGGGATCATAGATGAGAAAGAATAAGATATTCTGTTCTTTCATTAGTTCATTAATTCATTCAGCAAATATTTACTGAATATCTAGTATGTGTCAGGCAGCCACGCTAGGTACTGGAGATAAAATGGTAAACAAAACCAGATGGGGTTCTGTGCTCTTGTGGTACTTTGGTTGAGTGGGGATACAGGCAGTGGTGAAATGTTCGTGAACAAAGCATGATGTTACCACTGTGAGAAGTACTGTGTCAGGGCACTCAAGCCCTGAAGGGAGGAGCTTCAACTCAGTTCCTCAGACCTTATTTTAGAGAAGGAATGTTGTAAGTACACCTTTTATCCTAGCTAGCTACCTTTAAGGAAAAGTCGGAATTAATAATTTACCTCTGTCTAGAGAGGTTTTAAAACAGAATCTTTATGTGCAGTTTGATGCAACGCTCTCCTGGGATCCTGAGAAGCAGTGCGCTTGTAGGTCTGAATTTGGTTATCTTGAGGAAGGTTTCCAAATAACCACTTCTGTTCTTGTCTCTGCTTCTTCATAACAGGTCCCTTTACATTCTCTATTTGCAGGGGGGAATTTATTCCCTATCTCTCTTATGCTCCAGTTCTACACAAGAATTTTGTCTTCCTCATGAGAAAATGGAAAGCTTTATAACGCAATGAGAGATCATGAGAGTAAACCAAATACATATAGGATCCAGATTTTAGCACTTAATGTCTAACCCAGTTGCCAGGAGACCTTCCCAGTAACTATCCCCTTGGGTTGAGTGACACGTGGATACCTTCTTGGTAGAGATCCCTTATCCTTTATGATTCTGATCCAATCAGCTACAAATATTTAGTCACATACCTGATTTTTTTTATTGTGCTCCTAGTATGTGTTAGGTATTGTTCTGAATGTCTCATATATATTAGTTTATTTAATTCTCATAAGACTTCTGAAGATAGGTGCTACTGTTAGTTCCATTGTAGAGATCAAAAAACTGAGGATGAGAGAAATTTAACCACTTAAGAAAAATCAGATAGATATTAAGTGTGAAACCTGAATTTGAACCCAGGCTTTTGATTCCTAATGGATAGCAATAATATTTACTTTACTGCTCAATATTACTTGTTTTATCTTTGTACTGTTTTTCCTTAAATAAAGTTTGATCTCTACCCATATTTGATCTCAATCTCTATAGCCCATAGCACTACAAATAACTGGCTGAAGCTTCACCAAATATTTTTAGTCCTCAGAGACTTTTAATTTCTATTTGACAATGATCTAGGCAAAGAAGAAGGATTTGAGTTACATTAAACAATTAGTGTTGCACAGGGAACTCTAAGACGTGCTCAAAATTTAAAAAGGACATGGGCAAAAGGGGACATGGGCATGTCTCTTACCGCTTTTACAACAAATAGAGTTGCCCTTTGAGGAGGGCACCTGTTGGGATGAGCACTGGGTGTTGTATGGAAAGCAATTTGACAATAAATTTCATATTAAAAAAAACAATAAATTTCATAACCAGCAAAACAAAACAAAACAAAACAGAACAAAACAAAACAAAACACAAATAGAGTTGCCCAGAACTGTTAATAACAGTATCAAAAATCCTAAAGTCTCAAAGATCTGAACTCTGGAGCAATGATAATAGCAATGGGGACCATGCTGGCTTTTGCTGGGGTAAAAAAGCAAAGAAAAGGGCACAAGTTAACATAATAATATTAACAAATAGTGGAAAGGAAATTGAACAATTTAATCCTTTTGGCTTTTGTTTCTTTAGTCAAAAAGAATGAATTTCTCACTCTAAGAAGGAAGAGTAACCCACAGTAGGAAAAGAGATTGGAAAAGTAGTGGGTTGCTTTGGTAAATGTGTATCTCTTCACCCACATAAACTGTACAGAAGAGACAGAGATTTGAAATGGGAGTTTTAAATATGCTAAAAAAAAAAATAGAGATTGTTTTTTCTGTCCTGCATGGTTCTTGAGAATTGCTTCTTTGTGTTGATTCATCCTCCACTCCTTTCTCTTCTAGGTTCTTTTGATCCAGTTGAGGCAGATGTAGAAGTCTTCTAGATGACTTAACAGGTAACTGTGAGTGCAAACTCCAGGTGACTTTTTGTACCCATCTCTCAGTTTCAGTGGATATCTTCAGGTGCTTTAGCTTCTATTGAAGAATAAGATAAGCTTGGGTTTGGAAGTCAGAGGATCTTGCTCTGTAGCTTCCTGTTCAGTAAAATGCACTACAAATTTTCTTCTTTACAGTCTATGGTGATATTTTTTTAAAGTTTATTTATTTTGAGAGAGAGAAAGCATGAGTAGGGGAGGGGCAGAGACAGAGGGAGAGAGAATCTTAAGCAGACTCCATGCTGTCAGCACAGAGCCTGACCCAGGGCTCGAACTCACAAACCCTGAGATCAAGACTCAGACGCTTAACTCACTAAGCCATCCGGGCACCCCTTGGTGATAATTAAATAAACTAATAATATGTAAGAAGTATCATGACCAAATTTATCTTTGTTATTTAGACATTAAGAAATTAGATCTCTTACCATTTATTTACTTTAACCAAAATATTCCAGGGATTCAAATGAACTGCACAGGGAAACTGATTTTTCATATAAAATGAAGATTTCTTTCTTTTTTTTTAATGTTTATTTATTTATTTTGAGGGAGAGAAAGAGCATGTACACATGAGCTGGGGAGGGGCAGAGAGAGGGAAAGAGAGAATCCTGAGCAGGCTCTGTGCTGTCAGTGCAAGCCTGACACAAGTCTCGATCTTAGGAGCCATGAGATCATGACTTGAGCTGAAATCAAAAGTCAGACACTTAACCAACTGAGCCACCCAGGCACCCCTAAAATTAAGATTTCTAAATGGCAAATACTAAATGTCAGTATACCCCAAAGCACTCTGCTTTGGAAAAACAAAACAAAACAAAACAAAACAAACACAGGGCATTGGATTTATATCACACAATAGGTGAAATTGCAGTTCTGTTATTTAATGTGTGAACTTAGGCAACTGAGAAACAAAGATAACAATACCAACATCAAACAGCAGTCTAAGAATCAAATGTAATAAGCCTGTAAAGTACTTAGCGCAATGGGTGGCCATAAATGTGGTTGGTTCAGGAAATATAGGAGATTATTATTGCTTATCATTATTATTTGTAAAAGTTGTATTCCATTGACTTGAGTACTAGAATCTCTTGTAGCAAAAGTCTCACCTTTGCTGAAATATTTTTGCTGAAATATTTTTGATTATTATTGCTTATCATTATTATTTGTAAAAGTTGTATTCCATTGACTTGAGTACTAGAATCTCTTGTAGCAAAAGTCTCACCTTTGCTGAAATATTTTTGACAAGCCTCTTGGGTGGCTGACCTGAGCTGCAGGGCATGTAAGGGATAGTGCCCAGACTTTAGGGAAGGAGAACTCTTCAGCAACATAGATACAACAATTTGTGAGGTAAGAGAAGGAAAAGAGAAAAAAAGACACAGATAGAGGAGGGAGCAAACATATGGGGAGAATATGAATATATATATATATATATATATATATATATATATACATATATAGTTATATACTGTGCAATGTGACATCCCTTTTAGTTTCCAAATCAGCAGTAAACTCTCTATTGCTTGCTGGTGCTTTGTTTTGGTGGATGAATGTGTGTGAGTGCATGTGTTTGCATGTAGCCTGTATTCCATCTCCTGAAAGATATGAGACTCCAAATGGTGGATTTAGGTAGAGAAGTGTATGGATGCCATCCCTAGGTTATATCCTTAGTGTTGATTCATGTTTTCTTTGACAGCAATGATAGAATTTTGGCACTCGGTGATAAAACTGATGGTGACAGAGTAGACTACCATTCTTGCCCAAATTTGTTAAATAACTTGGGATTTCAATTTAATTATCTTCAGGACCTTCATATGTAAAACACCAGTGATTACGGTTAGCAGATGCTCCCAAAACCCAATGGGCTTTCCCATCAAAGCATCTCTGGTTGTTTAACAATGTAACAGACATGACACTGGTAACAACAACCAAATCGAGAGAAGAATTGGATAGACTCCCTGGCATTTTATAAAGGCTCTCTAAAAATGATCCCAATAATTATTCATGTTTTTAAAAAAATCTTTCTCTCATAAAGAAGGCTACCATAGCTTTTCTTAACTCTCTGCAAATACATAAAGCAAAGACAAATTTCATCTTACCTTCAACTTTTTGTATATTTTTCTCTTCTGTCTCTATCCACTTTCTTACCTGCCAATCTGCTCTGCCTCCACTTTGCCTCTTTCTTCTTAGCAAAGTACCTTGCTCCTCTGGCATCTAATGACTGAAAATCCAGTAGGTCAAAGACCTGTGGAGGATACAAAGATGACTTAGATTTTGATTCAGCTTTTGAAGTAGACCTATTGTTTGTGTCTGTCAGCCTCTTCTCCTTGGGGAAATCCTCTTTCAGGCTACAGGGTGAACATATGACCATGACTACAGCCGAGGATAGGCATTGGAGCCAAGTAAGGTCAGAGTCCCAGTGATTCACATGGAAAGAAAAACAAGGAAGCATTTTCTGCTATAGCTGTTAAACCAAGATTATGTGAGCCTGCAGCTGCCGACAGCCATCCTGCCTGCTAACTTGACTTTGTGCAAAATGAATTCAAAAAGAAAGTTGAGAATTTCTTTGTTAAAGTGTCCACTCCCAGAATTCCCAGGAATATTTGGAAATAAATTTCCTTTTAGTTTAAGCTCATTTGAATTGGCTTTCTGTCACTGGCAATCCAAAGTGTCTGAATGAATACAGCCTTCCAACAGTTTATGGTCTAATAAAAAAATACAGTTAGAATGGCAAAATTGTCCTGAGGAGACCAGGTTGAACAGTACAAGTGTTTTCACTCGTGACTGAAAACAATAGCAGTATTCCAATGGTGTATTATTACCTGTCGCATCACCTTGTTTCACCTTGATTCCTGTGTTGCAAAGTTTCAAGGGAACCTTCCAGTTTTAGTGGTGGTGCTCAAGTTATGTGTGAAGTTGAAGCCTTCTTCCCAGCAACCTCAACCACCCCGTGATCTCTATTAGTCTCCCTTACTGCACACTAACATATGGCCTAGGTGAAAATTCATAGTTAACCAAAACAGTATGATAACTGTATACCTGCAATGCCAGCTCCCTAACTGTTCTTTCCAACTGGATTGCCATCCCAAAGCTCTGACTATTTATTTCTGGACCTACACTAGCTGCATTAACTAGGAGCACATTTCATACTAAGAGCCTCGTACCTACCTTTGGACTCTTATTTGCAATGTGGACAGATGACAGCAAATTGTAAAAGGCTACTTGTTATGTCTATAATATTTAACCTCCTTTTTTTTTCAAAATGCTTTTTAACCTTTTAAACTACTTGCCACTTTTTTTTTTCCAACGTTTATTTATTTTTGGGACAGAGAGAGACAGAGCATGAACGGGGGAGGGGCAGAGAGAGAGGGAGACACAGAATCGGAAACAGGCTCCAGGCTCTGAGCCATCAGCCCAGAGCCCGACGCGGGGCTCGAACCCACGGACCGCGAGATCGTGACCTGGCTGAAGTCGGACGTTAACCAACTGCGCCACCCAGGTGCCCCTACTTGCCACTTTTTAAAATCATAAGTGGCAAGTGGTACTCTCTCAAATTCTATTTTAGAGTGTTGATAATAATCCAGGTCAAAAGATAAAGTTTGATGAGTACAAAGCACCACAAATACCTTATTGATAAAAGATGAAAAATTATAATATTCTTCCTTCCCAAGAATTGAGCTTTCTACCTGTGCATGCCATCTCACACAGCGTGTAATGATTAGAAATGGTTAACAAAAACAATCTACAAAACCTCTCTGGTTGAAACAATATGTACTTATATAAGAATAGACAGATTGACCAATGAAACAGAACAGAAAGGGCACAAATTAACCCAACTATATTTGGAAAATGAGAATATCAGACCACTCAGGAAAAAATGGGCTTTTTAATAAATGATGTTGGGAAAACTGTAGCATTATTTTGAAAAAGACGAAATTAAATCCATTTCCTACACCATCAGAAAGAATAGAGTCCAAAGAGACCTAAATGTGAAAACATACAATGTAAATATAAAATTTATCTAAAAGAGCTAAATGTCAGGGCACCTGGTGGCTCAGTCAGTAAAGCATCCAAACTCTTGATTTCAGCTCAGGTCCTGATCTCATGGTTGTGAGATCGAGCCCCACGTTGGGCTCTGTGCTGTGTATAGAGCCTGCTTGAGATTCTCTCTCTCACTCTGCCCCTCACCTGCTTGCATGGGCACCATGCACTCTCTCAAATAAATAAATAAATAAATAGATAAATAGATAAAGATAGATAAATAGATAAATAAATAAATAGATAAATAAATAGATAAATAGATAAAGCTAAATGTTAAGAAAATGGAACGATAAAAATGCTATGAGAAAACATGGGGATTAAGAATGGGGACTAAGAATGGCTTCATATGATTCAAAATCCAGAGACAATAAAAGAAAAGGCATGTAAATTTGACTGTTTAACTTACAAAGAACTTCTGTATGAAAAAAAATTATTCAAAAATGTCTAAAAGGAATGACAAGTTGGGAGAAAATATTTGCAACATACATTACAAACCATTTGAGAAAGAACTTATAAAAATATAGGGGAAAACACCAAATTTTATAGAATACCGAGCAAAAAAGGATCTAAAATGGTCCTTAAACATATTGAAACATATCTAGTGATCATAATAAGAGAAACACAAGTTAAAATTACATTGAGCACTATTTATTACTCAACAGATTGGTAGAGATTCTAAACTCAAAACCAGCTTTTGTTTTGGAAGCTATAGGAAAATAAGCATGGGTACACATGGAGGTGAGAATAAAAGGTCCAAGAAGTCTACCCAGGGATATTTGACAATAGCTAACAGCCCTTATATGCACTACTCTTTGTCTCAGAAGTTCTCCTTCTGGGAATTTATCCTAGAGATCTGTATCAAAAATATGAAAATGCATATATACGAGTATTTTTTTATTTACTTATAACTACAAAACACTCGTTGCTTCCCAAATTTCCAAGCGCAGGAGACGTTTGGATAAACTAGGGTACTTATGCCCAATGGAGCACTATACAGCCATAGAAATAAAAAAGGGCTTTCTCTGTGTACCAATTCAGACTGACTTTTAGGAGATACCCAAGATCAATTGTTGAAGGGAAAAATGCAAGGTTCAAAGAAGTAAACATAATACGCTATTTTTGTTTAAGAAAGATGCACAAATAAGAAATGATGTCTTTACAAAA